>NC_071998.2:94654839-95317339 GCF_028885655.2 Pongo abelii | reverse complement strand
GTCCCTGTGGAATCAGATGGTTCATCACAATGCAAAGTCTGAAAAATATTGTAATGACCAGTCTTAGGTTTCACAACTGGGGAAGTTAAAGCAAGCTATGAAACAATGACTGGTTACTATTTAACTATTCCTGTATCTTAACAGCATCCAGGCCACTACTATAATTTTAACCTTGTGGGCTTTTATTTGTTTTACAGAGGCAGTTTCAGTCCCTAAATAAGGAGGGCATTACCTTTGGAAAATGACTATTATCCACCTTGGCTTACAGTTAAACTATAAACTAAATTCCTCAGATAAACTGTCAGTTAAATTCCTCCCATAGTTAACTTGGCCTATCACAGAAATGAGCAAAAATCATTAGCTTGTTGTTAGAAATGCAAAATGCTTGTTCCCCAGTGCCGCAAAGAAATGGCACTTGAACATGAATTTAATTTTCTCAGTGAGGCCATTTTTACTTTCTGCAGAAAGGGTACACTCAGAGCAGTCTTGCCACAAGAGTACACTGAACAAATGAAAAACAAACATATTTATCCCTTATGCATCTGGGTCGTCCTTACTGCTGTGTTCTGCATCTATTGGCTGGAGCTGGACCTCACAGTCTAAACTGATACCCAATTTGCTAACAACCTAAAACTTTCCTAAATAGGTAAGTGCAAGGGAGAACAAAGAAGAAGGGGAAGTTGCTTATGAAAAGTTTAAGGAAGCAATAACATTTCCAAATAAGGAAGGGGCATAAGCTATGAGCTAAGACTTGCCTGGGCCTGTCCAGATATGCCTGAGTAAGCCAAAGCAATTAACTGGGCTAAAGTGTAAGAACTAATAGTTGATAGGAGGCTTTAGAGTAAGAAGCTATTATTCCTAGTGTCTGATATTTTATTGTTAAACCAAGACGAGCTTTGAAGAGGAACTTTTCTACTTTCTACACTTGTGAAGTTAGAAGCAACATAAAGTAAGTTATGTTAGATTTATCTCACTGGTATAATTTTGCAAAGACAGTTTCAAGTGAAAAATTTCGTTCAGCTTTTTGGTTTGTTGCAAAAAATTAATAAACTGCTTCATTCCTCTCCCACCCTCATCTCCATTACTTACTTTTTAAATTCCTAAGTGTCAAGGCACACCATAGGACTAGATCATTTCTACATTTATTTCATCTCTAAATTCTATTAAAATTCACAAACAACCCCAGGGGCATTTTATCTAATCTACCTCTGCAATAATTTTAAATTACCCCTCAATATTCAATCATATTAGCAATGAGTGTTTTGTATTTTTCAAAGTCGTTCAGAAGAGTTAAAAACATTTTGGTTCCCATGTGTGAACCCAGAAAATCTGAGAAAGGTCTCAGTTAATTTAGAAAGTTTATTTTGCCAAGGTTGAGGACGTGCCCGTGACACAGCCTCAGGAAGTCCTGATAACATGTGCCCAAGGTGGTTGGGGCACAGCTTGGTTTTATACATTTTAGGGAAACATGAGACATCGAACAATATATGTAAGAAGTACATTGGTTTGGTCTGAAAAGGCGGGACAACCTGAAGCAAAGGCAGGAAGACTGGAAGTAGGGAGGGAGCTTCCAGGTCACAGATGGGTGAGACAAAAAGGGTTGTATTCTTTTGAGTTTCTGATTAGCCTTTCCAAAGGAGGCAATCAGATATGCCTGTATCTCAGTGAGCAGAGGGACAGCTTTGAATAGAATGGGGGGCAGGTTTGCCCTAAGAAGTTTCCAGATTGAATTTTCCTTAGTGATTTTGAGGGCCCAAGATATTTTCCTTTCAAACATGTATTTTGCTTTCATTGCATTTGCTTTGCCTTTAGACCTTTAAGCTGTTGTGCCAAACAGCCAATGACCTTAATTATTGTACTTTGCCTGACTGTTTAGAGACCTACATTATTAAGATTGTTAGTACTCACTGAGGAAATGATATGCTTTAAATCTGTGATTTTAAAAAAACTATGACTTTTTTCCAGGTTTTTTTTTCCTAATGGCTGGGATAACTATAGATACATTTGATATCTCATTCCTCCCATCCAGTTTGCACTTGTGCTTAGAGAAAATCACTCTCTTAAAATGGGTATTTACTTTACTAGGCCATAATTTTAAAAAATATAAACAACATGTATTACTGTTTAGTAAAGTCCATAAACAATATGTAGTATTTTGTTTTTAAATTTTAAACAACTAGCATCATACTTCTGCTCTGTCCTTTTTCAACGTGCCTTTTTATGCTCAGTGTTGAATTTTTGAGATGCATCCACGTTGATACATATTGTTTATTTTAACTGGAATTATAATCCATTGCTTGAATGTATTCCATTTTATTCATTCTCCTGACTGATTCCTGCACCCTAGCACCTTCTGGTCCCTATGCAAATAGACTCCTGGTGGGCTGCCCTATTAGTCTACTAAACAAAGCCGGACAGGCCTGGATTCTGATATGGACTGATATAAAGCTCAAACCAAGAACTTCACTGTTTCAAATATAAATTATCTTATTAGTTTTAGTCCTGTCTCAGCTCATAGAGGCAAGAAAGTAAAACGTTTCATATGCATATAACACCTAGAATGTTGCTAATATATTGAGTTTACTATATTCTGTTCTTTGTAAAAGACAGGTCTGGGCAAGCTTCATTAGCTGTCTATCAAAGGAAAATGGGAATGCAAGGGAATGAGAAGGAAGAGTGGCCAGATGCTTTTTGAAGTATAGGAATTTCTCCTGCGAGTTTTCATAGCTTGAATAAGCTATGATATTGATTATGTAATTAAGGAATCAAATTTGTTTTACTTGCATTATTCTGAAGCTACTGGCAATTATAATCCTGAAAACTTCTAGTTCTAAACTTTTCTTTTACTGAATCTTTTTTTATGTGATTTTTAATAATGGAAGCTTTCTTAAAAATGCCATTATTGGGCTGGGCGTGGTGGCTCATGCTTGTAATCCTAGCACTTTGGAGGTCGAGGCAGGTGGATCACCTAAGGTCAGAAGTTTGAGATCAGCCTGGCCAACATGGTGAAACCCTGTCTCTACAAAAAATACAAAATTAGCTGGATGTGGTGGCATGGGCCTGTAATCCCAGCTACTCTGGAGGCTGAGGTAGGAGAATCACTTGAACCCAGGAGATGGAGGTTGTAGTGAGCTGAGATTGTACCACTGCACTCCAGCCTGGGTAACAGAGCAAGACTCCATCTCCAAAAGAAAAAAAAAACAGCCATTATTGAATTATGGCATAGAGAAAGTATTCTAACTTTTTTTGAAATAAATACTATGAATCTTCTTTGAAAATACTTAATGATTTTGCCATTAAGAAAATGACTTTCTTCAAGTTGATAGCCAAATCAAGAACTCAATTCCATTTACAATAACCACAAAGAATAAAATATCTAGGAATACAGTTAACCCAGGAGTCAAGATCTCTACAAGGACAACCTACAAAACACTGAAAAAAAAAATCCCTGATAGCACAAAGAAATTGAAAAAATCCCATGCTCATAGATTTGAAAACTCAATATTGTGAAAATGACCATGCTGCTCAAAGCAATATACAATTCAATGAAATTCCTATTAAATTACCGATGTCAGTTTTCACAGAATTAGAAAAAACTTCCTAAAACTTTTATAGAACCAAAAAAAAGGGCCTGAATAGCCAAAGCAATCCTGAAGTAAAAAGAACAAAGCTGGAGTTATCACATTATTTGACTTCAAACTATACTACAAGGCTATAGTAACCAAAACAGCATGGTACTGGTAAAGAAATAGACACATAGATTAATGGAACAGAATAGAGACCAGAAATAAAGCCACATGCCTACAACCAACTGATCTTCAACAAGCTGACAAAAATATACCATGGAGGAAGGACACCCCTATTTAATAAAGGATGCTGGGAAAATTGGATAGCCATATGCAGAAGAATGAAGCTAGACCTCTATCTCCACCATATACAAAAATTAACTTGAGATTGAATAAAGGATTAAATGCAAGACCTGAAACTATAAAAGTCCTAAAAAGAAACCTAAGGAAAACTCTTCTGGACATTGGCCTAGGCAAAGAATTTATGACCAAGTCCTCAAAATCAAACACAATAAAAACAAAAATAGACAAATGGGACTTAATTGAACTAAAGAGCTTCAGTACAGTACAAGAAATAATCAAGAGTAAACACACAACCTACAAAATGAGAGAAATTATTTGTAAACTATGCAGCCAGCAAAGAAATAATATCCAGAATCTACAAGGAACTAAAACAACTCAATAAGAACAAAACAAATAATCCCATTAAAAAGTGGGCAAAAGACACGAACAGACACTTCTCAAAAGAAGACATACAAGCAGCCAACAAACATATAAAAAATATTCAACATCACTAATCATCAGAGATCCAAATTAAAACCACAATGAGATACCATCTCACACCAGTCAGAATGGCCACTATTAAAAAGTCAAGAAGTAACAGATGTTGGTGAGAATGAGGAGAAAAGGGAATGCTTATACATTGTTGGTGGGAATGTAAATTAGTACAACCTAGATGGAAAACATTATGGAGATTTTTCAAATAACTAAAAGTAGATCTACCATTTAATCTAGCAATTCTACTATGCTACTTCTTTGAGTAGAAGTATATGCTTCTACTCAAAGAAGTCATTATATCAAAAATACACTGCACTTATATGTCTATCACTACACTATTCACAATTGCGAAGCCACGGAATCAACCTAAGTGTCCATGAATATATGATCAGATAAAGAAAATGTGATATAGATAAACCATGGAATACTACACAGCCATGGAAACAATGAAATCATGTTTTTTGCAGCAACATGGATGGAACTAGAGGCCATTATCCAAAGTGAAATAACTCAGAACCAAAAAATCAAATACCACATGTTCTCATCTATAAGTGGCAGCTAAACAACAAGTACACATGGAAATACAGAAGGAAATAATAGACACTGGGGATTCCAAAAGTGAGGCGGGTAGGAGGGGCTGCTAAGGGTTGAAAAATTACCTTTTTGGTAGAATGAAGCCCAAACCTCACCATTACGCAATAAATCCATGCAACAAACCTGGGGAAACAAACCCTTGAATCTACAAAAATAAAATAAATTATTAAAAAATGAAAATTTTCATATTTATTACCTCCGTTTTTATTTTTCAAAATGATATCTAGTAATAGACTCTGATTATAGGAAAATTTAAATTCAGTATTAACTCTAAAATGTTGATAGCAATTAGCCAAGCAGAGGGAACTTCTGAACTAGTGGTACAGTTACTGGGGTTTGTGAACACTGTTTATTCTCTATTGCAAATTATCAAAACAAGAAAGCCAAACAAAACAATTTCTTAAAAGTTCTCATATTACATATTTTAATTGCAAGATTAATGATACAAATGTAAGATGACACAGATCCAAATTCCAACATAAAAGCAAGACAAAAACTGCAGTCTAAAATAACAATTACCAATGCAGTTGATATAAGTGCAAAATAAAAGAGGTATTTTCATTAATTTGTTTTGCATTTAATACAGTATGTGAGGTAACAATAACTTACTTTGTTCAATATAATTTGCATTGTTTCTAAGCCCATGAAAGTGAGTTCTTAGTCTTAGTCTTTTTCCTGTGTACTTGCTTACAGTAGTGTTTTCCTTCATTCTGAACATTTACAAGTTGACTTTTAAAGAGATTTGCTTTCCTCCAGGCATGCTCTGTAGAAGACATCAACCATTGTCCTAACTACTGATCTTCTCTGGCATAGCAGTCCTTTCTCATGTATACTTGTTATAATGGGGAGATGGCTTTAAATAATTTGGGGGAGGAAGAGCCATTTCCAGCTTGTAGCCAGAGCTGAAATGAAATCTCTCATCCTAAAGTATACCCAAGATTTGCTATGTAGCACCATTAAGTGTTACCTTCACATGAATCCCAGAGCAATAGTCTCAGAAGTATATCTACAAACATATCTTCCTGCTCAGTCCTAATGGAGCCATGCAGAACAGATTCCCAAACTTTCTGTGAGCTCTACTGGCTTACTCGAAGTCTCCAACTCTATTTCACCTTAGAGGACTGGGAGGCTTGAAAGAATGTTGTTTGTCTTTCTGTCTTTCCTATGACTCTACCTCCCAATGTCACCAGTACCTGTCAAAATGCCTCCAGCCTTTCACCTCCCTGCCACCACCATTAGATATATAAAATAATGATTAGGAGTGCATTGGGAAAGAGCTCCTTTTAATAATAAATACCAATCTAGATGTAATCACGTAAGGATTTGATGTCCAATTTTAATCTAAAAAATTGTTTATAGTTAATAAATAATATTTATGTTTTAATATTTTAAAATATATACATTTTCTAATGTCAAAACCCAATGTCTATAGGTTTTCAATATGTAAATAGAAAAATGTTACCTAAAAGAAATCCTACACCTTGAATTTATGTCCCAAGGGCTTTCTTTACCATTAAGGGTGAATGTTGACAACAGAATAACATCCTTGCTTTATTATAAAATTCACAAATTATAAAAGGTTCTAGCCAGACATTCAACCATTTGTATAATAGTTCAACTCACCACTGAAAAACTTGCCTCATTGTAAAAATAGGGCAAAAAGGCAGGAAATGATTATTTTTACTTTTTCTTAGCAAGAAAACATGGATGTTGGAAAAAATAGAAGTTAAAGTGTGGAGGGGAAAGCAAAAGGGGGAAAAGGGAATAGAGAGCCAAATATATAAAAAGAAAGTTCTATGTGGATGATAACATAAGAAAGTTTATTAATTTGATGTGAACCTAGAAGAAAGAATATCAGTGAGAAAGGGGTATATTATTTTGAAGAAGGCAGTGACACAATATATGTACATGTGACTATCAAAGCTAAACATACATATACCCTGTGACACAGAAATTCTTCCCCTGGATAAATATCCAACACAATAAGGCTTGTACAAGAATGTTCATAACAGCTTTGTTTATAATAGGCAAAAACTGGAAACCATCCAAATATCCATCAACAATAGATAAATTGATTCGGGTGTACCCAGAGAGTGGACTATTACACAGCAATAAAAACGAATGAACTACTAATACATGCAATAACACTAATTAATCTCACAGATATGATGAGTGAATGAAGTCAGACGCCAAAGTTCTTTGGTGTATGGTTGCATTTACACAAAGTTCAAAAGCCAGAAAACTCATCTACAGTAATGGTCAGAGTAGTGGTTACCTTTAAGGGGTACTGACTGGGAGGGGCATGAGGATACTTCTGAGATACTGGAAATATTCAAAATCTTGATATGAATGGTGGTTATGTGGTTGTTTATATATGTAAAAATTAATATTGCTATATACCAAAGATTTTTACCCTTAACTGTAGATTATATATCAATAAATAATTATAATATGAATATGCTACTTAAAAGCTAAATGACTCCAAACACAGAAGATGGTATTCAAAATACCTGCTTACCAGTATATCATGAACCTTGTCCCATCGAAGGCTCAACCAAACAAAATGTCTGCCATGAGTCAACTGCTCTCCAGAACAGACAGAAAGTCCAGCCAGAAGAGACAGCAATCCTAGCTGTAGAAACTCTCCTTCACAAGGTTGCTTAGTTCATACCTCCACTGACAATTTCCTCAGAACTCTATATTTATCCTAGTTGACATTTTCTTTAAAAATGAAAATGTCTGGCCTTTTGTTTTTATTTCAAACTCCGTAATTCCCTGTCACCATTGTTTCTTCAGGCTCTCACACAAACGCAGGCTTTCTCAGTATTCTCTAAAATTAAGAAATCATTTAGCATTGAAGAGCTCTGCTTAAACTCCACCTTATCTGTCACATTAAGTTAAATCATACCCCATGAGTATTTAAAGGAAAAACTTGGTTTCATTTCCAACTCCATCATGTACTAGTTTACCTATCTAAGCATGTGTCCTCATCTTTACTTTTTTTTTCAATTTTTACTGTTATCAAATGCAAGTCTGGTGGTCATGACAAGTTCAGTTGAAGAGCTTCTTATAAAAAGTTGTCTGTTACTCTCCTTTCTACCCTCTTTTTCACTATCCTGGATGCAAGCTGTTTATATTATGTCTGCTTTTTATTTCTCCTGGTACCTATCTCAAAGCTTATCTGCTTATACTCTGTTTTTCTTTTGTTTTTGTTGTTGTTGTTGTTGTTGTTTTTAATTTATCAACTTTTGGCCAGGCGTGGTGGCTCGCACTTGTAATCCCAGTACTTTGGGAGGCCGAGGCGGGTGGATCACCTGAGGTCAGGAGTTTGAGACCAGCCTGCCCAACATGGTGAAACCCTGTCTCCACTAAAAATACAAAAAATTAGCCAGGCGTGGTAGCGGGCACCTATAATCCCAGCTACTAAGGAGGCTGAGGCAGGAGAACTGCTTGAACCTGGGAGGTGGAGGTTGCAGTGAGCAGAGATTGATCGCACCACTGCACTCCAGCCTGGGCGACAAGAGCGAAACTCCGTCTCAAAAAAAAAAAAAAAAATCAACTTTTGACTGCATTTTTTCAATTTTCTGATTGTGCAACACCTTAAGATACCCTTACTGTGTCTGGTGAACTTCCAGGCATAAGAATCGTACAAGATAAAAGTAAGAAACCTCAGTCCCCCCAGCCTTTGCAGGCATGGGATGTGCTAGGGGACAAATACGTGACTTCATTTTATCCAGTCTGACTCAGCAGTATGAAAGCTTGATCTGGAAGTAAGTCACTTGAATAAATGGGCATCAGTTTTTCAGCTGTGTGGGTTGGCACAGCAGTAGAATGGAGTGGGGAGCTTTGAAGGCATCAGTAATGCTGGTTTTCCATAGTATTCAGTGAGGCAGTCACCACGATAGAAATTTCCTTATTAGATTAGTTTTGCTTTGTGGTATTAGACATTGTTCCTGGAATCCCAAACTTGGTTATATTACTATCTCCTCAGTTATTCCTGTATCCTAATACTCTTTTAACAAACTTCTTTTCTGCTAGTCAGCTATAGTTAGTTACTATAATTTGTATTAATATATAAATAACTCAACTGCCTCTTCAATATGAATGATGAGGTTTTAGGTCAATTATCCTATATCCGTCCTCTACCTTCCTTCTCTCTGCTAGATAATCATGTTGTTATTTTAATTATTTTATTAATGATCTATGTAATTGTTTCCGTCAATTTTCATCAGTCTCCCTTGGTTTCTTGCTTTCTAATTGGAAGACATTAACATCCCTCCTCTTTCCTCTACTTACATCCAACCCAGACCTCTTCCAGCTATCACTTCTCAACTTACATCAGCTTCACTTTTATTTTTATATTGTCAGTTAATATTCATATTCTGTTTTGCAACCAGATCCTAGACTTCTTTGCTTTGTTTGTAGGTTGACTCTAAAAGTTAGAAGACATTGCCTGAGTTATTTTAAAATTTTGTGAGTATAATCAGGCCATGGAGTGTGTTAGCATTACTTTTCTTCTCTTTGAAACCAATATCATGACCTCTGTACTACATATGGGAGACTGTTACTAGCATCAGACCCAATGGATTACTATTTCTTACCTCCAAATAATTGCTTAAAATCTTATCAAATTTCAATTTGCTTAATATTTGAATGATGACTTTGTTTTATCTTTATATTATTTGTCTTTATACCATTCTTAATTACTTTCCATTTTTAGTCATACTTTTTTTTATATTAGGTTGTTTCTGTTTTGGGAGGTTTGTTTCTTGTTTTTTTTTTTTTCTTAACAGCACATCATCATTTTGTCACAGCCTAGATTATTTGTCTTCTAGGTCTGCCAATAAGCTGCAAATAGGGGATTTCTTTGCTTTGCTTTCCTATAATGAATTTACTCTTTCCTGGATTACCTAATCTTCCAATGTATTGATTTACTCTCTTCTTTTATAGAATTCAATCAAATAACCTTCTACAAAGTGTTAATGATAGATAAAGTTTAAATTCCTTGTGTGCCTGAAAGTATTATTGGTTGAATAATAATAATAATAATATAATAACTTTCTAGGTGGAAAATAACTTTTCTTCAGAACTTTTAGACATCACTATTACATCATTCTCTAGTAGACATCCACTTTTGCTGATGCCAAACTGAAGCCACTGTTTCTTATCCCTTTATAAGTGACTTGTCATTTTTCTCTGGATGCTTTTAGAGTCATCTCTTTATCTTTGATAGCCTACAGTTTTAAAAAGTTAAGGCTATGTGTATATCTTTATTCATTTATTGGACTGAACACTTGATGGGCCTTTTCAGTCTTAAGACTCGTGTCCTCTAGTTCTGGGAAATTTTCTTCCATTGTGCTTTTGATAATTTCCTCCTCTTAGTTTTCCCTGTTTTCTCCTTATGGTAATTCTATTAGTGGAATATGACATCATTACCTCTCTTATCTTTTCTCTAAATTATTTTGTTCCCTTAAAAACTTTTGTTTGTTTGTTTTTTTCTCCTTAGTACTGCTCTCTTTCTCTCTCATATATGTTGGTGATTCTAGATTGTTCACTTTTATTTAAACAAAAGGATGGTATAGCTGATGTCCAACGGCTGGACCACTGTCAAAAAAAGAGGGTTATACATGATGCACAATTTTATTGATATGCCAAACTAATCTCTGGTGTGAGAAGTCAATGAAATTGTTTGCTTTTGGTGGTGTGGACACTGGGAAGCATGGAGAACTTCTAGGACATTATGTTTTCCATTTCTTGGTCTAGGTGCTGGTTACAGAGGTATAGGCCCTTTGAAGGAATTTATCAGCAGTGGTGTTATGATTTGTTCAATTTTATGTATATATTTGTACTTAAATAGGAAGGTTTATGGGGGAAAAAGCTGGTATAATGTATAAGGAACAAATGGAAACGAGAGAAAGCAAGAAAGCAGGAAGGAAAGAAGACAAAAATGCAAATATCACTTTCTTTTTTCTTCCTTTCTTCCTCCCTTTCCTCCCTTTACTCCCCTCCCCTCCCCTCCCTCCCTTCCTTCCTTCTCTCTGTCTTCTTGAGATGGAGTTCCCTCTGTCACCCAAGCTGGAGTACAGTGGCGCCATCTTGGCTCACTGCAACCTCCGCCTCCTGGGTGCAATCAATTTCAAGTGATTCTCCTGCCTCAGACTCCTGAGTAGCTGGGATTACAGCTGCTCTCCAGCAAGCCCTGGCTAATTTTGTAGCAAATGTTATTTTCTACAGGGAGTCCTACTGAACTCTGCTTTCTGATTTGGAAGTCCTTCTTTCGTGTTACCATAGGATTTTTGCATATCTGAATCAGAAATTTTAGCCTTGATTACAATTATCCATTAAGGTGTCTCTCCTGTCCTCTAGAACATCACTGCCCAATAGAAATATAATATAAGCCATGTGTAAAATTTACATTTTCTGGTAGCCATGTCAAAAAAAGTAAAAAAGAAACAGGTAAACTTAATTTTCATAATAAAATATAATAATTTTAATAATAAATTTTATTTAATCCAGCTTGTCCAAAATATTATTTAACCTGTTGTTAACATAATACATTATTGGAATTTTTTTTTAATAAAACAAAGTCTTTGAAACCAGTGTGCATTTCGCACTTAGAGCACATCTCAATTTGAGGTGGCCACTTTTCAAGTACTTGATAACCACATGTATCTACTGGTTATTATAATGGTCAATGCAGCTCCAAAATGAAGCACAATGACAGCAGTGACTATTTCTTCTCTTTACATCTTCAGTACTGTAACTAACATACAGGAAGTGCTGAATAAATATTCCTTTTCACTGTCTCTGTAGATGTATAAAAAATGATTATAATACTTCATCTAAATCTTAATTCATTTATTGCATTTTGAGATTTACCATGAGCTAGGCCTTGTGCTAGATGCCATGGATAGCACACGGTATAAACTGGAAAATGGATCACAAAGTGATCTCAGGCTGGCCAATTATGGCTAAAGCTTTATAAACATTCTAGAGAAGAGAAAATTAAAGTTAATGTAAGACATGACTGCAATTATATTTATGATGTTTATTGCTAAACATTTTGTGATTCATATTAATTCTAGTAAAGTTGTTAAGAGCATAAACTTTGGCATCAGATAGACTTGGTTTTAATTCACTGCCAGCAATTTTTAGCGGAAATTAGGTTTACTTGCTTCTAAAACAGGAATAAAATTTATACTATATCTTTGAGTTCTCGAAAGGGTTAAAAGGCATAGCACATATAGAGCTTCACATAGTGCCTGGCATATAAAAAACACTTAATGAAAGTTCACTTTTATCATTGTCGTGTCATAGAATAAGTCAATATTCTATTAGCCATTATGTTTTTATCATCATAAAAAGTCTGATTTAAAGAACACTTTTGGACTGGGCGTGGTGGCTCATGCTTGTAATCCTAGCACTTTGGGAGGCCAAGGTGGGTGGATCACCTGAGGTCAAGAGTTCAAGACTAGCCTGGCCAACATGGTGAAACCCTGTCTCTACTAAAAATACAAAAACTAGCCAAATGTGGTGGTGGGTACCTGTAATCCCATCTATTCGGGAGGCTGAGGCAGGAGATTCACTTGAACCTGAGAGGCAGAGGTTGCAGTGAGCCGAGATCACAGCACTGCACTCCAGCCTGGGCGACAAGAGCAAAACTCCATCTAAAAAAAAAAAAAAAGAGAGATTTATCTGGCCTACAAACAAATTAGAATAATTGACACATTTCCAGGCACCATCTATATGCCCAGAAAGAAACTCTAGTAATCAACTCCCTTATACATCCTATATTTGTTTTCTATGGATTCTATGACAAAGTACCACAAACTGGGTGGCTTAGAACAACAGAAATGTATTGTCTCACATTTCTGGTGGCCAGAAGTTTGAAATCAAGATGTTCATTGGGCTATGATCCCTTTGAAAGCATTAGAGGAGAATCTGTTCTAAGTCTCTCTGCTGGTTTCTAGAAATTTCTTGGGTTGCAGCAGCAAAACTCCAGTCTTCATATGATATTCTCCCTGAGCCTTTGTCTCTAGTGTTCAAATATACCCTTTTTATAAGAACACAATCATAATGGATTAGAGGTTCCTTCTATTTCAGTATGATCTCATCCTAACTAATCTGCATCAATCCAATTTCCAAATAAGGTCACATTCTTGGGTACTGGATCTTAGGGCTTTAACATGAATTTTGGGAAGACACACTTAAACCTGTACCATTCCCCTATAGAATGGAGCCCATTCTTTTTTGTGTGCTGTTCTCTCCTAAGAGTATTCTGAGTTAATTCATAAAGTATACTTGGGCTAGCACATATCAGATCAGCTGGGGTCCACTACAGAAAACTAAATGTAGTACCTGTAAGGAAAAGACCTCAAAGATCTGTCTACTCCTACAATAGCCATTTAGTAAGAGCAGAAAAAGGGAGGTTTAATAGGAGGGAATGAGCCAACAAACCTTTAGTACAGTCTCCTACAGAGATCAGATTGTGTCTGTTATTACAATCAATGACATTCACAGAAAAGAAATATCAATGGCATTCACAGAAAAGAAATATATGAACTTGTTTTATATACTTGCCTTATGAGTAAATATAGTCTGTTGTTGGATGATAAACTTCATGAACAAAATTGTGTGATTTTGTATATATTATTTCCAGGTGAAAATGACCCAAAAAATCCATCAGCTGTATTCTGTTGTGAAATTAAATTACTAGATTCTTACTATGTAGGAGAAGGAGAAAAACACCAGTGAAAGAACAAGACAATTAACAGAAACAGGGCTGGATACTTTCTTTTCTTTTTCTGCATAAGGCAATGATGAGGCAGAAGTAAATGTTTACATTGTTACTTCCACAAAAGTTGTATTTTGTAGTGCAATTTGGAGTGAGAAACCCTAATTTCAAAATTTAGTATTTTTCTTAATAAATCAGCAACTTTAGCCATTAAACTTAGGCATTTTGTGCCTTAATACACTCATCTGAAAATAGAAATATGAGTATTTACTTCACAGTGCTAAACATGTTAGTTATTATTCCTGTTAGAAAGAAATATAATCAGTGAGGTAGAAAAAGTAACTGGAACTACAGCAAGAGAGTAGCATGGTGGATATCAGCCTGTAACTACAACGAATAGAATGTTGATGGGCAAATATTTCTTCTGGAAATATTTGTGGAAACAGGACTGCAGGAGTTGAGCAAGGAGGTTCTGAATATGCAGGTTGGGATCAGGACAGTAACTCTGAATTGTTATTTTGTATGACTGTTTATCTCTGCATGCTAGCAATTATTGCTTGCACTTGGCAAAAATGGTAATTAATGCTGTTTCTTCTTCACACACATTCCCTCCATACGTAGACTTGGTGATGGCAGCATATGGCTCTAGAAAAGCTTTCAGTAGTTATTGTGCACTCTTGTAAGGTCGAAGTATTCATAGGAGCTTTGTCTCAACTTACAGAGATAAGAATCCATTTCATTCTCAGTAAGACATTGATAAAATATCGGCTGGACGCGGTGGCTCACGCCTGTTATCTCAGCACTTTAGGAGGCCGAGGTGGGCGGATCACGAGGTCAGGAGATCGAGACCATCCTGGCTAACACTGTGAAACCCCGTCTCTACTAAAAATACAAAAAACTAGCCAGGCGTGGTGGTGGGCGCCTGTAGTCCCAGCTACTCAAGAGGCTGAGGCAGGAGAATGGTGTGAACCCGGGAGGTGGAGCTTGCGGTGAGCGGAGATCGCGCCACTGCACTCCAGCCTGGGCGACAGAGCGAGACTCCGTCTCAAAAAAATTAAAAAAAAAAAAAAGACATCCGTAACATATCTCACTACAGTCAGCTCTCGGTATCTGCAGGGTTCTGCATTTGTGGATTCAACCAATTATGGATCAAACATATTTGGAAAAACTCCAAACAATAAAAAATAACAATAGAATACACATTTTGAAAAAACAGTATAACAACTATTTACATATCATTTACATTGTATTGGGAATTATAATTAACCTGGAGATGATTTAAAGTATATGAGAGGATATGCACAGGATATATGTAAATACTACACCATTTTATGTAAAGGATTTGAGCATATGAGGATTTTGGTTTTTGTGGGGGCCCTGGAACCAATCCCCCATGGATACCATGGTGCCACTGAATATATCAGGAAGGAATAATTATTTTCTAGAATTGCAAGATCCACTAGCTGCCAGCAGAGCTGAAAATGACAGCAACCCAGTTTCTAGTTGAGCTACAGTTTACTCATCTCTAAAACAGGATGAAAATGTGCGCATACACATGAAAGCTCATACAAACATTAAATATTTTAATACCTCTGAAATGGTACATAGTAAACACAAGCAAAAGGAAATTGAGGGAATAAAAACAAAACGTACTCCCTGAATGGAAATTGTTCTATTTGTTTGAAATGATAAGGAGGTATTCAAGTATTCACGATGAGAGCATGGAAAAATAGCGGAAGCCTCACAGTTCTCATACACCGTTAGAAACCCATAATTTCAGCATTAAATTATAGTGCCCCAGAATGTCAGAACCATTAGCACCTTAGAAATCTTTCATCTCTAAGAGTTTTCTTTTTGGCAATTGATTGATGTCTCTTTGCTTATGGGTAGAATTTTTTCGCCTCAGATTGTCTTTTTTCCTTTATTTTCTTATAGAAGTCCTGTTTAATCTTTCAAGGATCAGATTCATGTCAACACCTCTCTAAATTCTTCTTTTAACACAAGAGCCACTAAATGTACGTGGTATCCCTCAGAATTAATAGACTGTTGTTTAAAATCCCATATTACCTTGCTTATCAATTCTATTAGGATGAAATTTTAACTCTTTACCTGGCTGGCCCCAGCGGCTCTCCTGATCCCATTTAGCCATTAATACCCATGCCCCCATGCAGTGGTTCAGCCCGTGCACTTAACATTCTGATTTTCAGTTCTTCTTCTTTTCTGTTAACTAGCAACCCCTTCTTTCTTTTTGTTTTGAGCTCAGCAATTCATCTCTTTTAAAGTTATGTTTTATACAGCATTTTTAGATGTTACTAGCAAGTTTTTTTCATATTATCTGAGTCTACCATCTTGCCAGAGCTGCTACATTTGCTCAATGTATAACTCTTTGTTATTAAGTATCTGCTTTTCAACCACAGCAACAAAACACTTATTTCTCAAAGGTGGCATTAGACTACCTGAAAGAAACAAGTGTTCATAATCATACTTAATTCACTTCTTAACATGTCATTTATTAAAACAAAGTGCACCTAGGTTGCATCCAAAAGCTAACTCCGGTGATATGTCAATTCCAGTACCTCTTAACATCATCTCTCTTTCTGCCTCAAACCACAGATGATATTGTGCCCCTGTCCAAAATACGTGTGCACTTTGCATATATTCTCCAAGGTATTTACAATAATTAAAGAGCTGTATGTAATTAGCAGTAAAGGAACCCTAGTTTGCCCTGTTTATAGTGTATCTGGATCCTGATTCACGTGATAAAATTATTTGCTTTAGTTTGGAGACCCAGATAATGAGCGTGCCTTTCTGCTGCTGCTTAGTAGAATTAAGGTGCAGTCTTCCCCATTTGTGAAGGCAGGTTTACTACAAGTGATTAATAATGAATAAAAGACAGCAATTAAATGCAATAAGATTAATTACAACTTTTTGAAGAAATTGGATCTGGTGTTAATTTGTTGATCAATAATAGCACTTGGAATTCTATTTAGCTTTATAATTTAACTTTCCAGCTACCGTTCACAATTAAACCAACTTATGAGAGACAGTTGTTGCTATGTGAAAGATGTAGCTGTTCTAGAAATTATGAGTGTACTGTTTATCTTTTCAGATTCAACAAGCTCTTGATTATGTTCCATAAATAGCCACATTCAATTAATTTTTCTTTTATTCTCAGATTTAACCTGAAGGTCTCATACAAACTTAACCTAATAAAAATTACAATATGTACAAGAGAGAAAAAATAAAACATATTGTTGGGTGGGATATTTACTCATGCTAAGATAGTATAGATGATATTCCATCAATATAAACTATTAGAACGAGTGAAATAGCATCCAATTTTCTTATTCTAGAATACTGAAAATAATTCTATTCACTCTCTCTGAAGTTTTTTTTATCTTTCCTCCCCATTTTCCTTTTCTTATAATGTCCCTTTTACAAATAGAGGTTCAGATATCCTTGTGTACTTTATAAACTATGAATATTATTTGAAATATAATTTATCTGATATGAAGTAGTTTATGTTATATCTTAAATATAAAATAAAATGTAGATTCAAAAAGGAAGGTACACAAATTACAAGAAAGTATAAAAATGTTTGCCAATAAAATCTGTAGCAGTTATAATATGTATTATTATGTAGCAAATACATAATACATTCTATAGACATGGAGTCTTGCTATGTTGCCCAGGCTAGTCTCAAACTCCTGGCTTCAAGTGATCCTCCTGCCTCAGCCTCCCAAGGTGCTGGGATTACAGGTGTGAGTCACTGTGACAGATCTAGACGTAGCATTTTTAAAATTTGTATTTTAGAGAAAATGAAGTAGAAAGAACATTAAGTAACTCGATCCCTCACTACTCAAGGTGGTGGCACAGGGTGGTAAGGATGGTGGAGTGATTAGAGAAAGTGTTGGACATTTCTGGGACCTAGTTTGGGGAGGGAACTGCCAGCCTTCCAGAAAAGCCCTGCATCCTATGTGGCAATTGATTCAATGTGGTAGGGGAATAATGATGGCACGTGCAGAGGGACATATTTAGATTGATGGCAAAGGTAGTATTTTCAGTTGCTCATAGGCTGTGAAGCATACAGAATATCCAAGAAGGAAATCCAGGGGACACTAGGGAGGTTCAAGGGTGCTGAGCAGTAGGTGAATCTGAGGAATCCTGTGGTTGAGATGACCAGATGCAGCAATACAGACCCTACAAACCAAGGCAATGGCAGCACCATGCCCATATGCTAGGCACTACCAGTTTTACTATCCCCAAATGCTGTAGGAAAAGAGGCCAGTGCCAGAGATATAAAGGATGAACTAAATCAACTAGGAGCCCACACAGAAGAGACATCCACACCTCCATTGCATGAAGGAGTCAGAGTCCATTCTTGCTCAGATAGGAGAAGAGGGTATCCCTAGTAGGGAGTTTGCACTTTGAGCTGACTGATTATTTACTTTCTTCACCAAGAAATAGACTGTTTAAATCTAAAATGCATGAGTGCTAATGGCACTGAGATCTTCTCTTAGAGTCTTACCTCTCATTTGGTCCTACACTCCTGTCCTAAATTCATCAGATTGAACAATAGTTCTAGTTAGTGATTAGTTAAGTTATGGAAAACAACTAAAAATACATTCTTTAGCACATCTGAGCTGAAATGAGTAAATATCTACTCTTGTACATTATATCTTAATATCTTTCTCTCATCTATTTTTATGAGAGCCTCAGGTAGCACATAGGTGACACAGATTGAAAAAGAAATAATTTTACATGGTCACATTCCTTTGTGCAGGCAAATATCCACTCAGCACTCTTAGATGCTTTTCAGGAAGGACAGACTTCTCCTGCCAATGGTGGTCAAAGGCTGTCATTTGCACATCACATCATCAAAGCTTCTAGGGGAAAATGATGTCCTTCTCCATAAATTTCTCATGTTGCTACGTTTTTCTTTTGGTATAATTCTTTCTTCTTCACTGGGTCTTAGCATCCTTTCCTTAAAGACAATATCTACTTTTGGGGCAAATCTCAAAATCTATATATATTTTTAAAAAGGATACGGTACAGCAAGAAATAGCACTCTCTAACAGAGGTTATTTGTCTTGCTGAAAAATAATTTAGTTCTACCAAACTTTAAACAAATGAATTTCTGAGTCATCAACCAAATATAAATAGTTTTTTATTTTTCAAATGAAATGAGAAAATGAGTTACAATTTGGTAACATTAAGTCACTACGTTTCATAAAGCTATGCTTCTCCATAATTGCCAAGATACGATTACATAGGAATTATTTCTCCTAATAAATTTTACTATTGAAAATAATTAATTATGTAGGAATTGTTTTGGTTATTAGGATTCAAGGTTTCATATAGACATGTGTGTATGTATGTGTGTGTGTGTGTGCACACATGTCCATAATAAATGTCCATTTATATGTGTGTGTTTGTATGTATCCAAGTGGAAAGCTTGTTTTCATTGTTTTTAGTGGCTTATATGTTTTTCTGAAATAGGGCTGTCTCTGTGATGAGAAATACAAGGATTCAAATTGGAGAGGGCAGGCTTTAGAGACAAGCAAACCTGGGTTGAAGCCTGGTTTCAGCTAGCTGTATAAGCTGAACAAGTTGTGCAGTTTCTTTGAGCCCTTCAATTTCTGGATCTCTAAACTACATGGCAAGGCGTGGCAATAAAAATGTTAGCACCATAGTGCTGTCATGAGGATTAAACATGGCGCTGTAATTAAAGTGCTTCACGCAGTGCCTGGCATAAAATAGATTCTTAATAAAAGTTACTCTCTTAGAGACTAAAGTTTCAGATTTCATGTACCATTAAAGTGATGAGCTTTTGTTTCACGATATATAAACTTGGTTTCCCATCATGTTTCATCTCTGCATTTTATCAACTATTTTTTCTCTTGTCCATCATTTGATCCTAAACATATTGTTTCTGGTACACCTTTCTATTACAGCCACTTTTTAGGGCTTTCTCTATTTAGGTAATTCATTCTGACTTAAGGTGGAGAGGTGCAACATCAGTTTATTAAGTTTTGGGTGTAAAAGTTATCCTTGTAAGCATTTTAGAATTAAAATCTGACTAATTATGATAATTGGTGAATGAATTTGTAGAAGAAATTGGGAAACCCTAAGCTACAACCTGGACAGGAAGTAAAACATTTAGTGTCATCTATGTTTTACTCATGGCTAATACTCATGTTTATTGAACAAGTGTCTTGGAAAGTTTTAAGATGTTCATGTTTCCATACTAGACGAAAGACAATTTTTTTTTCAAAAGCCAGTTATACTTACAAAAAAGTAAGCTGGCAAATATGATTCATAAGCAATGTTCCAAAAATAACAATGAGCACCAAAAAGAACTGGGATACCCTCTGGCTTGTACACTAACCTGTCTTGTGACCTCAGACAGCTTATGTACCATCCCAGGTCTCAGTTCAAAATTGTATAAAAGAGAACTCGTAATATCTAGAATTTTCTAATTTGTGCTCAGCTTCTACACATATATATCCTATATGAAGCAAATAACACATATTAACCACTACAACTAGCATAGTTTCGGCTGACACCCCCCTTGAAATGATCTTTAATGTTCTGTGGGCTTCAAGGTGTATGTAGGTAGATAGAGATTAAAGGAGAGCTCGAACAGGGCTAGTATTAGCCTTTCTGGTAAGAATTCTACCTACAGTATGTACAGGAGTCCAGTCCCTAGCTTCTATATGCTGTGAACACCGAGTTAGCAGGGATCAAATCTGCTAACTTATTGTTGATGTCCCCAAAACATTTTATAATGGTTACCATGAACTAGGTGATGAATAAATGTTTGTTGAATGAATGGTAAAACGTCTCCTCTGTGAATAGGGATATCTAGTTACAAGGAAGTTTCCACTGCAGTTTGTTGTGCATTATCTAAACAAAATGGAACACAATAATACAAAAATACATGCTGAACCTATTAGGAATGGACTGTGATTTTTCCTAGAGATACAAAATCCTAGCCCTGAAAAACTGGGTGGAACAAACATGTTGTAGATTATTTTTATGTGACATGGTAGAGTAGAAATAAGTAACAAAAACAACACTTAACCTAGCCTAGAAGGAGGTTCTGGCAAGGTGCTTGAGAGGATGTGATCTCTGGGAAGAGTCTTGAAGGACCAGCAGAATATAGACAGGTAAAGAAAGGGAGAAAGACATTCCAGGTTTAAGTAACACACCATGAATGAAGGCATGCGGTTATAAAACGGTGCTGGTCTCTTCTAGGATTTTTAATTACCAAAGACCATTTGGCAACTGGTAGCAACTTGGAAAATCTACTGTATGAGTTCTGAGCAAGATGGATGTTAAGTTATTTACCAATTAACTGGACTGTGGTGGTTAATTCCAGGGGGAATCCTAATTGAGAATCTATTTAACTGACTGCCTCTTAAGAAGGTGGAATATAGCACAGCCATGACAGCATTCAGACCAGGGCTTCTGTCAGATAAACATAATTGTTAATTTTGAATAGATCAGAATTGAGTATTTTTAAATTCCAGGACAAAAATCATAGTCAAGTAAAGCTGGACACAATATAGAAAAGCTGATTTTTGTTGTTGTTGACTTCTATCTGCCATTGGCCCCATTAGTATACTGGTAACAATATAGGCATAGGAAGTACACATCGTAGGAGTGTGTCTGAGGTTACAGGTACACTTCTGGAATGCATACTTTGTGCAAAATTTTCTGAGAATTACAATGTGAGATTTTTGGCATTTTTCCTGTCCTGATTTGACTCCTACTCCTTGGTTTTACTGTGATGCCAGAAATACAGGTTAATTTGAGGACATGTTACTGACAAAGGTTTGTGTAAACCTTAAGCTACTCATTCTGACATGGCCAAGTGAGACACCGACAAACATCCAGATGTTCTTAAACTTTATCTTCTCTGTACCCTGTATATAACATCCTATATTTAGTTCATTCATTTTTCTTATCACAATATTTATTCTTATTTCTCTTTGTATTCCACACTGGACTACATCCTCTTAGGCAAGAGAGACCATATCTGTCACTGCTACATTCCCTGTGACTAACTCAATCTTGGCACATCATAGATCCTCAGGAATGTTTCTATCAGCTAAAGAATGGCTGTTTTTGTACTCTCCATAACTGCATAGCAACACATGGCAGCATATAGGAGAATATTCCAAGCAGGAAATAAACTACGCCACAACTTTGCGTCTCACAAGGCTGCTTTGTAAAAACATCTATTACTCTGCCATCTGCCATACAACCTTTCCTTTGTTCATTTCCCAATTACCACTTTTTAAAATAATTTCTGCCAGCTGCATCATTGCCTCCTTTCCTGCTCTTCCTGTTGAGGTGGTGATATGGTTTGGCTTTGCGTCTCCACCCAAATCTCATCTTGAATTGTAATCCCGTAATCCTCACGTGTCATGGAAGGAACGTGGTGATAGGTAATTCAATCATAGGGGTGGTTTCCCCCATGCTGCTCTTGTGATAGTGAGTCAGTTCTCATGAGATCTGATGGTTTTCTAAGGGGCTTTTCCTCCTTTGCTCAGCACTTCTCCTTGCTGCTGCAATGTGAGGAAGAACGTGTTTTCTTCTCCTTCTGCCATGATTGCAAGTTTCCTGAGGCCTTCCCAGCCATGCTGAACTGTGAGTCAATTAAACCTCTTTCCTTTATAAATAACAGTCTCAGGTGTGTCATTATTATTAATAGCAGCATGAGAACCAGCTAATACAGATGGGCATTATATAGGACACCTAGCCTTCTTTGCTTTTCAGATATGATGCCTTTTCAAAGCAAGACAGTCCTAGGACAGAGCTTTTCTTTTCTAACATAGTTTCCTTAGATGATCCACCAAAAACCAAATTTCTCACTGTACTTGGTTTATCTCCACATTTCCTCTAGTGACTATTCCAAAACATTACCTTTCTCATATGCTGCATGCCCCTTCTCATTCACTTTCAGGAGATAGCTTTGTATTGATCAGCAAAACAGAGCACACCTCCCTGCCTGCAAGGCCATCTATAGTTGCAAATATCATCACATTTTTCCCTCTAGTCTTAGAAATGCCTTTCTTTCTCCTCACGGATAACTCCTTCCTTAGGCTCTTGACTCCATTCTCTTCTGTTTACCCAAGTTGTTTGCTCTACCAATTATAACACTTTCCTATAGCTTCGTTGTCATACTTCCACTAGATCACTTCCCTTAGAATATATATACCTCTCATTGCTGAAAAAGACCTCCCTTGACTCCATATCCACCTCCAGACTCTAGGCAGTTTTCCCCATTTTCCTGCTCCATTTTCAACCATCATCACACTTTCATACTCACTCTAGTGCTCAATTAATTTGAACATTTGGCTTACACCCCTGCTACCCCACAGAAACTGCTGAGCCAAAGGTTACCTACTGGTAATCTTCATATTAACAAACCCAAAAAAAACTCTCTGCCCCAAATGATATAGTGGACCTTGATTCTTAAATATGTTAAAATTATTTGTTTTCATTATACTCTTTTCCCCCCCACCTCCTATTCTTCTCACCTTTTAAAACCACTGTTTCTTGGTCTTCTTATTGGTCTATTTCTCCCCGAACACATCTTAAATTATGATATATTTCTCCTGTACTGTATCCTCTCCAATTCACTTTCTACCCCTTGCTTTCTCTGGATGACCTCATCAATTATCATGGTTTTACCTACCCCCTATACAATTGCTTCAATACAGTGTCACAACCTTTGATCCTTCCTCTTGGATTAAGGTAAACAACTATCTACCATTCCAACTGGCATCACCGCATAGATGTTTCAAGCAAATCAAATCCCACATTTCAAAGCTGATTTTGGGAGTTTACATAGTAACTCCAGAGTTTACATACTAACTCCAGATTTATTCCTCTCATGTATCCTCTGTTACAATGTATCCTACCATTATCTACCAAATGACTCCAAGAAGAAATTTAGTGGGTTGGTACACTTCTTCTCTCTATCATTCTCTATATCTATTATCAGTCATGATTTAATCAGAAAAATAGAGCCACCAGAAATGACAGAAAATATAGATTTATGTTAGAATTTGACTCTAAGGAATTGTGGAGACTGGTTAAATAATTGATGTATGACTGTTCCTTCTTCATCTGGTGCTGGGTCTGGCTCAGGAAAAGCTGAAGAAAAACTAGCAGGAACTAGAGAAGCTGTGGCACCAGCAGTTGCCCAAGCCAATTAGGTAAGCCAATATATCAACAACAGTGTGTATTAGCTGCAACTGTGCCCAGTGCCCTCAATGACATTCGCTGCATTAAATGTGTAGCTACTGTTTCACACCTACTTTCCAAATCTCACACAAAATATTTTACAATGCCCATGTTAACCTGGAAAAAGGAAGTAAAGGGAATTCTGAGAAACATAATTCCAGCTTAGCCAATTAACACCATACAAACTCATCAAACTATCCGATTAGTTAACAAATCCTGCCAGTCTCTAGAATCTGTCCCTTTGACTACATCATTGCTAGAACAAACTAGTTCAATTTGGAATAACTGCCTTCCTGGTGCAGTATCCTCTTTACTGATTTTTTAATTTTTTATTTTATTTATTTTTTTTCTTTTTATGATGATTATTATTATTATTATACTTTAGGCCCTATGGTACATGTGCGCAATGTGCAGGTAAGTTACATATGTATACATGTGCCATGCTGGTGCGCTGCACCCACCAACTCGTCATCTAGCATTAGGTATATCTTCCAATGCTGTCCCTCCCCCCTCCCCCCACCCCACAACAGTCCCCAAAGTGTGATGTTCCCCTTCCTGTGTCCATGTGTTCTCATTGTTCAATTCCCACCTATGAGTGAGAATATGCGGTGTTTGGTTTTTTGTTCTTGCGATAGTTTACTGAGAATGATGATTTCCAATTTCATCCATGTCCCTACAAGGGACATGAACTCATCATTTTTTATGGCTGCATAGTATTCCATGGTGTATATGTGCCACATTTTCTTAATCCAGTCTATCATTGTTGGACATTTGGGTTGGTTCCAAGTCTTTGCTATTGTGAATAATGCCGCAATAAACATACGTGTGCATGTGTCTTTATAGCAGCATGATTTATAGTCCTTTGGGTATATACCCAGTAATGGGATGGCTGGGTCAAATGGAATTTCTAGTTCTAGATCCCTGAGGAATCGCCACACTGACTTCCACAAGGGTTGAACTAGTTTACAGTCCCACCAACAGTGTAAAAGTGTTCCTATTTCTCCACATCCTCTCCAGCACCTGTTGTTTCCTGACTTTTTAATGATTGCCATTCTAACTGGTGTGAGATGGTATCTCATTGTGGTTTTGATTTGCATTTCTCTGATGGCCAGTGATGGTGAGCATTTTTTCATGTGTTTTTTGGCTGCATAAATGTCTTCTTTTGAGAAGTGTCTGTTCATGTCCTTCGCCCACTTTTTGATGGGGTTGTTTGTTTTTTTCTTGTAAATTTGTTGGAGTTCATTGTAGATTCTGGATATTAGTCCTTTGTCAGATGAGTAGGTTGCGAAAATTTTCTCCCATTTTGTAGGTTGCCTGTTCACTCTGATGGTAGTTTCCTTTGCTGTGCAGAAGCTCTTGAGTTTAATTAGATCCCATTTGTCAATTTTGGCTTTTGTTGCCATTGCTTTTGGTGTTTTAGACATGAAGTCCTTGCCCATGACTATGTCCTGAATGGTAATGCCTAGGTTTTCTTCTAGGGTTTTTATGGTTTTAGATCTAACATTTAAGTCTTTAATCCATCTTGAATTGATTTTTGTATAAGGTTTAAGGAAGGGATCCAGTTTCAGCTTTCTACATATGGCTAGCCAGTTTTCCCAGCACCATTTATTAAATAGGGAATCCTTTCCCCATTTCTTGTTTTTGTCGGGTTTGTCAAAGATCAGATAGTTGTAGATATGTGGCATTATTTCTGATGGCTCTGTTCTGTTCCATTGATCTATATCTCTGTTTTGGTACCAGTACCATGCTGTTTTGGTTACTGTAGCCTTATAGTATAGTTTGAAGTCAGGTAGTGTGATGCCTCCAGCTTTGTTCTTTTGGCTTAGGATTGACTTGGCGATGCGGGCTCTTTTTTGGTTCCATATGAACTTTAAAGTAGTTTTTTCCAATTCTGTGAAGAAAGTCATTGGTAACTTGATGGGGATGGCATTGAATCTGTAAATTACCTTGGGAAGGATGGCCATTTTCATGATATTGATTCTTCCTACCCATGAGCAGGGAATGTTCTTCCATTTGTTTGTATCCTCTTTTATTTCCTTGAGCAGTGGTTTGTAGTTCTCCTTGAAGAGGTCCTTCACATCCCTTGTAAGTTGGATTCCTAGGTATTTTATTCTCTTTGAAGCAATTGTGAATGGGAGTTCACTCATGATTTGGCTCTCTGTTTGTCTGTTATTGATGTATAAGAATGCTTGTGACTTTTGTACATTGATTTTGTATCCTGAGACTTTGCTGAAGTTGCTTATCAGCTTAAGGAGATTTTGGGCTGAGACAATGGGGTTTTCTAGATATACTATCATGTCATCTGCAAACAGGGACAATTTGACTTCCTCTTTTCCTAATTGAATACCCTTGATTTCCTTCTCCTGCCTAATTGCCCTGGCCAGAACTTCCAACACTATGTTGAATAGAAGTGGCGAGAGAGGGCATCCCTGTCTTGTGCCAGTTTTCAAAGGGAATGCTTCCAGTTTTTGCCCATTCAGGATGATATTGGCTGTGGGTTTGTCAGAAATAGCTCTTATTATTTTGAGATACGTCCCATCAATACCTAATTTATTGAGAATTTTTAGCATGAAGGGTTGTTGAATTTTGTCAAAGGCCTTTTCTGCATCTATTGAGATAATCATGTGGTTTTTGTCTTTGGTTCTGTTTATATGCTGGATTATATTTATTGATTTGCGTATATTGAACCAGCCTTGCATCCCAGGGATGAAGCCCACTTGATCATGATGGATAAGCTTTTTGATGTGCTGCTGGATTCTGTTTGCCAGTATTTTATTGAGGATTTTTGCATCAATGTTCATCAAGGATATTGGTCTAAAATTCTCTTTTTTTGTTGTGTCTCTGCCAGGCTTTGGTATCAGGATGATGCTGGCCTCATAAAATGAGTTAGGGAGGATTCCCTCTTTTTCTATTGATTGGAATAGTTTCAGAAGGAATGGTACCAGCTCATCCTTGTACCTCTGGTAGAATTCGGCTGTGAACCCATCTGGTCCTGGACTGTTTTTGGTTGGTAAGCTATTGATTATTGCCACAATTTCAGCTCCTGTTATTGGTCTATTCAGAGATTCAACTTCTTCCTGGTTTAGTCTTGGGAGGTTGTATGTGTTGAGGAATTTATCCATTTCTTCTAGATTTTCTAGTTTATTTGCGTAGAGGTGTTTGTAATATTCTCTGATGGTAGTTTGTATTTCTGTGGGATCGGTGGTGATATCCCCTTTATCATTTTTTATTGCATCTATTTGATTCTTCTCTCTTTTTTTCTTTATTAATCTTGCTAGCGGTCTATCAATTTTGTTGATCCTTTCAAAAAACCAGCTTCTGGATTCATTGATTTTTTGAAGGGTTTTTTGTGTCTCTATTTCCTTCAGTTCTGCTCTGATTTTAGTTATTTCTTGCCTTCTGCTAGCTTTTGAATGTGTTTGCTCTTGCTTTTCTAGTTCTTTTAATTGTGATGTTAGGGTGTCAATTTTGGATCTTTCCTGCTTTCTCTTGTGGGCATTTAGTGCTATAAATTTCCCTCTACACACTGCTTTGAATGCATCCCAGAGATTCTGGTATGTTGTGTCTTGGTTCTCGTTGGTTTCAAAGAACATCTTTATTTCTGCCTTCATTTTGTTATGTACCCAGTAGTCATTCAGGAGCAGGTTGTTCAGTTTCCACGTAGTTGAGCGGTTTTGAGTGAGATTCTTAATCCTGAGTTCTAGCTTGATTGCACTGTGATCTGAGAGATAGTTTGTTATAATTTCTGTTCTTGTACATTTATTGAGGAGAGCTTTACTTCCAAGTATGTGGTCAATTTTGGAATAGGTGTGGTGTGGTGCTGAAAAAAATGTATATTCTGTTGATTTGGGGTGGAGAGTTCTGTAGATGTCTATTAGGTCCACTTGGTGCAGAGCTGAGTTCAATTCCTGGGTATCCTTGTTGACTTTCTGTCTCGTTGATCTGTCTAATGTTGACAGTGGGGTGTTAAAGTCTCCCATTATTAATGTGTGGGAGTCTAAGTCTCTTTGTAGGTCACTCAGGACTTGCTTTATGAATCTGGGTGCTCCTGTATTGGGTGCATATATATTTAGGATAGTTAGCTCTTCTTGTTGAATTAATCCCTTTACCATTATGTAATGGCCTTCTTTGTCTCTTTTGATCTTTGTTGGTTTAAAGTCTGTTTTATCAGAGACTAGGATTGCAACCCCTGCCTTTTTTTGTTTTCCATTTGCTTGGTAGATCTTCCTCCATCCTTTTATTCTGAGCCTATGTGTGTCTCTGCACGTGAGATGGGTTTCCTGAATACAGCACACTGATGGGTCTTGAGTCTTTATCCAATTTGCCAGTCTGTGTCTTTTAATTGGAGCATTTAGTCCATTTACATTTAAAGTTAATATTGTTATGTGTGAATGTGATCCTGTCATTATGATGTTAGCTGGTTATTTTGCTCGTTAGTTGATGCAGTCTCTTCCTAGTCTCGATGGTCTTTACATTTCGGTATGATTTTACAGTGGCTGGTACCGGTTGTGCCTTTCCATGTTTAGCGCTTCCTTCAGGAGCTCTTTTAGGGCAGGCCTGGTGGTGACAAAATCTCTCAGCATTTGCTTGTCTGTAAAGTATTTTATTTCTCCTTCACTTATGAAGCTTAGTTTGGCAGGATATGAAATTCTGGGTTGAAAATTCTTTTCTTTAAGAATGTTGAATATTGGCCCCCACTCTCTTCTGGCTTGTAGGGTTTCTGCCGAGAGATCAGCTGTTAGTCTGATGGGCTTCCCTTTGATGGTAACCCGACCTTTCTCCCTGGCTGCCCTTAACATTTTTTCCTTCATTTCAACTTTGGTGAATCTGACAATTATGTGTCTTGGAGTTGCTCTTCTCGAGGAGTATCTTTGTGGCGTTCTCTGTATTTCCTGAATCTGAATGTTGGCCTGCCTTGCTAGATTGGGGAAGTTCTCCTGGATAATATCCTGCAGCGTGTTTTCCAACTTGTTTTCATTCTCCCCATCACTTTCAGGTACACCAATCAGATGTAGATTTGGTCTTTTCACATAGTCCCACATTTCTTGGAGGCTTTGCTCGTTTCTTTTTATTCTTTTTTCTCTAAACTTCCCTTCTCGCTTCATTTCATTCATTTCATCTTCCAGGGCTGATACCCTTTCTTCCATTTGATTGCATCGGCTCCTGAGGCTTCTGCATTCTTCCCGTAGTTCTCGAGCCTTGGTTTTCAGCTCCATCAGCTCCTTTAAGCACTTCTCTGTATTGGTTATTCTAGTTATACATTCTTCTAAATTTTTTTCAAAGTTTTCAACTTCTTTGCCTTTGGTTTGAATATCCTCCCGTAGCTCGGAGTAATTTGATCGTCTGAAGCCTTCTTCTCTCAGCTCGTCAAAGTCATTCTCCGTCCGGCTTTGTTCCATTGCTGGTGAGGAACTGCATTCCTTTGGAGGAGGAGAGGTACTCTGCTTTTTTAGAGTTTCCAGTTTTTCTGCTCTGTTTTTTCCCCATCTTTGTGGTTTTATCTACTTTTGGTCTTTGATGATGGTGATATACAGATGGGTTTTTGGTGTGGATGTCCTTTCTGTTTGTTAGTTTTCCTTCTAACAGACAGGACCCTCAGCTGCAGGTCTGTTGGAGTACCTGGCCGGCCCTGTGAGGTGTCAGTCTGCCCCTGCTGGGGGGTGCCTCCTAGTTAGGCTGCTTGGGGGTCAGGGGTCAGGGACCCACTTGAGGAGGCAGTCAGCCCGTTCTCAGATCTCCAGCTGCGTGCTGGGAGAACCACTGCTCTCCTCAAAGCTGTCAGACAGGGACATTTAAGTCTGCAGAGGTTACTGCTGTCTTTTTGTCTGTGCCCTGCCCCCAGAGGTGGAGCCTACAGAGGCAGGCAGGCCTCATAGAGCTGTGGTGGGCTCCAGCCAGTTCAAGCTTCCAGGCTGCTTTGTTTACCTAAGCGAGCCTGGGCAATGGCGGGCGCCCCTCCCCCAGCCTCGCTGCTGACTTGCTGTTTGATCTCAGACTGCTGTGCTAGCAATCAGCGAGACTCCGTGGGCATAGGACCCTCTGAGCCAGGTGCGGGCTATACTCTCCTGGGGCACCGTTTCCTAAGCCCGTCGGAAAAGCACAGTATTCGGGTGGGAGTGGCCCGATTTTCCAGGTGCCGTCTGTCACCCCTGGAAAGGGAACTCCCTGACCCCTTGTGCTTCCCGAGTGAGGCAATGCCTCGCCCCTGCTTCGGCTGGCGCACGGTGCACTCACCCACTGACCTGCGCCCACTGTCTGGCACTCCCTAGTGAGATGAACACGGTACCTCAGATGGAAACGCAGAAATCACCCGTCTTCTGCGTCGCTCACGCTGGGAGCTGTAGACCGGAGCTGTTCCTATTTGGCCATCTTCTAGTTTTTTATTTTTAAGCTAGTCCACACTACACCCATTAATCTATCCTTCATAGCATCACCACACTGCTCTATCTATAAAAATGAAATCTGACAGTATTACTCAACCCACACATAGGTTCCATATCACCCAGAAAATTAAGTTCAAGTATTTTTCCTAATATAAAAACCTTTAAGATCTAGTCTCTACCTAATTATTCAAGCCTCATGTCGATTATTCTCCTTGCCTTAAACTTGAGCAATTCTGCAACATGTATAGTATCTCTGTCCCCAGCACATACATACATGTCCCCAATACATTTATGAATTTGCTTATGCGGTAACTTCTTTCTCAACAACTCCCCAACCCATCTTTCTCCATACACAGTTAACATGGCTAAATCTTTCTTGTCCACGTTACATGCAATTTTATTTGGAAAATCTTTCATTGATCTCCATCCATTCTTCCCTGAGGCCTTGCTTTAGCTCTCCTTCATTTGATCTCTGATAGCAACCATATTTTGGACATTTTACTTTCACAGTAAACACCATATTATTTTGAAATTCTCTATTTGTCCTTTCTACTCTTTGGAAATAGGCTCCTTTAGGATAAGGACTGAAATTGTTTTTTTTTTTCTTGCCAGAACTAAGATCAAGTCTGATGCGTAAAAGATATTTGACTATGTTAGTTGAACCAAACTGAATTGACAATACCTTCATATCTTGCAGCAAATGTACCCCAGCACTGACCCTGTAATATCAAGGAGTGAGAAAAGAGAGAAAAATATACGACATTATCTTTTATATTCACAGAGAACTATTACTTTATCTCCTTCCAATGTATGCCTTCCAGTGCTTCTCTCTAAGAAGATTTTAATGAGATGAGAAAATCTCTCAGAAAATTATAAAGATTCTACTTTCTATGAGGAGATAATGGTCTCATGAAAAATTTGTATTTTACTAAAATTCTTACATTGAAATAGATTTGGTCACTCAAGAAAATTAGCTGAAAAATAAGATTTATAGGAATTTAATAAAGTCAGGTATGCAATAAATATATAAAATCTATAACTTTTTAATTTAATTTTATTTTATTTTGAGATGGAGTCTCCCTCTGTCACCCAGGCTGGAGTGCAGTGGCATGATCTCAGCTCACTGCAGCCTCCGCATCCTGGGTTCAAGCAATTCTCCTGTCTCTGCCTCCTGAGTAGATGGGATTACAGGTGTGCGTCACCATGCCCAGCTAATTTTTGTATGTTTTACTAGAGACAGGATTTCACCATGTTGGCCAGGCTAGTCTCGAACTCCTGACCTCAAGTAATCTGCCTGCCTTAGCCTCCCAAAGTGCTGGGATTACAGGCATGAGCCACTGTGCCTGGCCTATAACTTTAACACTGGTATTGAATAGTTAAAAATACATTGAAACAAATAACCTTATTCCAAATCTTAATAGAGAATATCTAGAAATAAACCTAACAAGAAATATACAAGATTTTAATGAAGAAAATGATGAAGTGTCACTGACTTGCATAAAGGGAGTTTTGAATAAATGACTTTATGAAGTTCCTGTCTGAGAAGAGTGGCTCTTTGAAAGTGATGTTAATCATTTTTATCGTGATTAATGGATTAAATGCAATTTGTTCAAAGTCCAAAGAAAACACTTAAAAACCTTAACAAAACCATTTAAATGCTCATTTGAAAGCATTAATGAACAAGCATAGGTATGTAAATTTTGAAGAAGAAGAGTTATTAAAGGGACCCAAACCTCTCAGATATTTAAAAATGCATTATAAAGCCAAAATAACTAAAACATTGTAGAAATGAATGAAAGTTTAATGGAATAGAAAAATAGTTCTAAAGCATAAACTAATATGCATAAGAAATAAAAGATGAAGGCAGCATTTTAAATCAGTGAAGAAGGAAGCATTGTTTAATAATCTGGGCTGGGACAATGGCCTATATGTTCAGAAAGAAAATAAAATAAGCTTCTGTTTTTATTCTAAAAACCCAAATATATCCCAAATGAATGAAAGAACCACACGGTTTTTTAAAAAGACAAAAACGATCTAATTCAGTGATTCTCAACCAGGAGTGATTCTGAAGCTGATAAACATGCTATGACACACAGAGAATCCCCATGTAACAAAGAATTATTCAGTTTAAACTATCAGTAATGGCAATGAGGATCCCTGATCTAATAAAAAAGGCAAAGATCAATAGTGATTAACCATTTATAGTATTAGCATGAGTACCAATACAAGGAACAAAAAGTGGTGGCTTTTTTAAAGTCTAAGAAATAAGGCCTTTAGGGCAGTTTCAATTAGAATTAGTCCAGGTCCAATCAAGAAACAGAAACCATCCAGTGATTGGAACAGGAAACCTTTAATGTAAAACAATATTAACTATGATGGAGTTTGGAATAATGAGAGATTGGCCCATAAGAAGTAAAGAAAACTCTAAAAAATATAGAAATGATAGATATTAGGACCAGACGTTACTGCTAGAACTGAAATAGAGAATCCAAAAATGAGGTTCTGCCAAGTGCTGATGCAGACTCCTTGAGGAGGACATGGCTCACTGGATGGCAGAGAAGTGCTGCAGTGTTATGTCTGTGGAATACGCTAAAAATCTGTTCTCTAAATTTAAGTAGTTAGGCTCTATATATCAGCTAATCCTAAATTACAATGGTAGAGTTTTCTTCCTTAGTATTCCTTACCTGTCACAAAGACCAGATAGGAGCTATGACAGATTGCAATCCCTGATGGACTCCTCATAGCGACATTTAGAATCTAGTCTCCCCAGTTTCTGTTTCCAGACCCTTGTGATGATCAGGTGCATTTTTTGCTATTGAGTTGTGTGAAATTATGAAATACTTCTGTGTCCTTATGATCCATTCCCATTTTTGCTTAAGCAGAGAAAGAGGGAGAGAAAGAAACAATAAAAACAGGCAAATGACATAAATGAAAATGAAAGAAGAAATTCAAATGGCTAATAAACATGAAAAACCAATAAACATTTCCAATCTCTAATTCTTAACTGATAATACCTCTAAGTATTAAAGAAGGTTCTGAAAAGTTGTGCAGAGCTATAATGTTCTCTCTCACTCTTTTTAGTACCCCATTTTTTTTTAATCTCTTATAGATCATGATTGTGGTAGAGAATTGATATTAGATAAATTGCTCTCATATATGTAATTGTAAGTTCATTACACCATTCAGTGGTCTAGATGAAATAAAATGTAAGAGTAATGACAAGCATTTAACAATAGGAAGTCACCATGGAGCATAAAAATTGAAAAATGAAAAATAAATATCTTGTCTTCCTGACTTAATTGATCTAATCAAGAAGCATGTTGCTGTTGATGCCATGATTACTATGATGTACCCACAGGAGAAGCTAAAGCCTTTGTTTGCACTTGTGCTAAATGCTATCACAGGATTTATTATCATAGAACTGACACATTTTCAAAACACTGCATTAAAATGAACTAAAAACTGTAACCACAGAATTCAGAAATGCCAAGACCAAATATTCAGCATACCAAAGAGTTTTAATTACTTAAATATGAGAAACCCAGTATAATAAATAATGACAGCTAAGATTTTTTGAAGACTTACTAGATGCCAGATACAATAACTAGTATATTATCTCATTTCATCAGCTTTTGAGGTTGGTACTATCATTACCTCATTACAAAAGAGGGAAATAAGGCTAAAGAGAATAAGTAAGTGGTAGTACTTGGATTCAAATTCTGATCTATCTGACCACAAAACACATGCTTGTTTGATAAAATATTAATGTCCTTATGCCCATTAAATTTTATATACTTTTATTATGATTTTAAAAGTAAAACTTGTGCCTTTGGGCACAAGAAAAAAAACAAAATTAAAAAAATACAAACAGAAAAAGCATTAAAATTTTGTCATGTTTCCTTCTAGCAGTTCACTGTTGTGGGAGAAAAAGTAAATGAGATGTACATACAACTGGAATCTGTGGTGATAGTTGAGCAATGCAAGAGAATATAATGGAAATTTAAATCAGAACTAGGTTCAAATTTACATGGCTCTGCCATTTTCTAGTAATGTGTCCTTGATCATGTTAAAGTTGTGGCACTAAGGATTTTTTCCTCTAAGAAAATAAAAATTAATAATGTCTATTTCTTAAGATTTGTATAGGGATCAAATGATACTTTGTATTTCTGTGCTCCATACAATACATTCATTGTGATATTTAGTAAATACATATCTTCTCCATTCAGAAGAATGATTTAAATTTAAATTTACTGAAGATTTCCAGAGTTCACCTGTATGCACTTCTAGTTAACCCATGCCAAATTACTTAAATAAAAAAATCTAGAGCCTGAAGCCAAGTTCATCGTGAGTTGTAAAATTAGACCTGAAGGATTATGAAAGGGGCCACTAAAAATAAGTCTGGAGATATTCAGTCAAGAAAGGTTTTGTGCAGAAGAATCAGTTACAGACAAGAATGAGATTTTACAGTAGGCAGAAGGGGGAAGCCAAAGAATGGTTTTTCTTGCAAGAAACTGAGAACTTTTCAGGCCTAGTTCTAAGAAAAAGACTGAAGGCTTCACTATATGAAAAAAGAAAAAAAGAAAAGAAAAGAACCCAAGGTTTATATCAATCTGTTAGAATACCTGCAATATTAAATATAGTGATTTCGAAGATTTCACAGCAACATTTACATGAAAAGATTTGTATGATACATACAAAATTTTAAAAGCAGATCATAAAATTGTATATATACTATAGTTCCAACTATATAAACTGTTGATTTATAAGGATTAGGAGTAAACAGAACCAGGAAAAAAATGAAACAGTATGTTAAGATGGTGAGATTGTTTTCTTTTTTCTTGTTCAATTCTCTTTATGTTATAAAATTGTGCAGTAAATAAAAAGTTAAGAAATACTAGTCTATTGAGATGAAGGAGGGTTGAGCAAGATCACATCAGAAAAGATCAGAAAGGTGCAATCCTCACTAAGGGTGCTGAGTGGGGATAGAGTTTCCAGGAAATACGCACAAGGTTATTTATTGAGCTCACTGTCCCTTACTCCTGAGGTTATGCTGGGGCAGAGAAAGAGATGAGAACCTTGAGAAGTCCTGTGGTAGGTTGAGGGCGATGAGAGATTGTTGTTCAAGACAGACCGATGGTACTCTTCGGTAACAATTTTCTTAAACTCCAGTAGGAGGCCTGTTGTTGACCGAGATTTTGACCTTTGTTAAATTTATGGAGCTGTTGTTCAAATCTCTATTTCTCAGCTTCACACATTCCTGCAGCCAGGACTTAGAACTTATTTCATTACCAGCAGAAATAACCGTCAGCAACATAGATATTACTGAAGCTTCCACAGGGAAGGAAAAGAAGCATTTTCTATCACAGCCAGCAGCACACAACCCGCTTAAGTCATTTTTATAAGATCCTCTAGCTTTGCTAATGGCCAGGGAGCTTTCCATCTTCACTTTTTCTCTGCTCAGTATTTAATCTGTCTAGCTCTTCTTTTCCTTGTTTCCAGATCTTTTCCTTATCTCTGAATAATTTCTTGTTTTTAGTCATGAAAAGTCAGCCTGGTTACTGCTGCAACAAGCAAACTTGCATACCCACAGACATCACCTCACTCAGCAAATAGTATTCCAATTACCAGAAGCCACTCTTCTAGAAAGGTATTAGAGGATTGAGTAATTAACATGTTTTTTCTTTTCTCATTGGCATTGGATAATCTTCACATGTGCTCTAATTAAGCAATATGATTTTTTTTTTGTTTTAAACCTTGAGGTGTGTTAGAGGCAGACAAAATTAAAAACCAATGCATTTAATAATTATCATTATTTTGAAAATGAAAATGTGTAAGGACCTTGAAGTTAAAAAGTTTGATATTTTTTAAATGCCTCTGCTATTTCCATATTCATATGCTTTGTCTAGCAATGTGCATAATGGTCAAAACAAGAAGTGACATTAATCAAGAAGGGCACCTTAGTAAATTAAAGGAAAATATTAAGCAGAGAAAACCGTCATTTGCAAATTTCTAATAAATGTGGGCATTGTACAAATAAAACATTGGTAGTTCTAGCATTTGATTTCTAACAAATGAATTCTGTACCCTGGTGGAAATAGTTATTGCTTTTGAGTATGCTGCAATTCATTTTTCATTGCCCAAAATTCTGTAGCCTAAAATGAGAAGGAAAGTACATCTTTCCCCATGAGGGATTGTGACAATTTCTTAATTATAATTGAAGAGCTTTCTGAAAATGAATAAGTGGTATATAAATTATATAAATCTATATTCACCTTCCAGGTAAGGAGAAAGTGGAGCTTATTCACCTTCAGGGAAAGGAGAAAGTGTTATTTTTAGACAAAGGATAAACTAATTCTAAAACAAACAACCTCAAAATTTCAGAGACTTAATTACATTAAGTTGTACTAAATATTTCTTTTTTTACATCACAGTTTAGTACAGATCATTTAGGAGCCCAGGCTAATGGGTTTTCTCTCTAGGTTCTGTCTTCTAGGACCTTGGCATTCTTTAATGGGTTCTGTATATCTGGCCAAGAAACAAAAAAAGTGAAAGAGAGAGAAAGAGAGTACGAGAGCACACACAAAGAGCTCAAGAAGTTTGGAGGCCTGGCCTGGAAGGGGCACCCCATATTTGTTCATCTGCACTTCCTTAGCCAGAATCCAGTCCCAAAGCCCTATGAGTGCCTGGGGAGTGAGAAAGATATTCTATCAGCATGTCCAAAAGCACAAGTAAAGGTGAGCACCAACCTTCTATGCCACATTGTATTTAATATGAAGTATTTCTATGCCACATTGTATTTAAAATGAAACATGAAAGGCTCCCCTCAACATTTCCCTGGATGGTTGACATGCTAAAGCCACAGAAAAAAAGAGATGCATAGGGGTTCTGTAGTCATTTCATTTACTGCTGCTACTCTCCAGTTTTAGATACCAGGAAAAAGAAGAAATACAAGGATGTTGAGGTTAAAAAGCTAGTTAGTGGTAGAGTTGCAACAGTAACTTGAGTCTCTTGATTCGTAGTTCAGTGTTCTTTCTACCATACCACACGCCTTCAAACAACTGAAGTATTAACATGTGGTATAAAGATTTGACAGAACATAGTGTAACCCTGGAAGGCAAAATGAGATACAGTGAAAGAGAAATGCTTTGTGTTAAATGTGTAATATATAGTTGATCCAAGAGAGAATGGGCTACTTAGCAAAATAATAAATTAACCAAAGGAGTGTTAACTGAAAGCTCCATGGTCAGTTCTCAGGATGTTGCTGAGGTAAGGATTTATGTCAGGTAAACTCAGGGGTTCAGCTATCAAAAACTATAATGAAAATGTCTCTTTTCATATTTTTTTGGTCAGAAATTTAAATATTTTGTGGTTGACTCTATAGAAAAAAAAGTTATTCCTAATAAAAATATAAACCTTTTATGAAAAATGCCCTTATCTTTGATTTTTAAGAAGTTCTTGGCCAATTCAAATAATTTACACACACACACACACACAATTTACAATTTTATCTAAAGTAACAAAAATCAAAGTAAAAACAAGGCCCGCATGAGTCAAGATGCAGAGAAGAAAAATGACTAAAGCGCCAGACTTGGGCTGTGTCAGTCCTGACCAAAGCCAGATATTTCAGTAGATATTTGGTTGCCGTAAGCCTCAGCAACAATGAGGCACTGAGAGGAAAGAATTAACAGGAGTTCTAATTCTCCCTGTCTTTCCTCTGGGGCATCAAAGACATTATTTCCCTCACTGAATATTCTCAGAGACACTGTGATGGGATCCATTTACAAGAAGATTAAGTTTTTGTGAAAGATGGTTTTGCAGAATATATCTGATCTCTCTGGATAACTTATTTTAATTAAACCTAGAATTTTATGAATTTGTAGGATGCAGCTGGATACAAAAGCTCTTACCAGCCTACTAGAATACCCAAACTGAGAAACCTCATACTGGAATGGCCTCTACTGTGCCAAACTGTACCACATACAGTTTGTGATCCTCACATCTTGGTGTGAGAAAAAGAACTTCAAAGAGGCTTGTTTGATGGACTCAGGACCTCACAGAAACTCATGGAGCTCGTGGCTGTCTTGTGCTAATATTCTTTGCTAACATTTAGTAAATTTTGTTGCACGCATGACCTATGATTTGTGTGAATCTGCTTTGACAGTTTGATCTTTTTTAAAAATTTAATTGACAAATAAAAATTGCACATATTTATCCTGTACAACATATTGTTTTGAAATATGTTTACATTGTGGAAGAGCTAAATTGAATGAATTAACATATGAATTATCGTACATTTTTTGTGATGAGAACACTTAAAATCTACTCTCTTAGCAACTTTCAAGAATACAATGCATTGTTATTAACTATAGTTGCCATGTTGTAAAAAAGATCTCATGAATTTATTCTTCCTACCTCAACTGAAATTTTGTGTCCTTTGACCAACAACTCCCCAACAATTACCCACAACCTTGCCCCGGTAACCACCATTCCACTCTTCCCTTCTAAGTTCAAAGTTTTTAGATTTCACATACAACAGATCATGTGATATTTGTATTTCTGTGCCTGGCTTATTTTACCTCATGTCCTTCAGGTTCATCCGTGTTATCACAAATAATGGGATCTCTTTCTTTTTTTAAAAGATAAATAGTATTCTATTGTATCTACATACCACATTTAAAAAAACTATTCATTTGCTGATAAGCATTTAGATTGATTCCATATTTGGGCTATTGTCAATAATTATGCAAAAAACATGAGACTGAATTATAATAAGTTGTATTAAGTATCACATTTAGGGCAATTTAATCTTAGAAGTATGACCCCAATAAAATTACTTAGCCTCTTTGTGACTCCTTCTCTTCATCTGCAAAAATGTAAGAATTAAATAAGATGCCTGTAAAACATTTAAAATATTGTCTGGCACTCAATATATATGTTAGCTCTTAACATATAGTTACAGAAAATAAAATGTAATAATATTAAAGCACATTTGAAAAAAAGGGATGGGACAACCAAGAGAATGAGAGAAAATATTTGCAAACCATCTATCTAATAAAAAGTTAATATCCAAAATATAAAAGAGACTCAAAAAGCTCAACAGCAAGAAAACAAATAACCCAACTGAAAAATGGGCAAAGGATCTGAAGAGACATTTCTCAAAAGAAAACACACAAACAGACAATAAGTATATAAAAAAGGTCAATATCACTAATTGTCAGAAAATATGCAAATTAAAAGTACAAAAAGATAGCACCTCACACTTGTTAGAATGGCTACTATAAAAAAGACAAAAGAGGATGGCCGAACAGGAACAGCCCCAGTCTACAGCTCCCAGCGTGAGCGACACAGAAGACCGGTGATTTCTGCATTTCCAACTGAGGTACTGGGTTCATCTCACTGGGGCTTCTCGGACATGGGGGGCAGGACAGTGAGTGCAACCCACCGAGCGTGAGCCAAAGCAGGGCGAGGCATCGCCTCACCCGGGAAGCACAAGGGGTCAGGGAATTCCCTTTCCTAGCCAAGGGAAGCTGTAACAGAAAGCACCTGGAAAATCAGGTCACTCTCACCCTAATACTGCGCTTTTCCAACATTCTTAGCAAACAGAACACCAGGAGACAATATCCTGTGCCTGGATTGGAGGGTCCCACGCCCACAGAGCCTTGCTCATTGCTAGCACAGCAGTCTGAGATCGAACTGCAAGGTGGCAGCGAGGCTCGGGGAGGGGTACCCACCATTGCTGAGGCTTGAGTAGGTAAACAAAGCAGGCTGGAAGTTCGAACTGGGTGGAGCCCACCGCAGCTCAAGGAGGCCTGCCTGCCTCTGTAGACTCCACCTCTGGGGGCAGGGCATAGCCCAACAAAAGGCAGCAAAAACCTCTGCAGACTTAAATGTCCCTGTCTGACAGCTTTGAAGAGAGTAGTAGTTCTCCCAGCATGGAGATTGAGATCTGAGAACGGACAGACTGCCTCCTCAAGTGGGTCCCTGACCCCCGAGTAGCCTAACTGGGAGGCACCCCACAGTAGGGGCAGACTGACACCTCACATGGCCAGGTACCCCTTTGAGATGAAGTTTCCAGAGGAAAGATCAGGCAGCAACATTTGCTGTTCAGCAATATTCACTGTTCTGCAGCCTCCACTGCTGATACCCAGGCAAACAGGGTCTGGAGTAGACCTCCAGCAAACTCCAACAGATCTGCAGCTGAGGGTCCTGACTGTTAGAAGGAAAACTAACAAACAGAAAGGACATCCACACCAAAACCCCATCTGTATGTCACCATCATCAAAGACCAAAGGTAGAGAAAACCACAAAGATGGGGAAAAAACAGAGCAGAAAAGCTGAAAATTCTAAAAATCAGAGCGCCTCTCCCCCTCCAAAGGAACGCAGCTCCTTGCCAGCAATGGAACAAAGCTGGACAGAGAATGACTTTGATGAGCTGAGAGAAGAAGGCTTCAGACGATCAAACTTCTCTGAGCTAAAGGAGGAAGTTCAAACCCATCGCAAAGAAGCTAAAAACCTTGAAAAAAGATTAGACAAATGGCTAACTAGGATAACCAGTGTAGAGAAGAACTTAAATGACCTGATGGAGCTGAAAACCATGGCATGAGAACTACATGACGAATGCACAAGCTTCAGTAGCTGATTCGATCAACTAGAAGAAAGGGTATCAGTGATTGAAGATCAAATGAATGAAATGAAGCAAGAAGAGAAGTTTAGAGAAAAAAGAATAAAAAGAAACAAACGAAGCCTCCAAGACATATTAGACTATGTGAAAAGACCAAATCTACATCTGATTGGTGTACCTGAAAGTGACGGGGAGAATGGAACCAAGTTGGAAAACCCTCTGCAGGATATTATCCGGAGAACTTCCCCAATCTAGCAAGGCAGGACAACATTCAAATTCAGGAAACACAGAGAACGCCACAAAGATACTCCTCGAGAAGAGCAACTCCAAGACACATAATTGTCAGATTCACCAAAGTTGAAATGAAGGAAAAAATGTTAAGGGCAGCCAGGGAGAAAGGTCAGGTTAACCACAAAGGGAAACCCATCAGACTAACAGTGGATCTCTCGGCAAAAACTCTATGAGCCAGAAGAGAGCGGGGACCAATATTCAACATTCTTAAAGGAAAGAATTTTCAACCCAGAATTTCATATCCAGCCAAACTAAGCTTCATAAGCGAAGGAGAAATCAAATCCTATACAGACAAGCAAACACTGAGAGATTTTGTCACCACCAGGCCGGCCCTACAAGAGCTCCTGAAGGAAGCACTAAACATGGAAAGGAACAACCAGTACCAGCCACTGAAAAAACATGCCAAGTTGTAAAGACCATTGAGGCTAGGAAGAAACTGCATCAACTAACGAGCAAAATAACCAGCTAACATCATAATGATGGGATCAAATTCACACATAACAATATTAACCTTAAATGTAAATGGGCTAAATGCTCCAAATAAAAGACACAGACTGCAAAATTGGATAGTCAAGACCCATCAGTGTGCTGTATTCAAGAAACCCATCTCACATGCAGAGACACACATAGGCTCAAAATAAAGGGATGGAGAAAGATCTACCAAGCAAACGGAAAACAAAAAAAGGCAGGGGTTGCAATCCTAGTCTCTGATAAAACAGACTTTAAACCAACAAAGATCAAAAGAGACAAAGAAGGCCATTACATAATGGTTAAGGGATCAATTCAATAAGAAGAGCTAACTATCCTAAATATATATGCACCCAGTACAGGAGCACCCAGATTCATAAAGCAAGTCCTTAGAGACCTATGAAGAGACTTAGACTCCCACACAATAATAATGGGAGACTTTAACATGCCACTGTCAACATTAGACAGATCAACGAGACAAAAAGTTAACAAGGATATCCAGGAATTGAACTCAGCTCTGCACCAAGCAGACCTAATAGACATCTACAGAACTTTTCACACCAAATCAACAGAATATACATTCTTTTCAGCACTACATCGCACCTATTCCAAAATTGACCACATAGTTGGAAGTAAAGCACTCCTCAGCAAATGTAAAAGAACAGAAATTATAACAAACTGTCTCTCAGACCACAGTGCAATCAAACTAGAACTCAGGATTAAGAAACTCACTCAAAAACGCTCAACTGCATGGAAACTGAACAACCTGCTCCTGAATGACTACTGGGTACAAAACGAAGGGAAGGCAGAAATAAAGATGTTCTTTGAAACCAATGAGAACAAAGACACAACATACCAGAATCTCTGGGACACATTTAAAGCAGTGTGTAGAGGGAAATTTATAGCACTGAATGCCCACAAGAGAAAGCAGGAAAGATCTAAAATTGACACCCTAACATCACAATCAAAAGAACTAGAGAAGCAAAAGCAAACACATTCAAAAGCTAGCAGAAGGTAAGAAATAACTAAGATCAGAGCAGAACTGAAGGAGATAGAGACACAAAAAACCCTTCAAAAAATCAAAGAATCCAGAAGCTGGTTTTTGGAAAAGATCAACAAAATTGATAGACCACTAGCAAGACTAATAAAGAAGAAAAGAGAGAAGAATCAAATAGACGCAATAAAAAATGATAAAGGGGATATCACCACTGGTCCCACAGAAATACAAACTACCATCAGAGAATACTATAACACCTCTATGCAAATAAACTAGAAAATCTAGAAGAAATGGATAAATTCCTGGACACATACACCCTCCCAAGACTAAACCAAGAAGAAGTTGAATCCCTGAATAGACCAATAACGGGCTCTGAAATTGATGCAATAATTAATAGCCTACCAACCAAAAAAAGTCCAGGACCAGACGGATTCACAGCTGAATTTTACCAGAGGTACAAGGAGGAGCTAGTACCTTTCCTTCTAAAACTATTCCAATCAACAGAAAAAGAGGGAATCCTCCCTAACTCATTTTATGAGGCCAGCATCATCCTGATACCAAAGCCTGGCAGAGACACAACAAAAAAGGAGAATTTTAGACCAATATCCCTGATGAACATAGATGCAAAAATCCTCAATAAAATACTGGCAAACCAAATCCAGCAGCACATCAAAAAGCTTATCCACCATGATCAAGTGGGCTTCATCCCTGGGATGCAAGGCTGGTTCAACATACGCAAATCAATAAATGTAATCCAGCATATAAACAGAACCAAAGACAAAAACCACATGATTATCTCAATAGATGCAGAAAAGGCCTTTGACAAAACTCAACAGCCCTTCATGTAAAAACTCTCAATAAATTAGGTATTGATGGGACGTATCTCAAAATAATAAGAGCTATCTATGACAAACCCCCAGCCAATATCATACTGAATGGGCAAAAACTGGAAGCATTCCCTTTGAAAAGTGGCACAAGACAGGGATGCCCTCTCTCACCACTCCTATTCAACATAGTGTTGGAAGTTCTGGCCAGGCCAATCAGGCAGGAGAAAGAAAGAAAGGGTATTCAATTAGGAAAAGAGGAAGTCAAATTGTCCCTGTTTGCAGTTGACATGACTGTATATTTAGAAAACCCCATCTTCTCAGCCCAAAATCTCCTTAAGCTGATAAGCAACTTCAGCAAAGTCTCAGGATACAAAATCAATGTACAAAAATCACAAGCATTCTTATGCACCAATAATAGACAAACAGAGAGCCAAATCATGAGTGAACTCCCATTCACAATTGCTTCAAAGAGAATAAAATACCTAGGAATCCAACTTATAAGGGATGTGAAGGACCTCTTCAAGGAGAACTAGAAGCCACTGCTCAGTGAAATAAAAGGGGATACAAACAAATGGAAGAACATTCCATGCTCATGGATAGGAAGAATCAATATCGTGAAAATGGCCATACTGCCCAAGGTAATTTATAGATTCAATGCCATCCCCATCAAGCTACCAATGACTTTCTTCACAGAATTGGAAAAAACTACTTTAAAGTTCATATGGGACCAAAAAAGAGCCCACATTGCCAAGACAATCCTAAGCCAAAAGAACAAAGCTGGAGGCATCACGCTACCTGACTTCAAACTATACTACAAGGCTACAGTAACCAAAACAGCATGGTACTAGTACAAAAACAGAGATATAGACCAATGCAACAGAACAGGGACCTCAGAAACAATACCACACATCTACAACCATCTGATCTTTGACAAACCTGACAAAAACAAGAAATGGGAAAAGCATTCCCTATTTAATAAATGGTACTGGGAAAACTGGCTAGCCACGTGTAGGAAGCTGAAACTGGATCCCTTCGTTACTCCTTATACAAAAATTAATTCAAGATGGATCAGAGACTTAAATGTTAGACCTAAAACCATAAAAACCCTGAAGAAAACCTAAGCAATACTATTCAGGACATAGGCATGGGCAAGGACTTCATGTCTAAAACACCAAAAGCAGTGGCAATGAAAGCCAAAATTGACAAATGGGATCTAATTAAACTAAGAAGCTTCTGCACAGCAAAAGAAACTATCATCAGAGTGAACAGGCAACCTACAGAATGGGAGAAAATTTTTGCAATCTACTCATCTGACAAAGGGCTAATATCCAGAATCTACAAAGAACTCAAACAAATTTACAAGAAAAAGACAACCCCATCAAAAAGTGGGTGAAGGATATAAACAGACACTTCTCAAAAGAAGACATTTATGCAGCCAACAGACACATGAAAAAATGCTCACCATCACTGGCCATCAGAGAAATGCAAATCAAAACCACAATGAGATACTATCTCACACCACTTGGAATGGTGATCATTAAAAAGTCAGGAAACAACAGGTGCTGGAGAGGATGTGGACAAATAGGAACACTTTTACACTGTTGGTGGGACTGTAAACTAGTTCAACCATTGTGGAAGACAGTGTGGCAATTCCTCAAGGATCTAGAACTAGAAATACCATTTGATCCAGCCATCCCATTACTGGATATATACCCAAAGGATTATAAATCATGCTACTATAAAGACACGTGCACACATATGTTTATTGTGGCACTATTCACAATAGCAAAGACTTGGAACCAACCCAAATGTCCATCAACGATAGACTGGATTAAGAAAACGTGGCACATATACACCATGGAATACTATGCAGCCATAAAAAGGATGAGTTCATGTCCTTTGTAGGGACACGGATGAAGCTGGAAACCATCATTCTCAGCAAACTATCGCAAGGGCAAAAAACCAAACACCTCATGTTCTCACTCATAGGTGGGAATTGAACAATGAGAACACTTGGACACAGGAAGGGAAACATCACACACCAGGGCCTGTTGTGGGGTGCGGGAAGTGGGGAGGGATAGCATTAGGAGATATACCTAATGTAAATGACGAGTTAATGGGTGCAGCACACCAACATGCCACATGTATACATAAGTAAAAAACCTGCACGTTGTGCACATGTACCCTTGAACTTAAAGTATAATAGAAAACAAAAAACAAAAAAGACAAAAAATAGCAAGTTCTGGCAAGGATGTGGAGAAAAGGAGACACTTACACATTCCTTGGCGGTAATGTCAATTAGGAGAGACATTATTAAAAATAGTCTGAAGGCTTTTCAAAAAACTGAAAATAGAACTATACATGATCCAGGACTCCCACTGCTGGACCTATAGTCATACCCGTTCAGTATGTTGAAGAGATGTCTGCACTCCCTTGTTCATTGTAGCATTATTCACAATACCCAAGATATGGGATCAATCGAAGCATCCATTAATGGATGAATGGATAAAGAAAAGGTGATGTATGTGTATGTGTGTGTATAATGTGATATATATTGCATTATAGAAATAGAATACTATTCAGCCTTTGAAAAGAAGAAAATCCTATTATTTGCAACAATATGGACGGATCTTGATGATATTATTATTATTTGTTTGTTTTTGAGACAGGGTCTCATTCTGTCACCCAGGCTGGAGTGCAGTGGTGTGATCTTGGCTCACTGCAACCTCTGCCTCTCACATTCAAGGATTCTTGTGCCTCAGCCTCCTGAGTAGCTGGGATTACAGGCGCACACCACCAGGCCCGGCTAATGTTTGTATTTTTAGTAGAGATGGGGTTTTGCTATGGTGGCCAGGGTGGTCTTGAACTCCTGGCCTCATGTGATCCACCTGCCTTAGCCTCCCAAAGTGCTGGGATTACAGGTGTGAGCTACCACACCCAGCCTGGATTATATTATTTTAAGTGAAATAAGCCAAGTACAGAAAGATAAATATCACATGATCTCACTTACATATGAGATCTAAAAAAGTCAACCTCATAGAAGCAGAGAGTAAAGTAATGGTTACCAGGAACTGGGATGGGGAAGTACTGTGAAAACATTTGTTGAATGATACAAAATTTCAGTTAGACATGAATAATAAGTTCAAGAAATTTACAATTGTACAACATGGTGAATATAGTTAATAACAATGTATTGCATACTTGAAAATCACGAAAAGAGTGGATTTTAAGTTTTCTCACCACAAAAAATAATAAGAAGGTGAGGTAATAAATATATTAATTAGCTCAATTCAGCCATTGTAAAATGCATGCATTTTTCAACACACCATGTTATATAGCATGGATATATATAATTTTTGTCAGTTAAAAAATAATTAAAGAAAGATAAAAAAGATTTAAAAAGAAGGAAGCCTTGTCAATTGTGACACAAAGATGAATCTAGAAGACTTTATTCTTAGCTCATTATGCCAGGTACAGAAAAATATTCTGTGTGATCTCACTTGTATGTGGAATCTAGACAAGCAGAGAGTAGAATAGTGGTTGCTCAGGGCGCTGGAATGGGGGTGAGAATGGGGAGAAGTTGGTCAAAAGGTACAAAATTTCAGTTCCACAGGATAAATAAGTTTTGATAATCTATTGTACCGTGTGGTGATTGTGTTAACTATAATGTATTATATATTTTAAAATTTCTAAGAGAATCTATCTTAAATCCTCACCTCAAAAAAATGATAAGTATGTGAGATGATGGATATGTTAATTAGTTTGAATCATTTCACCATGTATATCAAAACATTATGTTGTACACCATAAATATATATAATTTTTATTTGTCAATTATACCTCAATAAAACTGGGGGAAAAAGGGAAAAGGTATGGTGAAATCACTCATCATTACATCTTCCTGATATGGTCTGGCTGTGTCCCCACCAAAATCTCATCTCGAACTGTAGCTGCCATAATTCCCACCTGTTTTGGGAGGGACTCAGTGGGAGGTAATTGAATCATGGGGTTGGATCATTCCCATGCTGTTCTTGTGGCTGTGAATAAGTCTCACAAGATCTGATTGTTTTATAAAGGGGAGTTCCCCTTCACATGCTGTCTTTTGCCTGCTGCCATGTAAGATGTGACTTTGCTCCTCATTCACCTTCCTCCATGATTGTGAGGCCTCCCCAGCCATGTAGAACTGTGAGTCAATTAAACCTCTTTCCTTTATAAATTACCCAGTCTTTTTTAGGAACATGAGAACAGACTAAGACACTTCCTAAACAATTTTGTGGCTTTCTTTCAATCTTTGTCTGTGTATATTCCATTGTTTATATCATGCTAATTGGAGTGTGTTTAGGAACCATTTTGTAAAGAAAAACTAAAAAACTTGAGCTTATGACACAATCTCTGCATTTAAAACCTTGAAAATATACATACTTATTTCCAAGGAAAGGAAACAGGTAAACCACTTGATTTACCGAGCTGCTGGGAGTGTGATGCTTTTCTTCTCTTTTGATTTGACTTAATGTTGTTAATGCAATAAGAGGAGGGAAATGTTAATTCTTAAAGTTGAAACTGCTAGGAAAGCATTGAATCTTGAAGGATTCTGAAGGACAAAACATGATTTTTCTCTATGTTTGCTACTATCTTATTACTTATGTACTTGTGAATATTCTTATTTGATAGTATATTTCATGTCAGACTTTCAGAATAGGAGAACTACTGTAATTGAACAACAATAAATTTGAAAAGTAATTTCAAGAAGACCACTCACTAGAGCAAGGACATGTTTTCCCATAATATTCTAATCTGCCATCATGATTGTTCCTTTCATCAAAAACAAATTAATAAATATCTTAATCTACCTGGTAGCCATATGTTACATCAATAAAATGACCTCTATTACAAGTGTAGCTAAAGTGACAAGGCCTTCTTCATGAATAATGGCAGATGTCTATAATGACAGGTATTGATTTTAGCTTTTTAAATCAATTTCCATAGCTCATTATAGCTATCTTTTTATGATTTAACTTAGCAGGTATATTTATTATTAAGTCTGTGCTTTCTAAATAAAAAAGGAAATATCCTATAGTGGCATGCACTGTTTAAGTGCATTATATTTATTATATTAAATATATTGAGCTTTAACAATACCCTTTTGGATTGAGCTTTAACAATACCCTTTTGGATAATTATTTTCCTTTTATACATGAAGACATGAAGGTTAGGCTTACAGAGACAGTAAGTAATATAGATGGGATATTAGTCCAGGTAATGGCTGACACCAGAGATTCATTATTTTTTCACTACAACATAAACATCAATTAGCAAAATTGCTTGGTAAATTGGATTATTACATCTTCAGGTTCAAATTTCATAGTAAAAATAAAATTAATCTACATCTTTTAGGTTCATGTAAAATAATGGCAGCCGTGTCAATCTGAATTTCCTAATGTGTTCTACAAAAACACATTTGTACAGATCAACAAGAAGAATGAATAAAACTACACATGCTGTACATATACAGCCTAACTAAGAGACAATGCTATTATGATTTTGAGGGTGTCCCTCAAAGTTCATCTGTTGGAAACTTAATCCCTGATGCAACAATGTAGAGAGGTGGGACCTTTAAGAGGTAATTAGGTCATGAGGGCTCTGTCCTTTCTTGCTCTCTTTCTTGTGCTCTTACCATATTATTCTTTCTGCCATGGTATGACACAGCAAGAAGATACTTGCCAGATGCAGTTCCCTTGACCTTGGGCCTTACAGCCTCCAGAACTGTAAGAAATAAATCTGTTCTTTATAAATTACTCCGTGTCAGGTATTTTGTTATAGTAGCACAAAATGGAGTAAGAAAATACCATAAAATACAATGTATAAGTATGTAAATATGCATTTTAAATGCATATAAGATATAACTGTTCCCCTAGGAGTCTGGCATCCCCAGTAAGACACAATTATATTTCAGAATATAATAAACCTCATAACATTGTATAACAGGAAATGCATGCCTAAAATAATATGTAGGCAGGTTATTTTAATAGGAAGTGGTGGGATAGGTAGACATTCTGTCCTTAAAAAGTTGTTTGCTAATACTTTTGAAGAGAATTGGGCTCCATATATGACCTGCTCAGAGCAATTTACTTTGTTTAAGAAAAATTATTATACAGATTACATATCCCTATCCCAAATGCTTGGGACTACCAGAAGTGTTCTGGATTTCAGAGGTTTTTGGTTTTTGCTACATTTGCATAAATATAAGATTATCTTGGGGATGGGACTCAAGTCTAAACATGAAATTCATTTACACACAGAGCCTGAAGGTAATTTTATACTATGTTTTAAATAACCTTTTGCACGAAACGAAGTTTTGACTGCATTTTGACTCTGACTTGTCACATGAGGTCAGGTGTGGCAATTTCTTCTTGTGGCATCATGTTGGTGCTCAAAAAGTTTCAGATTTAGGAGCATTCAGGATTTTGGATTTTTGGATTAGAAATGTTCAACCTGTTATATACATGAAACAATCTTAAATATTTTATGGTTTCACAAAGGACTGTCAGAAGAACAGCAGAATTTTAATCACTGTATCGGCATGTTCTACCAGGACAAAGGAACTCTAAGCAAGTTCATATTTGCAAGAGCACAAAGCTATTTCTTAAGTGTACAGTACTTAAAGCTACCTTGAAGGTTTAGATAACTAAAGAAAAACAACATAAACAAATTTAGATGTATTTATTTCCTACTAATGGCATCTTAGTCTGTTTTCTCCTTGCTTATAATAGAATACCTAAAACTGGGTAATTTATTTTGAAAAAGGAATTTAAATCTTATAAAGGCTGAGAAGTCCAAGGTTGAGGGGGCCACATCTGGTATGGATCTTCTTGCCGGTGGGGACTCTCTACAGAGTCCCTAGGTGGCTCAGGGCATCAAATGGAAGGGAGACTTAGTGTGCTAACTCAGGTCTCTCTTCCTCTTCTTATAAAATTACCAGCCCCACTCCTTGTGATAATACATTAATCCATTAACTTATTGATCCTTTAATCCGTGAATAGATTAGTTCATTCATGAGGGCAGAGTCGTCACAACCCAATCACCTCTTAAAGGCCCTGTCAATACTGCCACATTGGGGATTAAATTTTAACATGAGTTTTTTGGAAAAAAAAAAATTCAAACCACAGCAAGTGGCATACTTCAACTTTATAGAATGCTGAAGGCCCCAGGGTCTTCTAGAAATTATTGAAAAATACACTTCTTAGACTACTACCTCTGTATATTCTCTGGGAACCCCTAACACTTGCCTTTATATCACACACTACATTAGGAAGCTACAAATTGCATCATTGAAAAGCTCTGATGCTTGTTCGAATCAGTGAATTTTAGTGCTTACATTAGGATGTCCTAAAGGGCTTTTCAAAGTGCATTGTAATAGCTTGTTAGCAAGTATATGTTTTTCTCTTAACCGTTGCATATTCTTTTTTTGTTTAGTAAAATGGCTAGCAAAGTAGAAGCCCCTTAAATATTTGTTGATTGTGAAATGGGTAAATTAGCCTCAGAACTTAGACATAAAATTATACTCTGCAAGAGTTAACTAAGAATCAACACCAGATTGGACAAAAGTATAGGTAGGAACAGAAATGACCGAGCCTGAAGTAGATTTATGTATGTGTTGCCAAGGGAGTCTTGGGAAAGACTCAAATGCAATGACAAAAATGAGGATGTTTGCTTAGATTTGGAATATAATAAACTGAAGCCTAGGTAAAAGATTGTCTTCATGCTTCTGTGCCAAAACTGAGGCCTGAATGTCTCCAGCAGCCATCCTTCCTCCTACGGGTCCTGCTAAAGCTGTGTCCCTTTAGGTCAATACTAGCTTGCTATCACAAGCTGCAGTCGAGTCTGGCAGAGTAATTACCTAGAGAAACCAGAAGTCAATCGAGCCTAAAGGGTACAAGTTATCATGTTTAAGGACAAAAAAAAAAAAAAAAACAGTCTCAGCTATTAGGTCCATGATTAAATATCGGGCTGAATACACAAAGAGAAGTAGGCAGCCTTGAGCTGTAAATGCACAGGGCAGAAAGTGGAATTAAAGAATTGAAGGAGGAATTGAAAAAGGCACATGAAGATGGTTCATAACATTACCTATGTTAGGAGTGTTTCCCAGAGCATTATCTTCCTGGGTGTGGGGTCTACTGTGCGTCCTGAGTGAAATGTTTAGATGTGAGGTGGACAGCAAGAGAGAGATTACCCTAGCCATCCTACACAAGTTGTAATTTGTATTAGACAAATACTGCATGATCTCTCTTATACGTGGAATATAAAAAAACAGAATTCATAGAAACAGAGAGTAGACTGATGATTGCCGGAAGCTGGGACTAGGGAAATGGGAAAATGTTCGTCAAAGGGTACAAACTTTAAGTTATAAGATGAATAAATTCTGGAGACCTAGTGTACCAGAATGGTAACTATGGTTAATAATAATATATTGTACACAGATATTCCTTGACTTACAGTGGGTTACATCCTAATAAACCCATCATAAAATCAAAACATCGTAGGTCAAACCATAGTAAGTTGAGGACTATCTGTACTTGAAATTTGCTAAGAGAGGCTGGGCACGGTGGCTCACGCCTGTAATCCTAGCACTTTGAGAGGCTGAGGCAGGTGGATCACGAGGTCAGGGGTTCGAGACCAACCTGGCCAACATAGTGAAACCCCATCTCTATTAAAAATGCAAAAAATTAGCCGGGTGTGATGGCGGGCACCTGTAATCTCAGCTACTCGGGAGGCTAAGACAGGAGAATTGCTTGAACCCAGAAGGTGGAGGTTGCAGTGAGCCAAGATCAAGCCATTGCACTCCAGCCAGGGTGACAGTGTGAGACTGTCTCAAAAAATAAATAAATAAATAAATAAAATAACATAAAATAAAATAAAACTAAATAAAACAAAAAATAAATTTGCTAAGAGAGTAGATCTTAAGTATTCTCACCACACATCACCCTAAATGGTAACTATGTGAGGTGATGGATATGTTAATTAGCTTGATTCTGGTAATCATTTCACAATGTATATGTGTATCAAAACATTACTTTGTACACCTTAAATATATACAATTTTTATTTGCCAACCATATTTCAATAAAGCTAGAAAAACAATAAAAATAAACAGCTGTATTTTACCTTCACTTACTACCTTTTTGATACTATTCCTTTCTTTGTGAAGATCTGTATTTCTGACCTATATTGACCTTTTCTCTAAAGAACTGCTTTTAACACTTCTTGCAAGAAAGATCTACTTACAACAAGTTATCTCAATTTGTCCAAAAAAACTTCTTTGTTTCTCTTTCACCTTTGAAGGACAATTTTACAGAGTGCAGAACTTTAGGCTGGTGGGGTTTTTTTTCCTCACAATACTTTAAATATTTTATTCCACTCTCTTCTTGCTTGCATGGTTTCTAAGAAAAAATCAGATGTAATCCTTATATCTATTCTAGAGGTAAGGTGGGGTTTTTTTTTTTTTCCTTCTGGCTTAAGGACATTTTCTTTATATTTGGTATTCTGTAATTTAAAAATGATATGCCCAGATGTGGTTTTTTGGGGCATTTATCTTGAGGGTGTTCCCTGAACTTTCTGGATCTATGGCTTTGTGTCTGATATTACTTTGAGAAAATTCTCAGTCATTACTATCTCAAATATTTCCTCGGTTCCTTTCCTCTCCTTCTGATATTTCTATTACTGGAACACCTGGAGTTGTTCTACAGTTCTTAGATATTCTGTTCTATGCCGTTCAGTCTCTGTTCTCTTTGCCTTTCAGTCTTGGAGGTTTCTATTATATATATATATATATAGATAGATAGATAGATAGATAGATAGATAGATAGATATACACATATGTGTATAGATAGATAGATAGATATGTGTGTATATATATAGAGAGAGATTAGCTATTCTTTTCTCAGCTGTGTCCAATCTACTAATAGCCCATCAAAGGCATTCTTCATTTCTGTTACAAAGTTTTTGATCTCCAGCATTTCTTTTTGGTTCTTTCTTAGGATTTCCAATTCTCTGTTAACATTGTCTGTCTGTTCTTGCATGCTGTCTATTTTATCCATTGGAGCCCTTAACATATAATCATTGTTGTTTTAAATTCCCAGTCTGATTGTTACCAGTGGTGAATCCGATGGGTCTGCAGCAAACTTTATCCTTGTCCCCTTGGAGGAAAGAATTCAGCTGAGAGGTATAAGACAGAGTGAGAGACCGAGGCAAGCTTTGGAGCAGCGATGAAAGTTTATTAAAAGGTTTTACAGAAAGAACGAAAGGAAGCAAAGTACACTTGGAAGAGGGCCAAGTGGATGACTTGGGAGATCCAAGTGCCCCATCTGGCCCTTGATTTGGGGTTTTATACCATAGTTCCAGGGTTTCCATTTCTCCTGCCTTGATTTTTTCCTTGGGGTAGGCTGTCTGCATGCACGGTGGCCTGCCAGCACTTGGGAGGGGCCGCATGCCCAGTGTGTTTACTGCAGTTGTGTCCATGCTCACTTGAGGCGTTTTTCCCTTACCAGTCGAGCCTTCCTAGAGGAAGGTCACCTACCAGTTAAACGCCACTATTTTGCCTCTTAGTTTGCATGCTTAAGCCCACTCACCCAACTCCTGAGATTTTATTGGGAAGCTGCTGATCACTAGCTTCAGATGTTTTCTGTCTTTTGGGAGACTGCCCTTCCTGGGCACTGGCTGTGACCAATTATTATTTTAGAGAGATGGTTAAACAACCACCTGATGATCACCTGAGGGTCACCTGACATTCCTGGTGGGGGGGCCCCCCTCCTGCTCTGCTCATGTGTGCCTAACTACCTACTCTAATGTAATCATTCCAACATCTCTATGATGTTTAGTTCTAAGGCTTGCTCTGCCTTTTCACATTTTATTTTTTGCCTTTAGTATGCTTTTTTTCTCTTGATAGCTGGACATAATGTATTGAGTAAAATGAATGGTTGTAAATGAGCCTTAGTAATGCAGTGATAATGTGTGGGGGAAGAGGAAGTGTTCTCTGGCCCTATCATTAGGTCTCAGTCTTTTATTTTTAGCAAGCCTATGCCTCTGGACTGTGATCTCCACAAGTGCTGCTCAGTTCCTTCCCATTTAGGTGGGACAGGATAGCTGAGTTGGGTGGAATTGGGCATTTCTCTTCCCCAGGTAAGTTAGGGTCCGATAAAACCCCAGTAGGTTAAGCTCTGGTTAAATACTTTCTCCTGAGAGCAGACGTTGTTAAGAGCTGAGTGCTTTGGTGTATTTCAAAATGGTTGCTTTTCCCCTCCCTCTGCTGGAAGCACAGAGGGATTTTCCCCTAATATTTACTGTGAGAGCCCTGATAGGGCTCCTGGAGATAAAACCAAAGTATGGGGAGACCCCTATGACTAGGTCCCCTTGGAGTTTTATGACTAGGTCCCCTTGGAGTTTTTAACTCTGACTTGTTCACAATGAGCCCCCAGCAATTTGCCAATTACAGTTCAGGTTCTCCTACCCTAGCACTGGTTCCTGTGGCGGTTTCCACTCTCGAGTTTCTTCTCTGGTAAGTCATGACTCTATATTTGCCTGTCTGTCCCTCTCCAATCTTGGGGGCAGTGATTTACACTGTGTTCTCACCTTTCTTATGGATCCAAGAGGAGTTGTTGATTTTTTCAGTCTGTTCAGCTTTTTATTTGTTAGCAGAAATTGATGACTTCCAAGTTCCTTACATGTGGAATGGCTAACTTCTTAAAACTAAATTGTTTTTTGTTTTAACAATATATAATTTTTGGAAGTTATTTTTTTGAAGATGCTGATTTAAATATTTAGTTCTGCATTATCCAAATATCTTGAATATACCTACTTTGCATTTATCTTAAGAAGTTCACTAATGGGCATAGACATGGGAATACCTGAGAGGTGCAGGCAGGCTAGCTCTTGAAGAACCAGGCTATGAGGGCAGAAAAGAATCTTAGAGATCATCAATTTAAACTATTTTCATGTTAAAAAGAAAACAAAAACAATGACCAAAAACAAAAACAAAACACAAAAAAACCCTCAGAGGCCTAGGTAAGGCTGACTCTCTTCCTTCAACAACCAGTACTCGTCTCATCTCTTTGAATACCCTCTCCCCACTGTCAGAACCTCATCTAGCACAGCTGACACACTTGCGTCTCCCCAGTGAATGGTTTAGAAATTCAGATCTACAGACACTGGAGGCATGCTCTTCTATGCTGCACACCGAGTGCATCTCTACCATCCAGTGTTGGAGACACGTAGAACATTCCCATATTCTCAGACATATCAGTCCTTGTCTGACTCTTTCCTTCACTGAAAGTCGGTAGCACTGACATTGTAGGGACTTTCAGACCAGCACTGTGAAAGATGTTGAACGCTCTCACAAATTCAGCAGACACACTGGTACCTTCCTGCCTCCACTGCTATAAACATTCAGATTATTTTCATTAAGTTCTTTAAAACATCCCACCCCAGGATATCTACAGTACTTGATGAAAAAAGTCTGGAAGAGTGCTGTCTGTGATGATGGAAATATCCTATAATTCTGAGTTTGTCCAATACAGTGACCACTAACCACAGGAAGCTGCTGTGCACCTGATACATGAACACAAAGTCTTTTGAGTGTTAGATTATTGAAATTTGGTGATGGTGGGGAAATGTTAAACTGTAAACTATCTCTTGGCAAATTATAAAATGCTTCTCATAGCCCATCCAACTCCTTAAAGCTCCATACCACCACCACACAAAACTTTCTATTGTTATTCTCTAAGACTTGTCAGTTATTCTTGACCCTAAAATCCCTAGATCTTCCAATAAATGTGGAAATTTGCCTTAATACCAAGATTTCTGCAATACTTGTTGAATGTCAGAAAATTTCTTCTGGCAGGAAATTAGATAAGTCTGGGGCGAGGTCCTGCTATGCTGTTAGACTTAAGAAGTTTTAGTTTACTTGCACTACAAAGTGAATGAGTGTGTGGTGGAGGGTGGTGGTCAGTGGTAGACAGTTCCAAGCTTTATGCATTTGATGTTTCTTTCTGCTTTAACTAATCCTTTAACTAATTCAATCATCCCTTCATTCTACAAATATCTATTGAGTAACTAGCTGCTGGCAAGATAGCCATAAACATGAGAGAAAACTCCCTGCCTTCACAAGGCTTCTATTGTAGTAGCAGAGTTCAACAAACAAACAAGCAACTACAGTATTTAGAAAAAATAAAACTGCATGAAATAATGTCGTGTACTAATATAGGTTACAATAAAAATTAAGCAAGGTAAAGGTGAGTAGGAGACTGCACAGGTATTTTAGATAGGGAGGTCTCAGGGGCCTCTCTGAGGAGGTGACATTTGGGCACAGACTGGCATGAAGTGAGAGAACAAGCCATTCAGTGATACAGAGCAAAACTATCAAGGGAGAATCCAGAGTGAAGTCAAAGTCACAGAGGCTGAAACATGTTTCCTATATCTAGGAGCAACTTGAGAAGATCCCATGCCGGGACAGGTGTGGCTACAACAGAATGAGAGCAAGAGAGAGTGAAAGTAGATGAAGTCTGAGAATTAGCCAACAGATACCAGGTAAGTTCCTGGGAAACAAAGTTCTAGGCCAGACCAGAACTCACAGCAAGAGATGAATAGGTGAAGCATCCCTTTTATTGTGTCCTGATTAAAGTTGTTCTAGTGGCTCTAGATCAGTGCTTTTCACAGGTTAATATGTATATGAATTATCTGAGGATCTTATGAAATGCCACTTCTGATTATCTAGGTCTGGGGTGGGTTGTGATCACAGAACAAGCTTCTATACTGTTGTTTCTGGTCTACTTTGAGATGCAAGGCTCCAGAGTATAGATCATCATCAGACTGAAATCCACACTCCTTTGGTTTATAAAAGCTTTGTTTCTAATTATGTCTTCAACTTCATTTTTGCTGCTCACTCTCCCCACCTCCATCTCCCTTCCCTAATTTATATGCTCCAGGTGTATCTCTTTCTTTGTTGAACACATCAGGAGCTCTCTCATTCTCTGGCCTTCACAAAGTTAGTGTGTCTCTTCCTAGAGCAAACATCTCTCCGTCTTCACCAGTCTTAGTCCTCTATTAGTTCCTAGCTTAGTTTTTACTCTCCTAGTGTAGGGTTTTGCTGCCCTCTCACGTGCCACTAATGCTCTGTATCCACCTTCTTAACAGTCACCTGTCATTTAGCCTAGTTCTTAGAGGAAGACCCAGGTTCCTGTGCCGGTTGTTGCAGTCCTAGAGCATAGCACAGTGTTTACAACAGAAGTCCCCACTAAATATTTGATGTGTAAAAGCATGATTGAAGGAGTTAAACCACAGGACACACTGCTGTAACAATCTACAGAAAATGAGCATTTGATTACAATGTAGCAGAGTCTAGTGGCTTTGTAGGCTAAAAGTATAGTGAATAATTCTTAACACCATGACAGTATTTTGCTGATAACCTACATTAATTAACCTTTTTAATTGAATGATGTATTATAAATTGTTTTTGGAGTTTCCATAAAATATGATGAATAACGAGGAGTGATGCTTCAATTAAGGTTCTAAAACTAGTTAAGTGTGTTTTCTTTGTACACAAACAAATCACTGCCACATAGATATGGTCGATGAATTTTATAGATTTATGACCTTTTAACTTTTCTGAAATGCTTCAAACATGGGTTTATCAACAGATTGTCTATTAACTAATCAGCACATTGACATTTGTCTCTTCTGCCTCCCTTTCTCTGAATTTTTTAGTGTGCGTATTTTGACAGGCATCAAATCCAATAATTAATGTGACATACACAGAGACATAGGCTATCCTGGGACAGCATACCATTAGTTCTAAGTGGGTTGCATCATTATGTGTCTTCATACAATTAATTAGAACAAAGATGGCTGGAGGTCCATATAGATTGTCTTGACTGGGTCAAAATAGGAAGTCTGAATATAGGGTCAAAGTCAATGTCATACAGAAGACACTGGGAAATAATGTTATAAAAGTTCCATGCTGTATCAGTCAGAATTCTCTAGAGAAACAGAACCAACAGAACTAATCGTACATTGTATATACTTATTTATAAACTCTATATATTAAAATTATATACATAAAATTATATTAACATATAAAGCATTTTATTTTATGAAATTGGCTCATGCAATTGGCTGACAAGTACAAAAGGGGCATGTCAGGCAGAAACTCTGAAATCTGTAGGGCAGGTTGCCAGGCTGGAAATTGTGTGAGATGACACTGCAGTCTTAAGGCAGGACTTCTTCAGAAAACCTCAATTTTCATTCTTAAGATCTTCAACTGATTACATGATGGCCACATCATTAAGGACAGTCTCCTTTACTTAAAGGTAGCTGATTGCATATGTTAATGACATCTACAAGAGACATTCACAGCAGCACCTAGATTTGTGTTTGAGTAAACTGTGTCTGGAATTGGTGGGTTCTTGGTCTCACTGACTTCAAGAATGAAGTTGCAGACCTTCGCAGTGAGTGTTACAGTTCTTAAAGATAGTGTGTCCAGAGTTTTTTCCTTCTGATGTTCGGATGTGTTCGGAATTTCTTCCTTCTGGTGGGTTCGTGGTCTCACTGGCTTCAGGAGTGAAGCTGCGGACCTTCGCGGTGAGTGTTACAGCTCTTAGGGCAACACATCTGGAGTTGTTCGTTCCTCCCGTCCGGAGTTGTTCATTCCTCTCGGTGGGTTCATGGTCTTGCTGGCCTCAGGAGTGAAGCTGCAGACCTTCGCGGTTAGTGTTACAGCTCATAAAGGCAGTGCGGACCCAGAGAGTGAGCAGCAGCAAGATTTATTGCAAAGAGCAAAAGAACAAAGCTTCCACAGTGTGGAAGGGGACCCAAGCAGGTTGCCACTGCTGGCTCGCACAGCCTGCTTTTACTCCCTTATCTGGCCCCACCCACATCCTGTTGATTGGTCCATTTTACAGAGAGCTGATTGGTCTGTTTTACAGAGAGCTGATTGGTCTGCTTACAATCCCTGAGCTAGACAAAAAAGTTCTCCAAGTCCTCACTAGATTAGCTAGACACAGAGCACTGATTGGTGCATTTACAAACCTTGAGCTAAATGCAGGGTGCTTATTGGTGTGTTTACAAACCTTGATCTAGACACAGAGTGCTGGTTGGTGTATTTACAATCCTTTAGCTAGACATAAAGTTTCTCCTAGTCCCCGCTAGATTAGCTAGATATAGAGTGCTGATTGGTGCATTTACAAACCTTAAGCTAGACACCGAATGCTGATGGGTGTATTTACAATCCTTTAGCTAGACATAAAGGTTCTCCAAGGCCCCACTAGATTAGCTAGACGCAGAGCACTGATTGGTGTATTTATAAACCTTGAGCTAGACACAGAATGCTGATTGGTGTATTTACAATCCCTTAGCTAGACATAAAGGTTCTCCAAGTCCCCACTAGACTCAGGAGCCCAGCTGGCTTCACCTGGTGGATCCCGCACTGGGGCCGCAGGCGGAGCTGCCCGCCAGTCTCGTGCAGTGCACCTGCACTCCTCAGCTCTTGGGCAGTCGATGGGACTGGGCGCCATGGAGCAGGGGGCGGTGCTCCTGGGGGAGGCTTGGGCTGTGCAGGAGCCCACTCAGGTGGGGAGGCTCGGGCATGGTCCCTAGCCCTGCCCCATGGGGAGGCAGCTGAGGCCCCCCGAGAATTAGAGTGCAGCACCAGTGAGCCAGCACTGCTGGGGGACCCAGTGCACCTTCCACAGTTGCTGGCCTGGGTGCTAAGCCCCTAACTGCCTGGGGCTGGCGGTGCCGGCTGGCCACTCCAAATGCAGGGCCCGCCGAGCCCACGCCCACCTGGAACTCGCGCTGGCCCATGAGCGCCAAGTGCAGCCCCGGTTCCCGCCCGTGCCTCTCCCTTCACACCTCCCCGCAAGCAGAGGGAGCTGGATCCAGCGTCGGCCAGCCCAGAGAGGGGCTCCCACAGTGCAGCGGCGGGCTGAAGGGCTCAAGCGCGGCCAGAATGGGCGCGGAGGCCGAGGAGGCGCCAAGAGCGAGCAACGGCTGCCAGCATGCTGTCACCTCTCAAAATAACTGTATCTTCTAGCCCAGCCAAATTGACACATAAACTTAACCCTTACACATAACCTCAAATGTTATCTGTCTAAGAACAAATGAAGCAAATGATTGATCATCATCTAAGGTGCAGGCCATTAGCCAACTGTGAGTGTTGAACTAGCAACAGAAAGATCTGGGTTTAGGGTAGAACATCTAAGAATTGAGTATAAGGAAAGAAATCTAGCCTCTAATAGGAATTGGGGACTGTGGCAGGCACTAAGTCCCTGCAGCACAGGGAGAATGAGGAGAGGTGATATTACTAGGTAATTGCTATGGAAGAGGATGCAAGATGTGAAATGAGCAGATTTAAAGTCAGAGAAATCTGAGTTTAAATTCCAGCCCTGCACTTATTGAGCAAGCTATTTAGTCCGTGTAAGTCTAAAACTTTTACCGCCAGCATGGAGGTTATGATGCCAAACAGGAATGTGGTGAAAATGAAATAACATAAAATTTGTGTTTGACATAGTGCTTGTAACAATAGATGCTCCTGTTTAAAAACTTTTCCTTTTCTCATTTGTAGAGAAATAAAGATGAGGTCTGGAAAATTCAAGGTATCCAGACCTGAGCAGAATCAGCAATAAGCAGTCTGAACTCAGAGCTGTAAATATTAGGCCAATCTCACCCAGCTTCCCTTTTCCATTTCCCAAAAGTCTGCAGCTATTACAATTTCAGGGAGAGAGTGGTCCTGATTCTAGGATATTTCCAGAAATTGAAAATTTCCTACATTTTATGTAATTTGTTATGTAAAATTTCTTACAGTTTAATTCATTGTATTAAGTTTTTTAGTTTGTCATCTTTAAGTTCCATATGTCTCACAGCCAGGAGGTTCCAGGTCATTATTCAGCACTTACTGTGTAATCAGGTAATTCTCATAACATCATCATCCCATGATCACAGGCGGTGAGCGAGCGAGCTAACAATCTGACTATAGGACTCATTTGATGGATGAACACCATTGGGGTTGCTTAAGGGTTATCTGCAATAATTAATTCCTTCAACTTGTGCTCCAGCCTGTCCATGTGGTCTCAGAGTCTCTGGGAGGATCCTTCCAGGGCAAATGCTACAGGGTCAATTCACACAACTAATATCTTCAGCACCTGGAGATCAAATTATAGCTGATTCATTAAACTATTAGCATCACATGCAAAAAGAAATCTCTGGCAAATCAAAGATGATAAAATGGTTTTGACACTTGGATGCAGGTACTTGACAGAGATTTAGGGTGGTAGAAAAAACAAAGAGATGGAAAATGAAAAAGTTTTTTTCTCCACAACTCTCTAAATCTTAACCAGTTCCTGAAAAGGATACGCAACTATTTTCATGAAACAAGCCATTGGCCAATTAGAAATGATAGAATAAGTAAAGTGCTATTACAGTACTACACATTAATAGAGGAAGGACAAATATTCTGAATTGGTCAAGCAAGAAATAAACAAAAGATATATGGAACAACTGAACAAGAAAGCAATTCACAAAACTTGGTGGGTGAGGTCTTTGCTGCCTTTTTGCCAGAGATATGCAGGAACATACTTTCTTTTAAAACTTTAGAAAAAAATTAAAGAAGTATTAAGGAGAAAATAACCATAATTACCCTCCATAAATAATCTATTAGCCTTGTTTTACCATCTAGTGTCTGCCTTAATACATCATATTTTAGAGTTGTAATCAACATGTCATTTTATACTCTGATAATTTAATGACTGTGTTAACATAACAAATTTTCCATGTAAATAGTTTTTAAAATTATTATTTTCCTCTTCTTAATACCCTTACTTTTTAAAATTTTATAGCTCTCCAGAGGGTAGGAGATAATTCTACAAAGATTCAATGCTTGCTACATCTGTCAAATTTTTAGGAGTCCAGTTGTTAGGGACACTGTGGAACATCCCCTCTAAAAGTAAAAACAAGTTATTGCACAGTGCATCTTCCACCAAAAAGGAGGAAACACAGTGCTTGGAAATCCTCTTTGAGTAACGAAGGTAGCAGATTTTATACCTACTCCAGAATACTACTCAGGCTCAAATACTGTAAGTGTAAAATGACAGCAACAAACAACCATCTTTGAGTGGGACTCAGATAGGAATGTCTCTGAAACAGAGCTAGGCCATGGTTCAAGCAGCCCTGCAATGAGGGCAATAGAATCTGGCAGACTCTATGGTGTTGTAAGTGTCTACAGGGGGAGAAGATGTTGTATGGAGTGCGTGATAAATTCCAGTGGGAAGATCACAGCGATGGTACCTTGAAAGCAAAACCATTAAGATTAAGAAAGTTAATTAATTATAATGAATACTTCATCACTTTCAATTTGTATGACTCATAATTATTTTCTGATAGCTTTTAATATAAAATTTGCCATAAGATTTTTTAAAGCCCCAATAATTATTTTATTGGTATCCTGATCTACATGTCTACTTATTCGTGACTCCTAGTTATTATTCAGATCTAAGCCAAAATGATATTTTATCGTACACTTTCCTGCCTCTCTCCATTTAAATTATCCTGTTCCTCAGAGTATCCACTGTTAAATCAGTTTTTTCACTACCACATTCTCAGTGCCTAGCATAGTGCATGGCCGTAAATAAATGTTGGAGGAATAAATGAGTAAGTTTTGTTAAAGTAAACTAAACGTGGCCTGAGAAAGACTCTGTACTTCTACATTTGAGTCCTTGTGGACAAACTGCAACTGAGCTTAATAGGTAGACAAGATTGAAAACCTGACTTAGGAGTATGCCCATGTAACAATAGCTGAATCTTGGCCAATTGCAGTGGCAGTACTTCAACTATTTATACACTGCTGAGTGTCCAAACTGTGTTCAAATAAGGCAAATGCCAACCTGTAACCAATCCAGCTGTTCTGTACCTCACTTTCCATTTCTGTATATCATTTCTCTTTTATTTGTCTATAAATCTTCTTCTACCACGTGGCTATGCTGGAGTGTCTTTGAATCTGCTGTGATTCTGGGGGCTGCCCAATTCATAAATCGTTCATTGCACAATTAAACTCCTTTAATTTTAATTCGGCTGAAGTTTTTCTTTTTACAGTGTTCATAGATCTTTTTCTTATCTCCTTTGGATGAAACTATCTGGTAAATAAATAGGATAAAGTCCACCAATTTAAATAGAAATGGAAGATGAGTTTGTTAGAATTCTGGCTCTCCTGAAGCTTTCATTGTAGTCATAGAGCTAGAAAATAAATATGTAATGAATAAATGAGATAATTTTCAATAATAAATGAATATAAACTAAAAGTAATATGAATATAAACCAAAGCTATGGAATGTGATAAAGAATAACTGGAAACAGAAGGAACTTTTGGTGGGATAATTAGAGAAAGGCTCTTTGAGAATATGATATCTAAGCTCTAAGATAGAGGCCTCTCACAAAAGGAGGAGTAGAGGAAGAAAACATTTTCTGTGCAAAAATGGTGAATGCAAAGATCTATGGTGAAATTAGTCTTGGAAAACATAATGAACGGGTGTCCAGTGGGTCTACAGAGCCTAGTAAAGGCAATAATTCAAAAAGATGAGGCTGAGAAGGTAGGCAGAAACAAGATCATATTCGACCTTGTGAGCTTTGGTAAAAATCACTTATTTTACTATACATGAAGCAGAAAATCATCAGTGGTTTTCAGCAGAGCAACAGTATCTAATTTGTATTATTGAAATGTGATAGATGGGGATGTAGGTGGATGGAAAGACTGGAAAAAAGGAGAATTCATCAATTAGGATAATTTTGTTTTAGTGTAGGGGAAGTAGGATTGCTTGCACAAAAATAATAGTTGGAAGGCAGACAGGCAAGAGAGAACTTAGTATATATCTTCAATCCCAACATGAACTGAAGGTGGGCTTGTGGTAAGATAATGAGGAAAAGAAAATAATCAAAGATAAGTCTTATGTTTTTTGGCTCAGTAAAGTGGATGGAAGGTTATACCCCAAGGTCAGAGTCAGAAATCCAAAGTTTTCTTTGGGACATTTTAAGTTTGAAATACTTATCAGAAATCTAGCTAGGGATGCCAAATAGACAGACAGCCGAATTTAGAAATAGGGAGAGATCAGAGCTGTGAGTGTGTATATAGACACCATCAGTATATAGTTGAGATCAAGGGAGTGTGACAAAAGAGAAAAGAGAAAAATAGGGAAAGGGGTCAAGCTTAGTTTCTGCAGCCCACTAACATTTACAGATTAATTGGATGACGAGATGCCAACAGACGAGACGCCAACAGAGGAGACTGATAAAGGAAAGTGAGAAAGGAAGGGTCAATGTTGTGTCAAAGAAGCAAAGCAAAGAATTTCAGGAAGGAAAGCACAATCTAGTCTACCAAACACTGTTAAACAGTACAGTAAGGACCACTGGATCTGACAAAATTGATGACCAGGGAAAAAGTAATTTTAGTAGACTAGAAATAATGGAAGTTTAATTAGAGTATTTTGAAGGGTGAATAATATTATTGGCACTACTAAGTGATAATATTATCACTACTCCACCATACTAACCTATTCGGCAGATTAAACATTTAGTTGGTAATTCCACAATTCATTTATTTAGTAATTTAACACTTCTCTACTAGCTAGAAGATGAGATTTCAAGGGGATTAAGAGATGGTCCTACTCTTTGAAGATAATATTTTTTAGATATCTCAGTGTGTCGGGAATTGGTTTCTTCTGGTGGGTTCTTGTTCTTGCTGACTTCAAGAATGAAGCCACGGACTGTCACGGTGAGTGTTACAGTTCTTAAAGATGGTGTGTCCAGAGTTTATTCCTTCAGATGTTCACATGTGTCTGCAGTTTATTCCTTCTGGCGGGTTCGTGGTCTCGCTGACTTCAGGAATAAAGCTACAGACCCTTGTGGTGAGTGTTACAGCTCATAAAGGTAGTGTGGACCCAAAGAGTGAGCAGCAGCAAGGTTTATTATGAAGAGCGAAAGAACAAAACTTCCACAGTGTAGAAGTGGACCCAAGGAGGTTCCTGCCGTGGGCTTGGGTAGCCAGCTTTTATTCCCTTATTTGGCCCCACCCACATCCTGCTGATTGGTCCATTTTACAGAGTGCTGACTGGTCCGTTTTTACAGAGTGCTGATTGGTGCATTTACAAACCTTTAGCTAGACACAGAGTGCTGATTGGTGTGTTTTTACAGAGTGCTGATTAGTGCATTTACAAACCTTTAGATAGACACAGTGCTGATTGGTGCGTTTTTACAGAGTGCTGATTCGTGCATTTACAAACCTTTAGCTAGACACAGAATGCTGATTGGTGTGTTTACAATTCTTTAGCTAGACAGAAAAGTTCTCCAAGTCCCCACCCGACCCAGAAGCCCAGCCAGCTTCACCTCTCATCAGAACTCTCATTTAGTTCTCGAAATTTTTCTCTTGCCACTGTTTAATTTTGTCTCTACCAAAAGATGATTGAAAATCATATACCTCCTCAGAAAGGTTGAGGCAAAGGATTTAGTCTTATACTTTTTCAAATTCTTCACCCCAGAGGAGTATTTTCATTTATTTTATAAGGTCTTTCCATGTTCAATAGGTTAAAAAATCCTTTTATGGGTTTAAATAAAATAGAAAATGGTTGTTTATACTTGTAACTTCTTTTTAAAAATTATCTTCATTTGCTCTATATCCTTAAATGCCTTGGCAGTTTAGAATCAACAACTGATATGAATAGATACTATTATTAAATTCACTAGTTCTTCAATAACACTAGAGAATTCATTACAATGAATGAGTTTCTTAGTGCAGTAGTTAGAGAGCTTGATATTGATTTCCTACACTGCAATAATTGCCGGCATTTCTGTGACAAAAATAACCATTATATTTAGAAAATCTTTTTAATACTGAATAGAAATGTAAGCTTGAGACATAGACACGTCCATTATTATACCAGAAGTAGTTAACATTTTTTCCTTTACCACAATCCAAAAATGTAGGACTGTTCTTTTTTACCTTATGGACTTCAATGCAGGTTAGAATGCCTTTTCCTTCTATTTTACTTTCAAAATGAAAGGTATTTTTTATTATCACGGATACAGGGTTAGGGTTCAACTGTTGATCATACAGAAATTTAAAGAGTAAAGACAACACTTGATCTCATCATCCAGAGACAATTACTGTTAATGTTTATGTATATAATCCCTTGCAAACATTTATCTATGGTTGTGTTTTTAAATTTAATGCCTAAGAGTAGATCTGGCTGCTATGATAGCATTTACTCATGCTTTTCAGGGACTATTTTTCGTTAAAGTAATTTTTCTGTTTTCAAATAAAATATTGGTTTTTGTAGAAAATTCAAGTGCCACAGGAGACAAAAATCCCTTTTCAATATCATCACTACAACCACCGATCTCATTATTCAGGCATAAAAAGAGCCACTGTCAACATCTGGGTGGTTATTCCTCCAGGATGCATTCTACATCTTTAGCCATATCTTTTAATGGCAATGAATGAAGAGCACATTTTTACATGGTTGTTACTCGTTATTTAATCAATCACTTATTAATGAGCACTTAAATTCTTTTTAGTTATTTTTACTATTTCAAGTTTTCATGAACGTTCTTATACCTTCGCATTTGCTCTTTTATCAGTTTATCTCCTTTTCTACCCTTACTTAATTTCAAAGTAGCAGTCTCTTAAAATGATTCAGATGTTCTTACAACTTAGATGATATGGCATAAATACTTAACAATGCTTGAATACTTAGTCCCTGTTGGGGTTCTAGGTCCTTTTCTCCTTGGTTTTCTTTCATGAGGAAGTCAGCAGGGTCAGATGAGGTCATAAAACATCATCTAATGAGTAAGAGGGGGAACTAGGGCATTGCAACCCTGTGCTGTCAAACAAATGAGTATGTACTGAATATTTCCATTTAAATAAAGTTCTAGAAAATGCAAACAAATCTATAGAGATAGAAAGTAATTTATCAGTTGCCTGGTGATGATTGTGGGATGGGGAGGAGCACGCTAAGGATTAGGAAGGAGATGAAACTTTTGGAGGTGATGAATATGTTCCTCATCTTGACTGTAATTATGGTTTCATAGGCATCTACACATGCTAAAACTTAACAAACTGTACACTTTAAACATGTGCAGTGTATTGTATGTGAGTTATAACTTGCTAAATATGTTTAAAACAAGACAAAAAGAAACCTTAATGATGGTCACTGGGCAGCTTTCAGATTCAAAGAGCTGCTTATCTGTTACCTAATATTATATTTACATTTTGCTTTGCAGTTTTATAAAGTACTTTCATTACATTTTCCCTTTTGATCCTTACAACAGCTTTCTGATATGTTGAGAAGGCATCATTGTCCCATTACATAGATTAGAAAATAGAGATTCAGAAAAGTTAACTTGCCCAAGATTAAAGAGCTACAAAGAATTGGACCTAGACTTTTACCTGTGCCGCAATGACTACATTCTGTACACATTTCTATGACACTGCACTGTCACCAGAAACACTTTTGACCCTTCATTTTCATGATTTCTAATTTGATACTATGCATTAGGCAGTATAAAAATGTGAATTTATCAGTAAAGATCAATATAAAACATAAGAGACTTTTATCTGCAATAATTGAAAGCAGTATCTCTGAGATACTTGTACACCCGTGTTCATAACAATATTATTCACAATATCCAAAAGGTAGAATCAACCCTAGCATCTGTCTATAAATGAAAGGATAAACAAATTGTGGTACACACAGTGGAATTATTCAACCTTAAAAAGGAAGAGGATTCTGAAACATGCTACAACATGGATGAACCTTGAAAACATTATGCTAGGTAAAATAAGCCAAATACTGTAATGATTCTACCTTCATATAAGATATTTAGGGTAGCCAAAATAATAGAAAGAGAAAGTGCAATGTTGGTTGCCAGGAGCTGGGGGAAGAGAGAATGGGGAATTATTGTAAAATAGGTACAAAGTTTTGGTCTTGTAAGATGAAGACAGTTTTGAAAATGGATGGTAGTAATGGTTCACAACAATGTGAATGTAATCACTGAACTGTACGCTTACAAATGGTCGATGGTAAATTTTATGTTATGTGCATTTTATTACAATTTCCTAAAATTAAAAATATGAGTTTTTTTTATATAAATGCCTTATATATATATGGAAACATGGAGACCTGGGACTCATATGTGATCTTATTGCAAATGAACAAAGCTTCAATTATTTATTTTGTCACAGTTCTCAAAAATGTGCTCCTGAGCCATTTTTAGAGGGTACAACCCTCTAGTAAACTTGGTGAACCTAACTGCAAACAGAGGTGGAATGAAATACAGCTGGCTAATACTCTCTGCCTGAGGCTGAGAATTCCATAATTTGAAGCCTTGCTGAGTTGGAAAAGCCGACTGTAAGTTGAATGAGAAGTCCATATTGCTGAGTTGGAAAAGTTAACTGCTGTAGTTCATCAACTCTAACACAATTTTTAACTGCAAAGTATACCTCAAATTCATACCTTTCTCTTCATCTCTATTTGCATCATTCTAATCTAGTTTTTCATCATTTTTTGGTTGAATATGATCACCCTTTCTGTTTTTCCCTCTTGCCTGCTTCTAGTTCATTTTCTACATAGCAGCTAAAAATCTTCTTTAAAAATACATTATGTTGTATCAATTCACTGCTTGGTGGCTTTTCATTTCATGTAAGATATGATTGAAACATCTTACTGTGGTGTACAAGGTGCTGCACCATCTGGTCCCCGAGCAACAGCTGCCACATTCTGCCTCTCTCAGCACCTCTTAGACTATGGACTTTCTTTCATTTTTTTGAACATGCCAAGCTCCTGCTATGGCACATCTGCATATGCCACACCATGCTTTAAAGCTTCTCTCCTCCCCTTTTCAGAAGGGTGCGTCTTTGTTCTTTGGATCTCAAATACCAGTTCTCCTGAACACTATCTAATGTGGATTCTCCCATTATCTCGATTTCCTCTTTGTTCACTTTGTTGCATTGAACAAAAGTTGTAATGTTGATTTACTTCTTTTTTTTCTATTTCCCATATTTGAATCTGAGCTCTTGGAGATCTGAGCACCTAGTGGAGATTTGGCATATAAAAAGAAATCAATAAAAACCATGGAATTGTTGGATGAATAAAAACAAAAAATTGGCTGGGCGAAGTGGCTCACGCCTGTAATCCCAGCACTTTGGGAGGTCGAGGCAAGCAGATCACCTGAGGTCAGGAGTTCAAGACCAGCCTGGCCAAAATGGTGAGACCCCGTCTCTACTAAAAATACAAAAATTAGCTGGGTGTGGTGGTGGGCACCTGTAATCCCAGCTACTCAGGAGGCTGAGGCAGGAGAATCGGTTGAACACGGGAGGTAGAGGTTTCAGTGAGCCGAGATTGCGCCACTGCACTCCAGCCTGGGTGACAGGAGCAAGACTCCATCTCAAGAAAAAAAAAAATACAACCTAAACATTTATCAATAGAGAAATAGATTTTTTTTAATAATACCATCCAATTGTTTAAAAGAATAAGAAAGATTTCTATGTGCTATACTTAAATGAAAAAAGCAGGTTGCATAACCATTAATTACAGTGATATCTTATAAAATGTGTATTTGCATGTGTGAGTATAATATATACATACATATGCATATATGCACATATACATATATACGTGTGTGGTTTTGAAGGCATATAGAGCAAATTATTAAGGGTTACAGCCAGAGAAGAAAATAATATTATAGAAGTTGGGAATTGAATAATGAGAGATTTTAGCTTTTTATTTTATTTTATTTACTTCTATTAGAAAATGAATTTTTACTCCTGCAAGCATATCCAGATTTTTTGTATAATTTAAAAATACATGTATTCATTTGTTTGATGCCTTTATTTACTATGCTACAAATTAATGTGGAAATTGAATAATCAAATAGGTGTGAAAGGTTACCAGAATCAATATATGGTACAAATAAGGATATTATATGATGAGATTAAGTAATTAATATTAAGTCTTATATGAAGACCTTAAACTGACATTGCTAGATAAGAATAAATTTTCAATGTTGGAAATACTAAGGGAAAAAAAATCACATATTTTTGCTTCTTCAAAGAGATAAGTTGCTTGCTATTGTCATGAGTTTTCAGACCTGAAATATTTATTTTTTTATCCCAATAAAGAATAAATATGTTTGAGACTTTTACATTTTATTCAATAGTGCTGCGATTGATAACGAACACAGATATAAGACATCAGAAAATTTTACAACCAAGCACAGTTGTAAGCATTACATTTCTATATTTGATCAGCTCTGTCACACTTACTCAACTTTGCAAAACAAGGAAACAAAAAATTTTGTCTCTTTTTTATGGGCTGCTGGATCAGTATGGCAAGAATGTGTATGTCCTGTATGTAACTGCAAATTCAAACAGAAAAGATGATTGCAGAAATTCAGTTAAGTGTTTTCCTGAAAGAATGTTGAAAGATTATTACAAAATATAGGCCAGAGGGAAACTCAAGAATTCCAGCCCACTTACGGTATTTAAAAATGTGTGCTTTCTTACCTACGGAAGATACAGTGCAAGATAGCTTTAGGTTTTTAAAGAAGAGCATCAGACAGCCCTGTGGACTTTGGCAATATTGAGCTTGAAGCCACTTCTTTTTCTAAGTTCTGCTTTCATCTTTGTTTCAGGTGATAGTCTCTTCCTGTATCACTGTCATCTTTAATTGTTGCCAACACTTGAGCTACTCCTCCTAGCCCGCTGCAGAGTGCAACACAGACTTGTTAGAAACTGCTTACCTCGATATTCTGAAAAGAGTGTAGCCTTTGTGCTCTGGGCATGAAGTAGCTCAGGAACAATGCCTCAGAGTCACAGGTAAATCAAGAGATGGCATATAAGTAGGATTATGGTACACAATTATAGTATAAAATGTTAAGTATCAGTGCCAAATAGGCAATTTTCAGCACAATCTAGGTAGTTGTCATCTCACTGATGTATAGGTTCATGAACGTAGATTTCCAAAAAGCACTTACATATTGAGATAATATGCAAATTAAGTCTTTTTTTCCCCCCACCTCAGTTCCTGATTGCAGGAGGAACAATTCCCTCCCTCACACCATGGGCATCTGACTATAAAATAGGAACTGCTAGTCTCTTGAAAGTATTAAGAGAAAATATTCTGCCCTCTCTCCTGTCACCCACAGAAGGAAGGCCTTATCTGCATGAATGAAGGTCACCAGGGGGAGGATCACTGGCTCTAAGAATCTATCTGCCCTACAGATTGCACACATTCTTTCCTTTTTTCTCTCCTGGAATATCTGGATTGTTGAGATGCTCTATACCTGACTAGATAGGTAAATTCAGTATGGGGGAGAAGCAGCAAAAAGCACATTCAGACCTAGCACCCAGGCAATGGGCATTTTTTTCCACCAAAAATAAACTTGACTGACCAACATAGAATACAGTCACTTCTCCCTATTCCTCTCACTAATTATTCTGAAAACTTCTGGACCTTATGTGTAAAACAAATGTAAGAAGACACTGAAAAGGTAAGAGATAAAGACAGAGCTGCAGGGACCTTTGGACCCAAAGAATAAGATGGCAGTAAGTTTCCTGGTTTTCTTTTTGCCACATTTATCTCAGACTTAGAGATGGAGAGGTTGGCAACCTGGAAATATCAATGGGAGCAGACAAAGAGAAAAAACTAATTCTGTCTAGCTGAAGTACCAGGACAGAGGCAACCTAATAAGACAGAAAACTTTTAGGTAGTATCACCTTATCCCAAACAACATGGAAAAGTGGCAGCCCTACAAAAACCTCCATTTTCAAAGTCCAGGTAGGAGCCTAGACTATACTTAATAAGATTATAATGAAGCAACCTTTGCCTCCCAATCCAGCCCAGTTGGTATCAAAAAATACAAGGTAGGAAACTGATAATTTTATCACAGCCCAGGAGTTATGACCCCCAGCACCCTATGGTATCACTGAAGGCCATGTGGAGATCCTGAACTTCCACCTCCTACCCAGTGGCAACAAAGCAGCTCTCGCCTTTCAGAGCAGCTCTCGCTTGTATCAGAGCAGGACAAGTCAGAAGCCTGACCCTTCACCACCATTCAGTGGGTAACAAGGCTTTTCTCTTCTCTCCTCCTATTCTGTGAGTAGAGGCCACATGGAGACCAGAAACAAGGTGTCCCTCTCCTTCCCAGCAAGTGTGGTATCAGTGGAGGTCTAATAGGGATCCTGAAATCCCACTGCCACTCAACAGTAATAAAACATTCCTACCCCTGCCCTGGAGTGTCAAAGAAGGCCAAGTGTTTAACCTGAACTTTCACCCCCACCTGGTAGTAGCACTGTGGTGCCCCTCTCTTCCCTTGTTGTAGTACAAGAGCAGACCTGATAAGTAGAAAATATCAGTAAGATCCATTATCTCATAACATAATACCCAAATGCCCAGGTTTCAATAAAACATTATACTAACAACTGGGAATATTTCATCTTGAACAAGACAAGACTATCAATAAGTGCCAGCACCAAGATGATACAGATATTGTAACTACCTCAACTAGGATGTTAAGGCAGCTTTAATGAGTAATTACAAATGTTTTAAACATGTGAAATAATGAAAAGTCTCTGCAAAGTAATAGAAATAATAAAGATGAACCAAATGGAAACTTTAGAACCGAGAAACAGAATAACTGAAATGAAGGCTCCCTGGATGGGTTCAAGAGAAGAGTGACAAAGATATAGGAAAGAATCAGAATTTGGAGATAGAACAATAGAAATTAACCAATCTGAACAACAGAGAAAAAATAGACTAGAACAACAAAAACCAAAACAGAACCTCCGGGACTTGTAGGACTATAACAAAAGATCTGACATTAGAGTTCCAGAAAGAGAAGAGAAAGAGGATAAGGCTGAAAAAGTATTCAAATTTGGCAAAAGATATAAAGATACAGGCCTAAGAAGCTGAGCATAGCCCAAAAAGGATAAGCCCATAGAAATCCTTGCCAGGATGCATCATAATCAAACTTTTGAAAAGTAAAGACAAAGAAAACCTTGAAAGCAGCAAGAAAGAAATGATACATATGGTGGATAAACAGTTTGAATGACAGCTGATTTATCATCAAAAATCAAGGATGCCAGAAGGAAATGGCATAGCCTTTTTCAAGTGTGTAAATAAAAGAAAAAACAATCTACTCTGAATTTTATATCTGGTAAAATAATCCCTCAGAAATGAAAGGGAAAGAAAGACTTTATCAGACATATAAAAAGCAAAACAACCTGCTGCTAACAGATCTACTTCTCAAGAATGCCTAAAGGAAATTCTCTAAACCTTTGGAAATAAAAAAGAAGCAATCTTGAAACATCAGAAAGGTAAGAAGCAAAAATATGAGTAAATACATTAGGCTTTCCTTCTCTTGAGCGTTCTAAATTATTTTGGATAGTTGAATCAAAACATACAGTGTTGGAAAAAGAGACAATATATATTCAATTTTGTTCACTAGAATACTCTCTCGAGGCCTTCAACCACCATGAAAATAGTCTGATTGCTCTACAGTCACCAGGCTTGAGGGAGCCCAAACAAAGACCCTGGACTACATGGAGAAAGAGATGCCTGGCCATCCCTCAGCTGCTCCAGCCACCATCAAACTGCAAATACATGAGAGACCCCAAGTCAGTGCTGCCCAACTGAGCCATTCCTGAAATCTTAATCTCCAGAATCTGAGAGACAGTAAAATGATTAGTGTCTAAGCTTCTAACTTTTAAGATGATTTGTTATACAGCAGTAGATAAGTAAGACAACACATATGACATTAGTCATTATGGAAAAGCAAATTAAAACCACAATGATACATGTACATACATATGCACATCCTGCATGTATACACATCCATTCAAGGAAAAATAAAACCACAGTGAGATACCAGTAGATACCCACTAGGATGATTACAATGGAACAGAGTGACAATACCAAACGTTAATGAGGATGTGGAACAATTAAAACTTTCATAAATTGATATAACCACTGTGAAAACCTGTTTAGTGGAGGTAAAGCGTAATATATGCATACCTTTGAGCCAGCAAATCCATTCCCAACAGAAATATACAGATTTACATGCAAAAATACTCATAGTGGTATTAATAAAAGCCCCCACATGCAAGAATCCAAATGTCCATCAAAGGTAGAATGAATGAATACAGTTAATATAAAGAACTGCTACATGCAACAACTCAAGTGAATCTCATGATCATAAATAAATAAAAGTTTACCTTAAAAGGTAAAGCAGATTATTTACTTAAAAGCTGATATTTTGATCCTTGATTTCAGATTCTATTTCTCAGTTGGCCCAGATGTGGGAAAAAGGTCTTCCACTCAAATGTTCATTGCCTTTTTGGCTTAAGTCATAGATCGATGGATATTTGCCTTTGATCCACAAATCAGAGTAACTTAGGTGGCTAGATACAAAGAAATACATTTAATTAATTACAATTTTATGAACTTAGCACAAGAAAGACACCACCAAACAAGGCTGAAAAAATGAATAAAGTGAAAAATAGTTAAGATTTAGTTAATGTAAGCTATGTGCTAGGTGCACACTATTGATCACATTCCTCATCAGTCAAGATCCTGCAAGAAACAAAATTTACTCAGATGGTTTTAACTCAAGGGCCATTAATGAAGGGACTATTTATAGAGAACTGGGCAAAGATAAGAAAACCCACAATAGATATTGAAGTTCCCAGGAGCTACAAAGGAGTGAAAGCCATTAGTTCTGACACGTAAGCCTGAAGGAAAAGAGGCAGAATAGTGATTCTGCGGCCCAGTGAAAACTGGCATTGTGGAGTAAAGGCCATGAAACAGAAAAAAAGAGGGTTGAATCTAATGCCATAAAGTGGGTAGGGATCAGTCTTGAGGCACAGAGTAGTTTGAAGAAGGACAAAGAATGAATGGGACAGAGTCAGGAGGGGAGATGGCAAATGAAAGCAACCAAGACAGACGCGTTAAAAGATTTATCTCAATTTTCAAAAACTATCCGGTGAGACAGAGTTCTTCTCATTTTAAAGGTGGAAGAAGTGAGAGTTACATATGGTAAATAATTTGTTCAATTCTTAAGTCTATAGGCTTAATGATTACACTATTCCTGATGCTGAGTATATGTCCCCAAATATTTGTTTCAATAATTAATTGAGGGTAGGCTATATTTGATGTAATTAGGGATGCGTTATCTTTATAACATAAGCTAATTAACTGTAGTAATTATCAGTACAAAAGAGATGACTTTTCTCCCCTGAGATACCAAAACGCCACTTAATTAGGATTAGGAAACAGGCCATGTTCAGGATTAGAGCAGAGGAGACAGATTCACTAGAAATGAAGAACTTGAAAAGGCAGGTTTTTATCAGGCAGCCAGCAGAGAATAAGTCCTACCTGAATTGTTACAAATACTACTTCTCCTCCCGCTTGCCCTATCGTTCACATGTACTGTCAGTTTAGTATTCTGAACATGACAATTCAAGCCTCTGAATCCATGCTGTTTCACATGCTGCTGCCTGGCCCGAAGTGTCTTTCCTCTCTTTCCTTTTCTAATCTAACTATCCCACTTGTTCTTCAAAGCCAACTTCAAAGCCATTTCTTCCATAAAGTCCTCCTGAAAGCAGAGAATATGTCTTATACTTCTATGTAACCCCTCATGCCTCACATATAGCCTGAAATATATAAGGTACTCTATTAGCATGTTTAAATGAATTAAATTGAAAATATATGAGAACTGATTTCTAAAGATTACAAACTTTCGCGGAAGCAACGTAGAGGGAAAGAGGACTGAAATATGATAGGTATTAGAGGCAGATCAAAAAAATACAGAATGGAGATTGGCCAATATGGCACAGCCCAGAGCTGGGCTCCATTCCCCTTGCATTTGCCCGCAGTGCCACGTGAAGGCCTGCTCAGACGACACCACCCAAGTCTCCCTGTATAGCGTTCTGATTCTCTTGGAAGAAGTATGCACGTGTGTTTGTTGACCTGTCTCATTTTTATATTTTATTCTTCCTTTTATAATTTATAGCTAAAATGAACTTGAATTAGTTTTATTATGAATAAACATGCATTACTCTTTCCATAACAGAATGATTACATTTTATTAGAATCTTTTCATGAGTCATTATTCCTCTCAAATTTGAGTAGTCTTAAAATTTGTATTAAAAGGTTTATTTACTTCCAACTCCCCTTCTTCTCAACCCACCTCCAGATTTATATAAAGTAGATTGTTACGGTGTTAGTTAAGGCATTGTATAAAACATAGCAGAGGCTATTCATAAATGAATAATAGGTGGTGTCTGACACCAGGAAGTTTAGACCGTTGCAAGAAAGCTAAGAAAGATATATAATAATTAAGAGGTAGAATTTTCGAGGTCTAAAAGTAATTGCTAGGTGGTTGAAGAGATGGGAGAACTCACTTCTGATTAAGGAGAACAAGAAGGGCTTCATGAAGAAAATAATGTATTTTCATTTTTATTCAGTGCTGAGCCCTTGTGTCTATGAATCGAGGAACAGATTGAAGGAGACTGATGGATTTTTTTTGTATTTCTTTTAAAGGAATAAGGAAAATAGTACATTCTCTAGGTGGTACTGAAGGAAACAGACATGCCATCACGAGGTGATGTATAAAATTATCCAATTCAAGAGAAGCTGGAAACTTACAGATCCCCTGTTCCATCCAGGGCCACCGTGTTGCACAACATCATGAGACACTATACACACCCTAGTTTATGTAAATGTAAAACAGTAAGGAGCCTTAAGGAGCCTTTTTAGATTTTTTTCTGATCATTTTCCCATGAAATTTTAATACTACATATATATTGTATGTCTGTTTTATGTAATGTATGTAATCTGCGCTACACATAAAAGTAAAATTTTTGTTTCCTTCCCCCATGTGCAAATTGTCATCCTCTTGTGGGTCCTACCACCTGTGTTGAGAATGCACGTTGTAAAAGAAATGCCCATTTGTGTTACAGTAAACATCTTTCTTATGACAATGTGGATGATTCTCCTGGAATGGAAGAACCCTGTTCCCCAATGCCACTTTGAAACTCAAGAGAGAGTCAACAATAATTTAGGAATTCTATACCCCACATGTTTGATTTTGGATAAATTATTATTTCAATCTCAAATGTTAGGTTAATTTAGCTGACATCTATGTTACAGCACTAATAATAACAAAAACTATTACCAGATACTGAAAAGAATTTTCACATTTTTACAAGGCCAATGGAATTTGACTGAAAGGCCCTAAATCCTCAGTGACACAAGGGATTTGCCTGTGTTGCAGGCCTTAAAGAAGGGCTAAGGTTCTCATTTTGAGATTTTCCCCTTCAAATGATCCCCTTCACTTAATCATGCACAGTAGTTAGCCCTTCTTGTTTCTGCATCTCCAGCACCCACATATCCAAAGATTCATTAGCGTCTCAGTTCAAACACAAGACTGAAGAACTGGCAAAGACTTTGAAATATTATTTCTATTAAATTTTTTCATAGAAGAGGTCAGCAGAGATTTGCTTTCACACTGATATAAACTACCTCCCAAATGCACTAAGGTCTTAGAAAGTGGAAGTGGTTATTCTTTATCATTGTTTTAAATAACATTTTTCCCCTATCGTGAGTCATATATCTTACAGGTATTTTAGTTTAAAATTGCAAAGACTTTGAGGTTGCTATCCAGACTTTTTTTTTCTTCCATTTCTCAAGTATTGTTCTTCATAATGGTAAACAACAGCAAAATACTTTCCCTTCTTTTAATGGAACAATCTGTCTTGAGACTAAATTGGATGCTCAAGGGCTTATTCAAGCACAAGACTCAATGACCACTTTCAAGTTTATTAAATGTTAAGAAAATTCTCATACAAAAAAACAAGTTTAGACCTTGAATCCCACAAGGTCCCATCTAACTCTTAAGATTCCAAAAAGATTATTTTGTTTTGAATATACCAAGAACCTCAAAAGATGTCAGTGATCAGGTTCAGGTGACAAGGTAGAACCCTGATAAATATTTTCACTCCAGCTATTTTTCCCCTCAGTAGTAGAGACCTGGCCTATTCCATACCCATAAATCTTTTTTTTTTGTTAGATTGTTACAATATTTGACTCCTATGGGATGGGAGATTTTACACGTAAAGTTTAAAGGATCTCTCCACATTGTAAAAGGAGCACAAAAGTATCTAAGAAGCTCTCTTTCTTAGAATATCAAGTATTTCCTGCAGGATAATTCCTTTCTCATCCCCAGAAGGCAGAGTTGATCCTATCACACCAGGCCTTCAGTAACTTCAAGTTGCCTTCAGCAAAAAGTCAAAATTCCTTAGCATGACATACAAAGTTGTCTCTAGTCTGACCCTATATATGTTTATAACTTCATTTTAAGCTAACCTTTCTTTTACTTCTCCTATGTTCTTGGGCTTTTCTAAATGTAACATTTTCTTTAATTTTTCTGCCTCTTTGCATGTCACTTCCTCTGTCTAGAAGTTATTTATTTTCTCTTCCCGACGATTATCACTTCCTTAACGAGTTCTTTCTATAACTAGTCACTTTCTTCTCTAATATCATCATATTTCGCACATATTTCTATAGCACTTCTCCCACTGATTTGCCCCCTTATTTGTACGTAGGCTTGCCCTGATCATAGGCGGTCTTTTTCTGAGAGCAAGGAGGGTGTTAGGTCATAAAGTTAGCATTACATTATGCATTTATTTATTAGGCTGAACTACATGAAACTGCTGATATTTTATCATTTTTGACCTATAAAAATGTCTACTTATTTATACTCTACCTCATTATACAAATACTTCTCAAAACCCTATTAAAAGCACACTGAGACAGAGACCGCATACTCACCAAGTATTCCATTTGAATACTTAGACTTTCTGACTCCATTGCTATTATGTGGGGCTTAGTCTGGTCAATGAATTATGGAAAAAGTAAACAGAAGTATGCCACTTTCTAGCTGAAACAGTGAAAATAGCATGTGTATCTTTCCAAGCTCTCTGCTCTTGCTACAATGACCAAAGAAACTGTATGTTCTAGACAGTGCAGCTACAGATGGTACAACTTTAACTTAAATCACCGAGTGACATATGGAATAGAGCCCTACACCAACCCATAATGTACACAAGCAAGAAATAAACCATTATTGCATTAAGCTACTAAGATTTCAGCTTTAATGTCTGGCAATCGTACATATAACGAGTTAAAATAGACAAAGAAATGAGGTAAAGGGAAATAAAAATAGGTAAATACAGGATAGGATTAAATCCAAAGTGCAAGCCATTATGTCCTCTGTGTACTAAAGGTACATATTTGATTCTGAGCTTCCTTGTGGTCAGGTAAAAAGGAAAACCCTCATCTGTTGCAAAGTGCAAAGACTCCATAAAATAAAAAAATAACTTATAACAATGCTTTAAATGCTCAATATATATTGATTGAATAAAATTTTGTATCATTGTGTGTGTATCATATTTTAGGAAAATAGAGCATAGAAAGATTACCTCTAGAACGATTAAAGAATCATGAAAATGGGTCAGAGAAACTTCTTACCTATGTTTGGCTTAGGGTAACTCTACATCAATTACTTTTCTATATCCAGAGATGTTAGTCTCAAATTTCAAAATAGTAGGTGATTCTGAACAAGAGGATACTGATGAGGTAAACCATTCACTTTGAGCATGCGTCTTTTGTAAGCTCTTTTTAAAAATATTATTTAACTGCATATCAACACACCCATGACAAAGGATTTGACATTAATAAATTCTTAACTGAGAGGTGAGAATAATACCTCTACTAATTTTGTAAGAATCTTAAGGCATAGAGACTAACAGGTGTTAATAACTTTATTCTCCAAACTTTTAGTGTAACAAAGTAATTACCTGAGCTGTTAGCTCTCTATTACATATTTCCATATTAACATGTAAAATTGTTATGCATAAATATAAGCATAGATGCTTGTGAGATTATGGATCTTTTTATCTATACTTTGCTTTTTGCAAAATATTCAGTAACAAACTACATTATTTTTATAATCTGAGAAATGCACTTTTGAAATATAAAGATTCAAACATTTAGACATTTTTATTCAGTCTGTTTGCCATATTACTTATCCACCCTCACTTTATCTCATTGATAGCCTTGAACTGCTTATAAATATAATGGTCATTTGGAATTTCTTTGAAAAAAGAGATAGCGTCATATCATTTATTACCCTTTTACTACCTCTATAGTATAAAGTTTGTTTGAGGACAGAGATTGTCACAATAAGCCAGATCCATACATGAAATACAAGAACCTCAGCATTCCCACTGGCAAAATTCAAAGAGAAGCCCACTCCTAGTTTTCTTCTAGATACTCCTGCTGCAACTAGCATCTCAGCCCTGATCCTGGAATGTCCTTGTTTATTTTTTAATTTATTTTATTTATTTATTTATTATTATTATACTTTAGATATATCTCCCAATGCTATCCCTCCCCCCTCCCCCCACCCCACAACAGTCCCCAGAGTGTGATGTTCCCCTTCCTGTGTCCATGGGTTCTTATTGCTCACTTCCCACCTATGAGTGAGAATATGCGGTGTTTGGTTTTTTGTTCTTGCGATAGTTTCCTGGATGATTTCCAATTTCATCCATGTCCCTACAAAGGACATGAACTCATCATTTTTTATGGCTGCATAGTATTCCATGGTGTATATGTGCCACGTTTTCTTAATCCAGTCTATCATTGTTGGACATTTGGGTTGGTTCCAAGTCTTTGCTATTGTGAATAATGCCGCAATAAACATATGTGTGCATGTGTCTTTATAGCAGCATGATTTACAGTCCTTTGGGTATATACCCAGTAATGGGGTGGCTGGGTCAAATGGTATTTCTAGTTCTAGATCCCTGAGGAATTGCCACACTGACTTCCACAGTGGTTGAACTAGTTTACAGTCCCACCAACAGTGTAAAAGTGTTCCTATTTCTCCACATCCTCTCCAGCACCTGTTGTTTCCTGACTTTTTAATGATTGCCATTCTAACTGGTGTGAGATGGTATCTCATTGTGGTTTTGATTTGCATTTCTCTGATGGCCAGTGATGGTGAGCATTTTTTCATGTGTTTTTTGGCTGCATAAATGTCTCCTTTTGAGAAGTGTCTGTTCATGTCCTTTGCCCACTTTTTGATGGGGTTGTTTGTTTTTTTCTTGTAAATTTGTTGGAGTTCATTGTAGATTCTGGATATTAGCCCTTGTCAGATGAGTAGGTTGCGAAAATTTTCTCCCATTTTGTAGGTTGCCTGTTCACTCTGATGGTAGTTTCTTTTGCTGTGCAGAAGCTCTTGAGTTTAATTAGATCCCATTTGTCAATTTTGGCTTTTGTTGCCATTGTTTTTGGTGTTTTAGACATGAAGTCCTTGCCCATGCCTATGTCCTGAATGGTATTGCCTGGGTTTTCTTCTAGGGTTTTTATGGTTTTAGGTCTAACATTTAAGTCTTTAATCCATCTTGAATTGATTTTTGTATAAGGTGTAAGGAAGGGATCCAGTTTCAGCTTTCTACATATGGCTAGCCAGTTTTCCCAGCACCATTTATTAAATAGGGAATCCTTTCCCCATTGCTTGTTTTTCTCAGGTTTGTCAAAGATCAGATAGTTGTAGATATGCGGCGTTATTTCTGAGGGCTCTGTTCTGTTCCATTGATCTATATCTCTGTTTTGGTACCAGTACCATGCTGTTTTGGTTACTGTAGCCTTGAAGTATAATTTGAAGTCAGGTAGTGTGATGCCTCCGGCTTTGTTCTTTTGGCTTAGGATTGACTTGGCGATGCGGGCTCTTTTTTGGTTCCATATGAACTTTAAAGTAGTTTTTTCCAATTCTGTGAAGAAAGTCATTGGTAGCTTGATGGGGATGGCATTGAATCTGTAAATTACCTTGGGCAGTATGGCCATTTTCACGATATTGACTCTTCCTACCCATGAGCATGGAATGTTCTTCCATTTGTTTGTATCCTCTTTTATTTCCTTGAGCAGTGGTTTGTAGTTCTCCTTGAAGAGGTCCTTCACATCCCTTGTAAGTTGGATTCCTAGTTTATTTAATACGATCTTGGGTCTGTTATGTTGTCTCTTTTCTCACAGTCAAAATTTTCAAACATGTTTTCTGTGGTTTTTATTCATTACCAAAGCTACACTACTCATTTCCAGAAAGGTACCTCTACTTCTAAAAATTTATCTTTAATAATAAGGGATGTCAGTAATGTTTGCATAAAATGGTATTTATTATAGAATTATTTATATTCTAAACTGCCAGCAGCTTTGATTTCAAAGTAATGTTTATCATGCCTTTTATTTTATTCTTGATAGTTGTTTATATATTTAAATCTTTTATACCTTTTTTCTGTAATCAGACATAAGCATTCCAATTTCTGATGTGAGTATCCACGGGCAATCAGCAGGACTGGTACTTTGCTCATTTTTTAACGAGGTTATTTGGGTTTATATTTTGCTATTGAGTTATGTGGGTTCCTTATATATTTTGTATATTAACTCCATATCAAATATAGGGCTTGCAAATATTTACTCCCATTCCAGAAGTTGATTTTCTATGTTGTTCCTTCTTTTGATGTGCAGAAGTTTTTTGGTTTGATGTAATCCCACTTATTTATTTTTGCTTTTTGTTGCTTGTGCTTTTGATGTCATACCTGAAAAATGTGCTGAGACTAATATTAAGGAACTTTTTCTCCTATGGTTTCTTCTAGAAATTTTATAGTTTTTGATCTTACATTTAAGTGTTTAATCCATTTTGAGTTAATTTTTCTATATGGTGTAAGACAAGGGTCCAATTACACACTTATGTGGATATCCAGTTTTCCCAGCACCATTTATTGAAGAAACTATCTTTTCTACATTGTAAGCTCTTGGCACATTTATCAAAAATCAATTGACTGGCTGGGCACCATGGCTTACACCTGTAATCCCAACACTCTGGGAGGCTGAGGCAAGTGGATCACTTGAGGTCAGGAGTTAAAGACCAACCTGGCCAAAGTGAAACCCCATCTCTACTAAAAATACAAAAATGAGCCGGGCATGGTAGCGTGCGCCTGTAGTCCCAGCTACTTGGGAGGCTGAGGCACAAGAATCGCTTGAACCCAGGAGGCAGAGATTACAGTGAGCTGAGATCGCACCACTGCACTCCAGCCTGGGCCATAGAGTGAGACTGTGTCTCAAAAAAAAAAAAAAAAATCAATTGGCCATAAATACATGACTTGATTTTGGTACTCTTTATTCCATTGGTCTATGTGTCTGTGTTTATGCCAGTGCCAGACTGTTTTGATTACTTCAGCTTTGTAATATAATTTGAAATCAGGTAGTATGATGTCTTCAGCTTATTTTCAATATTGCTTTGGTTATTTAAGGTATTTTGTGGTTCCATATAAATTTTAGGATTTTTTTTTATTTCTGTGAAAAATGCCATTGGAATTTTAATAGAGATTGCATTGAATCTGTAGAAATTTTTCCAAAGAAGACATACAAATGGCCAACAGGTATATGTAAAGGTGCTCAACATCATTAATCATAAGGAAATGCAAGTTAAAACCACAATGATATATCACCTTACACCTGTTAGGATGGGGCTATTATCAAAAAGACAAGCAATTTGCAAGTGTTTGCAAGGATATGGAGAAGAAGGAACCCTTTTAAGCTGTTGATGGGAGTGTAAATTGGCACAGCTATTATGGAAAATGCTATAGAGGTTTCTCAAAATATTAAAAATAGAACTACCATACAATCCAGCAATCCCACCTTGGTGTATATATCAAAAGTAAATAAAATCAGTATCTCAAAGAGATAATTGTACTCCCATTTTCATTGCAGCATTATCCACAATAGCCAAGATATAGAAACAACCTAAGTGTCCATCAATAGATGAATGGTAAAGGAAGTGTGTGTGTGTGTGTGTGTGTGTGTGATGTGTGTCTTCCACACATCACATATATATGACAGAATAGTATTTAGCCATAAAAAGGAAATCCTGGCATTTGTGACAACATGGATGAACCTGAAGGACATTGTGCTAAGTGAAATAAACTGGATGTATTTAAAAAAAACATAAAAACTATATGGTCTCACTTAAATGTGAGATCTAAAAGAGTTGAACTCATAGAAGCAGAAAGCTGAATGGTGGTTGCTAAGGACTAGAGAATTGGGGAAATGGTGAGATGCTAGTCAAAGGAGGCAAACTTTCAGTTATAAGATGAATAGATTCTGGCATTATAATGTATACCATGGTGACTGTAGTTAATAATTCTTTGTTGTTTACTTGGAATATGATAAGAGAGCAGATTGTGAGGGTCTTCACCACACACACAGACACACACAAACACACAAAAGGTAACTATACATTATGATGAATGTGTTAATTTGACTGTGGTAATCAGTACACAATGTATATGTACAACAAATCATTACATTGCACACCTTGAATATATACAGTTTTTATTTGCCAATTAAATATTTTTAAAAATTGAGATGATAAACCCAAATAAGCTCACCTTTCTTCTAAGACGTTTTTCCTCCAAAGTCAGAAGAGTGTTGTCAAAGCCAACATGCATTTAAGAAGTGTCCATGTTAATCCAAAGGAGGGCCATAAGCAGGTTTTTTAAAAGTCACTTCACATTTGAACTATCTGAAGCAAGTTCTGCTAAAGTCCCCATTTAGCCATTTAGTTTAGTAATCCATATTTTCTTTCTTATACAGTTATAAATCATCAGCCTCCTGATTTAGTTTTAATTACTGAAAATGGTTCAATAATCATGCAAATACAAAGTATCATTTCATGTATTAATGTTCCTAGGAATAGCCCTTGGTCAAAGGTGGTAGCTGACACCTAGTGGCTGAATAATGCCGGGTAATAAATGCTCAAAACCCTTTCCTCAGTTTATAAAAGTCTCTGAGTCAATATTTCAACTCTAGAGTTCCCTATGAAACTGACTGTGGCAGCAGTGTGCTGGAGCCAGGTTATACCTACTCACAAAACCTAACTTTTAAATATTCAGGAAGGGTACACTGGACTTAGTTATCAAAAGATATGGGGGCATGAATCTGACTTAGAAATTAGCTTACCCTCTTGAGCAAAGTTATTTAATCTCTCAGAGCCTCAGTTTGTCATTCAAAAATAGAATAATTCCTACCTCACAAGAAAATTGTAAGGATTAAGTAACAAAGTTCTTGGCCTGAAATTAATATTTGTTAAAGCAATATGCTAGCAAAACCAGTAACTGACAACAGGGTAAATGTTTCAGCATGTTCAGTGAGCCTTGGCTATCTCTCTTTAAAACACCCCTTTTTCTATTTCCTTTGACATTTCCTTGGCTGGTAAGGTCATGTTCTGGAAAAGAATATTGCTTAGAATAAAGACTTAAGTTTCAATCCAAGCTTTGAACCTATGATTTGGAATAACCTTTTATGGGTTATAATGACCTTAACTGCACAAGGTGGGCTATTTAATTTAAGGTTCCTTCAAGTTAAAAAATTCCATGATCATATATCCTTTCAATATTTTCCCTAAACACATCCATTGTGAATCTAGCTTGAACCTGTCTACTTCTCCCTTTTCCCACAAAACAGTTTCTTCCCAAGGAATCTAATGCAGTCTTTAAATATTCCAGTCACAGCTCATCAGTGAGCCTGTGTAATAAAGGTTTAGAGAGAGATCTCTGAGAATGTTGTGATGCAAATTTCAACTTAAATTGCTTCCAGTGAAGCCATTGGCAAACAGATCTTTCTCTTCCTCAGTTTCACAATCATGCATTGGGAACTAATTGGGTCTGATTTACTACATGTCGAAACTGACCTTCCAGCTCTCTGCTAAGCTATGAGGTTTGTCTTGAAGTCAGTAAACCTTGGGTCCCTCTGGTCCTCAATCTGGGCCTTAGGCATCATACAAGCATCATTCACCTTGATTGTCTCAGTCAGTGACCTTTCCTTTTAACTCACTAGAGCTTCTGGGATGTTTTCTTTTTATCCCCTACAATGAAATAGCTTTCACTATTGAGACTTCAGAGCCTCAGATAAGAAACCAGTTAAGGTGCTTTAGGCCATTTTTTTATACTTCAAAAAAGATATTATTGCTGTAATATATTGTTTTCTTTCAACAGAATTTCCCCTGTGAGAAAAGAGGAAATTTTCCTCTTTTCTGTGTACCTCTTGACGCCTCTGATTATTCCTGATTTTGAATAGAAGCATTCTAAATTTAATACAATAGCTATATACTGAAAGTCCAGGCCAGAGTCCAAGTGGCTTTGGAGACCATATTTGTAAATTTAACTGGTACGTAAAATGTATTAAATGTAGCTTTTTGGTTATGACACCAATATTTTATTTTTTATATTTATTTCACAGCAGTGAAAATCCTATAGTTCACTTAGGGGACAACATGGGAAGGAGGAAACAGCCTATTTTTAGTTATAGGTTGGATCCTGGACATATGGGTTCTAGAAAGAGATTCTGAGGCCGCATCAAAGAAACTCCATGTGAGCCATTAATAGCCTGAAGCTCCTCATTGGTGGTAAAGCTTTGATATATGTATATTAAGAGGAAAAAATTCAAAGACAGCTATAGAATAGAACTACCATTTGAGGAACAGGTACCTAAGAGCATCATAAGGCATAGCTTATGCTACACATGTAAGTGCTGTCCAGCCATTCTTTTTGAGGCAAAGAATGTCACTAGCTAACAAGCTCTTTATGAATTCCAGAGTGCCCAGTCGACTGGTAGCGTCTGGAAAGCAGCTGAAGGTGTAGCACGATTAGAACAAACTTGGTATTATCTAAAGTCTATAGCAACAGAGGTTTATACGCAGGCCCTCATGGCAGAAGCCCTATGTTTTTGTTGAGTGATGTCTAACAGACAAGGAGTCTGTGAAATAATGAAGGTGGTCCTGATGTCTAGTGGCACAGAGCTAGGGGCTTACCCAATCCCTCCTTGTGGCCTCTGTAGTACTAGCCAAAGGTCACACCTTTGTGTTGTATTGATGTAAACCAATGTAAAGCAATCCAAAACAGAATAATTCTTGCTTCTTTTGGTCTTTGTTGAATAGAAGTGAGTTCCAGTTCTGGTGCTAATATTCATCAGCAATATGATTTAGGGCAAGTTCCTTCAACTTTCTAGGCCTTGCTTTCTTCATCAACAGATAGAGGTTGAGCATACCTCATCCCAGAATGCTTGGGATCAGAAGTATTTTGGATTTTGGATTTTTTCAAATTTTTGCATATACATAATGAGATATTTTGGAGATGGGACCCAAATGTAAACACAGAATTTATTTATATTTAATAAATACATTAGATGCATAACCTGAAGGTAATTTTATACAACCTTCTAAATAATTTTGTTCATGACTGCGACCTGTCACATAAGATCAGGCATGGAATTTTCTACTTGTAGTATCATGTCAGCACTCAAAAAGTTTTGGATTTTGGAGCCTTTTAGAGTTTGGATCTTTAGATTGGGGTGCTCAACCTGTATCTATACCTTATGGGATCATTGTAGGGATTAAATTGAATTAAAGTACTTGAAATATAATGTGTGTTTAATAAATGGCAACTGTCATTACTATTAGGATAATGATGAAAATGATGATAATGGAGATATTGACTTTTGAACAAATACTTATTACAGAGTTTGGTACATAGTAAAAACTTAATATTCATTTCCTTTCCTTTCCATTTTGAGATTACTTCATGTCCAATATTTACAGTGCAGTTTACATATAGGTTTTCTCCCTGAAGCCTCAAAGAAAAATGTCCTGCATTTTTCTCTTTAAGAGTTATCAAACACCTTCTCTTCACAAGGTACTCCATTGTGCTGTGTCAAGAAGTCGGAGAAAAAAATGGCCTTTGGATTCAGAATAGCTGGATTTTTTTCTCTCACTACTCTCCAACTATTAATAAACATCTGTGTTAGTCATTTTTCTCTTATATTCAAAGACCATTAATTGCCCCAAAGTTCTTGAATCTTATTCCATTCCAAAGTATTATATAATGAGAGTAGCTACCATTTGAGAACATTTACAGTGTTTCTGTACTATCTCATTTAAAGCTTACAATTTTATGATGTGATTATTACTTTCATTCTCATTTAACACATGAAAAAATTGGCTAATAAAAGTAAAATAAAACTAGATTACATAGCCAATATGTAACAAGAGTTGGGATTTAAACTTGTGTCTGGCCCTAAAGCCTTTGCTTTCATCAGTTATGCTGTTCAACCTCCTTACCAAAGACAGAATCTCTAGGAAAGTTGAGTATCTTAGTGAACCAAGTGTCAACTTCTTCATTAAAGTAGGAAGTATACACAATATAAAAATGATAAATCAGTTGAATTTTTTTTTACAACCTCAGTGTTCCATGAGAAAACCAAACTCATCAATCTTCTTCCCAACTAATCTTTTCAACATTAATCATTCTCTACAGTAAATTAGAAACTAGGAATTAATTTAATGAGTTTTTCTTCCTAATGACATAAACCTCATATCATTGTGGTTTCCAAATCAAATCGCCATCTAAGTAATGAAAGGACGTGTACTGCAGCCCTCTCTGATACTCAGTTAAATATGCAATTGAATAATTAAAATTTCTCACTGAAGTGGATACTTTTCATTCTTGGAAAATAATATGTTTTAACATAGCCAGAGGTCTCATTTCCTTAGCAATGTAAGGATGTTTGTTTCTTGTCATATGTTACCTGATCCCCAAAACACATGCTGCCAATATAACATGTGGCTTGTATACATTTTTAAATATGCAATTATAATTTTCATGAGCCGTGTACAAGAGATGTACTGATTCATGTCATTTGCATAAAATGTCAGTCATATTGGCAGCTAGTTTATCCTTTTGCTGTCCTTGAAGCAGAGCACAGAATGCTAAATCCCACAGTGTCATCAGTAACACCAATCAGAATAACAATCAGTCACTCACTTTTAAGTAAAAGGATGAAAAATTGACTTACCCCTGATTTGTCAAATTATTTCACAGAGTAATGATACCATTACTAAATCATATTAGTCCTACAAAGGGACCAGAATTCCCACCATAACATTTACAGGCAAGTCATTATATTTGAGGAGATAGAAAATTAAATCAAAAGGTTTGGATACTTTAAGTAAATGAACATTTGAAAAGAATTGAATAACTTTGAGTATTCTTTCCAGTCAATGTACATCATTTTGTTTATTTGTTTTAATATACACTCTGGACACGATCCCTTTTTCATAAAGGGAATGTCAGAACAGTTAAAAAAATTGAGTTGTGGCTATGCTAAAGGACGTGTAATTTTCAAGTTTACAGAAGAGCTTGAATTATGATGATGAGAGGTTGAAACATATGAGGAATGTTGAGAAAATTGGATTTATTTAGCCTCATGAAAATTCAGCAGAGGACATGCTAGATGCTTTAATTTATTTGAAACTGTCATATGGAAATAGATTAATAAACCAAACAAAGGTAAATGGGTAGAAGACACAGGAAGTAGATTTCAGCTGATCTTAAGAGAAGGTTTTGTAAACATTAGAGCTGTGTATTACTATCTAATCTGTGTATCATTGGAAATATTCAAACACAGTTATGAATACCATAGAGGATACAAAGTATTTCATATTATAAGAAGAAAACTAGGTAAATGGCCAGCGATGTGTCTTTCAATCCTTAATGTATCTATTATAGAGAATAAGAAAACAAAGACATGAAATTACCCAAAAATAATTTTGAAAGAAAATAACAGACTAACAAATATGAAATAGAAAAATTCAAATTGAGTAGAAAATATTGTTATAGGCTGGGTTCCTCCAGAAGGCGATTCTAACACTGAGTTTAGTTTGCTACGTGTTTACTAAAGAGCTCCCTTAGGGACAGTCCCTGTAAAAGGGACAGAAAGGAAATAGGTTTGAGTAGAGAGAAGTTGAGTTGTGTGGCAGGACCAATGACAGCATCAGCCTATGCCAAAAGTTGCTCCGGAGTTAAAATACTTCAGAGTTGTCCTGACTCGGGTCAAGATAGCCAAGTGTTTACACACTTGTATAAATCATCCACTCTATATGAGCAACCCCAAGAAGGAATGCAACCCTGGGCAAAGTGAGCCTCTGCAGCTGAAGCAGAACCTAGAATAGTTGACAGCTAAAACACTAGTGAACCAATCTCATGACTTTTCCTCTTCTGTCAGCTAGTCATCTGGTGTGATTTGATGGAGAGGCACTATGCAAGAGTGGGAGATTATGTGTGGGTCTTCAGCTAGCTAACAGAGGACTCGTACTTGATTCTTTTTTGTTGTTGAGACAGAGTAAACTCCATCACTCAGGCTACAGTGCAGTGGCACCATCACAGCTGACTACAGCCTTGAAATCCCAGGCTCAAGTAGTCCTCCCACCTCAGCCTCCTGAGTAGCTGGGTACTACAGGTATGTGCCACCATGGCCAATTTTTTATTTTTTTTTGTAGAGCTGGGTTTCATTGTATTGCCCAGGCTAGTCTTAAACTCCTGGGCTCAAGCAATCCTGTCTCAGCCTCCCAAAGTGCTGGCATTACAAGCATGAGCCACCATGGCTGGCCTCAATTCTTGTTTTAACACTTGCATTTTAAAATGGATAGTTGCTGGACCCACCTGGCTTTGTAACTTGGTGAGTCTGATAAGAGAACCTAAGTAATGATGGGCAGTTGGGGCTGTAAGGTCACTTGGTACCCTATGGTTAGGTGCTCTAGCTCTACATGGGCTCAGCAGCACACATGGAGCTGCTTGGTAAAAGATATTGAGGTCTCTACTATAGATAGCGTTGGCCTTGCCCTAGAAGTCTGAATTGTGAATATCTCTTTGAGGCTTCCATAAATTCCACATGGTATCTTTCCCACACTGATACTTATAATACCATAGGGTGAGCCTGGTCATCGGTTCCAAGTGGCAAGGCTGCTTTCATCGTAGCCTGGCCTGGCTACAGAGCCCTTTCCTGTTTGGGGCCCCACTTGAAGCTTCCATATCTCTTGGTATATGGGTCAACACAGTATTCCCAGTTGTTGAATATGCTGCCGTCAGAACCTGAAGAGACCTACCAAGCCGTGTGCTTCTGTTTTTGTGTTGGAAGGTACAAGATGCAATAGTTTGTTTTTTACTTTATATGGGATGTTCTGGAATGCCCATGACCACTGGACCACTAAAATTTTTTACTGATGTGAAATATCCCTGAGCCTTTCTGGGATTTATCTTCCATCCTCTGAAGCATATGTGTCTTAACAAGGCCTCTAATATTCTAGCCACTTCTTGTTCATCTTGACCAATTACCATGATATCATTGATACAGTGGATCAACATGGTTTTCTGCAAGAGGTTTAGAGTGTCCAAACCTCTTCATAGTATATTATGATAGCAAATGGGAAAATTGATTTAATCCTGGAACTAAACTGTAAATAGTGTTGTCTGAATTCAAACTATTTCGGATCCCTTGCTCTGATAGTAATGAAAAAGAATACATTTGATAATTCAATGGCTATATTCCCACTATCTGGGGCTATTTTAATCTGCTCAACCAAAGATATTTCATCTAGCATAGTGGCTGTGGCTACAATCAGGGTTAATCCTTGGTTAAGTCTGACATAATCTAATCCCATTTTCCAAGATTCTTTCATCTCGTTCAGGGGCCAGAGTGTTGAATTAAGTCAAGAAATGGCAGGGACCAACAACTCTACACTCTGTTATATTGACTCTAATTTCTGCCATCCTCATGGGATATGGTGTTTTTTTTTTTTATTTTTATTTTTTTGCTCGCTTGGATGGGAGTTTTGCAGTATCAGAGGCTTCCACCTAGAATTTCACACTATGACAGATTTCACTCCACAGATCCAATGTAAGTGTTGTGCTGTTACTCAGCTTGTCATACCTGGGATCAGAGAAATGACCACTAGGTAGGCCCATGCACCCCGTGGACTCATTTGAGCTTTAATTTATTACCAAGCCTTTATATACTCTCATTTTAACAAGTCATGATGACATTTTAGGCCTCCTTGTATCAGTACAACTCAGACTCTATGTTCATAATTTCGTACAATATTTGGCTTTTTACCTTCCCTAGTGCACAGTTAACCTAGCATATAGTTGGATCTTGTTAATCTAATCTGAAAGACTGTCTTTTTTTTTTAAAAATTGATGTGTTCAGACCATTTTCATTTAATGTAATGATATCCTTGGATTTTGGTCTACCATTTTCTTGTTTGTTTTCTCTTCATCCTTTTGTCTTTCATCTTTCTGTTTCCTCTTTCCTGATTTGCTGTGGATTACTTGAATATGTTTCAGTATTCTATTTTACTTTATGTGGCTTTTTGACTTTATGTCTTCCTTTAATTTATGTTAGTGATTGCTATAGGGATTTCTCTCTCTCTCTGTATATATATTTGTTCTTCAGTCTACTTAAAGTTAATATTTTATCTCTTCCAGTGAAATATAGAATCTTCATAGCCATGTAGGTCTCTTTACCCTACCTTCTTTATTTTGTAGTTATCATATATTATGTATGACAGAGTGGGGAGGAGGAAGAGAAAAACAGGAAAGAGGAAAGAACATGAATAAAAAAGTAAGAAACTAAAGAAGAAAGACTAAGGAAAAATGAACAGTGAAAAAAGTACCTACCCCTTTAATATTTATAAGTTGCACTAACAGAAGAACAAATTCAATTTTTAGTTTGTTTTAACATACTGAGGTTTTAAATAAAATTTAAAGCTCTTGTTTCCATTTCTTATATCAAATGTAACAATATTTCCACTAAACATGTTTTTTTATTTCATTCATCAATATTTCTCCTTTGTAATGTTGGCCATAGAGGCTGACAAGATAACGGGTGTGCTTTGGAGAACATATATATATAGTTAAGATCAGGAAAACCCATTGAAATTGTCTGAAACCCATCAGATAATTTTATAATTTTTTTATTTCCACGGTCATATATATTTTAAAGAACTAAAGCAAAAAGGGTATTTCATGTACATAATTATTTACTATTTCTGTTCTTCATTCTGAAATTCCAAGTTTCCTTTTGATATCCTTCTGCCCACACAACTTCCTTCTTTCAGAGAAGGTTTGCTGGAGACAAATTCTCTTCATTTTATTTCATCCTAGAATGTCCTATTTCTCCTGCGTTTCTGAAGGCTGTTTTCTTTAAATAGAGAATCTGGGTAGTCTTGTTTGTTTCTCCCGGCCCTTTATATTTCCACTGTTTTTTGCCCCCATGATTTCTGATGAACAGTCTGAGGTCATTCAAATTGGTATTCCCCTATATGTACTGTGATGCTTTCTTCTGTCTGATTTCAATATTTTTTCTCGTATTTAGTTTTCATTACTTTGATTATAATGTATCAGCATGTATTTTTCTTTGAATTTATCATGTTTAGCTTTTGCCAGATTCCTTATATCTTTTTAATTATGTCTTTCATACGGTTTTGGAAACTTAAGCCATTATTTTTCACAATAACTTTTCTGCATTGATCTGTCTCTTCTTTCTCTAGAACTTCACTAACATGAATATTAACTTTCTAGTATTCTTTCAAATTGGAAAATTTCAATTGGTCTGTCTTCGAGTTGATTTTTTCCTCTCTTATATCCATTTGGCAAGTGAGCCATTTAAGAGATTTTGAAAATTTTCCATTATTGTATTTTTTAGTTCTATGATTTTCATTTGTTACTTTTTAATAGTTTCTACATCTTTATTGAGAATGTCTATCTTCTCATTGGTTTCAAGAGTATTTGCCCTTATTTCACAAAACATGGTTATAATTCCTGTTTTAAAACGTGATAATTCCAGCATCTGGGTCATCTCAGGGTTCGCATCTGTGAATTTTATAGGATCCTTGAGTTTTGCTGAGATTGATCTTTTTTTAGTATGTCATGTAATTTTTAATTGTACTTAACTTTATGAATATTATAAAGGTTTTGTCATATTCCTGAGAATGTTGGCATTTTGTTTTAGCAATAACCAATCTCATTAAGGTTAGGTGCAAGTCTTAATCTATGTTCTGTGAGCTATAGTTTAGATAACAGTTTAGCTGTCGAAACTTTTGCAGTGCTAGTTGTGCCATCTAGGATCTGGTCTGTGATTTAAACTTTAGTATACCTCAACTCAGTGCCATGCATGTGCAAATCAGGGAGTGATCCTGGGAACTTATATATAAATGTAGAAATCTTTTACTATAGAACCTTCTTCTCTGTGACATTCCTCATACATTCTATATCCAAGAAATATTTTTGCCTGATCCTCTGGCTACTAAACTAAAATTTTAGTGTCCCATGCTTCCAAGCACTTCTCATGACTGGGTCTACATCAGCAGCAAAGTGGTAAGAGAAAAAAAGAGAAAGATAATCAAAATTTCCTCCATATTCTTTGGACCATAGGAACATCTTTTCCAAGTTTTTTTTGGTCAAAGAGAAGGATTTTATCTCACAGTTTTAGGTGGCTGTATAATCACTACTACTATTGCTATGCAAATACAGTTTCATGACTGGAGCTTGCATGGATCTTGGACTGCTATAATTTTTTTTTAACTGGAATTTTCTCCACAACTATTCTAGGGCTCCTTTTTCTCTCCCTTTAGCTGGAAAAGAAGAGAGAATTTCTTGGACTTTTTTTTTTCAATCCACACCCACTGATTTGGGATACACTAAAACCTAAAGTAGGAGACATAGAAAAACAAACAAACAAACAGGAAGATGTGTTGGTAATTCTTTTAGTTTTTATTTCCCTCTCAAGTATGCTTCAGAATTCTCAGTTAGTGACTTTATGCACTTTGTCCAGGGCTTTTGGTTATAATAAGTGGGAGAGAGAAGGTGAAGTGTGTTTTCTCCAATTTAATTGGAACTTCAATCCCAAAAATTGAAGTTTGAAAAATATAAGAATAAGTATTTGTAAAACTTACAAAAAATATTGGGTATTACTAAATCATTATTATTCTAATAAATTAGATTCATGGTGTTTAAGAAAACTAAAAAATAAGAGCAAGAAACATTCAATAGTTTTTTCTTATTTGACTATTTTTACTTGGTTGGTTTTGAATTATCCTGTAGTTTCAGCTCTTTTCATGCATTAAATGATTTTACCAATTTTGTTTTTTTTTTACATAACAAGGATTTTAAGTGTTCTGGTTTGACAAATTATTCACTTTACCTATTTATGAACAAATACAGTTGTTTGGCATTTCTACTGCAAACTGTAAAGATATCAATTTTTCTATATTATTTTTCATCCTAAGTGAAATGACTTCTTAAATGTTAAGTATCTTAGTCTTGTTTGAGAATAAATTGCTTCTCAGCAAAAATGATTTTAACACCTATATTTCATAATAAATTACACAATAGCATCTATATGCTCTATACACAACTTACAAAATTTTAAGTGCATTATAATCAGGAACACTGACCCTAATACTATCCCTGATGATGCATTAAATTGGTCTTCATAATTCTTACCTTTTCAGATTCCCTTGAATATCTTCATCTTGATACTGAAATTTAATTTTTAAAAACATTCTCTATTCTGCCTCTGTCATTCTGAGCAAATTGTTTCAACTGTCTATGCTTCAGCTTCTCTGCTGTAAAATTGGAAAAGCCCCCACCATTTTACATGACTGTTGCTAAGACTGAGGATAAAATATCTGTAAAATTGACAGGCACAGTAATGTGTAGTTATTAGTGCTTGAAATATATTATCATTTCTCCACATTACCATATCTTCTCATTATTAAATCCATCGACTGTCAATAGATGACATTTGTGGCTACTCTTTGTATCCAGGGCTTGGCCAAATATGACCCATGTGGTCCTATCATCTATGTGCTCTTAGTATAATCCTCCAATGTTCTCTCTTTAAAATGTATGGGTGAACAATGTTACCCACTGTGTCAGTTTCTAGTGATCGGTTCAGTATAGTAGAAAGGCTGTAATGACAAGCTTGTATTGATGACATTACAAGGCTAAAATGAATCAAAGGGATAAGTAATGTACTTTTCAGGGATGCAAAGAGAATTCACGCATTCAATATATATTTCCTGAGATCCAACTGTATACCAAGAACTGGGTTAAGATCTGGAAATCAAAAGGGAGAAAAAAACATCTCCCCAGATTTGTGGAGAAATCAGAAATCCCTGAACTAGATTGTAAGTTATTTCAAGATAGCTATTTCATTTTACTTATCTTACTGTTATCTGCATTTAGCAGATTTTCTGACATTAGGTAGTAAGTAATTCTTGTTCAATGAATGCATGAACCATCAATTGGAATACAGTTCTAATAGTGCTATGATGGAAGTATGCCTTTTAATTACAAATCACCAGGCAAACTGTTACCTATCAATCATACCACATTCCCATATAATCTTTTCAGGAAAAGAGCCCCACCTTCCAGCTCTTGCAGCCTTTTTTATAGTCATTCAAATATCTATTGAAAAAATATGCATTGGATAATTACTACATTGTATTATAAGTATTTTATTATGTGTCTGTTCTACTTTTTCCCAATAAATGTCCTTCTACTACGTCACCTTCCCAACCTCCACCATCAGGGCTAGGACCGAGTCTCAGTCCTCTCACACACACACTCTCTCTCGGCTAAGAAAATAACAGGTGCTTTACAGAAAGTACATGGATGTTGAATTAAAGTTTTCAGTTAGCTTTCATGGCTACATTTTGTTTTTAGGTAACATCTTTACGACATACTGGACCTACTTCTAATCTAAACCGAGAGGCCCGAGTCCCTGTACATTCTCATCTAAATTTCTGATTTCCCAACTGAAATCTCTTCTTTCTCATTTCCATGTTCTTCTTGCCACCCTAAGATAGGAGATAAATAGATACACATTAAGTAGGGCTTAATACTACTATACCAACCTATTTTAAAGATGTGTTTTAATTTTTAAAATTTATTTAAATATTTTTTAGGGTCATATTTTCTACAAAAAATCTATAATCCAATAGGAAAGAGTAAAACATCTCTGCTATACCCATGGACAGGAACTCAGAACCACATGGCTGCTCTCAGCCCCATGGCAGTATGTCTATGAAACCCTACGGAACACAATTTGAAAACCATCACTCTAAAGAAATACTACTGCTTGTCATCAGCTGTGAAGAATGTCCCGTGGAACAGTACCTGGGCAATTATATTTTCTTCCGTGCCTCCTGTTTTCTCTTATGTAAAAATCTCATCAGAACAGGATGCTATCATTAAACCCAACAAAAAAACCCAATTTTGTTCTTTGTTACATTTTGATCAAAATAGTGAGAGTCAAAGGCCTGATATACCAAAAGAAAATAATTAATGATCCTATCTGGCTTGAAAGCAGCTGTACTTCTAGCAATTCCTACAAAGTCTCGTGGATTTCAGGGAGGGGCACACTTCTGTAAAAAATCTGCTTCAGCCTCTGTGCTTGATAATGGTTTCTGTAAATATAGTTGAGTGAGATATTATAAATCCCAGTCATGTCTATTCTCCTTCCAATTCCTTGTTTCAATCCACATAGCTCAGAGTTCTCTCCTTTAAGTGCTCTACAGAAATACATAAATACAGAGTAGAGACACGTTAAGCCCTGTTGTCTAAGGTGGTGGTAGAAAATAAGTGAGATTAAAATTAAAATGTGAATAAAAATATTACATATTTAGAAGTGTTTTAATCTTTTTAATATCTCTGACCACGACTGGTTATAGGACCAGTGAAAAGTTAGAGAAAGATTGTTTTTTGATGTCCTCTGTAATTCAGAATTCAATTTCAACCACTTTTTCCCTTCCTACTCACTCCTTTCTTGACTACATATTGGCCAAGTTCCTAGGATTGAGTTTCCTTCTTACTTACTACTCCTGTTTTGATTTCCTGGGAATGGAGCTATGTAAATACAACCTCAAGTCAGCTCCCAAGGACTACCTCCCTTGCCAGTCTTTTTCCATGCCTAACCTCTCCTATACACACATTCTGGCTCTGGCCATTTAGTTAGATGTATTTACTAATTCATTAAGTTGTGAATTCTTATGCTGTATGCACTTTTCTTTTTTTTCTTTTTTGAGACAGATTCTCACTCTGTCACCAGGCTGGAGTGCAGTGGTATAATCTCGGCTTACTGCAACCTCCGCCTCCCAGGTTCAAGTGATTCTTTTGCCTCAGCCTCCCAAGTAGCTGGGACTGCAGGCACACACCACCACGCCTAGCTAATTTTTGTATTTTTAGTAGAGAAAGGGTTTCACCAGGTTGGCCAGGAATGCACTTTTCTTTAATATGTTATACTTAACAAGATGTTTATTAAAGTATTATAAACAAACAAAAACATAAAACAAAAAGCACCAAAAAGAAAACCATCCAAGAACACCAAACATTTGGAAAAAGTGTTTATATTAATATATCTTACAGGGAAAGAGATTTGGGAAGAGAAAGTCTGTGTAGCTGAGGATACTGATAAGAGCCACACAGAGTGGTTGAATAGATTGTGTCCTGCTTTGGCATGAAATTGTATGTGTGTATTTGCAGGGGTGGGTAGCAAAAAAAGGCAGACAGCTAGAAAAGTATTCAGAGATGATGATTTGACCTTTATGTTAAACCCAGCAACTTTTTTTTTTTTTTAATAAAGGCTACCCAGTACTTTCCTGATGAGACAATTCCATATTACTCTACAATCCTAGGCATTCCATCATGCCTGGATTTCTCTTACTGTGTTCATAATTACCTAACTGGCTTCTCTAGGCAAGAGAATGAGGATGATTCCACTCCAGTGCCTTCTCAAGAATTAGCCTGTTAGTTTTTCTGGGCTCTGCTCCTCATGGCCCCACTTCCTGTGCCCTCCTGAACACCTGTCTTGTACTGACCCCAACATGAGTAACTCAGCAGCCTCCTATAACCATGTCAAAAGTTTTTACCCACAATATAAATGTTTCTGTTCTCCAGTGTTGAGGCAGGCCATAAAACATATTCAGCATTGTTATTTAAAGTTCATCTTGCCCAATTCCTTGGTAAGAGTGGGGCAAGAAAATTCAGAGCATGAAAAGGTTACTGGCAATTTTTATAGATTAGGAAAGCTCATTTATATAATAAACCTGGAGGAAAAGTGTAAAACTCATCCATAGAATAAGTTACATCATGACAAGACAATGCACTGAATAACCCTAGTCTACATAAACTCTGCTATCCTAGATAATAATATAGTTTTTTTCTATTAGGATAGAAGTTATTATGAGCCATAATGTCCTAAATATTATTTGTGTGTGTGGACTTATCCACAAAAGAGGAATACTTGAGCCAAAAGAAAGTGCAACATTATATGTCATTCTAATATAAATCTTGTCTTAGACTGAAGCCGATTTGCCATGTCTAGCTTGTGAGAAGTAGACTACACAGCAAGGAATGGGTCTATTACAATATAAAGGATGCAAATAAGTAGTAGAATGCATGATGGAATTTCTGCTCGAAGACAATTAAATAGGAAGGTCTCTTCCATAATCTCTTTGATCAAAAATAAATGTACTCAAATAACTTTATGGTACTGACACAATGGAAAGATGTAATTGGTAATATTAATTAGGAAAGACTAAAATAGAAATGGTTTAAAAGGATTACTCTGGAAATAGAAACCTGAGTGGAGAATGGGAGAGACAATTTTTTTTACAGGTATAAAATATAAATTTTGAATTTTTTTTCCATGCCCATGCACATATAACAGAATTTAAAAATATTTATAATAATGATAATGATGTAATTGAAGGCTTGAAAAGAAAAAGAATGCCCTGGTTTAATTCTAAAATTCTAGCAGTAAAATTTACTGTGATATTTAACATATTTTCAGTATTGGAAAGATCTTAAAGGCAGAATTATACATTTGCTACTAAATTTATAAATGCTTTGAAAAATAGTCATTTAACAAATACTTATTAGATACCTACCATGTAACAGACATTGAAAAAACACAGCAATATATAAGGATGTATGCAAAGAGTAACAATAGCAATGTTCATTGCAAAGTTATTTACAGCTACAAAATCTGGAAACAGTCAAAAGACCAAAAACAATTAGATGTTTACAAAGACCTATTTTTCTGTTTTACACACATATACATAGTATACATGTATTTATAAATTCTTTTTTAAAAACACGTATGACCTTGGGAGGCCGAGGCGGTGGATCACCTGAGGTCAGGAATTCGATACCAACCCGGCCTACGTGGCAAAACCCCGTCTCTACTGAAAAAATAAAAAAAGAAAAAAGAATACACAAATTAGCCAGGAATGGTGCCACGTGTCTATGGTCCCAGCGCCTCGGGAGGCTGAGGTGGGAGAATTGCTTAAACCTAGGAGGTGGAGGTTGCGGTGAGCCAAGATCACACCACTGCAATGCAATCTGGGCAGCAGAGTGAATCTTTGTCTCAAAAAAAAATAAAATAAAATAAAATATATATGTAACTTTTGCATAGTTTCTTTTACAAAATATGAACAAATTCCATAATTATTTCTATCACTTAAATATAAATGCATTCTATCACAGTTATAGCATATACATATACATGTAACATGTACTTATGGAGAGTATATACATTCTGTGATAGAATGCATTAAATTATACACATAATTAAAAATTATGTAATATAAGAATATTTAGAAATATGCAAATTGTTCGAACGTTAAAAATGTAAAGAAATGCTCCTTTTAAATTAAGAAAGTATGTATTATGTATGTAATAGAAATACAAAAAGTTAATACATGATAATGTGCAGTGGTTATAACTACATAATGACATTGTGAGTGATTTTTATTGTCTTCTATGTATTTTCAATAGTGAACCACATATTTTTTTAAAGAGAAAAAAGTTGTTTAAAAAGGACACAGTCAAAACTTGTCCATCCTTTTTTGGAATTGCAAAGGCCAATAAAAACATGCATCAAACTATTCTATGATTTATGTATTCAAGAGGGAAAGTGGGTGCATTTGCCTATGTTTGAATTGGTGACTGTACATCTTATGTTACAATAAATCTTGTGAACTTGGGAAACTTATTGATATTTGAATCTTAGCTCTGTGTACATTGTTCCTACATTTCTGAACGTTACTTTAGCTTTAGACCAGAGTGGTTTATGCCAGACTAAGTTTGGATTTCCCCATGTTTTTGGAATAGAATTCCTCATCCAAAGTTCAGATTCACAAGGCACCAGTATGAGCAATGTACACTCAGCGTTTAAATGCACACATGGAGTTAATTTAGCCTGTGAAGTTGACTTTTTCTTCAACAGTATGTCAGTAAATTGGTAGCTAAATTGTTTCTAATTCCATTTTAATGCTTCTAATAAAATTTGGAGTGCAATAAATTTAAGGTAGCATAATCATAATAAACTATGATTATAAATAAATTTTATTTTGCATGAAATACAGATTTGTGGTCGCCTATTAATTAGAATGTTGACTTCGAATGGAAATGTGGTAAACATTACTGTGCTGTATAGCTTCTTTTGTTTTATAGAGCTCAGTGGTGCATTGTAACTATAACCTATTTGAATTCATTACAGATAGTTTGTCAAGTAAATTTTTAAATCAGAAACAATGAAAAGCATTTAAATTTGGCATCACTGGGATAAAATTTGGACTATATATAATTTCAAGTGGAAACTTGCTTTGGAATTCATTCACTGTGTAGTATTACAAATATGACATATAGTTGATTATTGTAGATTTTTTCTTATGTGTTTAAAGGTGGAATATGGTATATGGTTCTCTGTAATTATTTGTGTGAACAATTACCATGGCTTTTAAAATTGGAGAAACAGATGTACCCTTTGGATAATTTATACAGTAAATATCATACATTTAAAAAAAGAGGTCACATTCAGTGTGCTAAATGTAAGCATAGTCTACTATGAGATGAAGATAAAAAGGTTTCTTCCTAACTGAAGTGTTTGGTAAAACCAGTCACTGAAAATGGACACCAGTGGGAAGTGATGTAATATAAACAGGGAAATTCTAGGCTTTGGGATGGCATAGGCCTGTACTAAAACGTCAGTTCTATCATTTATTATCTGTGTGTCCTTGGGCAAATTACTTAACTAATCTGATTCTCATTGTCCCTATCTGCACAAGAGGCCTGATAATACCCACCTTTCGAGAATGCTGTAAGAATTAACTAAGTAAAACCTTTTAAAGTGTCTACTAGAGGCCAGGCACATTGGCTCATGCCTGTAATCCCAGCACTTTGGGAGGCCGAGTCAGGTGGATCACCTGAGGTCAGGAGTTCAAGACCAGCCTTGGCAACATGATGAAACCCCGTCTCTACCAAAAATATAAAAAATTAGCTGGGCATGGTGGCGGGCGTCTGTAATGCCAGCTACTCATGAGGCTGAAGCAGGAGAATCGCTTGAACTCAGGAGGTGGAGGTTGCAGTGAGCTGAGATCATCGCCATTGTACTACAGCCTGGGTAACAAAAGCTAAACTTCATCTCAAAAAGAAAAAAAAGTGTCTACTAGAGAATGCTGCACAAATGTGAGCTACAAATTGTTAGCTACCCACTTTATTCCATTTCACATGGACAAATAGGACATTAGTACTTTATTACTGTATATCTATGGAAGCAGTATGAAAGCCTCTCTCCCTGCAACATCCAAACAACATTCCAAAAAGTGATCCCTTAATGAAAGTATGTGACATTTTGGCACATCTCAAAGATTGGTTCTGCCCATTATGCTGCATTTGTTGGCCAGGTACATCTCAAAATCTACGGATTGCTTTCTTTCAATCATTAATATTTACATTTTTTTGTAATCTTTAAAAGTTTTAACAATGTTGATTTCAGTGGTCACCATTAAACTTTTTAAACTGCAACTCCCCTAATTCATTCTATTATTTTGACGTATCCCTTAAGTAGCTGGACTATTGCTTGGAGTTATTTTGGGGTTTGTTTTTCCATGGAGACAACGTGGATGATACCTTTTTTGAAACTTTGCGTAACTGAGAATGACATTCTGTTGCATTTTCACATTATTAACAATTTGGCTGAATATAGAATTTATGACTTTTTCTCATGCAGATTCTATTCAAATATCTTCTGCTATATAATATTGTGAAGGAGATATCAGAGACCAATCAGAACTTTTGTCTTCTGTAAGGCATTTTTGCCAAACATCTTATGAGATTCTTTATTTATACTTTAAGTAAAGTCTGTGTATAAACTAATTTGTATATGTATTTATATATATACATATATATATACACATATACACATATACATATGTATACATATATTTAAAGGGTTTATCTATATGATTTTTCTCTCCATCAAGCCTTAAAAACCCTCAGAAAGACCTTTGGAAGTCAAGCCTTTCTTCAACTTAGGAAAATATTCTTTCCTTACATCTTTGTTTTTATCTGGTCCCTTTGTTCTTGACTATTGTTCAAGAACTAATTATTGTGTATTAGGTATCTTTTAGCTGAACTCTAGGTTAGAGGTATTTTTAACTTTTATTAATTTTTAGTTTTTTTCTTTTCTGTAACTGAAATAGTACTTTACGATTGTTTTTCACAATATTGATTTGATTTTTTAGACTGAACTTAACTGCTTCTAATGTAAATTTTAATTCTACCTGCTTTTTACTATTATGATGAATTTTCTTATGCAGTTTCCTTTACATTTGTCTGCCCTATCACTATTTTACTTCAGGCTATTGTTTGGTTTAATTGTATCTTTCTCTTTCACAAAGTTTATTTTGTTTCATAAACATTAAGAAAAAGGAAAAGCCTAATCTTGATTTTTATGTATTTATTATATTAACAGATGTAACTATATTAATCTCTGCATTTTAAGTACTTCATTCTATTTTATATGCAGAATAACTTAATATACAATATTCTATTAAGTGCTTTTTTTGATTAGTTTGTCTAACTAATAGAGGTTTCTGAAAGCCCCATGTTTAGCCATATATGGGTGGTTATTGATTTTTAGATGTCCTCACTCTCCAGTCTTATTACTGTTAGACTCTTCCTCTCTTATCTTCAGATGGATGGCTAATAAACTGACATAAATGTGTCTGTTCAGTTCAGACTAGGCTGACGTGGAAATATGACAGAGACAGGTAGTTCAAGTAGAGAAATGTCCTATACTCACTAGATTTCTTTTGAGTTGAATCAACTTTTTCACCAAATGTCCTTTGCGCCCCAGCATCTCATTCAAATACAAACTTTGGTTGTTCCTAAACTTCTTAACAAGTTATGCTTATAAACATTATTTTTTAAAAAACAAAATATACTACTATAACAATAACATGACTGAATTATTTGAATATAAAAAACACTCAATAGCCACTATTCTATAAGTGATTTCGCATTTTTGCATACTGTCTTCAAACCTTTTATGTAACCTTTTAAAACTCCACATAGTAAAACAAATAAATATATGTCGTATTTTCCTAAAAGCAATCATGAATAATGAGACATGCAGGTTTGTGCTTCACCAAGAAAATCTTTGTAAGACAGCTGGGACCAAGAGAGTTTGTTTCCCCCTCAGAATATAATTTTCTTTCTGACAGAGGGGAGTGAGATAGGCGAGTGGACCATGCCAAAATTGATTTAACATTGTCTAAACAGAGTCCCATCAACTTTTCAAACTATATAAAACTATGCTCCTGATTGATGAAACTTAACTAGACATGTGAGAAGCAGTAGAAAATCTGACAAAATGTTGCCTTGAATTCTTTTGTAAAAATAATTGAATGGCATCAGAAACACCAATTATGTTGGTGCAAAAGTAATTGCGGTTTATGCCATTGAGGGGTATAGCAAAAACTGGCCAGGTGCAGTGGTTCACGCCTGTATTCCCAACACTTTGGGAAGCTGAGATGAGCAGATCACTTGAGAGCAGAAGTTCGAGACCATCCTGGCCAACATGATGAAACACCGTCTCTACCAAAAATACAAAAATTAGCCAGGCATGGTGGTGCACACCTGTAGTCCCAGCTACTTAGGATGCTGGGGAATGAGAATCCTTGAACCTGGGAGGCGGAGGCTGCAGTGAGCCGAGATCACGCCACTGCACCCCAGCCCAGGTGACAGAGTGACTCCATTTAAAAAAACAAAACAAAACAAAACAAAACAAAACAAAAAAACCGCAAAAAATGTAATTACTTTTGCACCAACCTAATATGTTTACAGTAAGAGTTATAGACATAAAAGAACATTACCAATGAGAGAAAAATAGTTGTGGAACAATGTTATATGTCATTCTAATACAAATCTTGTTTTAGGCTAAAGTTGATTTGTCATGTGTAGGTTGTGAGTCCACTAGAGAACTTCACTACATAGCAGAGGTAGGTCTATTACACTATGGAGGATGCAAATAAGCAGTAGCATGCATGATGGAATTTCTGCTCAAGGACAATTAAATAGGAAGGTCTCTTCCATAATTTCGATCAAAAATAAATGTACTCAAATACCTTTATGGTGCTGACACAATGGAAAGAGAAAATTTATTAATTAGAAAAGAGTAAAATAGAAATGGTCTAAAAGGGTTACTCTGGAAATGGAAATGTGAGTGGACAGTGGGAGGAATAATTTTCTTTGTATAGATATAAAATGTAAAATTTGAATTTCTTTTGCCATGCCCATGCACACATTATTTATAAGAGAATCTAAAAATATTTAAAATAAGCTGGGTATGGTGGCTCACTCCTGTAATCCCAGCACTTTGGGAGGCTGAGGAGGGGGTGGATCACCTGATGTCAGAAGTTCAAGACCAGGTTGGCCAACATGGAGAAATCCCATCTCTGCTGGGCATGGTGGTGAATGCCTGTAATCCCAGCTACTTGGGAGGCTGAGACATGAGAATGGCTTGAACCAGGGAGACAGAGGTTACAGGGACCTGAGATAGCACCACTGCACACCAGCCTGGGCAACAGAACGAGACTCTGTCTCTAAATAAATAAATAAATAAATAAATAAATAAATAAAATAATTATAAAGAGGTAATTGAAAGCTTGAAAAGAAAAAGAATATGATGGCATAATTCTAAAATTTTATCAATGTTATTAGTACTTTATAACTTTGTTTCATAGGCATGTAAAATGCAAAAGCTGTATGTTGTTTGGTGCATTTCTTTTTTAAGAAAATGGTGAATAGCAGCCTCATCTAAAAAGCATGATCTACAAAGTGACAAAGTGATGCCAATCCCTCTCCAAATAACTGCTGTCTACTAATTTTGTATTCTGAATCACACCAGTCAAAAGTAAGAAAACTTTATTGAGACCTTTTAACACCAAATTATATATATACAATTATATATATATATATAAAATTACATATATACAGCCTATGTGTGTGTGTATATATGACATATAACATTGGTCCATACGTATTTTTCTCTCATTGGAAATGTTCTTTTATGTCTACACACACACACACACACACACACACATACACAGGAAAAAAAAATACCACTTGAAATTCTGTGCTTTCATTGCAGAAAGGAATTTGAATTAAGAATGGCAATTTGGGTGAGAAGTTAAAAACTAGAACTGAAAATCTATGAAATCTATGACCATATGTTTTCAGGGAAAAATCTACATGAAAACATGAAGATTACTAATTGCAGTTTCAGTAGATTTTGTCACAAACTGCACACAGCTCAAACAGGCTTTTGTACCAACACACTAAACTGTTGTTTTTCACTTTAAAAGATTTAGTGCTAAGAAATGCTTTCATTTGTGGCAGTTGCTACATTTATATACTTACTGTGCAACATATCTGGATTATTTGATAATGTTTCCTGTGAAATGTTGGAAATCATCATTATTTAAGGAATTTGGAAGTAAATATGCCTACTTAGTTTGGTATTACTCTTCCAAACTTTTTATTTCCTTTCAGAGAAAGAAAAAAATGACTTAAGTTGCTCACTAGAATATTTTTAGCTGAAAATATTATAAGAGTCCAAATTTTCTTCTCAGATTAAGCAGAAGGTCAAAGGCTTAGCCTGGGCTATAGCTCTGGGGAATGAAGGCTGGACCTAGGAGTAGGGTAGAAACAGGGTTTCAGAAAAGAAATTGCATTTTGGGAGAAAGCTCTCCTACAGAAATACTAGCAAAAGACCTACAACGGCATGCAAGTGATTCAAAACCAAAAGAAGCCTGCCGTGGTGCAGATTTGTAGTCCCAGCTACTCAGGAGGCTGACACAAGAGGATCACTTGAGGTCAGGGGTTCAAGACCAGCCTAGGTAAGATGGTGACACCATCCCATCTCTATTAAAATGTTTTTAAAAAAGAAGATCATGAGAAAATAGGAAAATTAGGTTTGTAGTCAGCAAGACTTGAGTAGACAGCTTCAAGAGAGAAGAAAAGAGGAAAGCACCGGAGGGATGGATGAATGAGAGAAGCCTCAAAGAGAAGTGGTGATTCTGACATAGTTACCTAGACTCTAAGTCCCAAGCATCGAATATAGGCCAAATTTGATTCCTGTTTTGGGTTCTGAGTTAGGTCTGTTGTGGTATCTGTAGGTTGGACAAAGCAGGTGGCAGCAAAAAGTGTAGTAGATGTTCATAGTAGGCCTGCAGTTGAAAAATGAGTGGATTGACAATTTTTACATTGTGAATTTGAGTTTGAATATATCGGTTTGCATATTTAGCTATGGATAATGCTTTGTAACAGAAAGCAAATCAGAAGGCCAAGATAGTTTTCAGTGTGGTTCCTTTCCCACTGATTTTGTCTAAAATCCAGGGAACACCTTGGATTTGCCTTAGCAGTATTTTTCTCTCTGTTTAGAAAATTAATTATGTCACTGGTTTTTGCTCTCGTTACAATTGCGCTAAATTCGCAAGGTTAGAACATGAGTCCACATCCACATAAAAAAAAAAAAATTTCTCACACCGCTTTTCTCCTGATTGATCATTGTTTTAGGATCTTCTAATTTTCCAGTCAAATCGGATTTGTTAGGAAGACAGAGTTTAAAGTCAAATACTTTTCTCAATCCAGTTGTAGAACTGCCTTTCCAGCTTCTTTTCTTGATTCCATTTACACAATCTATAACCCAGGCATATAGAAATATTTTTAGTCTCTAACATTTAATGTTTCATATTTTCATGCCTTATGCATGTCCTTCCCTCTCCCTTGGAATGATATTGTCTTTTGCTGCCAGTAAAGTTTCATTCATTTCGCACTATCATCCAGAAGTATTAAATCATCAGAGCCTCTATGCCTATAGCTGTCTTACAAATAGACTACCTGTGATTTGGTTACAAGTACCGTAATGGATCTCCTGAAAAGCCATCTGCTCTACCTCTTGTCCAAGTGCTTGAGATTTCCTCAATTATAAACTCATGAATCTTTAATAAAATGAAAAACTTTTTAACAAGTCTAACACTTTCCATTTAGAAATACATGTTTAGCTAGAAGAGATAACTTGAAATGTTCCCAAAACATAGATACGATAAGTACTCAAGGCGATGGATTCCCCAAATCCCTTGACTTGATTATTACACACTCTATATATGCAAAAAAAATCACACATACTCCATAAATATGTAAACGATTGTGTATCAAGTGAAGAAAGAAACATTTGTTAATTTCTCTGTGTCAGGTACTATGCTAAGTATTAAGAATAAAGAGATACATTAAACATTCTCCCTGTCCTCCTTGCTTTCCAGGGGGCATAACAGGGAGAGAATATAATATAGTAACCATCCTGAGAGGTCTTGACTTACTGAAAAAGTATGAAAGAGGCAGCATCTCAAGCTATCTGCAGCAAGGCCTCAGTAGACATAGCATTAAATCTGACACTTGAAAGATATACAAACAATTTCTAGACAGAGATTGAAATAAGGGGCTTGTAGGCAGAAGAAACAGACAAGTAAAATAGCATGGAAAATTTGAGTAATGCACACAAAATATATATACAAGAAAACTATAAATAACCAAGACACAGAGTAGGTAGGGGTAGTAGGCAGCACACATAAGGGAGAAAGTACTGGGTTGGACATTCAAAGACAAGAAGTTCCCTGACATTCCTAAATTTAAGTTGCCTCACAGTGAAAATAATTATGGGGTTGAATCAGATGAGCTCTTAAGGAGATGTGTGTGTGTGGTTGGGTGGAGGTGTGATTTAATTTATACAATTCTTTCCTACTATGTTTCATGTATTGTGTTAGGTAAAAGGAAGACAATTCAAAAAAACAGAAATCTTAAAAAATGTTTGTTACTACAGTGTTTCATGTGAAGGTATTATACATCACATGTGCGGTGACATAAACAAGAATTCACTAGTTCAGCAATTCCTGATTGATAGAAAAACTCCTAAGTGCTAAGCACTAATTTAGGCACTGAAAATGCTAGAATGAGCCTGCTCTCTGAGTCCAAAGAGTTTGGTTTGTTGGGGTGACAAATTAATCCATAAGACATGATAACAATATAAGTGGAAATGTACAATTGCAATAGTATAGAATAATTTTGATTTATGTTAGTGGTGATAGAGTTTAACATTTTTTTAGTACCTTGTATGTGTCAAGAAACTGCAAGAACATTTACTATGTTCTGATTTGTCTAGCAATCTATCTAGTTGATATTATCAGCATCATCAATTTCACATTATGAAAGAGAAAGGACAATCAATAGATTACATTTAGCTTTTGTACAGGACTTTGAGAAATTCAGAGCTAGGCCTAAATGGGAAGAGCTATTCCAGCTAGCTGTTCTTAGTCCCAAAGTCAAGAAGGGTGTTCTGAAGCTGTCACTCTTCAGGGAGATGGGGAAAAAGCTTTACGCTACACAAAGTACAGTAGAACATAGATGAGAAATATTAGTAAAAGTCCTCTGAGGAAACTGTTACTGTGGAAGAAACTTCTGTCAGAGAATAATGATCCTATACAAAAAGCATATACACTTTCATATTCTATAGTGTAGTCCTCCTCAAACTGCAGTTTGAGGACCTCTGGGGAGGGGTCTTAGGATACATTCTCAGGGGTCTGTTAACTTCTCAATATTTTAAATTTTGTGCTTTTTCTTTTGATAAGTTTAAAAATGGATATAGGCATGTTTGAGGCTCATCTTAATAAATAACTTGTATTCTTGATACAAGTGATTTCATTGCTTGCCTTTATAATTGTATAACAATATCTTTAACATGAAGTAGGAATGCTTTAATGCAACTGGGCCATTAAACAAAAGAACAGAGGTGTTCTTAGTATGTACATGGTTTTGTCCTAGTAGCTGATGGCAAAATAGCATACTGTACAAGATTACAGTGATTTACGCTGAGAAAAGTGGTGGGAAAAATGAGTCATTACATGGTTCATAATACATGTTACATGCTCTGTATCAGATATCTGAGTCTCTATGCAGCAACTTTATTTCACCCCTTTATCTGCATAATGAGATGTTGAGCTAAATTGTGGTTTAATGGTTGTTTGTAGTCATTGTGTATTTTTTGCTCTTTTAGTTTAAAAGAATGGAAGGCAAAAGAGTTCATTTCGAAGTTTATAATCCTATATATTTAAGTAAATCTGCATAGAAAGATTTTTTTCCTTTAAATAGTTTTTATATTATTAAATGGCATTTTAGAAACACATGTTGAAAAATCATGAACCTTGGAATTGAAGAGATGTATTTAAATTCTGATTCTGCTATACCTCAGTTGAGGGGAGGTAAATTAATGTCTCTGAGCCTGTTTTCTTATCTATGAGAGTAATAATAGCAACTGTGCTGAGTTGTCAAAAGGAGCTAACAGATGAAAATTTGTGCAGTCAAGGCATCCTTGTTTTCTTCCTTTCTTTTCTCTCTTTACCCTGAACCCATATTTTTCAATCTAAATTGTTAGTAGCAAGGCACCAGGATAGCATGGGCCATGGAGTAGCAACACAGTACATTTTTGCTTCATTTAGTCCTAATGGAAATTATGTGAGAGACAGCGTGGAAGATATGGCTTAAAATATTGGAATTATTTATAAAAGTAAATTACCTATGTTCTTTCTGGTCCCACAAAGCAGAGGTAATCAGGATATGTTTAATACCTGCTTCCTTATGCTGAGCTAGAAGCAATCTCAGGGTAAAAATCTTTTTCTCCTCCATTAGATTTCTTTGTCCTTTTCTTCAAATTAACATATGCCTTGAATGTTCAATTCTAAGTAATTAGCAATATAGTAGACTTCTATAACTAAATTACTAAGAGATTTAAAAATTTGTCTTTGATTAAAGTTGAAAGATGTGAAAATAAAACTTTTCAACCTTGAAACACAATAGCTTAGGAAACATATACTTTTCACACATATAAAAATAGAATAGGAAGCAATAGGTGCAATACATAAAAGGGCTGATACTACTGATTTTTTTTTTTTTTTTGAGACAGAGTCTCACCCTGTTGCCCAGGCTGGAGTGCAGTGGTACAATCTCGGGTCGCTGCAACCTCTGCCTCCCGGGTTCAAGCGATTCTCCTGCCTCAGCCTCTGAGTAGCTGGGATTACAGACGCCCACCACCATGCCCAGCTAATTTTTCTTTAACTTTTTACTTTTAATAGAGACGGGATTTCACCATGTTGGCCAGGCTGTTCTCGAACCCCTGACCTCAGATGATCCACCCGCCTCAGACTCTCAAAGTGCTGGGATTACAGGCATGAGCCACTGAGCCCGGCCAGAATATTGTATTTCTATTCAAGGGGGAACCGAATGTTATCTCAGCTCCAGACATAAATTTAGGAGTATTTCTCACTCATTATAATGGTGTAATACCTAAGAGTATGGGCTTATCAGCTAGACAGTCTGAATTCAAACTTTGGCTTTTCTATTTTCTAGCTGTATAACTTTAGGCAAATTGAGTAACCCAAGCAGAATTGAGAACAAATAAGTAGTTGGAAAAGGTAGAAATATTTTTAACAGCCTTTTCAAATAATGTAAATATTTTTCCTTAATACTAAAAACAAAATGTGACAATAGCTTCTTAAAATTTAGTTGCAATGTGGAGTTTGAAACCAAATCAATAAAGTTTTTGTACTCTGTAATATTAAAACCATTGATCGTTCCTGCACTGTGAATGCCTATTTTACCCACATAATGACTTTGTAATATCACACATTGGCCACTGGAAAATGCCATTCACTGAATCATGCATACCTCCTAAATGTTAACACATTTCATAATACAGTATCAAAAAAACTTCATTTAACATTGCCACCAGTTGTATTAGAAAAGTCTTGAAATACTAAGATATGTCAAGCTCATAATGAATACAAGTTTGCCAAAATTCTAATTTTCATTTGAAAGCTACAATTTTATTATTGGCAACAAATATGTCAGGTTTATATAACAGGCTCACTTTGTTCAATTGTGAGAAATGGCTACCTGATACCATAAACCTAATAACCATAGTTTGTCTGTAAGAAATTTGTTCAAGTAAGGCCGGGCGCGGTGGCTCACGCCTGTAATCCCAGCACTTTGGGAGGCCGAGACGGGCGGATCACGAGGTCAGGAGATCGAGACCATCCTGGCTAACACGGTGAAACCCCGTCTCTACTAAAAATACAAAAAAATTAGCCAGGCGTAGTGGCGGGCGCCTGTAGTCCCAGCTACTCAGGAGGCTGAGGCAGGAGAATGGCATGAACCCGGGAGGCGGAGGTTGCAGTGAGCTGAGATCGCGCCACTGCACTCCAGCCTGGGCAACTGAGCGAGACTCTGTCTCAAAAAAAAAAAAAAAAAAAATGCGTTGCAGTGAGAAATACAATCATTAGAAGTCAGTGTGTTGCACTACCGTGCATGCTAAGGTGTCAGCAGTTTAACTCAGTCAACCACTCAGTTTCCCATTCATGCAAATGTCAACAAGTGGGTTGCAAGAGTTCTTTAAACATTTTGGATGCAATTCTGTTAAATGTATACATTGCAAATAATTTCTCCTATTCTGTAGCTTGTCTTTTCATTTTCTTAAGTGTCTTTTGAAGAGATGTTTTTCAACTTTATTTTGATGAAGTTCAATTAGTCTATTTTTTCCTTGTGTCGTCTTTGTCCTAAGAAATCTTTGCATAATGTAGGGTCACTATGTTTTCTTCTAAAAGTGTTAGAACTTACTTCTGGGCCTATGACCCATTTTTATTTATTTTTGTGTATGTCGTTAAGGGTCAATGTTTACATTTTTTTCATATAAATATCAAGTTGTCGGCACCGTCTGTTAAAAAAAACCTTTGTAATGGCTAATCTTTTATGTCATTAGATTTAATTCGATAATAGTTTAAGACTTTTTGTTCCTATATTCATAAGGGTTGCTTTCCTTTAACTTTTTTGTTTTGTAATGTGTCAGGTTTTACTGTTAGAACAATACTAGTCTAGTAAAAAAAAAAAAAAAAAACAAAAAACTAGGAAGTGTTCTCTCCCTTTCTATTTATAAGATTGGTGTTACTTCTTCCTTAAATGGTAAAATTTATGAGTGAAACTTGGGAGTATTCATTGCAGGACTGGAATTTTCTTTGTGGAAAGATATTTAATAATAATTTCAATTTCATTAGTAGATGTGAGGCTATTCAGATTTTGTCTGTTCTTGTGTCAATGTTCGTTTTATTTTTCAAAGAATCTTTTTGTCTAAGTTGTCAAATTTATCGGCATAAAAATGGTCATAATTTTGTATCTTTTTAATCCAGGTAAGATCCACAGTGGCAGCTCTTCTTTCATTCCTGATAGTTATTTGTAATTTCTCTGGTTTCTTGATTGATAGGGATATACAGATTTTGTTGACAGTTTGAGAACTTGATGTGGGTTTCATTTTCTCCACTGTTTTATATATTATGGATTCCTATCCTTTATTATTTCCATCTTTTTACTTGAGTTTACTTTGTTCTTATCTAGAATACAGGTTAGAACAGAACCTTAGACCATTATATTTGTAGCTTTTTGTTTTTTTAATAGAAACATATGTCTATCAATTTCTAATTTTTTAAAATTGAAATGATACAAAGTATGATCCCTGACTAAACAAGAATTAAATTAGAACTCAAGAAGAAAAATATACTTGGAAAATCTCAAGAATTTGTAAGTTAAAAAATACACTCCCCAGGGTTGGGCGTGGTGGCTCGCGCCTGTAATCCCAACACTTTGAGAGGATGAGGTGGGCGGATCATGAGGTCAGGAGATCAAGACCATCCTGGCTAACACAGTGAAACCCTGTCTCTACTAAAAATACAAAAAATTAGCCAAGCGTGGTGGCACACACCTGTAGTTCCAGCTACTCAGGAGGCTGAGGGAGGAGACTCGCTTGAACCTGGGATGCAGAAGTTGCAGTGAGCCGAGATCACACCACTGCACTCCAGCCTGTGCAACAGAGTGAGACTTCTTCTCAAAGAAAAAAAAAAAAAAACACTCCCTCAAAAAAACCATGAGTTGAAGAAGAAGTGTTCAAGAAAGTAAATTAGAAAACATTTTGAATTTAAAGAAACTGAAAATGGAACATGACAAAATCTGTGAGATGACACTGAAAGATTACTTAAGAGGGATGTTTGTAGCATTTATGCTTATCAGAAAAAAATCAGAGTTCTCAAATTAATAATTTCGGCTTCCTCATGAGAAACTAGAAAAGGAATACCAAAGTAAGTCCAAAGCAAGCAGAAAAAAGAAAATAATTAAGCTAAGGGCAGAAATCAATGAATTGAAAACAGAAAAAGAGTAGAGAAAGTTAATGAAATAAAACACTGGTTCTTTGAAAAGATCATAACATTAGACAATAGACAAACCTCTATGTACCAAGGGTGACAAAAGTTAAAAAAAGACACAAATTATCATATTGGAAATGAAACAAGGGATATCAACTACAGAACCTGAATACATCAAAAGGATAATAATATGGAAATACCATGATTAACCCTACACACAAATTTGACAATTTAGATGAAAGACAGTAATTCCTCAAAAAGAAGAAACTACTGCAATTCATTCTGTATAAAATAGATAAAAGATATAAAGTAGTCCTATAACTACTAAGGAAATTTTTACTACTAATTTTACCACCCACCACTACACTCAAATCTCAAGGCCCAGATTATTTCACAAAATTCTACCAAATATTTAAAGAAGAATTAACACTAGTTCTACATAATCCTCCAGAAAATAGAGGAGGGAATATTTCCCAATTCAATTTCATGAAACCAGGATTATCCTGAAACAAGAAAAAAAGAAAACCATGCCAATGCCTCTCATGAATACAGACATTAAAACCATGACCAAATTATTAGCAAATACAATTCAGCAAATGCAAAAAGAATTATACATGCCATTCTCAAGTTTATTCTAGGGAAAGACTGGTTCAATATTTAAAAATCAAGCAGCGTAATCCATGATATTAACAGGCTAAGGAAGAAGTTACATCATCATACCAATCAATGCGGACAAAGCATTGAAAAAATTCAATACTTATTCGTCATAAAAAACTGCCATCAAAATAGGAATAGAAAAGAACTTCCTCAGTTTGGTAAAGAGCATCTACCAAAACCCTACAGCTAACATTACACTTCGAGGTGAAAGAATACTTCCTCCCTGATTTTGGGAACAAGGCAAGTGTAGTGGCTCTCATCACTTTTTGTTTTGTTTTTTTTTTTTTGAGACGGAGTCTTGCTCTGTCGCCCAGGCCGGAGTGCAGTGGCGCAATCTCGGCTCACTACAACCTCCGCCTCCCAGGTTCAAGCAATTCTCCTGCCTCAGCCTCCCAAGTAGCTGGGACCATAGGTGCCCGCCATCACACCTGGTTAACTTTTTGTATTTTTAGTAGACATAGGGTTTCACTGTGTTAGCTAGGATGGTCTGGCTCTCACCATTCTTACACAACACAGTGCTAAGAAGTTCCAGTCAATGCCATAAGGCACAAAAGGAAATAAAAGGCATACAGATCAACAGGGAAGAAATAAAGCTGCCTATGATTGTAGAGGACATAATTGTCTGTGTAGAAAATCCCCCAAAATCTAGAAGAAACCTAGAACTAAGAAGTTTAGCAAGGCTAACAGTTACAAGATAGACATATAAAAATTAATTATATACACTAACAATGAACATATGGATATTAATGTTAGACATAAATACCCTTTATCGTAGCTCAAAAAATGAAATATTTAGGTGTAAGTCTAACAAAATGTACAGAATGTTTCAGCATACACATTTGATTCCTGCTACTTTATTCCTCTTTGTCAAACTTGATTTAGATATTCTAGACTGTTGCCTTTCTATATATGGTGTACTGAAAATAATCAGTGTTGAAGTTAAAGATCTCAATAAATGGAGAGACATTCAGTCCGTATTCCTGGGTTACCAGGTTCAAAATAGTAAGGATGTCAATTCTCTTTAAATTAATACCTAGGTTTACTATAATTCCTATAAAAATCCCAAAGCATTCTGTAGATATAGTTAAGATTATTCTGAAACTTGTATAGAAAGGCATCCATCAAGAATATCTAAATCAATTTTGACAAAGAGGAATAAAGTAGCAAGAATCAATCTAACTGACTTCAAGGCTTATTACGTAGGGCCATAATCAAGACTGTGAGATATTGGAAAAGGGACAGACACGTAGATCAGTGGAACAGAATAGAGAACCTATAATAAAAGTAGACTTAAAAAAATGCCCAATTTTTGACATAGTTGGAAAAGCAAAAAACCAACTCGATGTTTTTCTAGGAGGAAAGACTTTTTTTTAAGACAGTCTCTTGCTCTGTTGCCCAGGCTGGAGTGCAGTGGTGCAACCTCGACTCACTGCAACCCCTGCCTCCCAGGTTAAAGTAATTCTGCCTTTGCCTCCCGAGTAGCTGGGCTTACAGGCACACACCACCACGCCTGGCGAATTTTTTCTATTTTTAGTAGAGACGGGGTTTCACCATGTTGGTCTGGCTGGTCTCGAACTCCTGACCTCAAGTGATCCACCTGCCTCGGCCTCCCAAAGTGCTGAGATTATAGGCTTGAGCCACCGTGCCTGGCTAAGACAGCCTTTCTTTTCAACAAACTGTGCTGGAGCAATTGGATATCCATAGGCCAAAAAAAAAAAAAAAAAAAAAAAAAAAAAGAACAGGTCACCTCTGGCTCCTTTCCATGCTATGGGTACATCCGTAGTAATCAGGGCCCAGGCTCAGGTTCTGTTGGTGTACTGGTGTATGTTATAGCATTAGGAATGCTGGTGCCCTGTTTTAAATTAATGACCTCTGGCAAAATGTCAGAACCACAACTAACAAAACCTTGAGGGGCTGGCACTTTGACGCACCTTTTATTACATGAGTAAGTATCCCAATGGCAACAACAAAAACAGGGACTGGATTGTTGTTAGCCCTCTGTGTAGGGGCTTCATGAATAATAACATTGTACAAGAGAACCTGAGTGAATGCAACTATGCCATTAAGAAAACTTGGTCACTGTGGTCTGTGACAGAATGAGGTCCAGAATGGCAGATCACTTTGCGGCCATGGCCACAGCTTAGGAGAACCTAACAAAGGCATTATGCATCCAAACCATCCAGATCTCTCAGAGTTGACCCCATCCATGGGATAGGGGTCAGGCTGAGTTGGGGTAGTAACCCAGTCTGTCTATCCCTATCCTGAGGCCACTACCTCTGCAGGCCCCATTGCCCTTGTTACTTCACCCAGACTTTCTGGCCTCAGTGGTCTAGTCCAGGAAGGGAGGTCAGGTCCTAAACAAACTTGACATATCTGATAACATCGCCCACCACAATGGAAGGATCAGATGTCTGTGACCTGTACACAAATGTTTACGATATTCATACTAGCAAAAAAACTAGAGTCAACCTAGATATAAAGATACACACAGGAGTATTATTTAGCGTTAAAAAGGACATGTTATTTGTGACATGTATTAACATAGAACGGATAATGCTAAGCGAAATCAAAGAGGCACAGAAAGACAAATACTCTAATGATCTCACTCATATGTAAAATCTGAAAAAGTCAAACTCATAGAACCAGGGAGTAGAATGTGGTTGCCAAGGGCTGGGGAGCAGGGGAAGTGGGGAGATGTTTATCAAAGAATACAAAGTCATAGTTATGCATGATGAATTAAGTTCTGGAGATCTGCTGTACAGCATGGTGACTATAGCTAATACTGTTATATATTTAAAATTTGCCAGAAGAATACATCTTAAATGTTCTCACCATACACACAAAGAAGGTAATTATGTGAGATGATATGTTAATTAGCTTGATTGTGGTAATCATTCCATAACATATACAAATATCAAAACAGCACACTGTATACTATAAACATTACCATATCCTGTGGTACTACCCTTGAAATGCCTCAGACATTTCAGCCTCAGCCATCCAGTCCAGGAAGGGAAGTCACTTCTTGAATGATGACATTTCTGACAACACTGCCCAGCCAAATAGAAGGATCAGATGTTCCTGGCACTATTAGAGGGACTCTAGCATTCTGGTATTTCTTGGTCCTGTTTCCACCCTTCAGGGATCCCACAGGGAGTGTACCTGAGGGAAACACTGACTCCAGATTAAGAGTTAGGGGGGCCTTTTGGGGTACTGTGGCAGCCTGAACTGCAAACCACCCACAGGATGTACACTCTAAAAAGAGAAAATGGCTGGGAACACTGGAATTTGGATTTCATGGGCAGAGGCCGTCATCTGGTCCACCTGTACCTCCTCCAAGCTCAGTGCTTCTCAACATGTGCTGCAATCATGTGGTTCCTTTGCCCTGGAGCGCAGTGTTCAGTGTCCATACTGCTGTATTCAGATGGGGTGGTACCATCCCACAAGTAGGCTATCTTGATGTCCTTCCTTTACTCGTTGTGAGCTGGCTTTCCATTGTTCAACAGCTCTATTGGACTGAGGATGACAGGGTGCATGGAAAACTCATTGTATTCCATGAGTGTGCCTGCTGTCGTGTTCCTTGGGCAGTAAAGGAGGTTCCTTGTCAGAGCAAAGTTTTAAGGGGTATCCAAAAACAACATAATTTAAGTTCCCCTAAAAGGTGGCTATGGTATTCCCAGCATCCACAGGTGACATGTATTTGTCCTTGCCAGTTAGCAACCTTTTGCCATACTCCTTGTAACCACACAGATCTTTTTCCACTTGGTTGTCATTCACCTGACCAGATAGCAAGGCTGTTCTTTTTGACAACTAGTGAGAAGTGGGGAGAAGTGGGTTAGTCCAAGGTCACCTGGAGAACGGTCTTGCAGGTGGCGGTTCAAATCACAATTCAATTTTATTAGCGTAAACTGCAAACTGCTTGTCTGTTTCACAAAGATTCTCTTTGATGAAGTTCTAGCCAGGTTCCTCTGAGCCCTTTCTATGTCTAAATAAACCTTTGCCTGTAAAGATCTGAAAAAAACACTAGCAGTTTCTAACAGCTCAAAGCCACACCCATAGGTTGACTATCCTCCTCCTGAAAGTCAACTCCTGAGAAAACTCAAGGTTGCTAAGAGTTTACTGTTTCTTCCAACCAACACTTGAAGGTAGAGTCCCAGTCTCTGTGGGAGGGTAAGAGCCTACCTTGGCATTAGAGCCAGTTAACAAATCTAAATGGGTTTCACATCAACCAACTCCCTTTCCTGTTTATATCCCTGACTCTACTAAGCCCCCACTTAACCTCCTCTCTATTCCCTCATTCTCCCTTTAAGACACCCAGTCACCTCAATACAAATCAAAATTGAGTTCAGCTCATACTGGACTCTTCTTATTGCAAGAGTATGTTACTGATTTAAATCTATCCTTACTGTTTAACTAGTATCTGGCTTTATCTTTGATATGTTCTGTATCTGCAGAGTTCAGGGGTTAATTACTTTGGCTGACTTCATCTACTAAGTCTGGGGACCTCTTTCTCTAGGTTCTCGTTTATCCCTTCTGAGACTTCTCCTTCACTTTCTGGAAGTTGTGGTTAGCCCAGATCCCATCTTTTAGTTCTCCAGACCAGAAAGACCCCAGGCTTTCCACTGCAGCCTTAGCTGTCCTACAGCTGCATCGTGACTATAGCTGGTACTTAGGTCAAAAACATTAACCTTAGCTTGTGCCTGTCTCTTCCTCTGTATTTTATCTCCCATCCAAAATCTTTCTAGTTTTTCTTCAGTTTCCTGAACTCTCAGGTAGTTGTTTCTAGTATTTTGCTCAGAATCCATATTTATCATCTGTGGGAATGCTGGCCTTTAGATTATGCCACCCTATTGGAAGAGAAAATTTCATGTCTTTGCTTTGCATTTGCTGTGAGCTTACTTGAAATGCCAAAACCGCCACCACCACAGTGAATCCTCTCTTCACATGGTTGAGGTTCTTCTTTAAGATAACATTCATGTTGTACATACTGCTCATACAGGTATTTTTCTTAAATTTATTCTGTACAATAAATACAAATGTTCAAGCTGTCAGTGACGTAATATATCTTAGGTTCTGGAGACTGATAATATTTGTACATGGGCCCTGACACTCCTAACTGTATTATCACCCTGAGCAAGCTTCCTAACTTTTTTGCTCAACTCAATTCCTCGATTACACCATGCTGACAACAACAGTATTTACCTCACTATGTTACTTTGAGGATTAAATATGACAATACATACAAATGAGAACAGCAGGTAATGGAAAGAAAGAGCTTGGTAAATATTAGTTAACTCATATTACGGCAGATGTGTGAAACAAATGTCCCCAATCCCCTTAATGTCTTCCCTCTAATGAAAAAAAATTATTACAAAAATTTAATACATGTTTGAGGATTTTCAAAGATCAAGATTATACAAGACAAAAATCAGGAAAGCATACAAGCAAAAAATTTTTAGCAGAGAAAAGGAAATGAGTACATAAGCCAAAATAGTCAACCTCCCAAATTATTTTTAAAACGTTGGCTAAAACAGCAATGAAGTACCACTTAATAACTGTTAAATCAGAAATATTAAAATTAACAGCAAGTACTGACTAATTTGTATACTATGGTATACTTTAATGTTGACAGTGTGAATTGATAACTGTTTTGGCACAGTTTGTAATACATTTGAAAGGAAACAAAAAAACTGTATATTTGACATTGGACTTTCTGTAACTCAACATTTACAGCATTATTTCCTCTCTCTTCCATGGTGGACAGAACTAATTCCAGATTCAATCCTTTCCAATGTGTCCCATAATATCAATTACTGCATGTTTTCTGACATCTCATATGTATGGAGAATGAAGGGTGGGAAATGTCAAGCCCAGGGCCAGGAAGTACAGCCATATATCAGAGAAAGTATGATAATAACACTAAGGAAATAAGACTAAAAAATGAAGAAGAGATGTGGGGCCAAAATAACACATGGAAGATCAGATTACATCACATCAGACCTTTCATGATTCAGTTGGGAGTCACTGTTCTAAGTGATGATGTACCTAGAGATACTAAAAACTGTAGACAGTATTCTCATGGTGTTTGCTAGTGTCATCTTTCAAGTTCTAAAGGAATTTCATCCCCTTGACCTGGAAAGCAGAAGACAAATAATCATCCAACTTTTGAGTTATTTTGGTGGAACAGATGGATTGAGTTATTTATATTCATATATATATATATCAGACTCAGGGAAAAATAAATTTGGTTTAGTCTACTGGCATCTATATTCTTGTTTACCAATAGGTTGTTAATGACTGGGTTATGAAAAGGCTGACAAAAATCTTGGAAAGTACTAACAGACTTCAGATAAATTTGCAGCAGATAGTACCAGGCAACACAACTCCTCCTAAGCTTTGATTTAAAAATACTTATAAAGCTTAAAAAAAAAAAAACATTAAAGTTGTAGAGACCAATTATTAAGCATATAGGAACATGATATTCATGTATCATTAAAATAAGGATTCTTTCAAGATCTGTTTTCTGTCTCAGTCTAAATCAGGGGTCTGGAGTTGTGGCCTTGAAAAACTAGCCTCAAACAGCTCCGTGCATGCATAATAGCTTTATATGTGTTCCCTTTGTTGGTCCAGTTACCTGATTTATAATTCTCCCTTACCTGAATGACTTTATTAGAATAGAAAACACATTAATATTGCCTTAGGAATTAAATCAATTAAACACTGATGATCAGCTACATTTATCATGTAATTTAATCTGCTTTTTTGTATATTAGCTTTTACATATGGAATTGGGTATCTCAGGATCCCTAATATATAAAAGACCTGCATAAGAAAAAAACATTTGCTGATATGCATAAAATCACAACCACAATAATTGGACCATATTAGACTAGTTAAGAGATGAGGAATATATGCTCATTTGTAAGTGATAAGTAATTATATAAAGATATAGAAAGAGAAAACATGGGTTAAGTAACATAGCAACATTAACTTTATATAAACAAATTAGTTATCTCAAGTCCTTAAAAGTTTATGTTTAAAAAAACAGGTCAAGATGAAGAAATAAATTTGTAGTTTAAACTTCCACATGTGCTCCTTTGGGTGGTTTTGCCTTGGATTTTGCTTCCTTTGAAATCTTTCCATTTTGACATTGAGTAAATCTGGCTACTGTAGAAACACCATCCACAAACTTGGTTTTGAAAAGAACGTTTGCATTGTTGAACATACCTTCTTTGAGTGACACCACAATGAACTTAAAGAAAAAAGAAAAAAAGTATAAAAAAACTTTTTGTGATATACTTAAGTTTACTCCTTTATACTGGTGATAAGAATGGTTTGGAGATAATTTAGATTTTATTTCTTTAAATAGTTATATGAGGCACCTAAATGAATGCTAGCTGTCCACTATTTCCTGGTGGTTGACTGCTTGTTGCTATCTTTTGTAGCTGGCATTCAGTTTTGTTGCTAACTAAAGCTGCTCCAGTGAGATATTTTTTCTCATGGTATTTTAATACCAAAGAAAGTTTCAAGTTCCTATAGCACACCACTAGCCCAAACAGAACTTTTGAATAATTAGGCACCGCCCTGCCGCCCCGTTCAATGTTATTTGCCAAAACACTGCTATAATAAATACACAATCCATGGTAACTATGAGTGGAGTCCCCAGAGTTGTACAATGCATAATTTATGCAAGCATATTTGGCAGCCCCAGCTCCTACAGCAATAGTGCAATAAAAACAAACTGTTCTTAGCTTCAAGAGGCTTTGTTCTACTTTTTAGCCATGAGAAATTAAATTCCCCCATCAAGTGTCACATGATTTTCTGATACCTGAGTTAAATATCCCTGAGACAGTTTTGTTTTCATTGTACATCTTTATGGCAGTTAACTAGAGAAAACAATTATATTAACCCTAAATCAATTCTGTATTATGACTAAATTGGAATCTCCCTCATGCTACAACCAACATTTTTAATGCCTAGCTCTTTCTTTAAAAGGAGAGTGAAACTTTTTTCCTTCTATACCTATTTAAACATAAGCCTATTTAAATAGATATACAATGCTTTAGTATTTATCAATCCTAAATATCTTATTAACACTGACTACTACTAAAGAATGGTTTTAGAAAAAACTGTTACTGAGACTTTTTTTTCCTGGTTCTTACCTGAGAATGTGTGAAATGAGTACGCAGCATCTGTCCAATGTTTTGGGTATGAGAAAGATCCAAGGCTGCATCTACCTCATCAAGGATATAAATTGGAGCAGGTTTGAAGAGGAGCATGGACAGTATTAATGACAAGGCCACTAAAGACCTAAGAAAAGGTCAGAAGAAAAGCCATAAAAATTTGATTTTATCACTTATCAAAACACTGAAGCAAATATGTGATCCTATTATTTTGAATAGAGCAGATTTATCTGAAAGGTAGTCATATAAAAAAAAGAATCTTGAGTTTCAAACTTTAACACTTTTGTTGTATTAAAATATTTCTTTTATTTTAGCTTTCCATTTGTCCTCTTTTCAGAAGCATGCTATTTTCATAGACAATTTTAATATTGCCATATTACGTTTGGCACCTATTCTTAAGATCATGTTAGTTTTAAAAGTTCTTTTTTTCCCCTTCCCCAGTTGGCTCATTAGAGCCTAGGTAGCAGGTGAGTAAGAGCTATGGTCATTATTTAAGACAGTAACTATCATCTTGGTAACAGTAACTGGGTTAGATGTCATTTTTCAAACTTTCATAATGTACACACTTACATAAACATGCATATACACACAGACAGACACACAATCTCTCTCTCTATATTTTTTTGGTACCATTTGTGAATAAGTTGTATAGACTATGGCCCATTACTCTGAGTACATCACTGTCAAAAGTTCAAACAATCTTATGTAAAATTCATAGTTAAACCCAATCTCAGTTCAGTTCTCTTCTAGCTTACTGCAGCTCATTCTAATCTGGTATCAAGAATCATAATAATTATTATATTTTTTCCTTACAAATATATAATTCACAAAAAGCCTTATTTTAATATATTTATAATTACTTAACATTAGACTAAAAATTAGAGTAGCATCTGTAATATACTTATTCTGTAACTTCAAGTACATCCTGGCATACAGTACTAGAATAGGCAACTCAATGCTTGCTGCATTCTTTTTTGTTTTTTGAGAGTCTTGCTCTGTCACCCAGGATGAAGTGCAGTAGCATGATCTCGGTTCACTGCAACCTCTGCCTCCCAGGTTCAAGCAATTCTACTGCCACAGTCTCGCTAATAGCTGAGATTACAGGTGCATGCCACCACACCCAGCTAATGTTTGTAGTTTTAGTAGAGACAGGATTTCACCATGTTGGCCAGGCTGATCTTGAACTTGTGACCTCAAGTGATCCACCCACCTTGGCCTCCTGAAGTGCTGGGATTACAGGCATGAGCCACCATACCCAGCATACCCAGCCCAAGGCTTGCTGCATTCTAATAGGACTATTTATTAAGAAATATATAAGTAGGGAAAAAATGTGTGCACAAGTAGAGAAAATTGCTAGCCAAAAAAAAGAATAAAACAGTATCATCAAAACCAAATCCCAGTGAGACTGTTAATCACCTCTATAAAAAGGAGCTAAACTCATTCAGCCAACCTAAAATTATGTTTTTTTGTCTTTCTCTGTGATGAGTGCCTCAAGTATTGAGTTTTAAACTTAATCTTAAAAAAAAAAAAAATTCTGCTATGCTGAAGGTTTAACTGCCATGTTGGATAGTGGTATATCTAAAAATAACTTTATAGCATCTTAATTACGGAAATAATTTATAGGTCCCAGTAAGAAGAGAAGCATACATTTTCTATTTTCCTCAAAACATTTTCTAGGGCTTCGGCAAATATAGCTGAAGATATTGGGAACTAAACTGTGGAATCCAATTTTTATGAACAGGCAGCAGGAGCTGTATTTTTGATTGTTATTTACAAATGTCATAAAAATATAAATAAAATGTATTTCTACTCATAAAAATGATAAAAGGGCTCATAAGGAACATTTAACAGGTGTATTTTCTATGTACATAAAAAAAGGGTTACATGATGGTATTACAGGACAGAGAAAAACAATTCAAGGCCTATGGATTATATACCATGCAGGAGAAAAAACCAATTACTAAATGAATCACTAATTTCAATTATGTGAATATTCACAACCTTCTTTCAGGAGGTTTTAATTAATTGGCTATCGGTAGGTAAGGCGTAAGGACATATGACCTTCTAGGTTTCTATCACTATGCTGATTTTCTGAATCACTGTGTAAGGTCGGGAGAAACTTCCCTGAACTCCAAATCCATGTTATTTTCCAACACTCTTCCTTCCTTTATGTAGATCCAAGGTTCCATCTGGTATCATTTTCCTTTTGCCTGAGAACTTCCTTTAACCTGTAGTATGGTTCTGATGTTTTTATCTGAAAAGTATTCATATTGCCTTCAATTTGAAGAATATTTCTGTTTGTTAGATATACAATTCTAAGTTGACATATACTTTCAGCACTTTATGGATGTTCCAGACTTCTGGCTTACATAGCGTTTAACACGAAGTCTAAAGTCATTTTTATTTTTGTTCACTAGCACATAATATGTCTCTTTTCCTCTAGCTGCTTTTAGGATTTTTCTCCTATCACTGGTTTTCAGCAATTTTATGTATCTTTTGCTTTGTTATTTTGTATATGTTTCTGTTTATCCTGCCTGAGGTTGATAGAACTCAAGTCTGTGGGTTTACAGAATTCATCAAATCTGGAAAATATGGGGCCATAATTTCTTCAAGTATTCCTCTCCTTTTGGAACTCCAATTACTTGCCCATTAGACAGCTTCCCTTAGGACACTAAAGCTGGTTTTTTTTCCTCCAGTTCTTTATTTTTCAGTGTAGCTTGAATAGATTCTGTTCTATTGCTATGTCTTCAAATTGACTCATTTTTCTTTTACAGTATCTCATCTGCTGTTAATCTCATGCAGCAAACTTTTTTTTTAATCTCTAGAAAGTTCACTTAATTCTTTTTAGTAGCTTCTATTTCTCTCATTATGTTCATGTTTTCTTGGATTAACTTGTCTCCTACTTGCATCATCTGTCATTTCAGAGTCTGTTTCTACTCACTAATTTTTCTCTTTAATTTTGATTACATGCTGGACATTGTGGTCATATTGTTTAGGATCTCAATTTCTTTTTAACCTTCTTTAAAGAACACTGGCCTTTGTTCTGATAAACAAGTAACAGTTTGATCCCTTCAAAAAATCTGTTCAGTTTCTTAGGATATGTTCAGATTAGGCTTCACTTCAGGGACAGTAGAGACCTAATGCCAAGGTGCAGCACTCTAGGGCTTTGCAAAATTCTAATCTGTCTTTTTAACTTAGTGATACTACTGACCTCCGTTTGGGCAACTGAAATCCAAAAACTGCCTCTAGAGAGAAAGCCAGGGTGAACACAGGGCTCAGCATTTCTGTTTCATCTTATCCTGGACTATTCATTTTCTAATATTTGAAAACAGATTTTTTTAAAAACATATTTTGTCTAATTTTCTATTTGCTTATTCCTCCTTTGTCACCTATCTTAATCAAATGATTTAACCAAATTGTTTAGTCTTATATATTAGGCTCCTTAAATTTTACATGCAAAGGTAGTTAAAACACAAATACAATTTTAAGGTAAGGAGATGAATTATAATTAAGAGGAATGAAAATTATAATATTTATAATATAGCAAAGTGATTCCTCACCTCTGACCACCACTAAGTTCAGTTAGGTTTTCTTTCCAGGTATTTCCTAAGGCAACCTTGAACTCCAGACCATCCAAAACAGTTTGACCCTCTGGTGGTGCAAGCATAGCATTAGCACCAGGCAAAAGAGTAGAAAAAATAGACCCAAAGTCCTTGTTCACCTGGATTTAAAAAATAAAAAAGTTAAAACATCAGGATGCTTTCCAAGAAGAATCAATTGTTGATATATGTACATGTAACACAGCAGGTCTACTTTGTCTATTACTCTAACTCAGGGGCTGACAAACTAAGGCCCATGAGAAAAATCTGGATATGCTCATTCATTTACAAAGTGTCTACTGGTGCTAGTGATATGACAAAATCAGGTAGTTGCAACAGAGACTGGATGGGCTCCCAAGCAAAAAATATTTACTATCTGGCCCTTTACAAAATGAATTACTGAATCCTGCTCTAATTTCCAGGGGAACTAGAAGGCACACCTCTAACTCCACTCCAAAGTTTTGACACTTTTGTAGAACACACTGCAGGAATCCTCAAGATACACACAATTGTATCACACGAGGAAAAAAACACAAAATAGAGAAGCAAACAAAAAACAAAACTCTTTTTGGAATAAAATGTTCTCTTCTAAAACTTTTCTTTTTCCTGTTGACTGATAGAATAAGATGGGTCCAAAGGCCTAAGTAGATCAGTGTGAGGCCCAGGAGAAAAAGGGGCATGAATTCAAAGGACCAGATCCGTTAAAGCATTCTTTTCTACATGCCTCATCTCCTAGCCGAAGAGGTTAAGCTGTTGAGGGCCAGAAACAGGATTACATCCCAAGAGAAAAGAAAGCTGTTTGGCCTGCCCCTGTCTTGCCACAGAAGGAGACAGAAATTTAGGGGCAAAATCCTAGCTTGTAATAGGGTAATTTTTGTTCATACGCACTTGATTGATGATTTGGGAATCTGGCCATCTGTCTTCAAAGACATGACTAATATTCTTAGTTCAGCAGTCAAACTTGAAAGCCTAACACACACACACACACAAAGGACTTGACAGCCAAGTTCTCTAAAGAAATCTCCAAATTCAAACGCAGGTATACAATATTCAAATGTAAATATAGTTTTTAATGAATACTTACAGTAACAAGAAAATCACATAGACACAAGCAGTGATCCTAAATATAGATTTACTAAGTAACACACATTTTAAAAGCAAGTACATGGCTGCTGAATAATATCCTACAGATTGGAAGCAGGTTCTAGGCCAAGTGTGGGAGAGGCAGCTCAGGACCAACAGAGAGGAATGCTACTAAACTTGAACCAGAGACCCAATGTGAAACTTCCTCCAAAAGAGAACGCACAGAGAAGAATACAGCCCTATGCTACATAGAAAATGAGTTATATTCATAGATTGATATAAAGATGAAATAAAAGAGAATTCTGCAAGTCCAATGAGGCTATTAAAAAAACAAACCAAAAACAACAAAAGCCTAGAATACTCTGGCTTTGTCACTTTGTCAATCAAGTATGCCTGAAGCCAGAAGGAAGAATATAATGCTGGTAACAGTACCTACTTCATTAGGTTATTGTGAAGATTAGATGAGAAAATTAATTTGAGAATAGTGACTAGCATATAATAAGCATTGACTAAATGTTACTGGCTTGGAAGAACCTTGGAAATTAGGGAAGAGCAGGATATGTTTAGACAATAGATTCTGATTTGCACTAAGTCCAGGAACCCTGGTGGGAAAAAAGAAAAAAAAAAACCTCTCAGATCCAGTGTTAAATCGACATGCTGCACACCAAATAGGGTCAGCCTTTTGCTTCCATTTTTAAGAGAAAAATAGTACAGGGAATGGAGCACTGAAAATAAGTCTTAGAGAAGAAAAAAACAAGGTGACTAAAAGGGATAATTGTGCTGCATTACTGAAGACAGAGTTCCTACAGAATTACAAAGAGAAAAAGAGGCAAGGTGCCCCATTAAAACCCAGAAAGCACAGGTTTGCTAAACTACCAAACAGCACAGTAACTCTATGTTTGGAATCTTTGAAGTAAGAATCTTCTGCTATAGTAAAAATGGAAAAACTTCCACATGAGAGGCTAAGGAATTATCCTATAGGAGACAGATACATGAAGTCAGGGAAGCAGAAGTAACAGTAAAGAAGCCTGAGATCCACCAAAGTTGTCATAAAACAAAATGGAATTGGGATTTTGTTGAGTAAGCATCCTGTAAAAGAGAATACTAAACTTGGCTTGTTTACTGTCCAATTCTTAAAGAAGTACAAGAATGCCAGGATCTGGCAGTAGTCAAGTTCAAAAAGAAAAAATGCATTTAAAAGTCAGAGGTTTTCATTAAGGTGTGAATATGTGCCTCATTCAAACATAAATCAGCCATTTCGAATTTCTTATAGAGTATAAATCCACTGACGATATTTTTTCATCCTTGCAACCTCATATAAAACAAAACATAAAAAATACCTTTTGCCATGCAATATTTAGGGCTTGGTTTTTCTTCTGGTCAAGGTCTTCTATAGTTGTAAGAATTTTGGATTTGTCATTTTCTACAATTCTCTTCTTCTTCATCAAGTCATTATACTATGAGATAAAAAACATGGGTAACTGGGAAAATATAAAATCTCTTCTATATTCTGGAATTAGGTCAGAAATAAACAGGTTTCATTATTTTTATATATAATACATACATTCCTATTTACCAAAAAGATATAATGCACTAAGAATTATATATACTCTTATATACTATACATATACTGTATGATGTGTGTATATACACACTCTTAACAAAATTAGGAGTAAAATCATCCATATGTACATAACAAAATTAAATTGCTAGAACTAAGAATTTATAAGACAAAGTCCTTAAAATATTTTGACTTCACTAATATTCCCTTATCTCCTTGCAAGAGATAAGGCAGCCAAGGCAAAAAAAAAAAAAAAAAAAAAAAGTGTTATATATAAACTTAAGTAAAAGGAGCCCTGAAAGCTCTCCTCTTAAGGTCAGCCTTAGCAGTGACATGAACAAAATTTTGATCCTTCACCATGATATATAGGAACCACATAAATTGGACCTTATTTTTTTTTACTTTTACTTTAAGTTCTGGGATACATGCGCAGAATGTGCAGGTTTGTTACACAGGTATACATGTGCCATGGTGGTTTGCTGCACCAATCAACCAGGTTTTAAGCCCTGTATGCATCAGGATAAAGGGAACTGGACCTTATTTATCCCTTCACTTTACGGCATTAAACTCCTCCCCGGGTTCTGGCCATACAGTCTTTTATAGCTCCTTTGAACATAATAAACTCACTATTGTCTTATGGCCCCTGCACTGTTCTCCCTTCCTGTAATGCTCTTTCTAAGACATAACGGTTGCCTGAAATTTCAGCTCAAATATCAGCACTTTAGAATAGTCTTCCTTCAAGCAAGGCTGTAGAAGGATAATCATACCATGAACAGCAGCAGGACTTCCTAAAACTCTTCCTAATTCATTTCTCCTCAAAGCCCTACATTTCAAGGAGGCTTCACGTTCACCTTTAACAATTCTAGCCAGTCCTGCTGTTTTCCTTGCTGTCCCTCTTCTTTACAGCCACGCTCCCCAAACCTTCTCTCTACATTTTTATTTTATTTTTTCATGAAAACCCATGTAATTGCTTATGTAGATAGACACAAAACACAAGAAAAAAAAAGGCCATCTGCTGATCAACAACATAGGCTTCTCCTCTGGTAAAGAGACGGGAGTTGATAAATTCTTTTGAAAAAAATATTAGACTCAGGTCTCATCTAATAGAAGGAAACGAGTAAAAGTGAACAAGTTTCATGTTATGCAGATCAAATTCAGACCAAAGTTTTCCTTCTACAAATATACCACACATTGCAAAGCTTTAATGTAGAAATGAAAACCAGCAGGAGCATTTTCTAGAGAGATCACAATACCTGCATGATTCATCTGTTTGGTATCTAACATAATATAGACTCTTTGTGCATATTCATGCTAAAAACAGTTTAAAAAAAAAAAAGTTATGGTAAAATTTCTTCAAAGTAATTGTGCTATTATCAGTGTTGCAGATTTCTCATGAATTTTACTCTATGATTTGCAAATTCAAACAGAATTTTGCAGCATTAAGGAAGGTATGGGGCATTAATATAAAATTACTAAGATAGCCATTTCTTATGGCTATCTTAAGAGCAGGGAATGCTTCCCCCACTGGGTTTTTCTAGTGCTAGGTCCTCCCAAGGTCATCACTAGATGACAGTAAACTCCCTTCCCAGACTCAAAGTTTTGTCAGGTTAGGGGAGAATAACATTACTAAGTAATTGAGAGCATTCTGAGAAGAGGCTGCAGAATTTATAGATTAGTGAAACAGTATTTATGTATATAATGGCTTTAGTCATTACTTATATAATAGTTTCAGTATACAGTAGAGTCAAGAGGACGACAGCAGCATATCCTATTCAAGGCTTTTCAATGCAAGTGAAAGAAATGATAGAAATGTGAGGAATTATGTTTGACAAAGAACAAAAGCCAGTGAAAAAGTCATTCCAGGTGTAATAGAATGTAAAAACAACTAATGACGCGTAAGAGTAATAAGAAAAAAATGATGAAAAGAGAAAAAGGAAAGCAGAAAGAAAAATATCAAGGACATCTGCAAAAGGTTAACTCTAATAATTGCATCAGGGGTCATACAGAGCTATCAATGCTGGTCATGTTCTAATGTGGCCAGATATTCATCAGAAATTGACTTACTCGCTCTTCAGCTTCTGTCAATACATTCATAGCTCTCATATTGACATTTCTTCCTAGTTTCTCCTTCATTTCTTGCAACTTCTGAAGTCTCTGACCAGCTTCTTTAGGGTTGTTAGTTTTGAAATCATAGGCACTATTGGGTTGGCCAAAGAGGTGTCTCTCTGCATTAATCCAGTCATAATCTTTCAACATTTTGGATACCTAGCCACATATAAAAATAGATGGGAGATCTATGAATGTTTACAAACCAATATGCATAAGCCAGTTTCTTTAATACTGAAGAGGAAAAAACCTTCAATGACTAATTTTTTTTTTTTTTTTTTGAGATGGAGTTTCACTCTTGTTGCCCAAGCTGGAGTGCCATGGCGCGATCTTGGCTGACCGCAACTTACGCCTCCCAGGTTCAAGCAATTCTGCTGCCTCAGCCTCCCGAGTAACTGGGATTACAGGTATGCACCACCATGCCCAGCTAATTTTGTATTTTTTAGTAGAGATGGGGTTTCTCCATGTTGGTCAGGCTGGTCTGGAACTCCTGACCTCAGGTGATCCGCCCACCTTGGCCTCCCAAAGTGCTGGGATTACAGGCGTGAGCCACTGTGCCTAGGCGACTCATTTTAAAAATGAGTTTCATTACTGACAAGAATAAAGATGAATATTTTTACCTGGAGCACAGACTACAGAAACAAGACATTCTATAGCAAAAGATCTTCCTATTACTTTGGCATTAGAAGAGCCAACTCACAGAGAAATTTTTACAAAGTATACGCAAAGCACCTCCATTAGAATGAAATGTAAGTCAGGTAGAACTCCTTCAGAATTTACCAAATTCAATCTATTGCTTCAAAACACAACTTATGAGAAGCTAAAATTCTTTTAATACTTAAGTCATAGATTGGGTAAAAATCATGGAAGCCTAATGCTGACTGAGACCTAATAATTTTTCTCTCAGAAATATATTCTAAGAAACTGCCCTAAACATTGACTCTATCCCTGCTCCCACCCTTTTGAAAAAGGCACCATATAATAATTTTTCATGTAATACAACTGATTACACAGTTCAAATTATAGTGCTTAAAGAAGACTTTCTTCTACTAGAATTATGATTCATTCTCACTGGCAGAATCCAATCCTTGTTAATTTGTTGACTTGTATTAATTCCATGGATATGGTCTCACGTGTAGGCACCGAAATTCAATTATCATTTCTAGTGTATCTTCCTTTTGAACTGTAAACTCTTTGAAAGCATTCTGTATGTGTTGCTCATCCTTACACTGTCAGTGCCTGGCACAGTATCTGATACTAGCAGGTATGTATAAATCTTTGATTGACTTCTTAGCAGACCCACTTGCAAGTCCCTCCTTTTACTCTTTCTATTGTAAATAAAATCTCCTAGCAATCACCAGTACTAGCATTTTCAATTACCAAAAAACTATTAGCAGTAACATTGCCACTGGTAATATTTCAGTCAGTCTACTATCACTAAGCTAATGGGAAATCAATAGTAATAAAGTGGTAGATTATAATGTAGCCATAAAGAATGTTGTTTAAATCAAGTTCCACGGTTCTTTCAGAAGACGGGGAGATTGTTTTGTATGTTCTTGATCTTTCTGAAGTTAAAGTTCATGTATTTTTAGGATGCTAAAAAAAAATCCTGGACATTAAAAAGGTGCCAAACTGTTACACACTCATAAGAAAACATGCTAGATGAATTATTAATACCATGTTAATGCAGCTTCTTAACCAAGCAATGAATTTCTGCAAAAGCATGTGTTATCTTTAAAGCACTGAAGTAAAGGTGCTGTGATACATGAAAGAAAGAAACTGGGATAACCTCAAAAACACAGCTGCTTGGCAAAACATCAGATTTTTTTATAAAGTTGCAAATACTGACAGCAGTGACACTCTAAAGACATGTGGAAGCCAATTCAGTCCTTTTTTTAGATTACCTGTATATATAGTTCCGTGAGTTCTTTAAATTCAATGTGAAATAAGGTAGAGAATATATATCATTATTACTAGAACATCAGTAATTAGTTCTATCAATTTCCATGGGAGACCACTAAACATTTCATAAATACATCTTGTAGATGGGAAAAAATATCTAAAGTTAAATCTAAAAATAAAACATTTGTGCAATTTGTTGAAAATTAGCATTGTTGAAAAGCAGTTAAAGCTGCAAGCTCAAATTTATGTCAGGCTGTAATTTTGCCATTTATATTTACAGAGTTCTCTATCAAGCAGTTTTCTAAAATTTTTCAAGAGCTCAGTAACAAAAATTTGATTTAGTATAAAAAATGCACACAAACGTATACCTTTGCAGCACCATCTTCAGCCTCCCGTTTATGTTTGCTGATGTTGTGGTCTAATTCCTTAATTTTAAGCTGAGAATCATTGTTTTGCTCCTTGTGTTTTGCCACTTCTGCATATTTAGCTTTAATTACAGTGTCCTGGGCTGTTATCACCTCTTTTTGCTTGGTCACCTCTTCTTGAGCTTTATTTACTGACTCCTGAAACAAAAAAATTAAAGAAAATATGTGGTGAGTTAACATGTAAATAATTTCAATTTACTAAACAATTATCTGACAGATCCCTGGGCAAGATGGCAATGTGATTACAGGCAGAGAGATGATCACCTAACCCTCTATATTTTATATCACCATTAAAAGGACTAATTAATTTATACACAGAAGAAAACTTGGATTATCTCTGGAAAAAGGGGTGGGGGTACAATGCTCATGCTGCAAATGAGAGCGTTTTTGCTAGATGTAATGTAGATGGAATCAACTAAGTGAGGAAGAAGAGGGACTGCTAGAAGCTGACTGACCTATGTGATCCCAAAACTGGCAATTCTGGATGAGTAACAGCTATTTGTGCCTCATTCTCTCATCATGATGAGTGAAAAGATTGAGAACACTAAAGTCAAACATCTTAAGCTAATGTTTCATAAAAATATTTCTCCAATTTGGTAAACAAATCCTACCTTATTTTTAGCCACCTCAGCTGCCATTACTTCAATCTGACTTTCATAGGATTTGATAGCTTCATTTACAGCTTCAAGCTGTTGTTTGTACGATGTATGCTCTCTCTTGAGCTCTTCCAGTTCCAGAGTGATAGCTTCAACTTCCTATAAAAAAATACAGTATTTGGGTATTCATATAGGTTATTAACTACTAAAAAACAAGTATGTACAGAACAATTAAATACATAATAATCTCATGCAAGTAAGACCCACAGCTTTGTTACCACTCAGCTACCGAAAGTACAGGTTAAGCTGCTTCCCCAGAAAAAGGAAGTTTATTTTCCTATATCAAAAAAAAAAAAAGTATGTGTAATTTTTATAGGTTCAAAGAACTCTGCATAAATTATTTTCTTTATCCTTTATTCCTACAGGGAAAACAATATAACATTCTATGTAACAGATGAATTAGTGGAAGTAAAGCTTTTTTAAAAACAAAATTGTTCAATGTGTAAAAAGTTTCTCAATATTCTTCTTTCCCACTATAGCCTTCAATTCATTAAAAGAGCAGTCCCCAACCTTTTTGGCACCAAGGACCAGATTTGTGGAAGATGATTTTTCCATATGGCGGGCGCAGGGAGAGAGTATGGTTTCTGGATAAAACCACCCCATCTCAGATCATCAGGCATTAGATTCTCATAAGGAATATGCAACCTAGATCCCTTGCATGCACAGTTCACAAAAGGGTCTGCATTCCTCTGAGAATCTAATGCCACCGCTGATCTGACAGAAGGTGTAACTCAGGCGGTAATCCTCATTTGCCTGCCATACACCTCCTCTGTTACTGGTCTGTGGCCTGGGGGTTGGGGACCCCTGCATTAGAAAATACTTTGACAAGAATCTTAGAGTGGGCTAAAAAAAAAATGCGAGGGAATATATTTAGGTGAAATCGCATAAAAGTGATTAACAGCATAGCCTTTGGAGACAAAAACCTAGCTTCAGATTCCAGCTTTGGCTTAGCTAAAAGATATAATAAAGTATCATCAGTTTACAACTGAATGACACCTTGTAAATATAACATGCTTTGTCTTCCATCATGCTCTCACAGTGCACATTCATTTAGGTGCTTATCAAATAAAAATGTCAACTTGCTGAATCTCTGATATGACATCCACAATACCAAATAATCCACTCCTGAAGAAAGGCCATCGGCTCTTGAAGGAAGCATTTACCAACTATCAACTTTGCCCTTTCCTTAAAATTAGCATCCCCTACTCACAACTATGAAACACTCGACTGCAGGCTTTTCAGAGAAAAATACAGATTAAATAACCCTTATCCAAAGTGTGTAGGACCAGAAGTCTTTCAGACTTCAGATTTTTTTTTGGATTTTGGAATACTTGCATTATACAGAGTAATTGAGTATCCCAAATCCAATCTGCTCCAATGAACATTTCCTTTGAGCCTCAGATCAACACTCAGAAAGTTTCTAATTTGTATTTTGGATTTGAGATGCTCATCCTGGATACTTCTTTGACTTGTAAGAAGCACAATTTGTTTCCAAAGAACACTGCTCCCTTTTAGATTCTCAGATCAATTCTGATGAATAAGGTCAACCAATGATGCTCTACCACCTTCAGCTCTACATTGACTTTAAAAGGTTGGTTCAATTTCAAAAAGAAGTTATTACCTGTTGTTTTTCTTTCATCTTCTTGCTAGATGCATCTGCCTTTGTTTTGGCACAATCCAGTTTTTTCTGAGCATCTTTCAGTTCTCGCTCTCTTTCAGCTTCTGCATTTTTCATTTTATTTTCCAATACTTCATATTTTTCTTCTGCTTTTCTTTGGATTTCTTCAGTGTTTTTCAAAGTCTCCTCACTTTCCTCTGCATCATAAAGCAAGCAAATGTGGCTAAATTAACAATGGTAAAGGTTTACAAATTCAACTTTTAATAGAAGAAATGGTTTGGAAAATTACAGGGTACAATTTAAGAAAACTAACTATCCCAATGATATTCTAGAAATGGTATAATGAAACGCAGATCCTACCTAAAAGCCATACTTGAATTATCTAAATATCTGTAACAAAATAATTTCTTTTGCTATGAACTTGAACTTTACCTACAACTATCCTTTTACAAAGGTACTGAAGCAATCTATTTAAAAAAAAAAAATCACAGATCGTATTTTTAACGCAACTGTATGCTTCCTAAAACCAGAACAGTGTAACTATGGTATTTTTCTATAGTTGCTAGAAAGTGTGTAATTTCATAAACAAGCCTACTTTATTTCTTTGCCTATTTTATACATATTCAGGGAACTTCTCATTAAAGTCGACAAATAATATGACAGTATGTCTAGGATACAGCAAAGGAAAAACATCCCCAAATCTGTGAAAGAAAAAAATAAGGTCAGGCGTGGTAGTTCATGCCTGTGTAATCCCAGCACTTTGGGAGGCCAAGGCAGGCAGATCATGAGGTCAAGAGATCAAGACCATCCTGACCAACATGGTGAAACCTCATCTCTACTAAAAATACAAAAATTAGCTGGGTGTGGTGGTGCACGCCTGTAGTCCCAGCTACTCGGGAGGCTGAAGAAGGTGCTTGAACCCAGGAGGCAGAGGTTGCAGTGAGCTGAGATCCCACCATTGCACTCCAGCCTGGGGACAGAGAGAGACTCCGTCTCAAAAAAATAAATAAAAGAGCAATACTGAATGAACACGTGTTGCTGTAACAACTGATATGTATTGTGAGTGTTAGGACCCAGGTGCAAACATAACCTTGGAAGTCATTACCGCACAATTTCTTACACTACTTTTCATTGCAGAAAATACTATTAAAATATTAGTGGAGAAGCACATGTGTGGATATTGTCCTAATGAATGACAAAAATTTAAACTACCACACGCAATTAAATTCTAAGGAAAACATATAAGCTATCTTAAAATTAGGGAAATGGCTATAAAGTGAATTACACTAAACATTAAAAACTTTTGTATAACAAAAATACTATGAACACAAAATTAAAAGACTAGTACATAGCCAAAAAAGACGGTAAAAGGATATTTGCAATGCACATAACCTACAAGAAATTAGGACTCTCAAGAATGAGAACAGTGGGAAAAAAACCATGAGCAACCCATGGGCAAAAGAAATAAACAGAACATTCACAGAAGTATAAACCCAAAGGTCCAATGAACATACAAAAAAAGATCCCAAATTTCATCAGCAATTAGGGAAATGCAAATTAAATGCTAATGCATGCTATCTTTTCACAACCAACAGATTTGGAAAATTTTAAAAGTCTGGAGAAAAAAGAACTTGGAGAAATGAAAACTTTCATATGCTACTGGTGGAAATGAGTATTGGTAAAAACGAACAGACCTTTGACAATATACAATAAAGATGAAAATGACCATACTCTAAGACCTAGAAATCCCATACTTGGATTTTCCCTAAATAAACTTTATCATATATATCTTAAACATAGCACAGGTAGAGAAGATACCTAAAGTAAGGTAACGGATATGAATAAAACCAGAGATTAAGCATGGACTGTTTTCATCTTACCAATGGTTTTTTTAAGGGCATCTAATTCTTCTTGTTGCTTGTGATATGAGCTTTGCTGGAGCTTGGTTTGTAATAAATCTGCCTCTTCAGTTTTCATCTCCCACTGCTGTTTTAGTTGGCGGTATCTTACAGAAACAGAAACATGAAAGAAATGACTGTCATTTTTCTGGTATTTGAGAAATACATTCAAACTTCAGATTCTTACCTTAAATAAACTCACATACATTATAAACAATATAAGATGCTACTGGTTACAGGAATAATTTTGATGGCTTTCAAGTTTCTGAGGCACCAATTAATTCAAATTTAGATCTGGTCATTGAAGGTGAACAACTCTAAATGACTAAAATCCATAATAACTATTTACATTAAAAATATTTAACAGCTAGGTTTCCTTAAAAATAATCCCTCTTGCTAACTGAAAAGAAAAAAAAAATCAAACCAACTACTCACCATGAAAAATGATTAATTAAAACAATTACATAAAATTTCAAAAATGTAGTGATCTATTTATTAACCTCATTTTCAAATGTTAACAATAATAATAATGTTCCCTACTTTTAGTGTAAGAAAAATAGTTTTGAACTTAGTTGTTTAAAACGCACTTTCTTGAAAACTTTGTAATTCTATCCCAGTTCTGGCTGCTTAGTCATTTCTTTTGAAAGGTATTCAGCTAATTCAGTTGCAGTGAAATTTCAAGTTAATATAAATTCACAAAGTACCTTGTCACTAGAAATTCATGAAGTTTGAGGGAAAAAAAAAAAAAAACTTATAAAATATAAATACTACCTTGAGTATTCTTGCCTGAAGATATACTTGACGGTACTTAAAACAATAATTTTAACTTCAAATTAATTTTAAAATGTGGAGTGTAGAAATATTTGTTTAAAAGATGTTACTTTCCTGATATTGTGTGAAACAATGGCTTTAGCTGATTCTTCCACCATTCTCATTTTTTTCAAAATCTATTTTCCTTCCTTGACCTCAGTGTCACAATTAGCAAAGAATTCAATTCTGCAGAATAAATGATCCAATACTACTGAACAAAATTAACAGTTCTAAACCAAATGTAACTAACTACAAACTCATCACCTTGTTAGAGCTTCCACATATCACAGAAAAATTTTGTTTTACTCTTCTCACAGAAAAAAATTCATTTACTCTATGGTTAATTTATATTCATGAAGGTAAAATGCAGGCCTTTACATGTATGTGATGTTTGAAAGTAAACAGGATAGAACACTTGAGGCCAGGAGTTTGAGACCAACCTGGCCAACGTGGTGAAACTCCATCTCTACTAAAAATACAAAAATTAGCCGGGTGTGGTGGCAAGTGCCTGTAATCCCAGCTACTTGGGAGGCTGAGGCAGAAGTTGCAGTGAGCTGAGATCGGGCCACTGCACTCCAGCCTGGATGACAGAGTGAGACTCCGTCTCAAAAAAAAGAAAGAAAAAAGACAAATTCTGATTCAATTTATATCTCTGAATGGCCATCCTGACTATGAAAATCTTGTCCATATTTAGTGTCCTCAAAAGTCTTGGTGCCATTTTAAGCTTTCATAACTACAGAAATTGAATACTAAAAACATACCCAAAAATAATCAGTTCAACATTTATTTAGATTTTTAAAATTGTATTCAGTATTGCGAGTTCTGAATAAAATCTTTTTAAATCAGTCCCTATTTGTCATCTTCAGAGATACTGGAAAAAATTACAATTGAACTTTAAAAAAAAAAAAAATCTTTTTTTTGAGACAGGGTCTCACTCTGTCCCCAAGGATAGAGTGCAGTGGCACAATCTCAGCTCACCACAACCTCGAACTGCAGGGCTCCAGCAATCCACCCACCTCAGCCTCCTGAGTAGCTCAGACCACAGGCACATGCCACCACGCCTGACTAACTTTTTTGTATTTTTTTATAGAGACAGGGTTTCTCCATGTTGCCCAAGCTGGTCTTGAACTCCTGAGCTCAAGCGATCCACCCGCCTCAGCCTCCCAAAGTGCTGGGATTACAGGTGTGCACCACTAGGCCTGGCCAAACTTTCAAACAATGCACTTTGTTAAGTTTGTAGCTCTTTTAACTCATGAAGCTTTCAATTCAAGTGGTGACTATTCTCCCAGATAACCACAGAGCCAGTTCACTCACTCTTGTTCACTCACTCTTTCGTGTGTTTATTCAACAATCATGTCCTCAGTGAGGCTTTTCCTGGCCACCCAATATAAAATTTTCACATGTCTTTGCCCTAGATAGTTCCTGTCTCCCTTCCTGATTTACTTTTTTCTTCTTAGAACTAGTAACATGTTTTACCAATTTATCTTTCTTTATCGTCCGCTTCCGCAACAAGAAAAAACTAGATGAAGGCAGGGATATTTATCTGATCCCCAGCCCCTAGAAGAGTATATGGCACACAGGAGGCACTCAATAAATGTTTACTGACTGACACAAAAAGGTTACATTAGCATGATCCCAATATTGAAAAAATAAAAATACGCATATACCTCTATTATACAAAAATAGAAGTGAAGTTGGAAAGTATATATATAGCTTATCCATACCTACACAGGAGAAATACTGTAAGGGAACACTGAAATTTTAGTGCTGATATTCAACATGAACTTGTTTACCTGCTCACTAGGCAACCTAGCAGATCCTTGATATACGTAGGACAGCCACAATGCTATTAAACTTACTGTGGGCACCTGATCAATGCTATGCTCTATCATATTCATGTCAAATCAAGAAATCAAGTATCCTCTGGTATCAGACACCAGAGTATCTAAGGGTTTCGCCACCAACCCTAGCCAAGTGCTAGTGTATTTCTCAGCAGAGAGAATGGAATATTTGAATGATTTTTTTTTGTTTTGCTTAAATAGATTTTGCTAATTTCTTAACAAAGACATCTCTCTTATGAGAAAAAAATGGATAAATGGTAAGTTATCAACTCACAATTTAATCAAACATTTTAAATAAAACCAAAAATATGAGAAAAGTCAGAAGCTGTATTTCTTGAAATAAAAGTAAATTTTCTATCATTTTCTACTATGCAAATCTTTAATTAAAAAAATGTATATACAGTTCTTACTTTTCAGCAGTGTTTTTAAGACCTGCTAATTCCTCCTCTAGAGCCCGCAGCTCATTCTCTTTGATTCTCAGTTCATCCTGAACATCTTTGAGTTCTTGAAACTTGGTTAAAATAGAAGCCGCCTGGGATCGAGCACCTGATAGAGGCAAATTGAAACAGGTCTTCCACATTAAGTTACCAGGTATGTACTACACAATAAAAAGTCTTCTAAGAGAATTATACCCAAATTGACTCAATAGTAAATATTTTAATAAGCTTATGAAGCCATGGAATTCATTCCATCACCTGAACCTTAGAACACAGAGAACTCATAACAGATCCAAGAGGTTGTAGTAGGTATTATTTATTCAAAATAACCACTGCCTTGTCTACTGGGCCCATCTTCCACCCTCTGACATTGGACTTGCCTATGTGATTTGCTTTGGCCAATGAAATGGGGAAATGTGTCTCTTCTGAAAGTAAACTTTAGGAGGCAGTACATAAGTCACATTTGCTTTCCGTTTGCCATGGGAAAAATATGTTCAAGACAGAAACTACTACTCCTTCACACTGAGTCCCAGAATGAGAATAGCGCTGAGCAGAAAGGCAACTGATCTGCAGCAGATGTAGCATAAACATGGAATAAATTTGTTGTAAGCTAAGATTTCGGGGCTGACCTAAGTTCTGGTACAGTGCAGCAAGGAGAATAAACCGATTTCACATTATGCAACTATAACTATCTGGCAGTCACAGGGTGAGGTATTATGTTGACAAAGAAACTCTGCAGGTTTGATGGAACAATGCTAAGGTCAATTAAAAATGCTTTTAAACACTTTGTAATTAAAATACGGGGTTACTTATTTCATATCCTGTAAGTAAAAACTTCAAAAGCATCTGAATCAACAAAATCTAAAAAGTTTCTTCTCTTGTAGACATTTAAAAACACGTAGTCTCTTTTTATCTTCCATTTGCAGATACTGGTCATTTGACTGTGTACTGGAGAACCTGATACCTGGTCATGGAATTCACTGAATTGGCTGTTTTCCTGGCCTAGAACATTAAGTCACTTGATATCTCAAGTGGCTTTATGCCGTCTACTGGGTTAAAAACACAAACTATGAAATCAGACTGCTGGGATTCAAATTCTGAGCTCTGCCACCCTGTAGTGCGTTATTTAACCACTCTGTATCTTCATTTCTGCAAATGTGTATTAGAGATGATAATAATATGCCTACCTCATTGTTGTTATTAAGAACTAATTCTTATTTAAAGCCCATAGAATAGGGCTTTATAGAATGATAGACATGTTCTATATCTGCATTGTCGAATTATCCATTAACCATTTGTGGTTATGGGCTCTTGAAATGTGACTAATGCAACCAAGGAAATTACTTTTAACTTAATTAAATGTAAAGAGTCACATATGGCTAGTGGCTGCTGTATTGGACAGCATAGTTGTAGAACACTGTCTGGTACATAGTAAATATTATTCAGTGTTTGTTATTCTATTGTTTTGACAAAGATCTGCAAACTCGAGTGTCGCAAATACTAGACCAAGAAGAACATGATCACTGTCTAAGAATTCCTCTAAGGCATTAAGGTACCATTTCAAGGGCAGGTTTAATTTTTTGTTTTACTTTTGACAGGAGGTAGGTGGCACTGGCAAACACACACATGAGAAGTTAACATGTTTCCTGAAGAAGTGGGTAGTTGGGCTAAAAATGTACTTAAAAAAGGCGTCTTCCTATTTACCACAAAGAATTGTGAGGACAAAAGGATATAAAACTTACCTCCACTCAATGTCCCATGAGGATCAAACACATCACCTCCGAGAGTTACAGTTCTAGTCATTATCCTCTTATCAAAGGCCACTTTTTTGGCATTATCCATATTGTCACAAACAAATGTTGTTCCAAAGACAAACTCCATTGCTTTCTGAAGTTCTGGTTTATATTCAACCAGGGAAAGAGCCACATGAACGTTGTCAGGGCCAACCTGTGGGACAACAACAGATATGCCACAGTACATACTACTACTTTTCCTTTCAGATATTATTTTATAAACCAGTAAGAACTGCTGTAATAGAAACTTAAGTATTACTTACCTAGCATTAAAATTCTTTCTGAACTTTCTAAAAAGCTATGTAAAACTCAAAGTTTCAGGAAAAAAAAAATTGCAGATTTAAATACTGAAAGATCTATTGCTAAGTAAAATATTTATTAATAGCTAGTATGGGGCATTATGAAAGTTTCTATCAATAAGGAGCCATTACCATGTTTCTGAGTGTCCTTCACCCAGGTTGACTGGACACAACTTTAATTATAGTACAGGTTGAGTATCCTTTATCCTAAATGCTTAGAACAGAAGTGTTTGTTTTCAGATTTTGGTATATTTGTATTACAGTGGTTGAACTTTCTAAATCCAAAATGCTCCAATGAGCATTTTTTGGGTGTCATGTTTTGAATTTTGGAAAATTTCAGTTTTTGGACTTGGAGTGCTTAACCTGTAATTCCCAGATCAACACAGCTATATGAAAATGTTGTTTCTATAATCAGGAATTTGGTTTCACAACAAATATTTTTTCATACAAATGAAACATGCTAGAGCAGTCGTCTGCCAGTTACAGAAATGAAAACACAACTAATAACTGAGAGTAAAAGTAATTTAAAAAATCCCTCAGTCCTCTATTTTGATCACAATGCTTCTTCTCAGCCTTTATTTATAGAGTCTACCTCTGTCCATCATTTTAGAAAAGCTAAGCATCTCTTTTAGAGCTTAGTATCAGCAGTGGCAATCACAATGAAGGAAGCTCTATGTAACACATGTTCAGTATTGTTCTTTGATGTGGCAGCCACCTTCAAATAGGTTTGGCTAAAGGATTTGAGGCAAAGTATTTTTGCTGTTACTTGAAATCCCAATTTCCTTCTAATGCTGGGACTTGATGTATGGCTGAATTAACTTCCTGAGCCTTCTTGACTTAATGGTGATTTTTCAAGTAAAGAAAGTACCAACCAAAAACATCACCTTTCAATTACTCAGCACTCATCCTCCCTCTCCTGATAGTATACCTATCAACACCACTGTATTTTGAAATCATTAATTCATTGAAATCTTCTGAATGTAACTAAGGATACAACAACATCCACTTAGTTACAAGTATATTTTTAAGTTTCATAGAAATGTCTTTTCAACTGATGTACTTGGAATGTCTGATCAATAAAAAAACTGATATTACAGCTGAATGTTATGACTGACTTCATGTTTTTACAGTATTACACAACTACAATAACTTTTAAATGTATTTCCTTGTACTAATCTATTTTTTTCCTAGCAAGCATGTCACTTTAGATCAATGGCAGCAGTTGAATGGGATCCTGGTCACCTGCTACGTACCTGCACAGGCTGAATAGCAATCTAGAAGAACTCTAATAAAGAAGCATCACTGCAATACTAATGAAGGCCTTCCATAATGGCTGCGACTGTGGGCAGTTTAAGTATGCCCGACATAAAAAGAAACAAAAACGAAAACTTGAAGAATTTGGGGTACTTATCTAGAAGCTCGATTCTAACCATTCAGGAGTCAAGAGTGTAATTTTCACCATCACCTGATAGTCATGTGATTTAAGGTTAAAAAGGACATTCTAATACCACAAAGTGAAGCATCAAAGGGAGTTCAAGTCTTCCAACATTTCTATTCTCTTATCATCTAATTGCATGAGCCAACCCAATTTTTTCGTATTTTAATTTTGTGGTTCTGCATATGATTATGTCCCTCAAAATTAACGTCTTCTAACTTAAAAAAAGCACAGATGACGATTAAACATATAAATAAAACAAAATGAGACTTACAAGATTCTGAGCAACTCTCAGAGTTTCTGGTGCGATACATCTGGCTGAAATTTTATTGAGTGGAATTATAGTGTATCGACGTTTCAGTTCCCCCCTTTCTAGTAGCTTTTTACCAGTAACCTACAACACACATTGGAATTTAAAAACCGCACGTTAAAGATGACAGAAAATTGAGAGAATGCAAGTTTAGTAGTCTATAATAAATAAATGTTTAGTGCCATTTATCCCAAACAATCAAGTTATAATTACATATGCAATGGAACATCATTTGAACTTGAAAAAAGGAGATGCTGCCATTTGTGACAACATGAATAAACCCAGAGGACATGATGCTAAGTGACATATCAGATGAAGAAAAAAAAAATACTGTATGACCTCACTTGCACATAGAATCTTTTAAAAAAAGCTGAACAAATAAAAAGAATAGGATAGTGGTTATCAGGGATGAGGAGTGAAAGAAAATGGGTAGAAGTAGGTCATAGGTCAAAGGGTACATATTTGCAGTTGGGTAGGATAAATAAATCTACCTATTCAGAGATGTAATGTATAGCATGAGGACTATAATTAATACTATATACTGAAAATTTGCTAAGAGTAAATTTTAGGTGCTGTCACACACAAAAAAGGTAACTAAGGAAAGTGAATGGCTATGTTAATATGTTTGACTACAATAATCATTTCACTATGTATATGTATCAAAACATCTTGTATGTTTGTTTTTTTCTTTTTTTTGAGATACAGTCTTGCTCTGTTGCCCAGGCAGGAGTGCAGTGGTGCGATCTCAGCTTACCGCAACCTCCACCTCCCAAGTTCAAGCAATTCTTGTGCCTCAGCCTCCAGAGTCACTGGGACTCCAGGTGTGTGCCACTGCGCCTGGCTGACTTTTGTATTTTCAGTAGAGATGGGGTTTTGCCATGTTGCTGAGGCTGGTCTCGAACTCCTGGGCTCAAATGATCTGCCCACCTCAGCTTCCCAAAGTGCTGGGATTACAGGTGTGAGCCACCGTACCCAGGCTTCTTGTACATTTTAAATATATATAATATAAATTTAAAAAAACAACAAGGAAGTAAATTTGACAATGACTACGTAGCATTTACAGGAAAGAGTACAAGCATTCTACAGAAGGATAATAAGTGAGAACTGAAGAAATGTAAATAAATTCAATGTTACCTTGATGGGAAGACTGACATCAAAAACAGGTCATTTATTCCCAGATTATTTTACAAATTAAATTCAACTTATACAGCAAAGAGATTCCAAAAGTTTAAGATTGGTAATATGCATTCTGAGTTTCTGAGTAAGCATGAGACCTCCTTTGGAATAGTTATCAAAAAGTTATGAACCAAATAGTTTTACCCTATAAATACGTCACCTTAGGGGAGAGGCTTAAAACATCAAAGTATTTAATTCTTTTAGCAGCACATGACTTTTCAAGCTAACCAAATTTTAAATTTTTTAAAATTAAAATCAACTTACTTCTGTGTCTACTACAACATTGTAGAGTCGTTCTCCAGCCACTAATTCTAAAGCTGTGGTCGCAGAAGTATCTTTCACACTAATCAGAGAAGCCACAAGTCCTTTCACACAATTTCTATTCCAGTTCTTCTCTGGATCCCTGAAATACAAAAGTTGACAAAAATTAATCTTAGATAATAAAGTAGAAAAAGTTATACTTTACTCATTAAGAGCTCTTTTGGACAACACATTAAAGTGAAATGAAAGCAGAATCAGCACATGGTTTTAACAAACCAAAAATTTTAAAATGTCCCAAATGACCAGCCAGCTGTTGTTTTTAAATCATAATAGATCTTTCAGTATGTTTCAATGTAGTAAGAACAACTCTGATGTTCTAATCCCTATAATACATATGATTACTATAAATATTCCATAAAAAAACCCACATAGCAAAACAAATTATAAGATGTAAACGTGGATATTTAACATTAATGACAGAATAACTTTAAAGACATTTTGAACTGAGATTAAATTTCCCTCATTTTAAGATTAGTGGCATCATTAGCCATTAAATTTCACAAGAATTTCCCTGCCAACATTTAAAACATTTCAACAAATGTTTAAAGGAAAAATACCAATGAAAGAAAAGCAGTTTACCAAAAGTTTCATACAAAAATCTTGGTGTCGACAAAATTTTCAGACTGCTTCCAGCTTAAATAAAAATGTCTTGATTATTACTATGTTAAAATTCAAGGCTTAAGTCTCTTACTTGTATGCAAATCGAAGATTGGGAAATCTGGCTAATAGAGCTTCATATGTTTCTTTCAATCTACCAATATCACGAGACAGCTGCCTGCGCTTTTCCAAAAGGCTTTCCTCTTTATTTTCTGAAGGATAAATTATAATAAATTAAAACCAAGTTTTAAAAGCTCAGTCTACTGTTTTAAGGAAAATATTAGTAAACACTATTTCCAAAGCATGCAAAAAATACAAATTTCTGTAAGTATTAAAAAAGCATGCTGAACCTTCCTATTTCTATCCATTGTCAAACAGACATTATTTCCAATGGCAAACACCACAATTTTCATTCCAAAAAATAACATACAAACTGAATGCCTACTAATGTAGAAATACACAAATGACATTTTTGAGCTTTCAAATGGTTGAAGCAGGAAATTCTCAATACTGAGTTCTCAAAAATTCAAGAGTTGTTTTATAATTAGGTATTTTTTGACTATATTTACAAACACTTCTTACACTAATGCTTGTTAATAAGCTAACAAATGTTTCCTACTTGCTTGCGTTCTTTATTTAAATTAGCTTTTTATCAAAAATCACTACCTCCTCATGATCTGATTATCATGTTTTTAAAGGCAAACCTTCATAATTTAGCTTTTTCATTTCAGCTTCAAGTTTTTCTTTAAGTCTTTTTACAGCTTCTAGAGCTTCTTGATCCTTCCTGTAGCCACTATCCATCTTCTTAACTTCAGCTTGTTTATTCTTTAATTCCTGTTGAGCATGCTTCAACTTCATCTGAGCCTGTGGCAGAAAAATGCAACAGACCATAGGATGTATGAGGCAGACAGTGCTAGTAATTAAATGGCTGAGATTCAGATTGGTTTTACTAAGAGACCTTAACCTTAAAAATTTAACTGTTTGGTCTCTTGGATTAGTATTTCAACAAATTAGTCATTTCCCAGTATTTTCACCTCAAAAAACTACTCAAAGTATAAACTAATATATGATTAATATGTTAAAGAATTTAAAATTTAGTCCGTATTTTTAATAAAATGACATATTCAAATTGAAGGATTATATCGAATAACTGTCAGTAGCTGGTAATTAAAAACAGAAAGCTAGAAATCACAACTCTCGTTCTTTTCCTTTCCGCTTAGTTGTTCATATTTGTATGTGTATATATTTGTGAGTGCTGTCTAGTAACAGTAAAGAAACTTAATTGAGCAATAAGATATAAGATTATACAGGAAAAGAAGCTAAACTGACAGAGAAACTTAAATGCTGAGTCTGATAATTAAATGCTAGAACTATTTAAATTACATGTGTCAGGCCTTCAAGAATTTATACACTTGAACACTGCTTCTTAAAACTATGAACTAGTACTCTAAAACCTAGATGGGGTTTTAGATGGGGGTATCCTCCAAAACTGTATAATGATATATTTTTCCCAGTTCCCTTATAAAATAATAGACAAACAGAGTACTTTAAAGCTTTCCTACTACTGAGAGTTCTTACAAATTTGTGACTATCATCTCTGTCATGCCTGAATGAAAAAGTTGCAAATATATAAAGGGAAAAACCTGAGGATTAACGCATAATCACACACATTTGTGTACATGTTTTAAAATCTGTGTCTTCCATTAAAAACAAAACAATGATGTGCCTGTGTACATGTATTTTTTCTGCTAGCAAAATTCTTATGTTCATAGGACTTTAAGTTGCACTACTATGTAAAATCTGAGAAACATTATAATAGACTGACAAGACTTTTAAGATTATGAAATCAGAGTAGGGAGAGCGAAGACTAGAATGTGGCTACATGTGAGGTAGAGATACTTCCTAAAAAAATGTAAAGTTTGAGAAACAAGGTTTTAAGAACTAGGTATGATAGGCAAAGCAATGGGGAGGACAACCCTGTTTTCCTGTTAAAGCTTAAGACTTCAACATTATGATATCAATAAAAAATAAAAATAGCCAAAAAGAGACAAGAATAAATGGATTAATCTCGAAAATTCCACACAACGCTGCAAACAGAAGCATTTATTGCACTTACATACTGAATTAAGGTAATTTATGTAGTACGGCATCTTAACAAATTAACATCACCAATATTTAGCAATCAACATATTTGAATTTCGCTGCATTAGGCATTAGAGTTGTAGAATAAAGTAAACCAACAAGTTCCTTGAGACTGATTATTTTCAACATTATGTGACAATTGCCAAAGCATAACGTGAAAAGAAACTTCTTGGAAAAAAAAGCAATCACATAGTGCTTAATGTCTCTATTTACCTGTTTGGCTTCTGTCTGAGCTTTACTTATATCATTTTTACAGGCCATCATTTGACCAGCAAGAGTTGCTTCTGCTCCATCTTCATTACTGGACAGGCCAGCAGAAACAGCATTGAAGTGCTGCTGTGCAGCCGCCAGAGCTTCAGCATCTTTATTACTTGCTTCTTGAAGGGCATGCAGTCCATCTGTTATCTTTTTAACCTCTTTTTCCTTTGCTGCTAAAGTTTTAGAGTCCTTTAGGAAGAGTTTCAAATGGAAAAATATTATATTTCAGGAAAAACACCCACTTTCTTATACGCATATACCCGTATGTAATCAAATTCCATAGCAATTTGGAGTGAGCATAATAAAATAATTTAACCATCATAACTTTATAAATACTGAATTATCATTTTGAAATTCACTCTCAGTTTTTAGAATAAATATAACTCTTATACTACTGGTTCATTCCATGTTATAAATTAAATCCATGAGACATTGGGCTAAATAATAATTGCAGATTTAAACAAATCCTTGAAGGGACTAAAAATGAATTTCTAAAGCTGTAAAACTGAAATAACAGACATCCTACACTAAGCTTAAAAGTAGAGATTTTAGAATTAAGAGCATGTATATGAAAATATTTTATAAACTGTCAAGAGCCATAAAATTTGAGCATTAAATAGTTTTAGAGAAAGTATTACTATTATGTAACACCTTTTAAGTAATATTACCAGATATCTGACACTATGCAAGATATCAGCTCTGAAAAAAGAAAATCTAGCAATCTTATTTACAATTAAAGTGACAACAAATTTTGGCCCACTTGATTAGTTCATGATTCATCAAATATTTATTAAGTGCTTACTATATAGTAGGCCCTGTTCTAAGACATTAAAGACACAGACTAAGTCGCTGTTCTAAGGGAGCCTATATTCAAGGATAGAAGACATAGTAATCAAACAAAACAAGGTTGGGGAATACAGTGATAGGAACTACTACTTCAAGAATAAGAGAAGGCCTTTGAAATGCCATTTGAACAGAAGACTGGGTGAAGTGAGAGGAGTGACAGCGCAAATACTTGTGGGGCAGTATACCTGAAAGCCCTGAGGAACATGTTTGAATGTTTGAGGAACTGGACTAGGAGCACAGTGAGTAAATGGCTAAGGAGTCAAGAGTCACATCAAGAAGCACCTTGCAGGCCATGGTAAAGACTCAGATTCAATTATATAGTTGATCCTTAAACAACATGGGAGTTGGAGTACAGATCCACCCTACAGTCAAAAATTACATATACTTTTGATTCCCCCAAAAACTTAACTATTAATAGCCTACTGTTAACCAAAGCCTTACCAATAACATAACACAATTAACTCATATTTTGTATGCTACATTATATACTGTATTCTTGCAATAAAGCTAGAAAAAAGATGTTAAAAGCATAAGAGAAAATACATTTACAGTAGTGTAGTGTATTTATTGATGCGATAAGTTTATATCATCTGTTTACGAGATAAATCATCTGTAAACCACAGGTGCAGACCTCAATCTATGGTACATTATCAAGCACTCAACTATTTTTTGTAGCATCCTGACTTCTCTGCTTTTTGGGAGCATTTTCAGTATCACTAGTGGCAATTCATATGGATTCCATGTTATTCGGGTTTATGGTACTGCACTAAACGTGATGAAAAATACACGAGAACCACAAGAGATCACTTTCTACTGAGCTCTGCAACTTACTGGAAACGTGAACTACTAAGAAGTAAATGATTAATGTCACACTGAGTTTACCTGAGCTCACCACAATAGCAACAGGAGGTGGCTACAAAATTATTATAATAGTGTAGTATGTTCTACAGTTTTATGCAGTTATCATTTAACATTGCATCTTTACATTTGTTTACATTTCTCTCAACTATGAATAATGCCAAGTATGGTGTTTATGTTTTGATAAATTTTAACTTTTTACGATAGATTTTTGTATATTTTATGGTAGTAAATGATAAAATAGACTAGTACCTAAATATATTTTGTGCATTTATGACAACTTAACTTTTTCTTAATTTTTTTGATATTTCTAGGCAATATGGTATTTGTCTGCAAATTTTTTCAAATTGTTGCAAACCTCCAAATAATTTTCCAATATATTTATTGAGAAAAATCTGCTAATAAGTCGATCCATGCAGTTCAAAACCATGTTGTTTCAGTGTCATACAGCATACATGTAATTCGGAAACCACTGAAGGATTTTAAGCACAGAAGTGATGTGATTCCATTTATATTTTAGCTTCTGTAAAGAACAGACTATAGAGTGGCAACAGGAAAAAAGTAGCGTAACTAATAACATTATTGCAGTAGCCCTCATGAGAGGTGATGGCTTGAACGAGGTTGGCAGTAATGGAGGTAACAAAAAGTGGCTGTATTCTGAATACACTTTTAAAGTTAACAGAATTTGTTGACAGACTGGATCTAGATATTTAAAGAATGGCGAGAATCCAGAGGACTCTAAGATTTCTGGCCTCAACAATTAGGTAAATAGTGGTACCATCTACTGACATGAGGAAAATTCAGTAACTCAGGTGGGTTTGGGTAGTTGAGGGAAATTCCTAAATTCTATTCCGGATATGTTAAGTTTTACACTTTTTAAAACTCATCCAGATAAAAATGTTAATTAAGTAGCTGGACAAAGAAATCTAGAGTTTGTTGGACAGTCATCTGGGTGTCCTTAGACTAAACTTGTTCTCCCTTTCTCAGTTGCAGAATAGCTGTAGAATGTGCTAGAAAATGCAACATTCTGATAGAGGGAATGGCCTGAATAATCCATACTCTATTTCAGTTCCCTCCTAGAAATATGCATGTCCTTTCATGCTTTAGCTCAGCAACTCACGTAAACCAGGGGATCATATGCTGACCACCCCCATTTCTCTATTTCTGGGATATAAACCCAGGGCAAGCTGCTTTCTGGGGTCCCTCAACTGTATGGGGAACATACAGATGAAACTCCATCCAACACTTGTGGGAATGGCCCAACATGAAACCTAGGATTTTACTGTCTATTACTACCTATCTGTAGGAAATAAATTTGCTTCATATAACTTGTGCTGTATGGGTGAGTTCTATTAACACCGACAAGTTGGTAACTAGTGCATACTGAACTTGCTTCACACCATCAGTGCACTTAGTAGGGTCTGCTCTGACAGAATCATGATCTCCTGGTTGTTGGACGCATGTAATTGCTCATTCCCAGCGCCAGAGAGCTCGGAGCTCGGGAAGTGGGTAGTCAGATGGATCCCGAGAGGGAACAGGAAAGAGGTTCTCAGACAGTCTCTTAGGCATCTGAGAGAACCAACACATACGATGCAGGCCTTCATAGAAAAGGAAGCTCACTAGAGGACGAGTATACGGAAAGGCCAGGAAAGGCCAGGAAAGGCTTATGCAGCCTGGCTGAAGTGTTTGTTTAAGAGACACTGTGGATCCAAATGGCTAAATGGCATAGTTTAGAGTGGGACCGAGGTCTCTAGGTCCCCACCAGAGATGGCCCTATACTTCCTGTCAAGATGAGAAAAAGAAATGAAATTAGGCTTTTCTGGAGTTCTTGGATACTGGAGCCCACAGGACATATTTCCAGATTTCCTAGGGAAAAGTTAAACTGATGACCATGGGAGGGTTTCAGGTGAATGTAATGACTCACTATGCTTATCTGCTGTGAGTAGGATACTTTGTGTCACTTTGGGTGCTGGTGACCACAGTTCCCACCACTGAGTATGGATATTGATAGTTTGGTTGCTTGTGGTGCAGAACATCACCACCACCTGAGGAGGTATGCCCCTCGCAGCTAAGAATTTGAGCTATACCAGTGGTGCATATCCAACCCGGCCTGCCACCTAAGACCTCATAAGTTACTCAAGACTTACCCAAAACCTCTTAAGTTACTCAATGAAAGCAGTACTGCATACCAAGTGGAGAATAAGACACTACTTTCTTAATTCAAAACCCACTACAGATAAAAATGTCACAATGCACTGGCCTAGTCTGGCTAGTCAGAAAGGCCTTTGGGGCATGAAGACTAATGGATGGTCACAGGCTGAATGTCAAGGTCACTTGGACAGAAAGCCAAGGAAGTATCCCAGATATAGTCAAACAAAAATTGTTGGTGCTGGTGGCACTTACTAATAAAAAAGAAGCCCCACAGCTGGTAGGTCTCTTGGGTACTAAACACAGCATATAACCCATGTGGGTGTTTTTCTGGCCCCCTTTAATCCAGGTGACCAACAAAGCTGCCAACTTTGAACAGGGGACTTTGCAGTAGCAGGCCTTAGAAAACAATTTAAAGTGGTGGCCTTGGTGCTGCTTTTAAAACATTTACAGTCTGTTAGCCTGATGCAATGACAGGTGTCCACAATCTCCATGCATGCTGACTGCAGTCTATGGCAACAGAAACTTGTCACTGGGGAAACCGAGCCTCTTCTAAGTTGAACTTTAAATTGCTTGAGGCAGCCACCCAATACAACTCTTGGAATGTAACTTCTTGCTTGCTATTGTGGACAGGTAGAGACTGTGTGTCTTAAGGCCAGAGCACTACATGCGATTCCGTGACTTAAACTGCCCACTCTTACTTGGGTGCTTAAAAACCCTATCAATGAATTGGGGCAGGCTCAAAAGAGCTTGATTATCAAACAGAAATGGTATATTTGAAATCAAGCCCAGTTGGAACCCCAAGGGACCAGCAGGCATCATGAAAAAAATGGCTAGCTTATTAGAAGGGTCCAAACAACCCACAGGGGATGCTTTGGCTTCTCCTCTGGCTCGCCGGGTCCTAAGATTCTGAGATGTGCCTACTAATGGTATGGCGTGGTTTACTGAAAGTTCCATCAAACAAAACAGGAGGGATCCTCTTGACTGTAGTCACCATCAGGCCAGTAAGTGGTCATCTTTTGACTGAGGCTGAACATGGGCATTACACTCAATGGGTCAAACTACATGCAGTGGTGATGTCCATTTGGGCCACGCCATCACCATATCTTGCTACATTTCACCAACTCATAGGCTATTGCCAACAGCCTAGTCATCTGGTCAGGAGAAGGGCAACTTAGTGACTGGACTGCTAAAAAAAATCCCCTATGTGGACCAGGCACGGTGGCTCACACCTGTAATCCCAACACTTTGGCAGGCCGAGGCAGGTAGATCACCTGAGGTCGGGAGTTCGAGACCAGCCTGACAAACGTGGAGGAAACCCATCTCTACTAAAAATACAAAATTAGCCAGGCGTGGTGGCACATGCCTGTAATCCCAACTACTTGGGAGGCTGAGGCAGGAGAATCGCTTCAGCCCAGGGGGTAGAGTGCAAGTTGTAGTGAGCTGAGATTGCACCACTGCACTCCAGCCTGGGCAACAAGAGTGAAACTCCGTCTCAAAAAAATAAATAAATAAAATAAATAAAAATCCCCTATGTGGAAACAAGGACTTGCTGCCTAAAAGGGACAAACATATGTCACTCATGTGGACCCTGATGCTACCCTTGAAAGAAATACGTCGTTTTTTTGATATTTCATCATATTTCACTCTGACCAAGGAACATCCTTCACTGGCAGTCTCTTGTGGAATATAGTGGACTTTCCATGCACCCTGTTATTCACAGGCCAATTGAGCCACTGAACAATGAAACAGCCTACTCATAAAGTAACTGAAGGATATCAAGACGGCCTGTTAGTGAGGTGGTACCAACATCCGACTAGGGTATTATGGACCTAAACACTGTACTTTAGCACAAAGGAAACACAGCACTGCAATGCATAGCCCAATCCCTATGATAGCTAGGGAACATTTCAGATCCCAGGAGTATGTTAGGTGGGAGCACTAACCTGTCAATACACTTTTTCCACAAGGATGTGGCAGCAAAGACCTGGAAGCATAACACCTCCCAAGCTGTGGCCATGGCGGGTAACATAAGATGTTAGATATGACATCCAGGACCTTTCTGTCATAGTCCACAGGGACAATCTGGTCCGGCTAGTAGTGAACTACCCTAGCATTCCTAATGTCACAGTGTACACCAACAGACCCCAATCCCTGGCTTACATGAGAGGACACAGCATCTGTCGCATAAAAGGGTGCTAAAAATGCCATTTTAACTTAACTGTGGCAAAACGTCATGATGAAAACTAACATAACCTCAGTGGGTGGGTCCCATTGGTGACGAAGGAAAGAGAATCAACTAGTGCAAGCCTTCTGTGTAGGAGCTTCATGAACAGTTTTGTATGGGAGAAACTGAACTTATGCAACTATACCACTAACGAGATTTAGCTGGCAAACACCAATGCCTCCCTACCCATGAATGGGGTCACTGAATAGTAAAATGGGGGAAAGGGTGCTATGTGCATCTAAAGGCTACATCATTTTCCACGGGCAGTGTAGGAGTGACCCAAACAGAAGATGGGCAATGTCAGGCCTGGAAAGCGGGCAGACAGTGGGATCCTGTACATTGGGCATGCTGGGGGATGCCGTTACATATCACTCCTAGAAATGAGATGCACCATAGGGCCAGCAGCCTAAAGCTGTACACCAGACTTACTCAGGACCTACCAAGAGGTTTTACTGACTCTGGGTTTAAGTGCTTTATAAAATCTTTGGTACCATACATAACATTGCCTTGGCAGCCCAGCAGATATCCCTTGGGAAGGTTGTTTTAGACAACTGCTCTAAACCTGTTAGCACAAGTGGGAAGAATACATGCGATTGCCAACACTTCCTGCTTTATCTAGATAAACACCTCAGGTATTGCAGACACAAACACAGATCTGGAAGCAGGTCCGAAGGATCCTTCTTTGACCTCTTTAACAACTTCATACCCGGATTACTAGGATCCTGGGCTGAGTCAGTGCTCCAGGCAGGCCTGATCATCCTGCCTGTGGTCCTCCTGGGCACAGTGAAATGTAGTCTGGCTATGGCTCAACAATATTGCAATGAGATTATGTCAGTCAGAGTGTTATTATATCCATCTAAGAAGACAAACCTCCTTCTCCTTTAGATTCAGAGAAGTCTGTGGGCATAATAAAAGGACCAGCTTTGCTAGCGGGGATACCTAGATTGGAGGATAAACTACGGGACAACTCCTTAGGTGGCATTAGACTAAGCCAGTTCTTCCCTCTCTGGCTTATAGTTCTCAAGAATAACTGTAGAATGTGCTGATAATGCAATATCCCAAGAAAGGGAGGCAATGGCTAGAACAGCCAGGAATGTTCCTGTCTGCTCCTCCAGCTGCCCTAAAACAGAATCTCAACGCTTCAGCCCAGTGTCTCACGTTACTCTAGGGTATAAACTCAGAGCAGGCTGTTTTCTGGGGTCCCTCAGCTGCTGTGCAAGTTGGGCACATGCAAATAAAATTCTAACCACCCTAGGCAGCTTTTCTGAGCCTTGGGAGATTGGCTTGCAATGCATCCTAGACTTCTGTTTTCCCGTGTTGCCTATCAATAAGTAATAAATCCATTTCACATAAAATGTTGTGTATCAATGTATTCTGTCTCCTGGCCTCAGACAAGTTGGTAACCTGCACACAATAAACCTGCTTCATAGAGTTCAGGGAGTTAAGCCTGTTTATAGATTTGGAAGGCATCAACATATAGATGATATTTAGAGACAGAGCTGGATGAGACCACCTATGACGTGAGAGTTTATAAAAGATATCAGAGTGCTAGCCTTAGGGCATACTGACATTAAGAGATCTAGAAGAATAAGGGGATACAGAAAAGAAGGATGAAAAAGGAGCAATCAGTGTGTGAAGCTTAAGAACATGACAAAACTAAAGAAAAATGAACCCAAAACAAGGCAGGTCCACACATTTAGAGCTTTACAAACCTCACTTAAAAAAAAAAGTAATTGATGAATTGATTTCAGTTGTTGGATGCCACAACACAGACTGCTACATCACGTTCATATCGCTTCAAAATTTTGTCTAAATTTTCCTCCACTGTTTCTTAATTCAACAATTGTATTTCTCTGCAAAAATATCTAACAGGGCAGTATAAAGAAATTATTTTCACAAAGTTAATTTTTTTTCAGTGAAAAGGCAAATGTATATCTTCACTGGGACAACAGAATCACCCTCAAAAGAAGTGCCATAAGCTCCAAAAACACACCTACTCATCTACCTACATGTGAGACTATATACTTGACTCTTCTGTTACCATGGATGACCTATTCCTAGTTCTCGCAAAGGCGACCTCCTCTATACACTAGTTCCTATCCTACTTGCAGCTACTAAGGGGCCCTATTTTAACAACTCTCCCATCTCTCTCTCCTGAATCACAAATGACACCTTTTCTACTGGATCTTTTCTGTCAATATAGAATTTATTTATCCCATGTCAAATCAAGCCAAAAAAACTCTTCTGTATTACCCTCCAGTTAGATCCTTGTTTATCCTTCTTTCAGAAAACTTCTCAAAAAGTTATCTATATTCACTTTTCTTTTTTCTGCCTTCATTCTGTGAGAGTATGAACACAATCTAATCAGGTACTCATGGCCACTTCTCCTTGAAACATCTTTTTTACCTGGACTCCAGGACAATTTACTGGCCTAATTTTCCTCACACTACTCAATCTCTTTTGAATGTTGAACTATCCCAATATTCAAATGTTGAAAGTATCCCAGGGCTCCAACCTTCTTATATGAACTCACAACCCTGATCATTTTATCTAGTCTCACGGATTTAAATAACACCTATACATTGATGATGCCTCCAAATCTGTATTTTTGCCTGGATTCAATATTCATATATTTAAGTACCTAATCAACATCACTACTCAAGATGTCTAACAGGCTCCTCAAGCCTATTACATTCATACTGTATTTCTTAAGCTTATCAAACCTGTTCTTCCTATTCTCCACTTACTTCAGTGGCTACCCAACTTAAAATCCCGAATTGTATCCTTTTTCCCCGACACTCCTAATCCCCTTCCCTGCTTTACTTTTTCTCCACATCAGTTATCACTCTATAACATGTTACATGTTTTATTTATTTTCTTTATTATCATTTCCCCCAATGGAATGAAGGTCCACAAGGCAAGGACTGTTGACCATTTGGTCCAGTTGTAACCCCAGCCCAAACAACTGTACTTAGCTTATAGAAGACACTCACTAAATATTCATGGAATAGATAAATGTACACTAGTGAGACTATATACTTGTCTACAAGTGGCACTAGTGGCATATTAAGCTCACTTACCTCAACCATATTTTTTTCCAGCTCTTTGCGTTTGCTTTCCTCACATGCCAGATTTTTCTTCTTGAGATCAAATGCGCTTTGAGATTTAGTATTAACTCGCTGAGCCTCTGCAAGAGCATCTTCTAAAGATCGAAGTATACCTCCAATTTCCTATAATAAAATGCAGTCAGTTCAATCACTTATGTAAAATTTGTTCATGTTGTCATTTTATTGTATGAGTTCTGTAACAAATAAACACTTTTTTATAAGTTATTTCATTATCTTACTATAAGATTAACAAATCAATATGGAAGACAATGCCCAGTGAATCCTAAATAGTTACTATATATAATTTAGTACGTTTTTCACAAAGTATATTATCGCTTCTAATACATATGTTCAGACCTTATCTTTTCTTTTTTCCAATTCTTCTATTTCATGATTAAGTGCTTTTATTTTTTTATCATTCTCAGACAATTCTTCCTGAAGCTTTATAACTTTATCTTGCATTTCTTTTAATTCCTCAGCTGAGCGTACTTTGGTATCTTCAGCCAGCAAAAACTGATAAGCAATATATAAACGACTCAAATGTTCTATTTCTCTCATTACTTTTTGGTACTCCAAGTAGGACGATCTTTCCTGAAAGGGAAGTCACGAAAAAAGAATAACTCAAAATTGTATTAAAAAAAAAATTCAATTATGCAAGATAAAACAAATTTCTCATTATATAATAGATTTTGTCTTGTATTAAACAATTACAGCATTTAAATTGTAGGAAACTTTACATAACATTAGAAGTCAGGACTTTTAGATAGCATTATACCATCTCTAGTGAATCTTATTCGGCTATTTCTTCTAACATATACTTGGTAGTTGAGCTTAACAAAGAAATATGGACATAAGGTTCATAAGCTAGTGTTAGACAACTTACACACCCACCAATGATACACTATTAAATGGATTCTGTAGTAGTACTATCAAGATGCCTACTCTAATATACTTTGAAGCACTACTACAAGCACTCGCTCACATCATTACTAAACATGACTCCCATAAGGACCTACTGGGACCAGACAAAGTAATAACTAAAATCCTTAATTTATACATAAAAAAGAAATTCAGAATGATTAAATGATCTGTCCATGTTGTCAGATTTAGAAAGAAATTGTGGCAAAATGAAGTCTAGGACCTAAGTTTAAATTCCTGATCTAGTGTTTTCTACTAAATCATACATACAAAAAGGGTACCTTCAAGATTACAATTTTTCCAGTAAAATTTATACTACTATATGGATTCACAAGACAGCTCTGAGTAGTACCAAATTTCAATAAGCATTTAATAAATTCCTAAAAGGATAGCTTTAAAAACGTCGTTTGGCTGGGCACAGTGGCTCACTCCTGTAATTCCAGCACTTTGCGAGGCTGAGGCAGGTGAATCACTTGAGCCCAGGAGTTCAAGATCAGCCTGAGAAACAACGAGAAACCCTGTCTCTACAAAAAAATAAACTAGCAGGGTGTGGTGGCATGCACCTGTAGTCCCAGCTACTCAGAAGGCTAAGGTGGGAGGATCCCTTGAGACCGGGAGGTGGAGGCTGCAGTGAGCTGTGATCACACCATTGCACTCCAGCCTGGGTGACAGTGAGACTTGTCTCAAGAAAAAGAAAACGTAGCTCATAAATGCATTCTTTGATGACATATTGTGCCATGTCTTTTGATGTCAGGAGCTGCAAAGATTATAGAGAAAATCCAATCCTGTTTCAATACCTTTTGCTTACAAAATACCTTGACAGCAATAATTATAGTGATAGCCCCTCTTATCCTGGAAATTGTTCACTCTACCAATGAGGGTGTCTAAGAGTGCCTTATCTTTAAGAAATGTTGTTCCAGTCAATGCTAACTAACTAGGAAAAATCCAGACTTGCTTAGCTTAAATAAAGTATTAAAATTCGGCATACCATTTTCTGAAACTATAAAAATTACTCTCCAATATCCTATGACTTAGTAGATAAGTGCATATCCTCTGCAAGCAGAACGCTGAGTTATGGAGTGCCAACTCTAATTCCTTATCTCATCGCAGGAAAAAAAAACCCCAAGAAATAGTATCACTATGTGTATGATTTTGGATACATCGCTGACTTTGAAAGACATTCTAATAGATTATCCTCACATATACAGAATATACCTCTTTTAGTTTTTGAATGGTTGGAGTAATCTCTTCTTCAAGTATCTGGAAAATAAAGAAAATCAGTATTTTCGCATGTAAAGTACCATTAAAATTTATTTGAAAGAGAAGTAGCATAGATGACTATGGAAAACTGAACCAAGGAAAAAAATTTTTCCCTCTTTACAGCAAAAACTCTACATGCAAAATTACATTCTTCTCCAAAAATATTTTATATGAATTAAATTACCGTCTTAATTTCTTTCAGCTTAGCCTCCTTTTTTTCTATAGTTTTCTGTGCAGCTATTTTTTTGTATTCATACATCCTAGTTCCAGCTGCTTCTTCTATCATGGATAAAATCTGGAATGACAATTTTATTAATGTTTAGTATCCAAGACAATGTGTCCAACTGGAATTTACATTAAATATATCATTTTTGCCTTGACCTCACTAAACATCTTATCAAAATTTGGCCCAAATGAACCAAATAAGTTAAATACACTAATTTCACACAAATCTTTTCCTGTAGGCTTTTTCTGTAGGAATGAATTCTGACACGAAACACCAGCTGAGCAACACTCCTTTATACAATCAAAATCAATTTTAATATTTTGGCATAGTGCCAAATATTACACAAATATACAACTGTCTTTACTAATCATTCCTAATGTTTCCAAAAATTTTAATAGAATATTTAAAAATTGTCTGAAAGATTAAAGTAATATCTATACCAACTATTTTTAATGTCCGTAAATAGTACTCTTACCTCTGGAGGTTTCATATTCAATACTTTTGTAATTCGGCCCTGAAAATAAAATGGCAAACTTACTAAGATAACAAATTACAGAAAATGTTTATCTGTACTGTCATTCATGTTTATCTAGACTGAAGCTGCTGTATCTCAATATACCAATCTTTGGGGGTGGGGTTCTTTCCTCTATAATTCTTCTATGATTCTACAATTTTGGAACTTTGCTATTCACTTTCTCACTTACCAGTGATACAAATTATGGAAGTTATGAAATGATACAAATGAATAATTCATTAAATGATACAAAGTTAACAAGGATCATGTTTCTGAGACAGTTAACATTAAGTAGAAATATTCAATTTTAAAACAGGTAAATATAAAAAGAAATTTCAGCATAATTAAAAAACTTTTAACATTTTTTTGAATGATAACCCTCCAGGATAATTTCACAAAACAGATGACATACTTCTAGGCCTCAAACAAAATAAAATATTTTACATCAATGCCAGAAAACCATTAAATTTATTCATTACCAAAAACAAAGCAAAACACCTGCACACCCAGGTCTCAGAGAATTGTATTACTAGAATGTAGATTCACTTAAAGTTTCAACTTTGAAGGTGTGTAGTGGAAATATTTTTATTTTGGTCCCACTGAGATGCTCCCATTGACTTTACTATAATTATCTCAAAGGATAGCTGGATGGGTCAAATGAAATAATGTAAATATAAGATAAAATCATTCTTTACTCCTCATTTGTGTGAGTCTCTAAGAAAATTACTCAAACTTTTATACTTCAAATATTAAGATGCATTAATCCAATAATTTAAAAGGATATATCATGGCTTTTTTTTTTTTATAGTTAACATGTATTGTTCTTTTAGTGACAAAATAAAAAGTCAACAAAAATTACTTCTAAACATTCTAGAGGAGTCAAAGGTCTATAATCCAGCAGAATATATCAGTGCAAGTAACTAAACCACATTTCTAAACAGATGGCCGGACACAGCACAATAGTAAATAAAAAGCATAAAATCCAAAACATAAAGTACTTCTATTTTAATTGCTTAAAAGTAAAAAATGTCAAAACTATTAAGAAAGTGATATAAAGACCTCAAACGAAATACCTGCATGATGAGAAAGTGAGGGTTGTTAACATTAAGGCCAACAGAACAGAAGAGATCCTGTACTCTGGTGTTGTTGGCATTGACTCCATTGATTAAATATTTATTTCTACCACCAATAACCACCTATAAAAGAAAACAATTTTTTAAATATTAATGTACATGCACACCTTGTGCTAGGATAAATTACTAAGTATATTAGCTTACGTTTATTTGTTCTGTCCGACTAGCAGTAAACAAAACCAATTCTGCATAAACAGTGGAACAAGTATGACATGGTCAAAAACACTAACCTGAGTCAGGACAACTAGTGTCTAATGCAAGCACTTTTGCTAACTAGTTATGTAATTACACACAAGCCTCTTACCCTGGCCTGCACCGGACTAGGTCTCCAAGATAACTTCTAGCTTTATGTTTCCAAGTATATGTAAAACACACTTTCCTAGTTTCTTTCTGTATTTTTCTACAGAGGCTTTCTCTACTTTTCAACAGGAATAGATGTCAGACAAAGTAGCTTGACATCAATTCTTGACAAGATTCAAAAAGCTATCAATAAAGACATGATTTATGACCATTTAAAAGAAAGCATAATCATAGAGCTTCAGTATGGTTTCATTAAGTCATCCCAGACACCATACTCTATCACACTTAAAAATTGTCATTTATTGGGTATGATTGTCTCATCTACCAGATTGAAGTCCTTAAAGACAAGCTGTTTCCCATTCTTCTAACTGTACATCCCAGTACATTCAAGAACACCCAATATACATCAAGTATTTAATAAATATTGAATAAATGTTAGTTCATTTCTTTTCCTGACAGGACTACTAGGTTGGTAGTTCATATATTAATGTATTTGAAGAGACTTCTCTGACAAAAATTTTATAATTTTGGTGAAGATACAAATTTATGGCCTGAATGACGACAGGAACAATTAGGTAGATTATTAGTAAGAGACTTAGTGACAATTCCTAAAGGATAAATATTTGATGGATGCCTAATGACATGGAACAGGATTCTGTCCTAACATGGCCTACATTTCTTTTTTTTTTTTCAGTCAGAGGCTTCCATTAAAATAGAGGAGAAAATCTGTAAGTGATAAATGCTAAGATGGACAGTAAATAGGAGTTGACAACATTTTTAAAAACAAAATCTTGGGCCAGGCGCCGTGGCTCACACCTGTAATTCCAGCACTTTGGGAGGCCGAGGCAGGCAGATCATGAGGTCAGGAGATTGAGACCACCCTGGCCAACATAGTGAAATCCCATCTCTACTAAAAATACAAAAAAAAAAAAAAATTAGCCGGGTGTGGTGGTGGGCGCCTGTAGTCCCAACTACTCAGGAGGCTGAGGCAGAAGAATCTCTTGAACCCGGGAGATGGAGATTGCAGTGAGCTGAGATGGTGCCACTACACTCCAGCCTGGGTAACAGAGCGAGACTCCATCTCAGGAAAAAAAAAAAAAGAAAAAACCTGACAAGCTGAAAACACTGCCTGACTATATTAATAACACACCAAAAAAAAAAAAAAAATTGAGTGGTTTCAAGTAAATCTAATATGAATCCACAATGTATTATGAACACTCCAATGCTCTATTGGAAAAATAAAAGTAGAATATCTAAAATGAAAGAATAACTCCAACTAGACCAATTTTGGTACACCCAATCTAAGGTGCCATTAAAAGAAAGAAAGATAGATGAATGCAGGAGCAGGGAGGGAAACTGGAGCATACTTGGTATAATCAGGCAAGTGAAGGAACTAGGAACAAACATCAAGTGAAAGACCTGGCAAGATTTCACTTAGAACTAAAACACATATACTTGCAGATCATTTAAACACTGAAGTAGGGAATAAGTTAGATTTGCTCTTGGTGCTCTCAAGAGGACTAGGATTAATGAATAAAATTTGAAGACAGCAGACTCTGACAAAACTTATAGCGGTAACTTTCTAATAAGACCTGACCAAAAATAGAATGGGTTCTCTCAGAAGATTGAAAGATCTCAAGTACACAGGTGTTCAAGAACAGCCAAAGAAGATTCAAGTATGGTTTAAGATTTCAGCATAGGTGAGTGCTTATATTGGATGAATAACTTTTCAGCTGTCTCTCAATCCTCTTAGTGATAGAATGTGCATGATCAAAATTTTAATATAAGAAAGACATTAAGGAATCTAGTCAGAATTTAAGGCACCAATTTTGCTCATGAACTTTCTCCAGCACGTTTTGCAAAGGTAAAGGGCCAAAAACCACATTAGACATAAAAGGTCTTAAGATAGCCAAATGTTTAACTGCCACTCACCTGCCTTGTTACTGTGATTTCGTCATGAACCTCAAATCCTAAAGGACTTTGCTTTTTGTCAGAATTATCAAAAGTGATTGACACAGAGGCTTTGGTAATACCAGCCTGCCCATTTTTGTAAACTAAATCTTGTAAATTAGAAGCCCGAACCTAAAATAAAATATGAAAAGTGTATCAATTACAAAACTTCCTCCTGTACAAAGCAGCACTAAAAATGGGTCCCTTGCTGTTGGAAAACCCAACAACGTAGTGTCCATTAAGTAGACAAGGATAGGCAGCTGCATCCTCTGGCAAAAAAAACAAGGAAAATAGGCAACAACCTGCAATGGACACTTTTCTCCACAGAACCTTTTCAACCCTGAATTGAATTGTTTCCTATTCATTTTTCAACAAAAAGTTACTTTGCAAGATATAAGGAAATACTGTCCCAAAGATTTTCACCAGTCATTCAATCCATTAATAGGATTTGAAGAGGCATCATTACACAGGGTTGAAAATACTCTGGAATGAGACTGCTTTACAGTCAGAATGCCTGAGTTTTGAGGCACTGTTACTTCTAAACATCTCTAAGTTTCTATTTTCTCATCTAAAGGAGTAATATTACTTTCCTTAAAAGGTTGCAGTGAGGTGTAATTTACAAAAAGTATAAAAACACAAATGAAGAGAACATGGGAAGTCTCCAAAGTTCAGTGAGGATTCTCCTGCCAACTTAAATTCAAATAAATCAGAAAGTTTACACTTTACCTGAGACAGGTTGGAGATGCCCAGCAAAAAGCAGATGGAGTCCAATATGTTGGATTTCCCACTACCATTTAAGCCAGTGATAGCATTAAAGAGGGGGTCAAAACCATTGACTTCAGTCCTCTGAGCATAGGACTTGAATCCCTCTAGAATAATTGACTTAATATGCATTTTCGATACTGTCTTGGGTCAGCAAACCTCTGACAGGAATCAAACAGGCCACAAACCAGTTCTGTACGAAACAGAAATAACACCACCTAAGTGGAATGTAAACCTGGAATCATAATGAACACGAGGCAAAAACAGCAATGATAGGGTGATAGAAATAAAACAGCCACTTGACAAACTGTGTCTGATGTAAAGACATCGTTCATCTACTCAAAAATATACCAGAGTTAGCCACTATCTGGAAATTAAACCATTCAACTGGGAAGTCTTAACTATTTCTTCTACCCGTTTTTCCTGGCTTGCCTTCTACTTTTATCATACTCTACCTAACAAAGACTACGGATTATTACATATCCCATTATCTTTTCCCATAATGTGCTTTTTTCTGATACTGACATAGCTTACTCTCTACCGCACTCACGTCTTTGCTCAAATGTCACCTTACTGGAGTCCTCCCTGACCTCCCTATGTCACCTCTCCACAATCCTTCACTCGGCTTTCTTTTTCCTTCACGGTACTTAAAGCTGATAGTAGACGGTCATTACTTGTAAGTTCCTGCAGTATCTTCACCTACGTCCGTCATTGCATCCCCGAATTGTGCTTGACTCCGGGAGGAGGGGAAGTCATTTAAATATTTACTAGAAGATGAGATGTATCTCATATTCTCCAACTTCTTGCTTTTACTCAGGCTGTTACCTCGCTTCTCCAGGCCTGTCTACACCTCTTCGCCCTACTCCAAGGTCGAATAGAAACGAGCCTTTATTTCTAAGGATCACCTAAGGTCCCTCTGCCACTGGACCCCCTCCCTACAGCCCCCGCGCCCCGCGCCCCGCCTCCCGCCTCCCGCCTCCCGCCTCCCGCCTCCCGCCTCCCGCCTCCCGCCAGGATGTCTGGCCGGGCCCAACCGGCCGTGCTCACGCACACGCCTCACCGCTGCCTCAGGCCAGGGGCTTGACGCACCCCGAAAGCTCCTACGGGTCACAAAGGCGGTGAGCAGGCCAACTCGCTAGCCGGGGCTGCTACGAAGCGAACTTCACCATATCGGCTACACCTGCCGACCGCTCTCAACACCCGCTCCGGAACTATTTATTCCTTTGAATTTCGGCGCGAGCAAAGGACCCCATCTCCATTGCTTATTTCCTGTGCTGGTGCCTAGGAGCTGCCTGTCTTTAGGGTTCCATTTTTCCCCTACACTCGAAGGATTAAAGCCGCAGGGCAATAGGAGAGTCTCGATAATAGTAGCTCCGGGGACTCCCGGGCACGGGCCTGGGCACTACAGGAGCAGATAGTGTATGTTCACACCGGCGTCCGGCACGCTATGGTCAGCCCCACACCTCAGCCCCGGGTCCTCGCGCTTCGCCAGCCTCGCCCCGCCTCGGTCCCTCTAGGCCGCGTCAGGCACAATGCAGACTCCGCCTTCTCGAGTCTGCGGTACTCGCTGTGGCTTACTTTTCTCCCCTCAAAGCGACAGTCAGGAAGTGGAGAGGCATTCTGTGAGTGTTCTCGTCGGTTCTGTTTTGGAAGCCTCAGAATCTTCTCGGGTTGGCTCAGATTGCTGCAAAATAAAAGCTCTACTTCGTTGGGGCCGGAGAGGCACCGTCCTTCGGGGGACTCTGGCCCTCGTCCTGGCTCCGCCCCGTGCTGGCTTCGGACCTCGCGGAGCGTTTTTATCTGATGTTTCTACGCCGGGAAGGGATCATAGTCTACCAAGAGCTGTTTCGAGCCCAGAGGAGAAATTGTGTGGTGCTAAATAGCTATTCATCTCCCTTACACCGGAAAGCGTTGTAATGATAAGCCGACCTAACCTGTCGGGGATTTTTTCTGGAAACCTTTTAAGACAGTTCATGTTATTGAGTTCTGAGTGTTAGGCTATGTTGCAAGGGGCATTTTAAAATCCGCGTAGCAACCCTATGAAATCAGAAATTGCCCTTGTTTTACAAATGAGTTAAATGAGCCCAAGTAAAAGGTTAAACAGCTTGTCTAGTAAACTGGGATTTGTTCCCAGGCGGTCTAGCTCCAGATTGCATGCTTTTAAATACATACTAGGCTTCACGCATAGGATCTAGTACTATTAGTCGATCCTATTATTAGTATGTATTGTTCTTTAGGAAGAAAAAAGGTGTCAGGATTGCTCACGTTTCCAAGCACGTTGATACTAAAGAGGAAGGGCTTAACTCCGAATGGGTATGGTGTTACCCTAGGTGAGGTACAAAAAAATGGTGTGGGCAACAATGCTATTTTGGAATGGCTTGATCCTTTTTGGGTTCCATAACAAAATATCACAGACTGGGTAGTTTATGAACCACAGAAGTTTATTCTTCACATTTCTGAAGGCTGGAATGTTACAGAATAAGGTGTGTTTAGAGAGGGGTGCTTTCTGTTTAGTGGATAGCACCTTCTGGCTCTGTCCTCACTGGAGAGGCAGAGGCCCTCCCTTGGGCCTATTTTATAAGGACCTTAATCCCATTCCTCACTTCCCAAGAGGCCACTTGCTAAAACCATCAGTTTGGGAGTTAGAATTTAGACCATAGCGTAGGGCATGTTTTTAAAGTTGCTTTCTTGGCCCTGGAATGGCAATGCAGTCATCTGAACTGGTCTTAACCTACCAGGAACGGGCCTATATTTTGAAAATATTTCTCGTTAAGGGAGTAAAATAAGTTTTATGAGTTTTTTTGTTTAAGAAAGGATTCATTTATTTACTCTGATATACTTACCCATTTCTGTGATGTCAGCCATGGGTAGTGACCTAACATTAATTCAGCAGATATCTTTGTCTGCCTTGATTCCTGCATTCCCTAGGCTCCACAGCTATTCACTTGTATTGATTCTGTTAACTTTTACACATTAACTTTGAGCTGTGCCTCCGTCTTTTTATCATTTTGTGAGTAAAGAATTTTAATTTGCCAACAAATCCTAATATGGACTTTGTCAAGTTGTGAAATAAAGTGATTTTTGGTATGGAAATATGTGTTAAGACAGACTCTTAGTCTTTGCACTTTAACAACTAGCTGATACACTTACGTCAAATGGATGAAAACATATACAAATGCACTGTTGTTGGATAAGGACTTCTGGGTGGTTAGAAGAATGTGCAGATCTAACTGCTCCCATTAAGACCATTGATTAAAATGAAAAATGCTTATAAAGGTGGAGATCTCTATCAGTTTTAGTCTTATTGCATGCCAGAAGCACTAAGGAATTGCTGCTAAATGTAGGACAAATGGGCTTGAGGAAATCACTGATGACTAACTTGAAACTCTGCCTCCTGAGATCACCACAGGTGAGTGGAAAAAACCAAGGCACAAAGCCAGTAAAGCCCCCTAATTTGGAGATGTGAGGGGTAGAAACAGAGATAGAGTATAGGGTAGGTGCAGTATACAGAAAACACTGTTCTTGCTTCGTCACCATGGATTAAAATCGTTTGAAAGCTTCAACGCTAGCAGGCAGTGTTTCAAGTGGAAATCTGGCAGCTAGTGGAGTCTGAGTCCTTATATGGAAGGCATCAATACCAGCAAGGACACACATATAGCCGTAAAGCAAGACCTAGGAGAAACATTTGGTACTCTACTCTCCTAGGGAACTGGAAGGAACCTGCTCTCTCCTGGGTATACTTTCCTAATTTTAGAGTGCTAAAGAAGCTCTTCTCACAGCGACCTGAGTGATTCCTTTCTCCTTGGAACAAAGGACAAGAAAAAAATAAAGGACTTTACCGCAGAAGTAAGGAAGACTCATTTTGTTGAGAGATTATTTTTAGGTTCAAGGAAATGAATTGATAATGACAGAAAGTTTATATTTTTACATTGGATTGACTAGCAGCACTTTTATTTTTTTAGAGAAGGAGTCTCTGTCTCAGGCTGGAGGGCAGTGGCCTGGCAGCACTTTTTGAATACACTCATGCACCACATAATATTTCAATGTCCGATTACATTATATGACTGTGGTCCCTTAAGATTATAATGGAGCTGAAAAATTCCTATTGCTTAGTGATGTTGTAACATCATAGTGCAACATACTACCCTTTCTGTTTAGAAACACACTTAACATTGTGTTACAGTTACCTAGGTTATTCAGTACAGTAATATGCTATAAAAGTTTGTAGTCTAGGATCATAAGGCTATAATATCTAGGTTTGTGTAAGTATACTTTATGATGTTTGCACAACAATGAAATTGCCTAATGAGGCATTTCTCAGAATGTATCTTGTCGTTAGGCAACGCATGACTGTATTTTATTTCTAACGCCATATTATTTGAACTGTGGGTTCACCGAATATAACCTGTTTGACAAACTTGCAAAGAAACACAGCTAAGTATGATTTAAAATGAGGAATAGAAAAGGAGGTTATTATATTCATTCACCCAGTGGGACTGGTTAGACCCATTCATTTTAATTTCAGTGACAATATTGTTTTCCAAAATACATGTTCTGTTTGGTTCTTTGTGAATTCTGCCTATTCTTTCATTATGATTTCTATTATTTTGCCCTTTTAATCAAGTTACATGTCTTTATTTTATCTTCTTTTCTGTTAGTTCTGTTATTTTTAGCTTTTCGAAAGTTCCTAACTCTTGTTTACAACCTCCACTGACTCTTACTCAGTGATTTATTTCCTCATGTGGTGCTCTTCTTCAGTGGGATGGTTTTGTTTATGGGACTCTCTTACGCCCTTAGTTGCAAAAGAGTCCCTTTAGACAATTATGCATTTGCTTCTGCCAGCATACTGTAGCTCTTAAAGATCTGAAGCATTTTCAAATGATAATTTCTCAGTTTGTGGCTCCTGAATTATGCAAATATTATAAATTTAGATCTGTTGCAGGGCTGCAGTTTTGATTTCTCATAGGTACCTTGTGTTTTTTTTTCACCTTATCCAAAGCCCCAAAGAACAAACTTCTTTATCCCTTCCCCAAACTAGTAGATTGCCTTTTTCCAGTTCCAGTAGTTGGCTATTCCTAAGGCTCCAGGTTTTACGTAAGGGCTTAGTTCCAGCTCACCTGCCTCATCAAAGCTCAGCCTTGTGCTTGGACATTAAAACTCAACTACTGGCTCCTGAGGCATATAGTCAAGTATAAAATTTTGGAGGGCTACCGCAGTATCTGTTCTGCTTTCTGCTCTTCAATTTTTAAAATTTATTTTGGGCACTGAGAATTTCCTTTTTGTTGTTTTTTGTTTTTACGGTTGTATATGGTTTATATAACAATAATTATATTTTATCCATTATTTCTATGAGTTTATAAAGGAAAGCTCAGTCGACCATGTTGGAGGAGGTCTTCTCATTTACTTTTCATGAAGAACATCAGTGATCTTTATTTTGCTCCTCCTGAGCCTTCCTTATAGAGCTCACATTCTCTATTCAAAGTCACTTTTCCTAAAAACCAGTAATTACTTCTCTAAAGAAGTCTGGTACTAGGTCTTAAAAAAGTATTTTCAGCCAGGCACAGTGGCTCATGCCTGTAATCCCAGCACTTTGGGAGGCCAAGGTGGGCAGATCAGGAGGTCAGGAGATCGAGAGTATCCTGGCTCCAACATGGCGAAACCCCGTCTCTACTAAAATACAAAAATTACCTGGGTGTGGTGATGCATGCCTGTAATCCCAGCTACTCGGAAGGCTGAGGCACGAGAATCTCTTGAACTCAGGAGGCGGACAGAAGTTGCAATGAGCCTAGATCACGCCACTGCACTCCAGCCTGGTGACAGAGCTTTTTTTTTAAAAAAAATTTCATGTACTACTCATAGAGTAAGTTCTATTCTTACTTGTTTCATATTCGTTTCTTTCTGTTTTTCCAGCTATCCTTGGCTTTTATCACTTGCATGCTGGTTAATAGCGAGAGCTACCTAGCTCACCTCTCATCTGCTTTGTCATACCCCTTCTTTTATGGGGATAATTATTGACTTCTCTTCCTCAAATGTTATTCTCATGTCATAGTTCTTCTTGTCATGGTGGTCCATTGTTACTTTTTATTTCAAATCCACACACATCTGCCTGATCCTCCTCCAACTGGTTCCTTTTTATTACCAAACTCAATTCTTACTAGATTCAAAGAGAGTCTTCACTCTCAGATTTTTTGTTTTACAAGATCTGCTTCTGCAGTTAACATCTCCACTACCTCTTGCACCACTCTGCAGTCCTCTACAGTCAACAAATATATCCTAACTTAATCTTCTACTTCAACAAGACTCTGCCCTCTCTAAAGTTTTACTATATATATATATTTCTATATAAAAATGGTACCTCTTCCCTCTATATAAACCTTTGGTGAAAATTACACACAAAGTTAATTCTAACTTCTTTAAGGTGGCCTGGCTGACCTTTCATTGTCTGTTCCCAACCTACTTTCTCAGATTCATCTGCTGCTTTCTTCCTTAGATTACCATGTCTTTTTTTTTTTTTTTTTAACTGTTGTGAACTTATGCACCAACCAATGACAAAAGAAAGTGCTCCCTAACTTTGTTGGTGGATAGATGTATCAATGGATTCAATAGGCATTTATAGAATGCCTGCATTGTGCCAAGAATTGTGTTATGTGCTGGGATACAAAGATGAATAAGATGTGTGCCTGTCTCCAAGGAATCCATAGTTGAGAAGATTTGTATAAAGACATTAACCAGGAGAAATGAAGAGTGAAAGGCACTCATCTAAATAGAGTAGATTGCACAGGCAATGGCACAGAAGATAAATGTAATGTATGATGTAAGAAGTAGCAAGATTTAGTATAAGAGATCCACAGAAGGCAGGTTATGGAGCATTTTATGCACCATCTTTTCGTCATTCCTGAAGCATTAGTGTTCACTTTTCCATCTCTTTCTTTGCACGTGGTGAACGTGAAATGCCCTTTGACTCTTCACTTCTCCCCCTTGTGTATTTCTACATGTATTTAAACCCCAAATCTGATCCATTTCTCAACTTACTTACAACCTCTTCCGTAATCCCTTAACCCTTTATCCACACTTTTCTTCTGACCTCCATTCCCATTGTGACATATCTTTGTGATACATATTGGTGCTTGTCACATAGTAGATACTTAATAAATATTGGTTCAATATGAATAAGTTCAGGGGGTTCATTTGCTGCTCGCTCATTAAGGTACAAGAAAAGAATAGTTTAAAAAAGAAAAAATACTTGAAACTATACAATATATTTCACAAAATAGTATTTTAAGGTTCGGTGAGTTCATTGTAGTGATCATTTCTCAATGACCTAATATTGAAAACTTTTTTAAAAAACCCTATTATCAACATATTCTATTTGTGTGATATCATCAGTGACCACTGTGATAGTAGGCTGAGGAATGTACCATGAAATATTTATGCCAGCTGTGTGCTTCAGAGGGCTCTCGGCACCATATTCTTTACCTCTGCTTGCAATTTTTTTTTTTGCCCGTAAAGTAAAAACAAGCTTCTGTGCTTTATGAACAGCTGCAGTTTTGGGTTGAAAGAATCTAATTCAGATACCACTTTCTTAGTTGCTGTCGAGGTGTAATTACCAACCCTCCTTTGTTTTATCTTATGAATTACACAGACTCCTGTTACATGTATTTATTTATATGTTTGTCCCCCACTGTGAGCACCTTGATGTCAGTGGTCTTGCCTTGTAAGTGTCTATAAACCCAGCATCCAGTTCAATTCTGGAGACAGAGCTGTGCTCCATAAGTGTTAATTGAAGGGATGAGCAACTACATGAACATACAAAGATTATAAAGATGGTCATTCTCTCCAAACCAGAAACTATTGTTTTCCAGATTTTTCAGATGAAAGTTTGTTGTTGTTTTGTTGTTATTTTTACCCATATTTAAGTTCCTAGGTAATTACATGCATAATCCATCAAACATTAGTGTGCATAGAAACTCAGGAATTACCTTGATCACTATCTCTCTTCCCTTTCCCATGTTGGCCTTATCTCCAAACATTGACTTCCACTGCCACCTCTATCCCATTATAGGTAGGTGGGAAATGGGGAATTCGTAGACTTCTGTGCATTCTGTTTTGGTCTCCCTACTCCCTATAGTCCATTCTCTCCAAACTCCACCTCCACTCATAAGAGTGTGGTTTTGGTTCCTCTTTGGTTCCTGAGGGTCTTCAGACCATGATAATGTGTGGCATCAATACATTTCTGAGAATTAGAGGATGTGTTTTTAAATAACAGCATTTGTAGGAAATCCACAGTGGAGTTCAGGTGAGGCTTCAGCAATCCAAATCATGTTCTCTTTATGTCCCTTGTCATTAGATGATGAAGATCATGTCTCCAAGTCTTTTCTGCCGTTGCCAGTATCCTCTCCCAATCTCCTGTGGGCAACTTCTTCGGGAAAACACTCAAGCAATTTCATAAGGACAAGCAAAAATGTAAGGCATGGAATGGTCTAGGCACATAGGTATTAAAAACATCTTTCTGTCCTTATGCTAATAAAGGAAAGATATTTTAAAAATAAACCTGTTTACATTAATGTCACTATGTTAAAATATAAAGCAAAGCAGTTCATTTCTTTGCTGCTACATGTCTAAAATATTTCTGTTGCAACTGGGAACCATTGTTCTACATTTGTGTATATGAGTATCCATTCAGATGACTTTACAAAAACAAAAGGTGTTTGTCCCTGAAAGTTCAATCCCTCATGTTTTAAGAGAAAGAAAACGCTTGCAATTTTTAAACAACAGTTTTCCCCATTGTTGCCTTTCAAGGATTTAATAATCTTTTATTTCAGACTTAGCTTGAATTATTTATAATGATTATTAGAAAGTAATTTTATTGCTTAGAATATTGATTTATACTTGTGCTATACTTAGTTCCATACACATTTCCTAAGTTACTTCATGTAATACATGTAATTTCCCTTTCATAGATGAAGAAGCTGGATCTTGGAACTAGGCTTTGATCACAGAGTGGAGGTGAGATGAAAGTCCATCCACTCATTCAACAAATAATTGAGTGCTTACAAAAATTTCTGGTATATGGAGCTTATATTGTAGTGAATATCAAGTCTTATTTTATTGATTACAAAACAGAACTTTTTGCAACAGTTTTACACTACCCTAGGGGTACCTATCAGTCTTCATGCCTCAAGTAATTGTCCTGTCCATATGACTATGGAAGCCCTGAAATCTTTGAAACCCCAGATGACCCATTTCACCAGACGTTTGGACATTCTCCGTCGAGTTTGGATTTATAGTGGGTACCCAGATTTAGGTCAAGAACATAAAATCTGAAACGCTTTAGGCACTGCTCATAAGGAGTAAATTCCTAGTGAAAAAGCAATGTCCCTCAGGAATGATTGCTATAGCAGTCTAAAAGGTAGATTTATAAATGTTTATAAAAAGCAGATTGGGTTTAGCAGAGGTAGCAGTGATGACCAGGAGCAATAGGAGGAAATGTTCTTAGTAGTGCTGTTTGGTGGCATCTTCTTTTTATACAAAGAAGTCTTGCAAGCATTTCTACTTGAATGACTAATTTGGAGTAATTTTTAGTTTCTGTATTTTTATTAGTTAATAGGATCTAGGAATATAATAACCTGGTGAGAATTTCTTTGTGAATGGCAATCAAATTTGTCTTATTCATGAAACTCATAAATAAGCTACAATCCAGCATTTTATAACTAGGGAAAATAAAACTGGGGTCCTGCTGTTTAAGAGGCTAAGGGAATTTAACAGAACACTGGGGGATTTATAGTAGATTTATGATGAAGATACATTCTAACTGGAAGCTTAATTGTGATTTAAATTATAGGTCAAGCTGTGCAATGTGTTTTCTTTTTAGGGGGAAATCTTTAGAGAAATAGAGTGTGCTTGTTTAAAGAGGAAACAGACCAAATGAGAAAACAGATTGTATTTTCTGTTTTTCTTTTAAAATTTCAAGCTGCTTTAAGTCAAATTGCCCCTGAGTTCCTGATGATGGCTATGGTGAAACTGCCTTGTTTTACTTTCTTGCCTTCTTTTCCAGAGCAGTTATTTTATCTGAAAATAACAAAAAGATATAGGCAGCATATCAGCCAGAAAACTAAGATGGAAACCAGAGATAAAGTATATTCAACCTGTCTAGAATTGTGACATCCTATAATTTTAGGCTGAGTTGTATAAAATTAGCAAGTAATATGGATGAAAGGGCCTTTAAAAAGTTTTTGCCACTCATTTTGCAAATGGGAAAATTGAGGCTTCTAGTGATTTTCCTAAATTTTTTTATCTCAAGTACTTTAAGGTCTCATGAGGAAATAAAATTTATGTACAAATAATTTTAATTAAAAGTATAAAAAAATTGTTTCCCTGAAAAATAAAACTTAGATAACAAAAGTTGATTCTGTAGGGAGGATTTCTATTGGGAAAAGGACAGTTAGACCTGACAGCCCATATGCTTACTCTCTAACATTTCCCTACCCCTTGGCAGAATCCTTCAATAATTAACACCAGGACAACCACATAGACTTCAGCCATGGGTGTGTCAGAGGCATTTGAACCAGAGCAACTCCATCTTGAATAGGGGCTGGGCAAAGTGAGGCTGAGACCCACTGGGCTGCATTCCCAGGAGGTTAGGCATTCTTAGTTACAGGATGAGATAGGAGGTTGGCACAAGATACAGGTCACAAAGACCTTACTGATAAAATAATGTGATACAGAAGCTGGCCAAAACCCACCAAAACCAAGATGGTGACGAAAGTAACCTCTGGTAGTCTTCACTGCTCATTAAGTGCTAATTATAATGCATTAGCATGCTGAAAGACACTCCTACCAGTGCCATGACAGTTTACAAGTGCCATAGCAATGTCAGGAAGTTACACTATATGGTCTAAAAAGGGGAGGAACTCTCAGTTCTGGGAATTGCCCACCTCTTTCCTGGAAAACTCAGGAATAATACACCCCTTGTTTAGCATATAATCAAATAACTATAAGTATAATCAGTTAAGCAGCCTATGCCACTGCTCTGTCTATGGAGTAGCCATTCTTTTATTCCTTTACTTTCCTAATAAACTTGCTTTCACTTTACTCAATGGACTCACCCCAAATTCTTTCTTGCATGAGGTCCAAGAACCCTCGCTTAAAGTCTTGATCAGGACCCTTTTCTGGTAACATCTTCCTGGTGACCACAACGAGATTAAACTAAGGAGACTCCCTACCCTAAAGAAATAGATTAGAGCACCAATTGGATGACTTTGGGTAAGTGGTAGGAACCATTTTACCTGGTTAAAGGATGGAATTGGGTTAGAGGCCCAACTTAGGAGAGTTAGAGCCTCTCCTAACACAGAGAGCTTAAAGGCCCCTCTTAATAAAAGGCAAGGATGCTTGATGGAACTTAGGTTCAAGGCCCAAATTAGGAAGGTTAGAGTCCTTCCTAAGATTAAGGGGGTTAGAAACTCCTCTCAGTAAAGTCCTTCTTGGTTAAAAATGGATTTCACATTATGGGATATTAACCGTTATTCTCTTTGGATTAATCTGCCTTGCACTGTTTGCTGATGGCTGTGGGTGACAGGATTAGGCATATATATGATCACTGGATATGGGGAGCATTTTCTCCCTAAAGGGGAAACTTGAGAGCTGATGAGACAATTGGCCACCTGAACTTTAGATTCAGTGTTGCTGCAATGGATGGGTCTTCTCTGGCCTCCCTGAGCTCCTCGTTTTCCTCACCCTGCTGCAGGCAATGCTTTTCTCCCTTTCTTTCCTTTCTCTTTTCTATCTTTTCTGTTACTCAGGGCAACTGTCTGCGGTTTCAGTTTGCCCAGAAACCACATGTTGAAACTCCTGGTCAGAAGATCATTCCACACCAATTTGAGTGGATCAAAGATGACAAGGCCTGACCAGAATCATGTTTGAGCCTTGCCAGTTTGATATTGGGTGCTAAGCAGAGTGGCTAATGTCTATGTTTTGTCACATTTATTTTGCTCTGGCTGGTTTGGAAGATGTTAATTTGGTTACCCCATGCAATCTCTTGGGTGACATCTTGCAAAATTGAGAGGCTTTTGCCTATGGTTTCATGAAATGGAAAAAGGTGATTTTCCTTTGTGTTGTGGTTTGGCCCCTAGGGCTATGGTGCCACAACAAGACAAGTCACTAGGGCTGCTCAGGGAAAGGGAACCCAGAAGCCTGGCATGCCAGCAAAAGGGTAAGAATTTCTTACCATTCAGACTTCTGGCCTCTCTGTGCAAACAAGTTATAGGAATGGTAAACATCCCTGTTTATTCCTGTGTAAAGTTTTAATTAATAAGAAAAAGAATTTTCCCATTAAGTTAGTCTTAAGCTGTAGTGAATTTGGTGTACTTTGTGCTATAAATTTGTCTTTCCATATTGTTCTGTCAGAGGAGGGGTATCTTAGGATAGAATACAGGCTTAAGCCTCCATGTGGTGGTTAATACTGAGTGTCAAATTGATTGGATTGAAGGATGCAAAGTATTGTTCCTGGGTGTGTCTGTGAGGGTGCTGCCAAAGGAGATTAACATTTGAGTTGGTGGACTGGGAGAGGCTGACCCACCCTCAATCTGGATGGGTACCATCTATTCAACTGCCAGCTTGGCTAGGATAAAAGCAGGCAGAGAAATGTGGAAAGACTAAACTGGCTGAGTCTTCTGGCCTCCATGTTTCTCCTATGCTGGATGCTTCCTGGCCTTGAACATCAGACTCCAGGTTCTTTAGCTTTTGGACTCTTGCACTTACACCAGTGATTTGCCAGTGGCTCTTGGGTCTTCAGCTACAGACTGAAGGCTGCACTATTAGCTTCCCTACTTTTCAGGTTTTAGGGCTGGGACTGGCTTCCTGGCCTCTCAGCTTGCAGATGGCCTATTGTGGGACTTCACCTTGTAATCGTGTGAGACAATTCTCCTAATAAATTCCCCGTTCATATATTCATCTATCTGTTAGTTGTGTCCCTTCAGAGAACCCTGACTAATACACCCTATAAGACTGCTGTTCAAGACAGCCCATCAAACTGGTCACTTACAAACTTTGCTTCAGGTCCCTGAAACAAAACAAAACAAACAAAACAAAAACAAAACTGAAGTTTCCCTCTTGTCTTGTTTTATGTTCTTGGGAGCTTGACCTTATAACCATGTGGCGGTACTTCCTCTTTGTCTCTGCCATTCAGAGAGCAGGAACTTTGGGGTTCATATCATAGTTAGCCCTAAAAATTATATTGAGCAGTTAAAAGGATTTGCAAGCTCAAAATTGGCTGCTCTAGACTCCTTCTGGGAAGGGCAATGGAGACTGCCCAGTGCCGTAGAACAACTTCTGACTTCCTTTCTTGAATTTTCCTTTTTCTGAGTACCTGGGAGTTTACCTTTGGTAAAGTTCAAAAGCTACAGGTATTTGCTGTTTTGCCTGGCTACGGTCTGATAATGAGATTTTTTTTTTTTTTTTTTTTTTAAAGAATGCTCTGGTTAAAAGTCAGCTTAATTAAAAGTGGATATTCAAGCTCTAACAGCCTGGGACTCCTTGGGAAAAACAGGAGGCACTACAGACCTCGTTTGGGGAAAAACCTCTGTTTTCTTCATGAAAACCCAGAAATTGAAATCAGATAGATCCCTCTCAAAACCTAAGGCTCTCCTCTGTTTTGCACTGTGATGTCTGACAGTATTGACTTTTAGGGGTATCGGAAATTACTTTGCATTATGAGAGAGCTTTGGTGTGTAATAACTAGGTAGGAAATATACTTTTGGGGATGGCTAATGGCAGTTATGGGGAGATACTTGGCATTTTGCATGTTTGGATTAGAGAATCATGTTCTTGGCCACCTAGAAAGTATGAAAATGTCCCCATTCCCCACTGAGAGATAAGACTCCTATGGGAGATGGGTTGATTCCCTCTTTTTTAAAATTTAACTTTAAGTTCTGGGATACATGTGTAGGATGTATGTGTAGTTCTGGGATACATGTGTAGGATACATGTGCAGGTTTGTTACATAGGTAAGCGTATGCCATGGTGGTTTGCTGCACCTATCAACCCATCACCTAGGTATTAAGCCCCACATGCATTAGCTATTTATCCTGATGCTCTCCTCGACAGGCCCCAGTGTGTGTTGTTCCCCTTCCTGTATTCATGTGTTCTCATTGTTCAGCTCCCACTTATAAGGGAGAACATGTGGTGTTTGGTTTTCTGTTCCTGTGTTAGTTTGCTGAGGATAATGGCTTCCAGCTTCATCCATGTCCCTGCAAAGGACATTATCTCATTCCTGATTCCCTCTTTTCTTTGGGGCTCCAGGATCTAATATAAAAATGAGACCCTTTATTTTGGGGCTCTGTTTTGCCTTCCAGCTGTGCCTGCTTATTAGGCCCTGGAAACTGCATGCTTTCCCAGTCGTATTCCTCCAAGGGCTCCACCCTAAAGCCAGCAATCCAATTAAGAAACTTAACGGATTGTAAGCAAATGGAAAATCTTACAAGTACTGAATTTTCTATCTGTCTGCATATTTACATGTGTTGTGTGTGTGGTGTTTATATATAAGAGAGCTCTGATTAATTGGTTTAAAGATAATAGGCAGTCAAATCAAATATTGTCAGAAAAATAAAAACAAATGCCTTTTAGTTCATGTGACTTTAGTAATCTTTAGGAATTAGAGACAATGTTAAAGATTATTGGTAAAATAAAGACATTTGGTCTAAATTAAGCCGGTCAGATTTAGGTTTGCCAAATGCTTTAATATCGTAAACTGCTTTTTTACTTGATAATTGTTCAACTTACCTACTTTGGAGCCATTAGATTCCAGGTAAGGCATGGGAACATGTGGAGTTAGCCATGCCCCCTGGCTATGCTGAAAAAAGACCTTATCTGGGCTTCTGTCTAGTGTCTTAGGCTCCACACCTGATAGATAATTAAAATCCTTACTTACCAGATTTTTCACCAAAAATAAAAGTTGCTCAGTTAGCATTGTAACATTTAATTGAGTCTACTGAATAAGCAGTTTTACATACAAGATGTGTAAGGACAGTGACGTGTTTTTGGTAAAAAATTATAAGAAGGCATGGGAATATGGATTTTTTTGGCCTAGTTTAGAGGGTTAAAAACTTTTTTCAAGCTAGATAGAAAAAAGCTGAAGGTTTAAACAAGTTGTGGAAGGTTTGTGAACAATTAATCTTATAAAAGAAATTCTGTGTGTGAACATATTAGCTAAAATTAAACGGGGTATTATTCAGTTTTTTTCTGAATTGAACATTGGAATAAAAGCACAACAGGGTTTTCTTAGAGCACTGATCTGCTGTTTAACAAAAAATTGTAAAGGGTTATAAAAGGTTTATGAGAATCTTACGTTATGATCTAACTGATTAAGATTGGATAGATTTGTCTATAAGGTTTTTTTAAGAATTAGGTTTGGCATCAATACTGCATTAATGCAAAGGTGAAATTTGGCTTTCTCTGTTGAACAAGATTTTCATGTTATATTAAAAAATATTAAAATGTTTTTGTTTGCCTTTTAAATAAACTATAAGAAAAAGAAGGGAAAGGAAAGAGTCAGATTGTTTGGAAAGCTAAGTCTTCCCTCTATTAAGGAGTAAAAGATTTATTTGTGTAAATATGTTTCAGGTATGTGTTCCAAAATTATGGGAAACTCCTATAATTCTGATATGATTTAGTGCATGTTATTAATAGTCATAATTATTATGTAAAATTGTTGTATGCCACAGAAGTAACCAAAATTTTCTTGTCAATTGTGGCTTTAATAGTGACTGTCCTAAGACTTTTTGTCATCCATGGACAATTGCTGTCTTATTTTGAACCTCTTCAAAAGGTGGTTTATAATCAGCTATAAAACTTTGACAGGTGCTCTTGAATGCAGGTTTCTGATAACTTTGGAGATTGTGACATTATAATAGAGGACAAACTTTCAGAACTCTCATGGAAGGCTGAACTGTTCATGAATATCAAGCAGAACAGGAGTTAATTGCATGGACTGAACTAATAGGAGCCTAAAGTAATCTTTTTTTGCTTTTGGCTTAAAACATTGCTGATCCTTTGTTTTGTTTCTCAGAGCCAAGAAACTTTTCTTTTGAGCTATTTACAACTTTTAACAATTGAGTAAAATATTGACATGGTTTGGCTGTGTCCCCACCCAAATCTCATCTTGAATTGTAGCTCCCATAATCCCCATGTATCATGGGAGGGACCCATTGGGAGGCAATTGAATCATGGGGGTGGGTTTTTCCCATGCTGTTCTCATGATAGTGAATAAGTCTCATGAGACCTGATGGTTTTATAAAGGGCAGTTCCCCTGCACACGCTCTCTTGCCTGCCACCATGTAAGACATGCTTTTGCTCCTCCTTCACCTTCTACCATGATTGTGAGGCCTCCCCAGCCATGTGGGAAGGGGACTGTAAGTCCATTAAACCTCTTTTTCTTTATAAATTACTCAATCTCAGGTATTTCTTCATAGCAGTATGAAAATGGACGAATACAATTATACTCCTGTGAACAAAATTTGGAGCATATTTGTTTCTTGCTACCTGATTTCTCCAGAATTTGGAAACCATTTGTGAGTATTCTTAACTTATGATAATATAGTTATTTGCATAAGTGCAATAAGAATCTATTTTCTTTTGTAACAGGACACAATTGGAGAAACTGATTATGTTACTAAGGCTCTGACTGGAATGGCATGCTTAACTTGTAGAGCCAGCAAAAGCCCCTTGGGAAAACTGGCCTCATAGCTTGTCTACAAAGTCCGTGTACAGGGTTCTTGACCTGTAGTATGTAAAGAATGTAATTTTCTGACAGACCCAGGAGCCCCAAGTTATCTTGGGACCTCAAGAGGAGCCAACTCACATAGGTATTTGACAGTAAAAACCCATGTCTGGGCTTGGCTTTAAAAAAGATCTTATTTGAGATTCCTTCTATGGAACAAAGTTGCATTAAAACTAATGTAAAAAGCCTATGTGAAAAATAATCATTCTTGCTGCACTTTATATAAATAATCAGGCCAAGTATAATAAAGCAAGTTGGTCTTACTATGATTTGTCTTTAGTAAAAATGGGAGACTGGAAGAAGAAAAATTTTGTTTCTAAAACTATTGTGCACCCTATTGGATTCTAGTCTCATCAGTTATTTTTGAGGTTTTGTTGTTGTTGTTGTTGTTGTTGCAATTTGGACTTACCCTGCTTATTCCTGTAAACCAACTAGTAATCTCTGGCTGCAGCTCAGAAGAAACAAGAGGGATAGGTAATGCAAAAATCCAGATCAGTATTCTACATCTGGGTACATACTGGAATCAGTTAGCAATCCCATATCAGCTCGGTTCCAACAGTGGTCTGGTTCATGGAAAGCCTTCTTATTTAGTTTACTGGAGATAATTTTCCTTATTTTGCTTTACTGTTGTGGAATTTATTACTATTGTACTCTTTGTATAGGAATGCAGGGTAAGCTTACTGAATGTTTCCTTGAATTAAATACTTATTCATCTTTCAGACACCACATTTTGTTGGAACTCAGAGTTATGAGTGGCCCTCGCCATACCTACACTTTCTGACTGAGCTCCTCTCTACCCTGAATAAAAGAGACTCTAATAGGCAGGAATATCATCACCACTCTTCAGCCTGAAGATGTTACAGAAGATGGATATTTGTCTGTTTACAACCCTTAAGATTAAGAGTTCCCCTGTAAAAAGGAGGGGGAAAATATATCAGAGATGTTTGAACCAGAGCAACTTCATCCTGAATAGGGGCTCCGTAAAGTGAGGCTGAGACCTTTGGACTGCATTCCCAGGAGGTTAGGCATTCTTAGTTACAGGATGAAATAGGAGTTTGGCACAAGATGGGTCATAAAGACCTTGCTGATAAAAGGATGTGGTACAGAAGCTGGCCAAAACTCACCAAAATCAAGATGTGATGAAAGTGACCTCTGGTAGTCCTCACTCCTCATTACACTAATTATAATGCATTAGCATGCTAAAAGACATTTTCACCAGCAACATGATGGTTTACAAATGCCATGGCAATATCAGCAAGTTACCCTATATGGTCTTAAAAGGGGAGGAACCCTCAGTTCTGGGAATTGCCCACCCTGTCCCAGGAAACTCATGAATAATCCACCCCTTGTTTAGCATACAATAAAAGAATAACTATAAGTATAATCAGTTGAGCAGCCCATGCCACTGCTCTGCCTGTGGAATAGCCATTCTTTGATTCCTTTACTTTTCTAATAAACTTGTTTTCACTTTACTCTATGGACTCGCCCTGAATTCTGTCTTGTGCAAGGTCCAAGAACCTTCTTTTGGGGTCTGGATCAGGACCCCTTTCTGGTAACAGATGGGGATGGAGTCATGGGTGGGGAAGGGGCACAAAAGCCCTAAGAAGGAATTGAAATGATCTGTCCTTTTAAGGTTCTGAAGCAAGGGCAAGTCAAGAAAGGAACTTTAAAAAAATCCTTTACTAAAGCTTTGGGAATACTAATGAGGAAGCAATTCATAGAGTGTGGTGAAAAGAGAAGAATCTGGCTTACAAAACATAGCCCTGGACTACAGGACACTTTGGGACTCAGCCCTAGTGTTATCTGTGTGGGACCCTAGAGGAACAAATGAGACCTGAAGAATCTCCTACTGAATTTGTCAAGTTATTTCTCCCACCTCTATTAACCTCCATCTTGGTTTCTTTATACCTCAGGTTTGAGCATCAGCTCCATAGTCATCCACTTAGAGGGCTTTTTTCTTACACTAAGCAAACTTATGAAACACTTTTGGTGTAGAATGCCAAGAAAGTCCACGAGAAGAAAAAAAAATAATGGTTGGTAACATCATCAGGAGAGATTTTTTTGGAGGATTTTGCTAGATGATGTTTGAGCTGAATTCTTCAGGTTAAATATGCATTTGATGTTTGGAGACAGGGAAACAGCAATCCAAGTGGACAGATCATGGTGGACAGAAACTGTAGTAGTGGTTTCAACAGGAGATAACCTGGTGGCAGGTTGCCAAAGATTTCATTAGAAACCTATATTGCTTTTACAGTGGTTGCTGTGTTGCATCATGCAGAATCCCCCTTCAGGACAGAGGCATAAATTCCTTCATTTGGCGAGTCTTGGCTGGTGACAGCTCATCATTGAGTTCCTTCCCAGGCTTTGCCTAGCTGAAAGTTACGTCTCCTCCCCTGTGGTCACCTATATCCAATGACTGGTTGATGCAGAGAAACAGGAGTCCATACCTTTTGTTTCAACCAGGACAGCTATAAAGGGCCATCTAAACAGCTCCCCATGCCGTCAGCTGAGGTTTTTGTTATGATGACACTGCAGTTCAGCATCTCCCCCTGGACAAGTATGTTTTCTTCACTTGGTCATGTGTGTTCTGGACAGCACTCCCAGATAAACTTTCTGAATACAAATCTATCTCAGAATCTTTTCTGGGGAACTCACCTAAGACAACTCCAGACATAATTTGAGATACAATAAGCTATTTTAACAGAAATAACATAGAGTTTGGAAAGCAAAAAAGTACATATGACTCAGTCATTAGAAGTACTGACTTGTGGTCTCTATGGTAACAAAGTGGAACTTCAAGATTAGTACTGATTTACTAAACCAATTTAGATTCCACTGACAAATAACTGGAAAGGAGAGAAATTGTACCAGGGCTGTGATTCTTCTGCTCTCAGCCTTTGCCAAACCCATCAGTCAGTTTTGGTCACTAAATGTATAGTCTATCTATACTTAAGACTATATCAGGAAATTATGCTGTGGAAAAAACAGAAAACAAACAAACAACAACAACAGAAAAAAAACCTCAAGGGCTTGAAAAGTAACAATGGCTTATTTTTTTGTTGATGCTCCATGTTCATTTCAGGTCAGAAGAGAGAGAAGGTGTTTCTGCTCATAGTCACTATGGGAGCTAGTCAATGGAGCAGCTACTACCTAGAATCTTGCAAATCATTGCCAGAGGGAACAAAAAGTTTGAGAGGGTTTAGATCTATGACTTAAATGTTACACCCAAAGAGATACACATCATTTATACTCAGAATTTGCTACAACTATTCATCACAAGGGGCTCAGAAAATGCAATTTCAAAATGTGCCTGGTGGAGCAGGAGTTAGGAGAATTGGGATATTTGGCAGGTTACACTAGTAAAGACTTGGGGGAAATCTTGGAACCTATAAAATAAAATAAAAAAAGAAAAATCCATTTAAACTGGTCGTTGAATTCCTAATTTTCAATTAAGTAAAAAGTAGATTAGTAATAAGTAATCATTGATCCTTCAGTATCTTAAAAATTGTATTTGCAATCTTTGGAGTTTATTTTGTAAACATGTGTTAGGTGCCTTCTGTTTACAAAGTACTCTGACAGTTATTCTTAGGGCATAACTATGAAGAATCCCTGAACTATTTCTTTAAAGGTGTTTATATCTACTTAGAGATAAAGGCATTCAAAATATATAGGGCAGAGAACAAACAGAGGAGGGTAGTATGTGCAACATTTAGGGAACGTAAAAGAGAGAGTTGTTAAGTGCCAAGTTTCCATGCTTGAAGCTTGCAGAGGACAAAGTTTTGTCTTTGCAAATATACCTGAAAATACTCTTTTGATCTGAGCTGTACAGAAGGGGTAGATAAGGAAAAACAAATATTACATTATTGCTTTTAAATCCATTTTTGATTTCCATTTTCCCTTTCCCATTCCAGACCCTTCTGTTTACTTTTTTGTGGTTAGAATAAATGATTATAAACTAAGAGCCAATATTGTTACTCCTTGAGATAAGGAACCGTTATTTTTTGGTATTCTGTATACTCCATTCCATGTTAATGAGGATTTATCATGATAATTATAATAAATTGTACCTCTAGTTAATGCATCTTACAGCTTATAAAGTGAATTTCCATATGCTGTTACTGTTATTTCCAAAACATGCTAGTGCAATAGGTTCAGAAGTTTTTAATAAAATTATTCCCATATCATAGAGAAATTGAGGCTGAGAAAATTAAAATAATTTAATTATTGTAACAACTATTTATAGCTGTGAACAAACCATCCTAAAACAATGACTTAAAACAATAACTAATTTTTTTCTCACCTGAGGGTTGCCTGGGCTTAGCTAGTCAAGCCTTGTTTGGAGTCTCTCATGCAGTTTTGGTCATTGATGGCTGGGGCTGAGGGCACCTCAAAGGCTTTATTCACATGTTTGGTGCCTGGTCTGAAACAACTCAAACATCTGGGATCTAGAATAGTTGGGGATCCTCAGACATAACACTCTCTGTTTTCTATCCATGGTCTCTCTGCAGAGCAACTTCAGGGTAGCTGGGCTTTGTGCATGGGAACAAAAGGCTCCCAGAATGAATGTCCCAAGAGGGACCAACAGAAATCTCATGTCCTTTGCTCCCTAGCTTCATAAGTTACACATCACACAGGCCCTTTCCCACCATATTCCTCTGTTTGTTGAAACAGTAGCAAAGATCCACCTAGTTTCACAAGTAGGGAATGGAGATTTCAACTTTTCTGGGAAGAGTGTCAAAAATTTTGCCAACCTGTCAAACAACCACAAGTATATTTACATGGTAAATAATAAAATAGAAATAGTCTCTGTGCGGCAAGTTAGGTTCCCCAGAGGGCAGGTGCCAGGATAGTGTGTAGTGAGCGGGAATTTATAAAAGAGTGCCCTTGGCACCAACACTTGTGAATGGGAGGCTAGCAACAGGACCGAGCAGCAGCTGAGTTGCTACACAGGCCTAATGACTGCCAGCCTCACTAGGCTAGGCTCTGCAGTTTCCTGCAGAGTGGTCCCAAGTTGGGCTTAGAAGCCCCAGCATAAATATTCCCACTTAGACCAATAGATCAGTAATTGAATGTGGGCCACCCTGGAAAGGAGCATGACCTTGAGAAAAGTGGCTCTCTGGCAGAATCAATCTCTGAAGGCACTGACAGCTGAAGATTGTCTGCCAATAGGACTCCCAGCAGTTGAAGCAACAGGTTCTTCATTGAAGGAGAAGTATCACACTTTGGCTCCACACCCAGTAACCTCTCATTATATACCACACTGTCTCCCCTAAGAAAGCATCACTTATCTGTAGACATTGACTAAATATTAACTGTGAAATAAATTGTACAGTGAGAATAACATGGGGACACGTTATTGGGATGCATTTCTTATATCCCAATATGGGGCACATCTGTGGGAGTACACAAGAGATGGGTTATATAAACTGTGAATCAGTCCAGGCAGCCAGTGGATGCCAGCCTTTATTTTTACCCCAGGCTGCACTACCAATGCTCCTACCTCTAATTCAGTGCTTGTTGCAGTGCAGACACATGACTATCCATCAAGCTCCTGAATGCCACTGCCCAGTCAACATTTCCACTAATAACTTGTCAGCATCTCAAAATTTACTTGTCCCAAACTGAACACTTGATTTTGGAACTCTTATGAAACTCTTATTCTTCTACATTAAATGGCATAACCATTCACCAAACCCTAGAAGTCATCCTTGATTCCTTTCTTTCACATCCCTGGGGGTGAATATCTAAAATTACTTTATTTCCTCATGTACTTATATTTTCTCTCCTCCTCCTAAATTTTAGCTCCATGAGGGTAGAAAATGTATTTGCTTACCTAGTGTTGTCCAACACCTAGAAAAATTTAGGACCATGATTTGCAAATAATAGGTACTTAGTGGATATATAATGAATGCATCTTTGTGGAAATTAACTAATTGTTATTAACCAATTCAGGATTCCACAGGCACTAACCTCAACTGTTCTATAGAGATTCTGCTCCAAGAAGCTACATCTCTGTGTCTTTGGGATTGGTTCGATTTCTACCAGCAATATTTACTGAATATGAACTCTTTGAGATGTTCTTTTGTCACAACCATTTTTGCTAGTCTGATGAGGCTTTCCTAGCTGCTGGACTCCAAACCTACTTAAAGATTTTGGCTTTACAATGGCACCATTTCCAGTGGCCTAAGATGGCATGAGCCAGCAATACTGCTGCCAAGATGCAAGCACCCCTGCACTTGTAAATGATATGTTCAGTTGTAAAAATAATTATTCTACAGTAGACTTATTTGGGTCTCAAAACATGACTTATCTAGTGAAACAGACCTTAGAATTGACACAAAGCCCCTTTATCCTCCCTGGTCTTATACACAATCATAGCTGGGGGCTAGGATGGATACACATAAAACCTTAATGTTGAAGGAGGCCAGTTTCTATTCATATCAATTCCTTCATCCCTAAATAAAATTCTCTTGAAGAAGTCCTATTGTCCCTTTCTATAATCTGACTCCAGTTTATCAGATTATGTTTATATGGCTTAATTCTAAATATAAATATAAATAGGGTTAGACTAAACAGGTACAGACTGAACTCAACTGCATGCAGTTATCTGGTTCAGAATAGACTGCTTCAGGACCGACTTATTTCTGAATAAGAAATTATTCAATTATAAAAATAATTTTATATTGATGTACATGAGTTTTAAGAATTCTAAAATTTTAGGAGCATGTTATTTCTATTTTTGTACCAAAAAACTACTTGAATTCTCACTCAGGAGTATTAGATACTAGGTAAAAATATTGCCATACAGTTTTCAGTTCTCTTCACTTCCAGTCACATGCTAACATTGTATTTCTTGGCCCAACTGTGGTTGGGTCAGTCCATGTCACCAATAAGTCTGTTAGTAAAGTGGCATATGTTACTTCGAAGTGGAACATTTAATTCCTGATGTGAAATGGTGAGTTCTCCATCCCTCTGACGCAATAACTAGTAATGTTTGAGATGGTGCCTCCTGCATCAGCCTGGGTTGCTGAGAGTCTGCAATATGTGGTTTCTCCCTGCTGATACATGGTGGAAAAACACAAATAAGAAATAAACCTTGTTTGTGTTAAGTCCCCTAAGACTTTGGATAAGTGTTACTAAAATATAAACTGCCATTTTTCAGTTGTGTAAACTGGAACAGGTCACTTTACCTTTTTGAACCTCAGTTTCCTAATTTTAAACTGGCAATAAATATTTAGGTCATTGGGTTTCTCTGAGATTTTAAGAAGACTATATTTGAAAGGTGTTATAAAAATTCTAAAATTCTTTACAGAGGCCAGCATGTATATCAATATGCACAATTCATTTTTTAATTTTTAGATTCACCTAATTTTCTCTCATGACGTTAATTTTAATTTTTTTTCAGCCTTTTGGACAAGTATGTCTATACATGGAAAAAATATGAATAGTAGACTCACCTCAAATAAATTCCCAAGGATGCTTCAAATCTCCATGAGACATATCTATTCTTTGCACATCACTAAATATTTATTTGATTGTTTCCTCCCTCCCTTCTTTCTTTTGTTCCTTCCATTCTCCTCTCTCCCTCCAACCCCATCTTCAACAAATATTCACCTATCCTGCCAAGTACTGGGAAAACAAAGATAACTGGACAGAGCCTCTGATCTCAGGGTACAGACACATATTGGAAAAGTACAAACTAATTGTTTCAGGTTTATGACAAATATATGTTCAGATTGCAGTCAGTCAAAAAGATAGAAGTGCTCAATTTTTAGTAGATAATTTTAAAACTCTTAGTTCAGAAAGAGAAACTAATTGTGTCTGTAGAGATGGTTAAGTTTTTTTCTTAGGGTGATAATGGAGTAGCAGAGATAAAAAGAGAAAACCGGATCCAGGCCGTTGGAGCAGTATAGACAAACACATAGATTTGTGGCCTAATTCATGGCACAGTGTAATTTGTGAAATCAGTCTAAGTTGGACACCCAAAGGTTCATCTTTGTATTCAAATATAAAGGGTATTTAGTTTCAGATATAGTCAATAATTCATAAAGGGGAGAACACATCCCTTGATTGACTTCTCTTTTAGCAACTTTCTAATTATAAGAGTTTTACAATTCATAGTGGGAATTAATAAAATATAGAAAAGTATATTTAGAAAAAAATTCTAGAGAAAGGCAGTGATAACAATTTGCGTATTTACTAATTCAAATATATGCTTGTGTATAATATATATTCCTAATATTTATAAACAATTTAAAATAGTTAATGTTATATTTCTATACTTTGTCATTTTTTTCTAATTTGTAATGCATATGTGAATCTAATTGCTGAAGACCAAGGTGTGGTTGAGTTTGTGATATAAATGCTTCCACTGAGCTGATTCTCTGTTCCAGAACATGACAATGTTTGCGTGTTTATGCCCAGTATGATGCCAGTTCCTGGCATAGAATTATGGTCAATGTAACTTAAGTTTCTGATTGACCTGATAGATTCCCTTTCTTTAAAAGGGGGGAGAAACACAAAATTATTCCTACACAAGTCACATTTTAAAATATAAATTAGAGTGTATATATGTGTGTGCATACATGTATGTATATGGTACAATAGAATGCCCATAAAATATAAAAATATGTATTTCCTGTTATAATGAAGCACAAACTATGTTTTCACTTATTTGAACAGAATAATTTAGCTATGCTTCACTAAACATTGATTACTGGAAGACAATGTTATCATGTATTATGACATCTAATCTTAAAAACAGCTCTACTATTTTCTCCTATTTATGGGGAAACTTATGCCCAGATAAATTAATTAACCTGCCCAAGGGCACACATCTAATAAAAACTCAAATTGAATTTAAACCCAAAAGAACTGTAGTAATTATTATGGTATCAAATAAATACTGCAATTTATTTATTGATTCTCCTCTTAATGGACACAATTGGAAAAATACACAATTATATTTTAATAGTAGCTATCTCTGTGTGGTAGGAATTTATGGTGGATTTTTATTTTATTCTTTACTATTATAATCAGAAAAAAATATGATAGTGGTTCTGCCACTTATCAGAAGCATGGCCCTGGGCAAGTAACTTAACCTCTTTATATTTTATTTTTCACTTTTGTTTCATTTGGGAATTGAGAGTATTGAGCAACTTTTTGAGAGTCCATTCCTACTTGGAACTTCCGTGGCTGTAAGTCTCAACAGGCAAAACGTAGTATTTCCCTGGAGAGAATATTGCATGCAGAAGACCTACATAATGTTGAGACTAAAGTTCATGTTTACATAACATTATTTCTAGGAATGCATTACAAAATCCAATTTTGCCTAGAAAATACTGACAAAGTCTCAGAGGAAAAACTAGAGAAACTAAAAGGAATCATTTTGGATAAATTGTATAGTACAAAGAACATTTTGCTAAGAAGCAAGAGTAGGTTGCATTCTGTTTTGCTGCTTTCTGGCTGTGTTGAGAAAATACATTTCCTCCCTGATTCCTAGTTACCTCCCTTGTAAATAAATGAAGCATCTCAGAATTGGAGAGATTATTGTCTTGCTAACATATCATGAGAACTTGAGGCTATATGGAAGATTGGAATCAGGGCAGTAGGCACCAATATGCTTATCATTTTTGGTAGCATTGGGAAAGGAGGACAAAAATTGCTAGATCCTGAGCTGTAACACATCAAAAACCAAAGATGTCTTGTTCCAAAGACAAGATGAGCTTCTCGATGTATAGGCTTTCCAGGAGAATTCAGGGGTGGAGGGGTAAAAATGTTTAACTCTTGATTCCCAGGCTACAAAATATCGAGAGCCTTGCCCTGTGAGATCTGTATGCCTGTTTACAGAGGACTTACTAGGATACAGTCAGTCTTTACCTAATCAAACATACCCCTGATAGGGCAACAGAGAGAGGTGCCCAGTCTAACATTCCTGATTTCTACTTTCCACAAAACAAATACCTTCTTTGCTGCAAACCATGCAGAAAGAAATGATATGATTTCTTCACTACTGTATAATCATGACCCATAATGTTGATGAGGAGGGAGTCTAGCAGTTACCATGGTTGAGTACTACACTGAGGTCTGAATCCAGAGGAAAAAAGAATCACAGTAGGTTACAGGCGTCATTATATTATCACAAGAAAGTACATAACCTCTTTTAGAAAGAAAAATATGTAAGCTTCATACATAGTGAACTGTATACTGGTAATATCTATTAAACTTGAAGATAAATATTCCCTACAACTCAGCAGTTCCTTTTCTAGCAAAGAAACTCTTCTGTGTACACAAAAGGATACTATGTTCAAGGTTGTTTATGGCAGCATTATTTGAAAAAGAGAATAATTGAAAATATTTGAAGTGCCCATCAACAGAGTAAATAAATTGTGTTGATATAGTCATAAAATATAATGCTGTAAAAATCGTGCAGTAAAAATAAACTAGAGCAACACATACATTAGTAGGAATGAAGCATACATTTATAATATTGAATAAAACAAAGCAATTTGAAAATAATACCTGCATTAAGATAGCATTTAAATAGTTAACAATTCTGCAAAATCATACTATATATTGTTTACATGTGAATAAAAACATAGAAATATTAGAAAACTTAACTGTAAATGATAAATTTGGAATTAGTGAGAACAGATTACCACTGAGTGGGAGCAAAGATAATGGAAATAAAGGATTTTATAGAGAACTGAAACTATAACTACAGCAAGTATGGAATAATATGACAATATGATAAACATAAGGGCTAAGTGCATAATTTTCCTTATAGTACTCTATATTGTGATCTGAGTTTTTTGAACTACTTTATAATTTTAAAACATTGATTTAAAAAACTTTAATGTTGTATATAGCATATTCAAGCTTGAGTGTTTTTTTAAATATATATAAAAATTGCCACGAGTAAAAGATAAAATACCAATCAAATGTTGGAAACACTAAAGCACAACCTCAGGGTTCTATAGAAACATATGAATCTGTAGTAGGTTAGTTAGAGAAGTTAGGTGTTACATTATTATAGGGGATTATATTCCCTCATTGAATGAATTGAATGAAAATTGTATCCATTTTTATGTGACTCAAATCCAAATTCTGAGTTTTACTGCATATACAACACAGGTATATTCAATTTTCTCTAATTTATCCATTTCTAAAATGGACATTTGGTTTAGGCAGATTATTATTTAAAGGCTCTTTGAAAAGAAAAGGTGGCTTCTAAAACTGTTAATAAAATCAGCACATTTGTTTGGCTGCTAAACACTACACAAGTTTTACTTCAGCAAGTAAAACTCATGGGAATGCATTCTCATCATGTCTAAGATACAGTGAGGCTGTGAAGTTCAAAGGTGTTATGTTCCTGTAGATTTCTACTACAGTAAAAATCCTTGAAGCATGAGAAGTGTGTAGCTATACTGATTTTTTCCCAGCATGTGATGCAGAATTTATATGCTTGATTTTACTCCCATAAAATAAAATCTATTGCCAAAAAGAATGGCCCTGCACAAATTATATATTGAGTATGATCAGATACCTCCTTTTAAAATTCCCACTTTTCATATGACACAAAAATATAAGTTGAAAAACTGAGGACTTTGAAGAAAAATGGTTAAATTTGTCCTGGCTTTTAGCATCAGTATTTATTTTCTGTATATTTTCTAGAATTTGAATTAATTATAATTTTCAGGAAGTAATGTACCTATTTGATTGTGTATTTGTATTAAAATGTTTTTCAAAATCTGTTTTCCAAGAGTATTCCAAAATATACATTTCTACAATCTATTATTTTGGTAATGCTAATAGACCTACTATATGTAAGATATGAGGGGCAAAGATACATAAGGGATATATAATTTAGCATATATCGAGTATAGATTATATTCAAAACATTTGCTAAGGACTTTGTAATAAAATTTCCTATTGATTTTATAACTCTGAAATGTAGATACTCCATTATGCTGATTTTGAAAGCTTCTCCCATCAAGAGGTGGAGTCTATTCTCCTACCACTTGAATTTGAGCTGCACTCGTGATTAGAGAATGTGAAGGAAGAAGTGAGTCAGTCTTTGTCTCTCTCTCTCTGTCTCTCAGTCTCTTTGCTTAAGCCCTAAGAGGTCTTCTACTTGTTTTCTCTTGAAACTCTGTCACTTCCATGTGGAAAAAACTAAGGCCATCTTGTTGGAAACTGATAAATTACGTGGAAATGAGCCCAGCTGTCCTAGCTGAGACCATCCTAGATTAGATCATCTTATTGCCAGCCAACCACCTAGCTTATTCATAGATTTAAGAGCAATAAGAAATGCTTATTGTTTTAAGCCACTAAGTTTTGGGGTGATTTGTTACACAGAAATAGCTGACACATTGATCTTTAAGAAAGTGACAATTTAGATTAGAGCAGAATATTGAGTCACCTAAACAACTTTAAAGCCCACGTTCTTTCCATTTACTGCATAGAATACAAATAATGATGTAGAAGAATATAGAACAAAGTCATATGGCTGTTCCAGAGAGAGAGTTACTTTGAAGTGACTAAGAAAGCTATCATAAGGAAGGTGCCCTTTGGATTGGCCCCTTAATAACTGGAGAAGGAGATTTGCAGTTGAAAATGAGCTTAGGTGCAGAAGGAAGAAGGTAAAAATTATGTTCAAAGAATGGCAAGTGAGCCTATTGTCCAGAAAAGCACAGTTGGTATAACACAGCATTGGGCCCAGAAAGTGGATTTCATTTACCCTGGGATTTCGTTCATCCAGGTGAAAATTTATGTAAAGAGAAAGCTTTCTTAGATTGAGATCAGAAACAATTATTGGTTGAGCATTTTAATTACTTAGATTATAGTTTATTAATGTTCTGGGTTAAATTATATTCTTGTCAACGTAAATTTACAATAGAAAATTGCGAATTTAGAGAAGAAAATATACTTAATCTTTGAATTAAATAATTAAATAAGTGACAGATCACAGATGTTAAAGAGAGAAAACATTAAACATGAAATTCAGCCTAGGAGTGTACTGAATGGACCTGGGCAAAATACTTAACCTCTGAGTCTCAATTTCCTTACTTGTAAAATGGAGATGATGAATATTTATTTTATAGGATTGCTGGGATAATTAGCTATACCATGTGTAGAAATGTCTAGCATGTAGCAGATACTAAACACATAGTAGCAATTTTTACAAAATATGTTTAAAAAGTCCCCTGAGAATCAAAGTGTTATTCCTGGCCTTAAAGATGGACACAATTGTGAATAAATTCAGTGGTACTCATAAGTGCAAAATTTTCATATTTTACTTATATGATTTTTAGATTATTTGCCAAATAGAAATAACGATGTAATTATACAATTATGGAGACGACAGCTACCCCTTCCCTATCTGAATTGGTATCCATACTTTCTCCATAAGGTGAGATGCAAAAGACACACATCATGTTCCAACATCAGAAAATATTGAATGAGTGATTTTGTGGTAGGAATAAAGCATAATATGACTCCCTTTCAGACATAGTTGAAGAATGAAACAGCAATTGCAAAGTGGCTAAAAGAGGGTAGGATCATTTCTCCCGCAGAGGATTACCAGCAACTTTTGTGACCTCATCATTGTCTTAAGAGTCCTTATATCACGGCGACAATGAGTTCACGTACAAACAGCCACTTAGGGCACAAAATTTAGTGTGATTATTTATTTATTTGTTTTAGATGGAGTTTCACTCTTGCTGCCCAGGCTGGAGTGCAATGGTGCGATCTCAGCACACGGCAACCTCCGCCTCCTGGGTTCAAGCGATTCTCCTGCCTCAGCCTCCCAAGTAGCTGGAATTACAGGCATGTGCCACCATGCCCAACTAATTTTGTAGTTTTAGTAGGGACAGGTTTTTTGCATGTTAGTCAGGCTGGTCTCGAACTCTCGACCTCAGGTGATCCGCCCACCTCGGCCTCCCAAAGTGCTGGGATTACAGGCATGAGCCACCACACCCGGCCAATGTGATTATTTATTAAAGATGTAAAATCAAATGGTGTTTTTTTTTTTACAATTATTAAATTAGCGTATATGTACAAGTGAGCTTGTGTTGAAATTGGTGCATTCATATAAGCTACTGAGAGTGTAAGTTGTAGTCATCTTTTAAAAACAAAATAGTGAAAACTTGAAATTGTTCCTTTTTTGATCTGTTGTTGCTATTGTTGAGACTTCGTATTATTTTTAGGGAAAAAGGAAAAACACATGTAAAAATACTCATTACTAAATCATTTATAGTAGTAAAAAATGGAAAGCAGCTTCATGTTTGAAAACTAAGAAATGGTTCAGTAAACCACCAAATATAAATTTGTAGATTATAAACCATTAATTTAAAAAACTTACTGTGAAAAATAGCAATGTAAAAAATGTTTATAACGTAATGTCAAGTGAAAAAACATTAAAATGAACAGTATAGTTTCAAACACATAAAACATGTTTCCTTATGACCCAAAGAACATAAAAAATGAAAACAAAGGATTTGATAGTGAGTTGGGATTGTGAGATATTTTTCTTTTTTATTTATTTCTTTCATTGTTGGTATAATGTTTCTTGTGCTACAAATAGAAAATAAAATAGTAAATTCATAAAACAGAACTATTACTCTGATGTCAGACTCTGGAGGCACCTATGCAGGTTGATTTTTTACTGTTTACTAATATCAGTGTTATTACCTATTTATAAAAATGCTTTGTCTGTCTTATTTAAAATATTCAATTAAACGTTCTTGAAACAGTAAACCAACATCAATCTGAAATTAATTTTTTTTTTTTAAATGGAGTCTTGCTCTGTCACCCAGGCTGGAGTGCAGTGGCGCAACCTCGGCTCACTGAAACCTCCACCTCCCAGGTTCCAGTGATTCTCCTGCCTCAGCCTCCTGAGCAGCTGGGATTACAGGCACGTGCCACCATGCCCAGTTAATTTTTGTATTTTTTAGTAGAGACAGGGTTTCACCATATTGGCCAGGCTGGTCTTGAACTCCTGACCTCATGATCCACCTGCTTCGGCCTCTCTAAGTGCTGGGATTATAGGTGTGAGCCACTGCGCCCAGCCTGAAATTAATTTTATGAGGATAATTGGCTTGAATGTATGTAGTCTGCACTGGGTAGAGTTTAGAATGAATGATAACACCATTACCCACCAGTTTCTCAACACTTTACATTTGGACAGAGAAACAAGAAAAAACAAATTCTGGAAAATGATGTTTTCAGTCTATGAGTTTTTTTTTGAAAAACGAAAACACTTGTTTTTTTAATAATATCAGCTTTATAGATTTTAGCTAATGATGTCATGTGCATTTTACATTACATTTTACTATTGTTTATAACAATTATAGAGCTGTTTTTTCTATTCATGCCACATAAGGAACTATAGAGTTTTGAGCCTTTGAAAGAATCATTTTTATGTACTGAATGTTGATTTTTTAAAAAGACATTTGGATCTGAATGGTAGCACTACCTTATGAAAGAGGTATTGCCTGCTTTGAGCTTCATTGATCTTATATATAAACTGATAGTAATTTCCCTCTTTTCTCTGCTTCTCAGGAAAAGTTATGACAACCTATAAATTAGTGAACATAACTGAATTCACTGGAAGTGTATAAAACAATAAATGGCATTTGCTCCCCTTTAGAGAGATATTAATAAATGTTAAAAACATTCAATTCCAAAAGGAGAAGAACTATATCTTTTTATCCTACATTCAGTTCCTTCTGTCATTCAATAAATATTTATTAGGGGGTCTACAATCATTGTGCTAAATGCATGAAATACATCATAAAAATGCCAAAGATCTTGATCCAAACCTTAGTGTAAGAGACAGAATAATGAACAGACAATAATAGCCCAGTTTGATAACTGTTTATAATAGGGTACTATGGCAGAGTGCTAGACAAACAGTGAAACAATCCAGTCTAGACTTCGAATGGGGTTAATCTTAGATGGTTTTTTAAAATTAGATTAGAAATTAGAAAAAATCCTAAAATAATTAGTAGACTAGGAGTTAACTAGTGAAGCCAGAGGTTTAAGGTACGTACAGAGAGAAGACAGAAGAGATGGGCATTCACAGAAGTTAGTAAAGAATGATCTTTTCTGGATTTGTACACACACACACACACACACACACGCTCACACACACAAATTCTATTGCTTTGTTTTCATACTACAATTTAGACTTCTTATTGTTTTTTATAATGTTAGATTTTGTCACATATCTAAATTTATTTGTTCACCATTCATTTCTGCATTTTAGACCTTCTTTCTATAATTATTTTCCTTCCCTTCAGAAGTACAATCCTCAGAATTTCCTTTTGTGAAGATTTGTGAGTGGTAAAATCCTTCACTTTTATTTATCTGAAAATGATTTATTTTGCTGTGTTCTTGAAAGATAAGAACTGTCTAGGTACACAATACTGAATTGTAATACACTATATTATTTTTTCTAATTATTTGCTCCCCTCCCTATAAGAATATTTTATATTCCTGCTCATTGCCATATAATTTGCTGTCTTTCTCTGTGGGAGGAGTATACTTCCCTACTACATAGATATCCATCTTGTCTTCAAAACTTATGTTGGCCCATAGAAATGTGAGCAAAAGTGATGTGTGCCAGGTCTCACAGAAGCTTTAAGGGTCATTACATTATTCTGCCCTTGTTGCTTTCCTTTTGTCATAAGAAACGCATGTTCCAAATTGGGATTACTCCTATAGTCTAGATGCCATAAAGACAAAACATGATCCAGAGCTAGTGCACTGATAGCTTACTAAGCCCCTATGTAATACAAGCAAAAAAAATAAAGCTTTGCTGCTATAATCTGCAGTTTCGGAAGAATCGTTTGTTGCTGCATCATGGAACAAAATGAGTGGCAGCCAATTATGTCAACCAGATAGTTGCGAGTCTCTCTTTCTTTCTCTCTCTTTCTCTCTTTCTCTCTTTCTTTCTTGATGGAGTCTCACTCTGTCGCCAGGCTGGCATGCAGTGGTGCGATCACGGCTCACTGCAATTTCTGCCTCCCAGGTTCAAGTGATTCTCCTGCCTCAGTCTCCCAAGTAGCTGGGATTACAAGCACGCACCACCACGCCCAACTAATTTTTGTATTTTTAGTAGAGATGGGGATTTACCATGTTTGCCAGGATGGTCTTGATCTCCTGACCTCGTGATCTGCCCACCTTGGCCTCCCAAGACAGCCATTTTTTTCTTAACACTCCACTTCGAATAAATTGTTCTACTGTGTTTTTTTTGCTTCCATTGTCACAGTCAAGAGGTTTTATGTTACACAAATTGTTCTTTGTGTGACCTTTTATCTCCAGCTGCTGCTTTCTTCTTCTTCTTCTTCTTCCTCCTCTTCCTCTTCTTCTTCTTCTTGTTCATCTTCTTCATCTTCCTCTTCTTTTTTTTTTTATTATACTTTAAGTTCTGGGATACATGTGCAGAACGTGCAGGTTTGTTACATAGGTATACACGTGTCATGGTGGTTTGCTGCACCCATCAACCCATCATCTACATTACGTATCTCTCCTAATGCTATCCCTCCCCCAGCCCCCAACCCCCCGAGAGGCCCCAGTGTGTGATGCCGCCCCGGCCCCCACTGTGTCCATGTGTTCTCATTGTTCAACTCCCACTTATGAGTGAGAACATGTGGTGTCTGGTTTTCTGTTCCTGTGTTACTTTGCTGAGAATGATGGTTTTCAGTTTCATCCATGTCCCTGCAAAGGATATGAACTCATCCTTTTTTATGGCTGTGTAGTATTCCATGGTATATATGTCCCACATTTTCTTTATCCAGTCTATCATTGATGGGCGCTTGGGTTGGTTCCAGTCTTTGCTATTGTGAACAGTGCCACAATAAACATACATGTGTATGTGTCTTTATAGTAGAATGATTTATAATCCTTTGTGTATATACCCAGTAATGGGATTGCTGGGTCAAATGGTATTTTTGGTTCTAGATCCTTGAGGAATTGCCACACTGCCTTCCACAATGGCTGAACTAATTTACACTCCCACCAACAGTGTAAAAGCATTCCTATTTTTCCACATCCTCTCCAGCATCTGTTGTTTCCTGACTTTTTAATGATTGCCATTCTAACTGGTGTGAGATGGTATCTCATTGTGGTTTTGGTTTGCATTTCTCTGATGACCAGTGATGATGAGCTTTTTTTCATATGTTTGTTGGCCACATAAATGTCTTCTTTTGAGAAGTGTCTGTTCATATCCTTTACCCACTTTTTGATGGGGTTGTTTGTTTTTCTTTTTCTTGTAAATTTGGTTAAGTTCTTTGTAGATTCTGGATATTAGCCCTTTGTCAGATGAGTAGATTGCAAAAATTTTCTTCCATTCTGTAGGTTGCCTGTTCACTCTGATGGTAGTTTCTTTTGCTGTGCAGAAGCTTCTTAGTTTAATTAGGTCCCATTTGTCAATTTTGGCTTTTGTTGCCATTGCTTTTGGTGTTTTAGTCATGAAGTCCTTGCCCATGCCTATGTCCTGAATGGTATTGCCTAGGTTTTCTTCTAGGGATTTTTAATTGTTTTAGGTCTTACATTTAAGTCTTTAATCCATCTTGAGTTAATTTTTGTAAAGGTGTAAGGAAGGGGCACAGTTTCAGCTTTCTGCGTATGGCTAGCCAGTTTTCCCAACACCATTTATTAAATAGGGAATCCTTTCCCCAATGCTTATTTTTGTTGGGTTTGTCAAGGATCAGATGGTTGTAGATGTGTAATGTTATTTCTGAGGCCTCTGTTCTGTTCCATTGGTCTATATATCTGTTTTGGTACCAGTACCAGCTGCTTTTAAGATACCTTCTTTCTAATTTAATATCCTATAGTTTCTAGTTTATTTGCATAGAGGTGTTTATAGTATTCTCTGACGGTAGTTTGTATTTCTGTGGGATCGGTGGTGATATCCCCTTCATCATTTTTTTTAATTGTGTCTATTTGATTCTTCTCTCTTTTCTTCCTTATTAGTCTGGCTAGCAGTCTATCAATTTTGGTAATCTTTTCAAAACCCAGCTCCTGGATTCATTGAAGAGAGAGGGGACCAATATTCAACATTCTTAAATAATTTTCAACCCAGAATTTCATATCCAGCCAAACTAAGCTTCAAAAGTGAAGGAGAAATAAAATCCTTTACAGGCAAGCAAATGCTGAGAGATTTTGTCACCACCAGGCCTGCCTTACAAGAGCTCCCGGGTGATGGCCTCTGTTGCCCTCAGCCAGCTAGCAGAAGACAAGAAATAACTAAAATCAGAGCAGAACTGAAGGAAATAGAGACACAAAAAACCTTTCAAAAAATTAATGAATCCAGGAGCTGATTTTTTGAAAGGATCAACAAAATTGATAGACCGCTAGCAAGACTAATAAAGAAAAAAAGAGAGATGAATCAAATAGACGCAATAAAAAATGATAAAGGGGATATCACCACCGATCCCACAGAAATACAAACTACCATCAGAGAATACTATAAACACCTCTATGCAAATAAACTAGAAAATCTAGAAGAAATGGATAAATTCCTCAACACATACACCTCCCAAGACTAAACCAGGAAGAAGCTGAATCTCTGAATAGACCAATAACAGGAGCTGAAATTGTGGCAATAATCAATAGCTTGCCAATCAAAAAGAGTCCAGGACCAGATGGATTCACAGCTGAATTCTACCAGAGGTACAAGGAGGAACTGGTACCATTCCGTCTGAAACTATTCCAATCAATAGAAAAAGAGAGAATCCTCCCTAACTCATTTTATGAGGCCAGCATCATCCTGATACCAAAGCCGGGTGGAGACACAACCAAAAAAGAGAATTTTAGACCAATATCCTTGATGAACATCGATGCAAAAATCCTCAATAAAATACTGGCAAACCGAATCCAGCAGCACATCAAAAAGCTTATCCACCATCATCAAGTGGGCTTCATCCCTGGGATGCAAGGCTGGTTCAATATATGCAAATCAATAAATGTAATCCAGCATATAAACAGAACCAAGACAAAAACCACATGATTATCTCAATAGATGCAGAAAAGGCCTTTGACAAAATTCAACAACCCTTCATGCTAAAAACTATCAATAAATTAGGTATTGATAGGACATATCTCAAAATAATAAGAGCTATCTATGACAAACCCACAGCCAATATTATACTGAATGGGCAAAAACTGGAAGCATTCCCTTTGAAAACTGGCACAAGACAGGGATGCCGTCTCTCACCACTCCTATTCAACATAGTGTTGGAAGTTCTGGCCAGGGCAATTAGGCAGGAGAAGGAAATAATGGGTATTCAATTAGGAAAAGGGGAAGTCAAATTGTCCCTGTTTGCAGACGACATGATTGCATATCTAGAAAACCCCATTGTCTCAGCCCAAAATCTCCTTAAGCTGATAAGCAACTTCAGCAAAGTCTCAGGATACAAAATCAATGTACAAAAATCACAAGCATTCTTACACACCAATAACAGACAAAAAGAGAGCCAAATCATGAGTGAACTCCCATTCACAATTGCTTCAAAGAGAATAAAATACCTAGGAATCCAACTTACAAGGGATGTGAAGGACCTCTTCAAGGAGAACTACAAACCACTGCACAATGAAATAAAAGAGGATACAAACAAATGGAAAACATTCCATGCTCATGGGTAGGAAGAATCAATATCATGAAAATGGCCATACTGCCCAAGGTAATTTATAGATTCAATGCCATCCCCGTCAAGCTACCAATGACTTTCTTCACAGAATTGGAAAAAACTACTTTAAAGTTCATATGGAACCAAAAAAGAGCCTGCATCACCAAGTCGATCCTAAGCCAAAAGTACAAAGCTGGAGGCATCACACTACCTGACTTCAAACTATACTACAAGGCTACAGTCACCAAAACAGCATGGTACTGGTACCAAAACAGAGATATAGATCAATGGAACAGAACAGAGTCCTCAGAAATAATGCCGCATATCAACAATGATCTGATCTTTGACAAACCTGAGAAAAACAAGCAATGGGGAAAGGATTCCATATTTAATAAATGGTGCTGGGAAAACTGGCTAGCCATATGTAGAAAGCTGAAACTGGATCCCTTCCTTACACCTTATAAAAAATCAATTCAAGATGGATCAAAGACTTAAACGTTAGACCTAAAACCATAAAATCCCTAGAAGAAATCATTCAGGACATAGGCATGGGCAAGGACTTCATGTCTAAAACACCAAAAGCAATGGCAACAAAAGCCAAAATTGACAAATGGGATCTAATTAAACTAAAGAGCTTCTGCACAGCTAAAGAAACTACCATCAGAGTGAACAGGTAACCTACAAAATGGGAGAAAATTTTCTCAACCTACTCATCTGACAATATCCAGAATCTACAATGAACTCAAACAAATTTACAAGAAAAAAACAAACAACCCCATCAAAAAGTGGGTGAAAGACATGAACAGACACTTCTCAAAAGAAGACATTTATACAGCCAAAAACACATGAAAAAATGCTCACCATTACTGGCCATCAGAGAAATGCAAATTAAAACCACAATGAGATACCATCTCACACCAGTTAGAATGGCAATCATTAAAAAGTCAGGAAACAACAGGATGTGTTGGAGAGGATGTGGAGAAATAGGAACAATTTTACACTGTTGGTGGGACTGTAAACTAGTTCAACCCTTGTGGAAGTCAGTGTGGCGATTCCTCAGGGATCTAGAACTGGAAATTCCATTTGACCCAGCCATCCCATTACTGGGTATATACCCAAAGGACTATAAATCATGCTGCTATAAAGACACATGCACACGTATGTTTATTGCGGCATTATTCACAATAGCAAAGACTTGGAACCAACCCAAATGTCCAACAATGATAGACTGGATTAAGAAAATGTGGCACATATACACCATGGAATACTATGCAGCCATAAAAAATGATGAGTTCATGTCCTTTGTAGGGACATGGATGAAACTGGAAATCATCATTCTCAGTAAACTATCGCAAGAACAAAAAACCAAACACCGCATCTTCTCACTCATAGGTGGGAATTGAACAATGAGAACACATGGACACAGGAAGGGGAACATCACACTCTGGGGACTGTTGTGGGGTGGGGGGAGGGGGGAGGGATAGCATTAGGAGATATACCTAATGCTAGATGACGAGTTAGTGGGTGCAGCGCACCAGCATGGCACATGTATACATATGTAACTAACTTGCACATTGTGCACATGTACCCTAAAACTTAAAGTATAATAATAATAAAAAAAAGAAAAAAAAAAAAGAAAAAAAGGGCTCTCAAAGGAAGCATTAAACATGGAAAGGAACAACCGGTACCAGCAACTACAAAAACATACCAAATTGTAAAGACCATCGACACTATGAAGAAACTGCATCAACTAACAGGCAAAATAACCAGCTAGCATCAAAATGACAGGATATAATTTACACATAACAATATTAACCTTAAATGTAAAGGATCTAAATGCCCCAATTAAAAGACACAGACTGGCAAATTGGATAAAGAGTCAAGACCCATCAGTGTGCTATATTCAGGAGACCCATCTCATGTGCAAAGGCACACATGGCTCAAAATAAAGGGATGGAGGAATATTTACCAAGCAAATGAAAAGCAAAGAAAAAAAAAAGGCAGGAGTTGCAATCCTAGTCTCTGGTAAAACAGACTTTAAGCCAACAAAAATAAAAAAGACAAAGAAAGGCATTACATAATGGTAAAGGGATCAATGCAACAAGAAGAGCTATCATAAATATATATGCACCCAATACAGGAGCACCCAGATTCATAAATCAAGTTCTTAGAGATCTACAAAGAGACTCATACATTTTCTTGGATGTTGAAATTTGGGGGGGATTAATTTTTTGAAATTTTGTTTGGGACTGTATTGAATCAATAGATAAAATTGAGATGAAGTTACATGCTAACTATATTGAGTCTTCCAATTCATAAATATGGTATGTCCACCATTTAGATCTGTATTATTTATTCCAACAGGATTTTATATTTTTCAATATATAAATTCTTGACATATCTTCTTAGATTTTTATTTCATTTTTTTCCTTCAATATTGTTTTCAGTGATTTTTTTAGTCTCAAATTCTGAGACTTTATCCAATGATACATATACAATGAAAATGTGACATTTTCATTTATCAGTGTTGTATTGTGCAAACTTTCTAGACTCACTCATGTTTTTGGAGCTATTTTTGTAGATTGTCTGAAATTCTCTACATAGGTAAGCATGTCCTCTGTGAATACAGACAGTTTTCCTATATAATCTGTAAGGCTTTTGTTTTAATTTCTTGTTTTATTGCCCTGGCCAATATTAACAGTACTGTACTGATTAGGGGTGATAAGAGTACATCTTTGCCTCCTTCTCAATCCTAAGGGAAAATGTTCAGCCTCTTATCATTAAGTATGATGTTAGTTATAGGTGTCTTTTTAAAAAAGAGATGTCCTTTATCCTGTTAAGGAGACGTCTTCCTATTTCTAATTTGTTGTGTTTGAATCATAAATAAATGCTGAATTTTGGCAAATGCTTTGTTTATGTCTGTGGAGATGATCATAAGAATTTTCTCACTCAATCTGTTAATATGGCCACCCATTTGCACATGATGTATTATCCTTTATATATATATGTATATATAAGATATATATATAATATATTGTTGAATTTAATTTGCTAATGTTTTGTTAAGGATTTTTTAGTCAATGTTCAGGGATATCAGTTAATGGTTTTCCTTTCTTGTAATGTCTTTTTCTGGTTTTATTATAAACATAATGTTGGCCTCAAAATGAGTTTGAAATTGTTTTCTTTACTAATCCACCCCCATGAGGCTTTCTTTTCCTACTGCTCTTATAATTGCAGAAGCAGCTTTCTATTTTGTTATCTTTGTGTGTGAGCTCATATTTGTTTTATCTTGGTTTATGGAAATCAGGAGGACCTATATCTGATGTGCCTTCCTTCAGAAAGGATCTACACTTGCTCTGCTCTTGCCAGAGCCTCATGCCACTACCCAATGTGTTGCCATTTTAGCCTTCTTTGAAAATTCTTAACCTAATACAAGATTCTTAGTTTCAGCCTTCCCACTTCATAGCTGACCTAAGGTATTGTCTTCTGATAGCAGCCCTTTTACTGGAATTTGTACAGGGCCAACTAAACTTTTTGATTTTAGCACTATTAAAAAAAACTTAGGGGTGGTTACTAATTTTTTATTTTATTGTTATAAGTCCAGCAATGCCTTAGAAAGTGTATAAATACATACAAGATCTAGTTGCTTACTCTTTAGAGGGCCCTTCAGAATATCTTGACTCCATAGGACTCTGAAGTCACCTCATCATTTGAATCCGAAGTGCACCCCCCAACACATTTTAATAATGAGACAACTGAGAATAAAGATGATACATAGTCTGGCCACAATTGTATGGCTAGGAAGTGACAGATGTATGATAGGTCCAGAGTTGTCTTCACCAAAGTCCATGCTGTTTCCCTAAAACCACATTCCTGTAATCTACAGGGTACATGTACCAGGAAATATAATATAAGGCATTTAAAGTTCCTCATTCTTATACATGCTTTCACATTAGCTTATGTGCAGGAAATCAGTTGTTGATTTCATTAAGAAACTAGACGCTTTATTGTTATGGCACCTAACCTTTTGCTTTTATCTCTGCTTCCTCTCTTTTCTTTTCCACTAACCACACTGAGATTTGCAAGAGTAAGAATTTGTGCTTATTGGCTAGAATTTCAAGACTCCTGTATTCTGGTTGTCACCATTTATGTGGTCTGTCACTTTTCAGCAATTAGAGAATCCAGTTTTGGTTTCATCAAACCAATGCTGAAATCACAGCTAGTGTTTCCTGTAATTGGAGTACATTAATATTAAATATATGAATTTGAAGCCTTGAATGAAAGATGTTTATCCAAACCTTTTTTTGTCATCATAACCATTTTGTGATTCAAAGATTTTTAAGTATGTTGCATTATTGTGTACTTTTCTTTTTTTTTAAGCAATAAAAATCCACACCTAATTTGACATGATTTCTTTGGCAGTTAATACGTACACATTATACAGTTTAATGAATCTGCAAACTAAATAATGGTTGTAGTGGGTGTGAAAATAGGGATATTTAAATGCATAAGGAAATTTAGCACACATCCCAGTAGCCATGTAAATAGACTTCTGATTCTTTTATAAATTGCAAATACTTTCTTGTGCAGAAACACAGTGAAAAATATAGTGTCGCATCCACACATAGATCTCATTATCACACCTCAGAATGCTCGCTGCATACCTATTATCCACTTAAAAGCTCCATTAAAACACCCAGTCTGTTTCAGCAGCAGCTAAACAAGTCAAAAACTAAGCCTCATTTGTCACTATTTATCCCCAGAGATTAAAGACAGCTGTATTGATGAGATGTATTTAAAATTACATCTCCCGTTATTTTGATAAAAAGCTTTTAAATATGACCCTGTGTCATATAAAATCAGTATTCAAAAGCTCATTATCGGCATAAATTCTAGAACAGACAAACTTGAGAGAAATGTTTATGAAGAAAAATGATCATGGGCAATAGACATTTGGTGGATTGTACTGTTAACTTGCAATACAAAACTTAACCTTTTGGTATAATAGTTGTTTATTATTTACAATCGACATACAAAAAATGTTAACATATTCGATGTTTTATATAAAAGTAAACTAATTAACAAGATAGCATATTGCTGAGAAAGATAAATTGAGTTCCAGCTTAGAGCCAGGTAAAGAAACCATTATACATAGAGGCTGATAACATTCAGAATGTGCCACAGTGGTGATACATTTGAAACCTGTGTTTTTAAAAGCCATGAAATTTTCTCCTATTTTCACTGTGCTCCATCTATCCTTTATTTGGATACCATTGACCATTGTTTTATAATTGCTGTATTGCCATTAAATGGGCAGATGGTAGCAGTGTACATAAACACAAAACAGGATGTGCTAGATTATGTTTCTAAAACAAATACAAAATGCACGTCTAGTCATATGGATATCAAGAAATTATTTGTATGCACTATGCCTGTCCTTTGGATGTACGCCATGAGAAGAATGGTGGTATCTATATTTAGGTGAGCTTAGATTCAAACCGTGTGTGTGTGTGTGTGTGTGTGTCCTTTCTCATGTTTAAACATACAAAAATTTATTACTATCTTGATTCATTCCTCGGTTTTTATGGAAATATAATTGTTAGGAACTCAATAAACATATTTTTCAGCAATATAAAAATGTCTTTCAGAGTGAGTATTGAAAAAACATTCCTAAAAATAAAGAGATGCATATCACTGTTTAACTATTGTGTTTAAGCATTTGTCTCTCCCTCTCTCCCTCCCTCTCTCTCTAAAGTCTGGACTAATGCTACCATCTTGTTATTTCATGATTTCTAGATACAGCAGATTTTGGTTGTCTAATAACTATTTTCTTATCCACTGTCTCCTTCCTTCTTTCATTTAAAGAAGCCTGATTTTGTTTAGTAGGCAGCAAGCTAAGTTAACAACATTAATTATGATTAGTCTAAACACTTCCCTATTTCAGTGGTTGGTGAAGGAGTAAGTAGGTGACTTGTTTCTGGCCAAGAAGGTGCTCGGAGGTGTAGGGCTTCTATGAAGGCATTTGCTCTCTGATTAGAGGAGAGAAGACCTGGTGGCCCTTTCCTGCCTCAGAAATGTTCTGTGGAGACATGATGCTAAACACCATGTTGTACCTTACATCATCAAGTACCTTACTTACAAGTGCAGTGGATCGATTGGAAAGAAAAAATGTTTATTAAGGAGTAAGAGGTTGTTACATGGATCTGAACTAAAGAAATGGCAGTGGAGATAGAATAGATGGGTTACATTTCAGAGATATTTGAGAAGTAAAATTGACAGGAATTCATGATGTGTTTGATAATAAAATGAGAGCAGGAGTTGAAGATGACATTGACTTTTCTGACACTGAAATGGTGGTGTGCTGTTAACCAGGACAGGTGAAAGATAAGATTTCATATACCTCTAAATGTCAGAGCAGTGTTTTACAGAAAACAGTTGAGTAGGGATAACAGCTCAGGTAAATTATAAGGACTAGAGCTTTATATCTGGAATCTTAAGTTTATTAATATTAGTTAAATTCATGGGTATAAATGAGGTTAAAAGATATGTGGGACATTTCTATAAATTATTCTTTCTCTTTCTTCTTTGTCATTTTATATCTTTGGTTTTTGTAAAGCTTAATTCATTTCCAACATATACAACTCTAATGAATGTCTTTCTAACTGGAAGCCCTTATAGGCACCTCAAAAACAGAATATATAAAATTGAATTCCTACTTCTAACAAATCCAATCCTTCTATTCTGTTCTTTACTTTCAAGAAAAATAAAAAGTATCCTTTCAGTGGCAGAATTTTAGTCATTTAGAATCCTGCCTTTTTTCAGGATTCCACATCTACTCAGTTATTTTACTTCCTTAGTGTACCTTTATAACCTTTTCTCCATTTGAACATAGCCTCTGTTTTTTTCCTTTTATTTTTATTTGACATAAAATAATTGTACATATTTATGGGATACAGAGCGATATTTTGATAAGTGTATACAATGAGCAATGATCAAATCAGGGTAATAAGCACATCCATTACCTTGGACATTATTTTTTGTGTTGGAAACATTCAAAAATCTCTTCTAGCTTTTTGAAAATATACACTAAATTGTTAAAAATGTTTACTATACTGTCCTACAGAACACTAAAACTTATTCCTTCCATCTAGCTGTAACTTTGTATCTGTCAACCAACCTCTCCCTATCCTCCTTTCCCCTCCCCCTTCCCCACCTCTAATAAACACAATTCTGTTCTCTACTTCTTAGACTTCAAGTTTTTGTTTTGTTTTGTTTTGTTTTTAGCTCCCACATATGAGTGAGAACATGCGGTATTTATTTTTCTGTGCCTGGCATTTCATTTAAGATAATGCCCTCCAGGCTCATTCATGTTGCCACAAATGACAAGATTTCATTCTTTTTAATGGTTGGATAGTATTTCATTGTGTATATATACCACATTGCCATCCGTTTAGATAGACACTTAGGTTGATTCCATATCTTGGCTACTGTGAATAGTGCTGCAATAAACATGAGGATGTAGGTGCCTCTTTGATACACTGATCTCCTTTCCTTTGGATAAATACCTAGTGGAATTGCTGGGTCATATGGTAGTTCTATTTGTAGTTTTCTGAGAAACCTTCATATTGTTTTCCATAATGGATGTACTAATTTACATTCCCATCAACAATGTATAAGAGTTCCCTTTTCTCTGCAGCTTCTCCAGCATTTTTTTTTTTGTCTTTTGGATAATAATAATTTTAGCTGGGGTGAGATTATATCTCATTGTCAGTTTGATTTGCATTTCCCTGATGATTAGTGATGTTGAGCATTTTTTCATACACTTTTTGGCCATTTATATGTCTTCTTTTGAGAAATGTCTATTCAGATACTTTCCCCATTTTGTAATAAAAAATGTGCAGGTTTTTTGTTTCTGTTAAGTTGTTCAAGCTCCCTGTATATTCTGGATATTAGTTCCTTGTCATATGAATAGTTTGCAAATATTTTCTTCCATTTACCAGTTGTCTCTTCACTCTGTTGGTTGTTTCCTTTGCTGTAAAGAAGCTTTACATTTGATATAGTCCCTTTTGTCTTTTTGTTTTTATTGTTTGCTCTTTTCAAGTCTTAGCCATAAAATTTTTTCCTAGATCAATGTCCAGAAGGATTTCCTCTATGTTTTCTTTTATTAATTTTATAATTTTGGGTATTATGCTTAAATCTTTAATCCATTTTGAGTTCATTTTTAATTATGGTGAGACATAAGGGTCTAGAAACATTCTTCTACATATGGATATTCAGTTTTCCCAGCACCATTTATTAAAGAGGGTGTCTTTTCCTCAATGTGTGCACTTGGCACCTTTGTCTAAAATGAGTTAGATTTAAATACATAAATTTCTTTCTGGGTTCTCTATTCTGTTGCCTTGGCCTATGAGTCTTTTTAAGCTATGATAACTTTATGTAATAAAATTATATATTATTATTATATGTAATAATTTTGAAATCAGATACTGTGGTGCCTCCACCTTTGTATTTTTTGCTCAGAATTTCTTTGACTATTCATGGTCTTTTGTGGTTACATACAAATTTTAGGATCTTTCTTTCTATTTCTGTGAAGAATGTCACTGGTATTTTCACAGCAATTGCATTTAATCTGTAGATTGCTTTGGGTAGTATGGTCATTTAAAAACTATTAATTCACAGCCAGGTGCAGTGGCTCATGCCTGTAATCCCAGCATTTTGGAATGCCGAGGCGGGCGGATCACAAGGTCAGGAGATTGAGACCGTCCTGGCCAACATGGTGAAACCCCCTCCCTACTAAAATACAAAAAATTAGCTGGGCGTGGTGGCAGGCGCCTGTAGTCCCAGCTACTTGGGAGGCTGAGGCAGGGGAATCACCTGAACCTGGGAGGTGGAGGTTGCAGTGAGCCGAGATCATGCCACTGCACTCCAGCCTGGCGACAGAGCAAGACTCCATTTCAAAAAAAAAAAATTAATTCACTCCATGAAAATGAGATGTCTTTTCATTTTTTTGTGTTCTCTTCAATTTTTAAATCAGTGTTTTACAGTTTTCTTTGTAGAGATTTTTTATCTCCTTGGTTAGGTATTTTGTGTAGCTATTGTAAATTAGATTGCTTTTTAAATTTCTTTTTCAGCTAGTTAATTATTGGTGTACAGGAACATTATTGGTTTTTGTATGTTAATTTTGCATCTTGACATTTTACTAAATTCCTTCATCAGTTCTAAGAGTTTTGTGGTGAAGTCTTTACGTTTTTCTATATATAAAATTGTGTTACCTGTGAAGAAGGATGGTTTGACTTCCTCTTTTCCAGTTTGGATACCCTTCATTGCTTTCTCTTGCCTAATTGCTCTGGCTAGAACTTATAGTATATGTTGAGTAAGAGTAGTGAAAGTGAGCATACTTGTCTTGTTCCAGTTTTTAGAGGAAAGGCCTTTATCTTTTCCCCATTTAGCAGGATGTTTGTTGTGGGTTTGTCATATATGACCTTTATTGTGTTGAGGTATGTTCCTTCTATATTTAATTGTTGGGAGTTTTTATCATGAAGATATGTTAAGTTTTAGAAAATGCGTTTACTGCATCTATTGAGTAACCTTTTGTTTCTTTTCATTCTGTGAGATGTGGTATATCACATTTATTGATTTGAATATATTGAACCATTTTTGCATTCCTGGGATAAATCCCACTTTATCATGTTGTGTAATCTTTTTAGTGTGTTGTTGGATTCCGTTTGCTAGTATTTTATTGAAGAGTTTTGCAACTACGTTCATCAGACATATTGGCTGTAATTGTTGTCGTTATTGCTGTTGTGTCATTCTCTGGTTTTGGTATCAGAGTAATGCTGGCCTTGTAAAATGAGTTGTGAAAAATTCCATTCTCCTTAATTGCTTGGAATAGGTTGAGAAGAATTGATGTTAGTTCTTCTTTAGAAGTTTGGTAGAATTCATCAGCAAAGCCATGGAATCCTAGATTTTGTTGGCAGACTTTTTATTACTGATTCAATATCATTACTTGTTATCATTCTGTTCAGGTCTTCTATATCTTCCTGTGAACATAGCACTTCTTGACTAGATTATAGATAGTCTCCCAACTGATTTACCAACTTCTGGTTTTGGCCCTTCCAATTTATCTGCCATTCAAATTATTGTTAGAGTGGTTGTCATGAAGTAAAAATGAACAAACAAAAAAATCAACTAACTGTAAAATCCTTCTGCTTAAAATCTTTAAATGGTCATTACTGTCATTCAGGATAAAATTTACATTCTTAACTTGGCATACCAGACCCTTTACTGTCTTTCACTGCATTATTTATTCACCCTTTCCCCCTATATTCTCTCTATATAGCACCTTAATTTCCTATTATTTCTGTGAAGAATTACCACAAACTTAGGAGCTCAAAACAACAAATACTTATTCAAGTACAATTCTGGAGGTCAGAAGTTATTAATGGTTTGTCAGGGCTGCATTTCTTCTGGAAGCTGTAGAGGAGAATCCAGTTCCTTGACTTTTCCAGCTTCTAGAAGCCCCCTGTTTTCCAGCTTCTAGAAGCCCCGTGTATTCCTGGACTTGTGGGCCATTCCTTCATCTTTAAAGTCAGCAGTGTGGCTTTTTCAGTCTTGCTCCTCTCTGCCCTCTGCCTCTGGTCCTTTCCTTCTCTAATTCCCCTCCTGCCTCTCTTTTCCCATTATAATGGCCCTTGTGATTACATCGTGCCTACCAGGTTAATGCAGGATAATTTTACTATCTGAAGATCCTCAACTTGACCATATCTGTAAAGTCCCTTTTGCTATATAAAGTAATATATTCACAGGTTCTGGGGATTAGGAATATTGGCATCTTTGGGTGAGATGTTATTCTGTCTATCACACATATACTTTTAGTAACTATTAAAACCATATTTCTCTCCCTTCCTGGAATGACATTCTCCTCATTCCTATTTTCATTAGCATCAGGTATTATTATAAAACAAAGCTCAGCTTCAGGTTTCAATTCTCTTTTCTATGGAAAATCACACACAAACAAGAAGAAAAAGACACATACTCTAAACACATACTCTAGATAATGTCCACAACTTTAAAATATTAGTACATGGAAATGGATGGCACAATAGCATCTGATTTATCAGAATGAAGAAATTGAAATCTAAGAGCTTGTAGAGAGAGATACTGTAAAATGCAAGCAGCTTTGTTTTTTTCTCCACAGCATCTTGGAAAGGCCCAAAGAATTAGAAACATCAGATACCATAAAAGATCGAACAGGATAAAGTCAATGAGGTAAGTGAAAATAAAGTGGTTTGAAAATCTATATTTCAAAGAGAAGTAGAAGCTATTACTCCACATTGTCAACCAGACTCTCATCTTTAAGGTACCCAATCTCCACCCACATCCCTGCAGAAGACAAGAAATATTTCTGGAGAAACAGAACCAGAAAATCTTCAGGCTGTTTAAAGGTGGAGGTAACAACACAAAATTGAGTTTATGCCAAGCATAAACAGCTGAATTGCCTTTCTAATCATATAGCACATGCTGATCAGCCCTATGCAAGCCTAACCAATTCCCATTTCTCTAATTCTATCCCAATGTACCATCAATAATTGTTTTCACTATGTCTTGCAATTTTCCATCTGTATTGGGTTTGTAAGGAAAGAAAAATTGATATGAATAACAGTTCTTAGTAGCAAGCTCATTCATGGAATCTGCATACCAAAGGGTCGTGCTATTTGTACTTTTAGCCATAAAGTTAACAAAAACTAACAGCAATACATTGATTACTAGGGAAAACACTAAAGATGTTTCTCAAGTTCTTTCTTCAAACAATAAGGAAGACTCCTGGCTGAAGTAGAGGCAGAATCATAATTGGAGGATGAACAGAGCCACTGAGTATTCATAACACTGAGTATTCATAACTGAGTATTTTAACATTTCTTATTAGGATAAAAAGATGCTAGAGTTTGCAATGTGAAATAAGCAACGGAAACATCAGTGATCAGAAAATGAGACACTTGCAGAAAGTCATCAAAGTGCCAACTTTTTATATGCTTGGTCCTCTACCACCTAAGGGCATGGGATCCCTTCAAAGGCTTGCTTTGCCCAAGTCTATAACATGGAGATGGCTCCTCTCAAAGTACTGTAGTTTACGAAGGGACTGCAGTGCCTGGCTAAAATAATATTCCTTCAGTGCTCACTCTTTTTTTTTTATTTTATTATTATTATACTTTAAGTTTTAGGGTACATGTGCACAACGTGCAGGTTTGTTACATACGTATACATGTGCCATGTTGGTGTGCTGCACCCACTAACTCATCATTTAGCATTAGGTATATCTCCTAATGCTATCCCTCCCCCCTCCCCCCACCCCACAACAGTCCCCAGAGTGTGATGTTCCCCTTCCTGTGTCCATGTGTTCTCATTGTTCAACTCCCACCTATGAGTGAGAACATGCGGTGTTTGGTTTTCTGTCCATAAATCATGCTGCTATAAAGACACATGCACCCGTATGTTTATTGTGGCACTATTCAAAATAGCAAGGACTTGGAACCAACTCAAATGTCCAACAATGATAGACTGGATTAAGAAAATGTGGCACATATACACCATGGAATACTATGCAGCCATAAAAAATGACGAGTTCATGTCCTTTGTAGGGATATGGATGAAGCTGGAAACCATCATTCTCAGCAAACACTCCTTTTTTTAAAAAAAAAAAACAACTCTATAAAATCTGGAATTTTTAAATGTTGAGACTTTTAATTGGGCTTTTGACTTTGTGATCTGATGATGTTGCTTCATGACTGATGAACACACTGCTGGCAAACCTCATTCATTGGGTGGAAGTAGAATTAGTGACAATTCTACCAGGCTTAATACCTGGATGGCAAAATTATCTATACAACAAACTCCCATGACACAAGTTTATCTATGTAACAAGCCTGCACATGTACCTCTCAACTTAAAATAAAAGTTGAAAAGCCCCTCCTTGTTTTACTTTCAAGGAAACTAGATAATATAATATGACAATGTGGTTTAAGAGAATGTTTTTGGGAAATAGGTTCAATGAATAAATAAAAACAATCGTAATTAGCCTATCATCCCATGTATTTATACGCAAATGATGCCTTTACATTACTTGAGATTGCCTGAAAGTAATTTCTTCTTTGAATTAGTTACAAACTTTAAGCATACTGTTCACAATGGTTTTGCTCTATTAATTTGCCTAACAAACCATTTCTTTATCATTAGCACAAAGGTAAACATCAACATAATTAAGAAAATTTCCAAATTATTGTAATCTATGTAAGGGAAATTCATCTTACTGGGCAGAAGCAGATGTAAACCTAAATATCAGAAACAGTCACTAGCTATCACGTGAGTGTTTCTAATGCATGTTTGATCATCCAAGATTTAGCATAAGTGCCAGTACTAGTTACAGGATAATATTGCTTTTAAGGCTGCCTATGACACAAAGTCAAAGCACAGAGTCCACTTCTAAAGACTTTGTATCTCATAGTTCCACGCAGCATGTATGATCAGAAGAGAATCGTGTGACACTTTAGCTCAGAAAAATAAGACATAGAGAAAGCAGATTTCTGAGTGGTAGTGATGTTAAGGACTATTGAGTGAGTGGGAGCTGCCAAGCAGAATCAGCTCCTGTGACAGATGCTCTCAGTTTAAAGAAGCAAATGCAAAACCACAAGAAAAATAACTTTACAGCACAAAAGCTTAGAGGCCCTTGAGGATAGATGATGCCAGAAAAATGTGAGATTATTGTGTCCGCCAGGGTATATTAATACTATAAACATAGATGATTTACTGAGAAAAAAGATCCTTGAAAACGTACCAAATGCATGATGCTGAATATAAAGTTAAACATCAAAAACAGAGTGCCAACAAAACATAGATTCCTTGCCCTTCTTTCTTTTCCAGTGTACAGAAACATGACTGATGTCTCATAGAGATCCAGCGGATTCAACTGGGCACCAAACTGCATTCATTCATTTTCTTTCTCATTCTTCCTTCTCTTTTTAGATTCTTCATCTTCATTAAACTTATAGATAACCATCTACTAATTGAAGAGCTTAATGCTCAAGTTCATTATTTTGTTCAACAAATGTTTATCAAACAACTTTGAAGTGTCTGACACTCTTCTAGGCACCTAGGATATATCAGTGAACAAAATATACGAATTTCCTGCCCTATTGGAACTTACATTATAGTGGCAGGAGATGGTATAGACAGAAAACAATAAACATAACGAGTGAGTAAATTATATTGTGTGGTAGAAATTGCTACGGAAAGCAAGTAGATCACGTAAGCAGGGGGACCAAATTGTGGTGAGGGGGCTGGGCGTGGTGGCTCATGCCTGTAATCCCAGTACTTTGGGAGACAGAGGCGGGCAGATCACTTGAGGTCAGAAGTTTGAGATCAGCCTGGCCAACATGGCAAAACCCCATCTCTACTAAAAATACAAAAATTAGCCAGGTGTGGTGGTGCGTACCTGTAGTCCTAGCTACTCTGGAGGCTGAGGTATGAGAATCGCTGGAACCCAGGAGATGGAGGTTGCAATGAGCCAAGGTCACGCCACTGCACTCCAGCCTGGGCGACAGAGCAAGACTCTGTCTCCAAAACAAACAAACAAACAAACAAACAAAAAAAGAATTGTGGTAAGGGATGGTGGGAAGAAAGTGTTGCCATTTTAAATTGGATTGCCAAGGTAGGCTGAAATTGACCAAAACTCAATTCCACTTCTGGCCTCTTATTCCGTACCTGTTGTCAAACCTTGTTGAGTTCAGTTCTACCCACCCAAAATGTTATCTCCTCTGTGATTCCTGCCCTGAATCCCTCACCCTCCTTAAACTCCCTTACATTCCCATGCATAGCTGACTGTGTTGTTGCTCATCCTGTTTGCCTTCTGAGCTGTGGACAGGTGTCATGCATGTGCATGTGTGGTCTGACAATTTCTCAGCACAAGGGCTTTTGTCTCTGCTCCTCTGCCTGAGAACTTTTCCCAGTGCAGTGCTTGTAGTGCAGGGAAGCCCTGATGTGCTGAGGATATAACAGCCCCTAGAGGTAACCCTCAAACAATGAAAGATGTAAGTGAATAGATAAATATCTCAGCTTCTCAATCCCCGGTGGAGCCATTTTAAAATGCATTCCACTTAACTCCTCAGAGGCTTCTAGCAGAATTAAACATCAGTTGCCCCTGGACATTTCTATTTATTAATGCACTGTTTATTGGTATCTTGCCTTTCCCTGTCTCCCTCTCTCTACTCTCTTGCTTGTGCTTTCTGCACTCACTTTGTACATAACCTATCCATAGCCCGAATCTAAATTCAGACATTGTAATATTTCTTTTTTTTTTTTTTTTTTTTTTTTTTTTTTTTTTTTTTTTAAATATCAATGAAATGCAAGTAAAATGCAATTTATTATACACAATATCATGTAATATGTTTCTGAACTCTTTATGGTTTTACTAAATTTTTCTTTATATTTTATTATTCATGGGCATTTGCTTCATCTACTAACTTGTGAATTCCTTAATTTACATCCTGAAAATTCTATATTACTAAACATAGCTTTTGACCTTTAAGCAAAAATATTAAGATATTTACATATTTGATAAAGGTGACCTGGGTTTAATTAATCTATTATGTGTGTTCAAATCCTGGCTCTGTCGTTTGGTGACTATATTGGTGGACACTATTCTGTGCATCTGATTTCTCAATTTCTCGTTAGTAAGCTGAAGATAAAAATATCTACCTTGGGGGGTTATACTAAGGATAAAATAAGATGACATATGTAAAGTTCTCAGTATGGTGCCTGGACATATATTAACCACTCCATCAATGAAAGCCCTTTCCTGACTCTCCCTGCCTTAGTTTCTCTTGGTAAATTCAGTTCTTTAAAATAAAGGAACTGGAACAGGAACAGACTTTCCAGTCTGATGGAAATATTAACATAGTAAAGCAGAGGCATTTCATCTGAGTAAGAAGTACAACCATAAACTGATACGTATTTCTGTCTTTCCCCTGTATTCTTTTTAATTCAGTAAAGAATGAAGTTTTGAATTTGGCAACCTGTATGGCAAGCTTCCATTTATCTCTTTAAGGTGTTCAATATATATTGTAGAAAAGCACTGACAATAAAATTACTTTGGCAAGCTAGTTACCTAGGGCAGATGCATGCAAAAGATGTATTATTTGTAGCATCTGTTTGCCAACCAAAAAAATGTTAATTATTAGATACTTATTTTTCCCTCTTCTATACTTATTTTTTCCCTCTTCTATGTTTTAAAATACTAAGTTGAGGATAGGGACATACTTTTCTTAGTGTGAAACTTGCAAATTATAGTAAACAGTACTACTGCTCAACTCACTAATAACTGTACATTGTGAAATGTTTTCAAAATATCAATTTTAATAACTATTTACTCAATATGCAAAATTCTGTGTCAGATGTTTAAAGCATACTGAGAAGAGCATGAATAGGCAGAAGATTTAGCATTGTGCATAAAACTGTAGAATGTGGTTAAATCAGTGTAATGAGAGAAAATGTGAATTTATTGCAATATAGGTTTAAAAGACACAAGGATAAGATTCATTTCAAGAATCAGTAAACTTTCATGAGGAGATAATATCTGAGATGGGTAGGTCTGGAGGGTTTTAGCTTTCAGAAAATGAACAGAAGATATTTCTGAAATGTGGGGCAACCTGTATAAAGACGTTATAAAAATTAAAGTATATTAAAAATAGATTCTGGTCTTCCTCTAAAAAGTAGAGCGTACTGAAACATGTTTTAGATAAGAAGGAAGAAGAAGCTGTAGGTAAGGAATACTGAAAGCCAGAAAGAGAGAGAGAGAGAGAGTAAGAAAGAGGCAGACAGATGTATTAGCTTGCATCAAATGGAATGCTTTCAGCAGCAAGTAATGAAAACTCCACTTTAATTCATTTAAACAATAAGGAAAATGTATTATCTCACACTAGCAGAAGAGTATCCTGCTTTTAGGGGCAAGTTACCCACAGTTTTGGTTAATTCAGTATTTCAATAATATAATTAAAGAACCAAGTGATTTTCATTTTTCTCTCAGGCTAGGATGTCAGCTTTGTCTTCCGCTAGCTCACCTCATGATCACAAACTGGCTACTGAAGCTTCAGGCATTACATGCAGACAAGACATCAACCAGAATAAGGATAAGAAATGTATCCATAATCCTTTTTCGTGAATCTCCTTTCCTGAAACAAACTACCTCTCGCTTTTCAGAGGCTAGAATTAGATTATATCCTCCTTCCTAAATCAATTGCTGACAAAAGGAATGCAATGCAATGTCTATGTTGGCTAAGAAAATTCAGTTTATATCACTAAATCATTTTTAGGAGGAGTAAATGCTTAAAAAAAAAGCTGGGTTTTTTTTTGTTTGTTTGTTTGTTTTGTGTGTGTGTGTGTGTTTTTTTTTTTTTTTCCAGAAAGAAGGGAGGAATGATTGTTGAGTAAGCGATCAACAGTCCTTGTGGAAGTTAAAATGACCATGCATTTTGGTTTGCTTGGACAATTCCAGTTCATATGTGTCGTCCCAATGTAATTAATAATAGTGTCCTTTTTACTCTGAAAAGTATACTTATTTGGATAATAAATTATATGCTCACTGCAGCTAAACTGGTGATGGATAGACAATTAAGGATTTGAGTATGAGAGTTATGATTAAGAGTGATTAATTAGTTAATAACATGATCAAAACATCCAGAAGTGAAGACCAGGAGAAGAATTAGAAGATGATTAAGACAGATTCAAGCAAAAAAGTCTAAACTAGTGTGTGGCAGTGGGAATGGAAACAAAGAGGCAAAGTGTCCTTACAGAAGTAATAATTAAAAATTTGGCATCTGTTGATGTAAATACAGCAATAAGGGAGAAGCATAAAAGGTGAAAAGAGGCTTAAATATCTAAATTTGCATGACTGAGAGGATCGCACTGCATTAATGGAAATAGTAAAGTCAGGAAGACATAGTTTGATGGGTAGAATAACGAGTTTAGTTTTGACATGTTGAGTTTAGTTCTGTTAAGAAAATTGAGTTGAAGTATCAAGTAAGTATATTGAGAATTTTCAGTAGCCTCTGTGATAATTTAATTAGCTATATAGTTTTTTGATAGGCTGTCATAGGGTTTATAACCCAGTAAAAGTATGCAAGTAAACAAAAAATTCAATTTACCATTTACTTAATAAATAATTACTAAGTACCAGACTGTTCCAAGAGCTGAGGACTCAGCAGTAAACAAAGAGACCAAGTCTCCACTCTCTTGGAGCTTATATGCTAGAATAGGGAATCGCAATAAACAATGCATGTATATCATGGCATATTTTTATAAAAGCTGTGAAAGAAAAATAAAGATTTTGGGGTGAGCAGAAAAGTCTTTTGTGATAAGGTGATATTTGAACAAAGAACTGAAGGAAATAAGCCTACTGATATCCAGGCAAAGAATGTTCTAGTCTGAGAAACAGGAGATATAAATGCCCTTATGGGAAGGTTCCTGGAACCTGCAGGAACAGCAACGAGAGGAGAGTAGTATGTCTGGAGCCCAAGGAATGGGGAAGACGGTAAAAGGTAACAACGTCAGACAGGTAACCAGAGGCCAGGTTGGATATGGCCTTATGGGTCCTGGTAATCACTCTGGATTTTGAATTGAGTAAGGCAGAAAGCTATGAGGATTTTTAATGCTGATGAGTGGGGAAAAGGCTGTTAACAGGTAAGGATAATGAGTAGAGTAGGGATACTAGTTAGAAGCCAATTATGAAAATTTACTTGTAAAGAAATGATCATGCTTTGGAGTAGGGAAGCAGCAGTGGGGATGGTAATAAGTGCTCATATTCAGAATTTATTTTAAAGGAGTATGCAGGTAGGAGAAAGGTTAAAATAAAGTGGTATTGTAGATGGCAAGAAAGAAGAGTATTTCATGAAGGAATGGTGAACTGTTGAGGGTCCAGTGAGAGCAGAAAACATGGGGGTCATTGGAGACTTTAACAAGAACAGTTATGTAGAGATGGTGAGGGTAGAAGAGAAACTGCAATGAATTTGAAGAATGAACAGCTAGGAGGAGTGTAGAGAGCATGATGTGGCAACTCTTGTGACAAGTTTGGCCCAGAAAGGGAACAGAGAAATGGGAACAGAGAAAGAGGAGGTCAGGAAACATTGCTCCCAGATGGACTGTGGTAAACAGCAGTTGCATGCTAGTGGGAATACTTTAGTATAGATGGAGAGATTGGTGATGCACAAGAGACGTAGAATAATCAGGCAGCAAAGCCCTTCAAAAGGTGAATGGCAAAAGGACATGGACTTGTAAAGTTATCACCTTTGCTGAATGTTGGGAGGGAGATGCCTCCTCCATTGCATTTAAAGGGCAGAAGAAGATGAGTGCAGAGTTAGGTAGGTTTGTTGATTTGGTGTTGGGAAGAAGAGGAACTCCAATACAATGGCTTCTGCTTTATCTGTGAACTGTGAGGCAAGATCATCCCAATACAGTGGTGGTGGTGGGGGGAGGTATACAAAAAGCAATAAAAAGCAGCTGATTGGGAGGCCGAGGCAGGTGGATCATGAGGTTAGGAGATTGAAACCATCCTGGCTAATACGTTGAAACCCCGTCTCTACTAAAAAAAACAAAAAACAAAAAACAAAAAAATTAGCTGGGTGTGGTGGTGGGCACCTGTAGTCCCAGCTACTCCGGAGGCTGATGCAAGAGAACTGCATGAACCCAGGAGGTGGAGCTTGCAGTTAGCCGAGATCGCACCACTGCACTCCAGCCTGGGTGACAGAGCAAGACTCCGTCTCCAAAAAAAAAAAAAAAAAAAAAAAAAAAGCAGCTGAGTAGAAAACAGAAAAATAAGCTACTTAGAGAAATGCATTGGGATTACAGGGTGCTAGTGAATATCTACTATGGGCCGGTGATCATGGTGTTTATGAATTTAAAGTGACACTAATTACATCAATTTCTCCAGCTGTGTGATTTTGTCAGTAATTTTTATTATGTTGTGATTAGAAATCAAAATGAGGTTGTAAATATATATATCGAAAAAGTAACATTTATAATGTTTAAAGGAATGGAAGTTACCAATTTCCCTTCAACAGGCACTTATTGAGCACCTGCTATGTGTCAGGCACTACAAATTCACAGATAGAAGTTATGGTCCCTGCTGTGAAACCCACATTATAACAGTGCCACAAGTAATTTCAGAATAACTACAATCCACTCAGGATAGAAGAGCATGCTGGTCTAGGCCATGTAAACATAGTTTTATCTTGCATATGTGAGGTCTTCCAGCTCGAAGAATTCAGAACAACTTTATGATAAAAAACCAAAAATTATCAATACCTGATACTCCATCAATCATAGGATTATAAAACATCAGGCATTTCTGATGTTCTATTCCCTTTCCTACAGATAAATATCGAAATATTCGTCTACAATAATTGTCAAAGCAGCCTGATATTTTGTATCCTACAGAATATCAGACTCTCCAAAAGTAAATTATATGTGTTTTTGCAAATTTAAATACTGATTCTGTTTACATGTGTACATTCTGCCTCTCAATAATATGTGCTAAGCATTTAACCCTCATTATCTCATTCAAACATCAGACATACATGAAAAGTAGATGTCATTACTACCACTTCTTTTTAGATGAAGAAATTGAATCTAAGAGAAGTAGGTAAATTGCTGGGGATCAGAGTCTGCAGCTGATTAAACTAAAGCAGGCTTTAAATCTAATCTCCCTCAGTATGTACTCGTAAGAGACACTGCTCTAATTTTATTTTGACAAATATTTTTGTAAATTGTTTTAAATGTTCAAAATATTACAATTTTACTGTGATACTATCACCATCATCCCACATCAACCCAGACAGAGCATTCTTGTACATCTGACGATGTTGAGTTTTTGGACATTTCCAATAAGAAAAATATTTTTTCCATGTTATCTCTGAATAAATTTCTATTTTGCTCTTAATCCTCATCCAAATGAGCTTATGATGTGTTTCTCCTTAGAATTTCTGAGGGCAGACATTGTTTTAATCCTCCATTTATTCCTACTTTTTGGGTTCAGGTTCTGGCACAGAGAGCTCAAAAATGCCTGTTTATCTGAACTAAAGATTGGACATGATATCCTGTGTGGTTTCTCAGAAGACACTGCCATAGGAGTTTGACCAGCTTTAGCTCTAGGCTTAGATCATGGTGTTCTCTGGAAGTGCTGACCAAACGCCTCAGCAATGCCCAGTGATTTGTGAACAGCATTGCCTCCAGGATGTTTGAAAGACCATGTATGTGAGATAAATAGTGATCTCATGAGTATGGGGTTTTCTTTGACTAATATTCAAGGTCAGGTCTTTCTGAGTGGCAGAGACCAAGAAAAGTGAGGCAGTGACTCTTTCATGCTTTTATAGCATGGTTGTCTGGCAACTGCTAACTATATAGCTCTCATCCCATGGTAGTGAAAGAAAGGTAAGGAGTAGGAGTGAGGGGCGGGGGTTGGCAGGGGGGCTGGGAGGGTAGGGGGTGGGAGGAGGAGAGAGAGACATGTTCAATTCCTCAATCTACTACTTAGTAGCTCTATAACCTTTAGTAAGTAACTTCTGTGAATTTCACTTTTCTTACTATGCATTTTTCTTCCAAAGTTGATAGGGTTTATATTTCTTGTGATAAAAAGCTGGAAGTCTGCATAATGCAGAAAATGTTGAAAAAGTGGTAGCTGTTGATAGTGAGACATTTTTAGATTATGATTTCTTTGAAGCCAGGAATTATATCTTGTCAACCTTTATATTCTTGATGACAAGTCTAGCCCAACTTAGAGTAGTGAATCAAGAAAGAATTAATAATAGTGATAGCATTATTCCATTTTTTTGTCTTTTGTCTCCCAAAGACCAGTGACCTTTAGGAATCTGAGGTTATGCATCAGCAGACTTTTCTAATCACTTATTAAAATCATAGAGAAAACTCCACAAGAAGTCTGGTTAAACAATTACGAGGTACACATTTATGTTTTTAGTTATTAATCACAAACATTAAGTTAAATTGATTCTTTTTTCACTCAACCACTTGTCTAAGTGACAATAAACATAATCATTCTCATTATAAACTAATTTGAAAAGGTAATTTTCCAATTAATAAATATACACCAATGTAAAATGTGTCCTTATGATAAAATAATTAAAATAGCTGTTGACAACTTTGGAAAGAAAACAAAGAATTTTGTTAATGGCGAGACCTAATAAAAAATCTGATGGGCTAAACTAGAGAAACTGACAAGCACAATTCCCCCCACAAGAATAATTTGTTACCAATGATGAAACTGAGAAATCAACCAGAATGAAAGTTGTGAGATTTATAGTGAAAGCCCTCCGGGTAAAATTAATTTCTTTATAACACAGTTTAAAGGCAAACAAAAGGAAATTGCTTGTGCCAGATGGGGTACGGAAGGCATTGTGAATGAAAATGAGCATCTCTTTTCTGCTTACAAATATTTGAATTAAGATGATACCAGCGTGTCTAGTTAATGGAAAACAGTATTGATGGTTGTACAACTTTTAAAGATTTCCTCATTCCTTTTAAATGGACTTTGTCAACACAACAAAGTACTTTAAGCAATATATTAAGCCTGCCACTTACTATCACAGCACATGTATTCTCCTTGAATTATTGTTTCAGGCAAAACAGGAAGAATGCAATGGCTAGAATGCTGGGCTTAGAGTCAGAGAACCACTATGTAGCTTTTCTTCAGGTTCTATTGCTGAGCAGAAGGAGTCTAAGAAAGTCAACCAGTCTCTAAAGGACAATTTCTTCATTAGTAAAATTAAAACAGAAACACCTGCCCTTCTATCAGCTGAGTCTCATGAAAATTAAATTATATAATGAAGGTGAACATTTCTTGTAAACCATAAAGTATATGCATATAACCTTTCATTTTGTGGTTATCTTTCTGGAATTAGTCTAGAAATTGTCTCCAATTTTGCCTCGTATTTTATCTGAACTGTTGGTTCACAGCTGCTGGCTTTCTTTTTCTTGTAACCTCACGTATTTTCATGCATAACATTTCAAATCTAATCATTGATGTTGCAGCTGATGGTGATCTCTCTCTGCTCTAAGCACCTATAATAGTTATTTAGCACTTATGCTATACCACCATTTATCTTCATTGCCTATATCCTCTCTACTTGGCTGTAACATCAACTCTTGAATATTAACACTTGTACTAAAAAGTCTACTACTAATAGCTAACATGTATGGTTTACTGCATGCCAGACACTGTACTAAGCATTTTAAATGGACTATTAAATTTAATAAGAAGCAGGAAACACATTGTGTTTTACAGTGGGATCACATAATACATTTATTATATAATATGTATTAACATTTCACACTCGGCGAGGCATGGTGGCTCACGCCTGTAATCCCAGCACTTTGGGATGCTGAGGCAGGTGGATCACCTGAGGTCAGGAGTTTGAGACCAGCATGGCCAACATGGTGAAACCCTGTGACTACTAAAAATACAAAAATTAGCTGGGTGTGTGGCACACACCTGTAGTCCCAGCTACTCGGGAGAGTGAGGCAGGAAAATCACTTGAACCTGGGAGGCAGAGGTTGCAGTGAGCCAGTGAGCTGAGATCACGCCACTGCACTCCAGCCTGGGCGATAGAGTGAGACTCTGTTGCAAAAAATTAATTAATTAATTAATTAAAAAATAAAAAATAATAATTTCACACTCAGCAGCTCAGACTGTCCACATATCAAAAAGCCAAGATACTAAAAAGATATAGAAATATAAATTTATATAGGGTAAACATTTATCCTACCATTTTATTTAATGAGTTTATTCCCTAGAGTAAGAGTGAGATGGGAGAGGTAAATCTACTCTTTCTCCAGGTGAAGTCACTTCCCATATACCACTTGTTGTGTGTGCATCTTGCTATGGAATGTATAATGTTTAAAGACAGATATTTTTGGTACAACATGGACTGTGAATGCAGACTATATCTGTTACTAAACTAAAGAAACAGTTTAATGCTAGAAGAAAGCCTAGCTGTATTAAATGCAAGAGATGGTATGTCAGTCTCCAATGTGTTAACTTTCAAGAAATTTTCAAGACTAATTCGACTCTGTAGTTTTCTCTATATATGTTGAGTTGCCAATGAAGGAAAAAGTAATGACATAAACTTAAATTGAGAAGAGGAAGGAGGCTTTAAATGTTTGAGTAGAGAGGGGAATGTGTGAAATGGTTAGTAGTATGGTAGAGTTGGGGGTAAATGAATTAGGGAAGTGTAGATTTATCTGGCAATTGTAAAAATATGCTATGAATTTGCTACTTTGAATTTAAAGTGAAAAGGAAACAAAAATGAAAGGTTATATGCATACACTTTATGGTTTACAAGAAATGTTCACCTTCATTATATAATTTAATTTTCATGAGACTCAGCTGATAAAATTAGCAAGCTTGTGGTTTTTTTTTTTTTTTCCTCCCAGTAGGTTTACCTGCTTAAGTGAAAGACGAAGTAGGGAGAGGCTTGTGATTAATAGGTTTTACCATATAAGTTCTTTCAGAGTGGAGGAGGGTAAAAAGAAATGAGCATATTTGCATAGGGGTTATTTTAATGCTGGGCCATAGAATGAAATTTAAGCTGAGTAAGAAGAAAGGGAGACATAGATTGAGGGAGTAGACACTGAAGAAATGGTAGGGTCAGTGTGTTGAATATAATCTGTGAGTGGGAGTATAAGAAGGAATTTGCTAAAAACTCAAGAAGTATTTTTCCTAGAATGGGATGCTAGACATAAAAAATATTGGAGCTGATGCTGTGATTGGTAATGACAAGCTTTAAGGTGTGACTACGGGAATGGGTTGTTGAGGACGGGCAGATAAGCAATGTTTATTTCTCATGACTATGGAGACCATTATTAGTCATAGTTACTATTATAACTATGACTTTATTGTCCTAGCCCTTTGATATGGTTTGGATCTGTGTCCCTGCCTGAATGGCATGTTGAGTTGTAATCCCCAGTGTTAGAGGTGGGGTCTGGTGGGAGGTAACTAGATCATGGGGGTGGATTCCCCTCTGGTGCTGTTCTCGGGATAGTGAGTGAATTCTCTTGAGATCTGGTCATTTGAAAGTGTGTGGCACCTTCCCCGCTTCCTCCTGCTCCAGCCATGTGAAGCTCCTCATTCCCCTTTTGCTTTCTGCCATGGTTGGAGGCTTCCTGATGCCTCCCCACAAGCAGAAGCTGCAATGCTTCCCATACATCCTGCAGAACGATGAACCAATTAAACGTCTTTTCTTTATAAATTGCCCAGTCTCAGACATTTCTTTATAGCAGTGCGAGAATGGACTAATACATCCTTCCATCCAGAGATAAACTTTGATGAATCATAAAACAACTTTTTCACTGTCTATTGGGAATCTGGAGAAAACATTTCAAATTAATCACTGGACTGCAAACTAACATTTATTTTCTAGGCCCACCCTGTCCACCACTGTGTCCAGTATCTCTTTGCTTAGTGGCATAGAAAACAAATTATAACAAAAATCTGCAGGCCTGATTTCCGTTGCTATCCTTGGCGAACACTAACAGCTGATATTCTGTCAGTATGTACAGGTATGACCATATCAACTATTAAAGTAATGAAGGAATTCCATGCAATTTGACAAATTGTCATTTGCTATCTTAAGGCTTCCTCGTTCCCACGGCATAGATAACCAAGTCCTTCTCTTGGGACTACTCTGGTTCTCCCCAAGCTATAAGCGAAGGTTGAAATCTAGCCCAGAGAGAGCTTCTAAGATTTAATACTTGTGTGTCATCCATTCTGATCGACAGGATCAACTCTACCAACACCAAAAATAGAAGATTCTCGTGCTATCTACCCTCTCACTGCTCATACCTCCCTTCCCCACCACCGTGCTGTGCTTCTTTTCTACAGACCCATTTCTCCCATTCTTGCTTAACTTACTGACAAATCCTTTCTGTTGTGCCTTCAATTTTATTGATGACATTGAGAGCATCAGGCAGGTATTTCCTCTGTTATCGCCTACAAATTTATGATATTTATGATATTAGGAGTCACATTTAACAACTTTGCTTCAATTTTATAGTCTATTTGAAATACATATCTCTACCTGAAATTTGGAACCTATCTCTTTCTAATTCTTTAGGAATCTTGTGAAATCAATAATTTTCTTTCTACCAGTTTGTATCACCCCAAAAAATACATTCTATGTTCTTCCACATTAAAATAAAAGACCCTTCCTTTGCCACACAGTCCTCACTAGCCTAGATCTCACTGTGTCTCTATAGCCAAGCTTTTTGATAAGGAATCTCTTCTCGCTGAAGAACTGGTTTCCTCACCTGCCAGTTCCACTTCAACTTACTGAAATCTGCCTTCTGCCTCTGGCACCAAACTGAAACTACCCTCATGATGGTTACCAGTAATATCCTAGCTGCCAAAATCAACATTTTTCTTTCAGTCCTTACATTATTTGAACGTTCAGCAGCAGCACCCGACGCTGTTGATTACTTCCTCTTTCACAGGACTCTGTCCTCCCTTGGTTTTGGGGTCATTACCCTCACCAGTTTATTGTCATGTATCTGGGCCAATTCTTCTCAGTCTCCTCTGGTTCTGTTCAAGCCCTGTTAGTTTTCTCCATGATTCCCTCATCTTTCTGTTCTCATGCTATGTATTGATCCTGTGTGACTTAATCTAAATTTTTGTCACAAAATACCTCCGATGTGTTGTTGACTTTCAATGATGTAGCTTTTCTCTTTTTGTCCCATTTGATATCAATCCTATTTTGTGTCTTCTATTTATATGTTCTCTATTTTATTTTTAAATTTCAACTGTCTCATGAATATCTACGATTGCATCTTTCACTAACACCTTAACTTATGTGTACTTGAGCTGAATGATTTATTCTCTCCCACAAATTTGTATAATCTACAGTTCTTTTTTTCTTCCTTAGTAAATGGCACCATCTTCTTCCTAACCTCTGAAATAAGAATTCTAGGGCTTACATTATATTTCTGTGTCTTACTCATTTTTCTTCACCTCACAGTATTCACTAAATAAATAAGAACTGTAGCTTCTATGTTCTGATATCTTGTATCTGTATTGTTTACAACAATTATAGCTCATCTCCTTGCCTTCTGTAAGCCATTTTCACCCTGCCCTATCCCATTCTAGGGTATTAGTTCATCAAATGAAGAGTATGACTTAATTAATTCATTCATAAAATATTACTTCATACACTAAACTAGACATCTACAGATGTCTACTAGACAATCTGCGTTATTTCCATTTGACTTGCCAACAGGAAAATTATGCCATAGCTTCCAGTAGATTTCAGGATGAAGAGAACATAAGGGCCTTCACGATCTTGCTTTTGCTTGCTTATTCATTATTGCCATCACATTCCCTCTCCTAACTGCATTACCATGCACTAGTTAGTTGCCCCAATCATGCCTGCAGTTTCCACAGTAAGTATGTGACTTACCCTGCTTTTGCATGTCTTTTGCCACGAAACTGTATCTAAACATTTTGGTTTTCAATAAATGCCTAATAAATGAATTCCCTGCACAATGCTTTTGGAACTTAATCATCTGTTGTAATCTTTCATTTCAAAAAATGACATAGAATTCTATGGCCACTTAAAATTGATTATAAAGATCCTGAGTACATGAATTTCATTGTATTCCCTATACCACCTAATGTCATTTTAGGAGGTACTGAAATGTATTTGTTAGAAATGCATAAATAATTGAGTAAATGAATAAATGAAAACATTGTCTTTGAAACACATCACCACGTTTATGATTTGTTAGTGATTATCTTGCTTCATCTGGTGACTGAATTTAAAAATCTGAATTCTAGTTCAGTAGGAAGGCATTTTAAAAGTCTTGTGAGATTCCATGACTTTTTGCCACAAACAGCCCTGAAATAAGGTCCTTTCAAACCTTATTTCAAACCTAGAGATAAATAAGGTCCTTTCAAACCTAGAGATTTGGAGGTTCAGACTCACATCAATGGTTTAGTACTTTTAGGGTATTATTTTATCAATTGGAGAGTATGACTTAATTAATAAAATATTACTTAATACCTACAATAAACTAGACATACAAGAGTGAGCAAAAGAAGACTCAGTCCCTGCTCCAATGAAGTGTACAATCTTGTGGAAAAGACAAGTTTAATGTTTAAGTCATAGAAATAATGTAAATTATAAATATTTTAAGCACTGCAATGAAAAGACATATGGTGTTATAAATACTCATGAAAGAGAGATTTAACCTAGTCATGATGGTCTTAAAGGAAATGGTATTTGACCAGGGACCCACTCAGCCTTTTTGAATCTCTGGTTTTTCATCTCTGGAGTATAAAGAAAACCTTCTTTTAATCCTTAGAGGACTGCTGTGGAGTTTGGACAAAATAATACAGTCATGTGCTGCATAAGAATGTTTTGGTCAATGACAGACTACCTATAGGATGGTGGTCCATATGATCATAATACTATATTTTTATTGTACCTTTTCTATGTTTAGATACACAAGTACCATTGTGGCATAGTTGCCTACGGTATTCAATACAGTAACATGCTGTATAAATTTAAAGCCTGAGAGCAATAGGCTACACCTTATAGCATAGGTTGGTATTAGGCTGTACCATTCAGGTTTGCGTGAGTACACTCTATGATGTTCACACAATGACAAAGTTGCCTAATAACTCATTTCCCAGAATGTATCCCCATTATTAAGTAACACATGACTGTATACATGAAAGGGTTTTGAAACTATATTATTTCCACTGTATTTCTGCCTCCTCTATATGTCATATTTCCTTCTCTTTCAAGTGAGAGTAGGGCTTTGTTGTAAGTACAAGTCACAAAGCCATAAAGTTTTGATCATTGAATGAAATACTTTTCTTTTTTTATTTTTAATGTCTTTTAAATACAGATGGAGTCTCACTCTGCTGACCAGGCTGGTGTCAAACTCCTGGCCTTAAACCATCCTCCCTGAGATCTCAGCCTCCCAAAGTACTGGGATTACAGATGTGAGCCACTGCGCCCAGCCCATTGAATGAAATACTTTTATTTTTAAAGAAAAATAATTATACTGCCTGTCCCTTCAGGTCTTTAGTTTTTCAGCTCACATTTCAAATTTCCCAGGGATGGATTACAGATCATTATTGAATAGATGTTAATCAAGTGAATTAGCAGAAATAGGTAGCGAATCAATGGATTCAATAAACTTTGGCACATACTATCTTATCTTAGACAATGTGGGTTTCTGGAAAAGTAGATGGTTACGTCAAGCCTCCATAGCACTGCTGTATTCCACAACTAGGGCTTCTTGAGTATCTCACTCTGTCTGTATCTGTATGTAGTTTTCCCTCATCATCTCTCCAGCATGTGGCATTGCTAGCTAGACTTCCTACGTGGCAGCTCAGGGCTGCAAAGGTTCATGCCTGGGAGAGAGGGAAAGCCTACTAGACAATATTCTCTGTTATGACCTAGCCTTGGAAGTCATACAACATTCTATTCATTAGAATTTGAAAATGCATTTCAATATTGGTAAACACCACATAAGTTTAATTCTAAGTTACACTATTTTTTTCATTGATACAATTTTTAGAAGTTATTCCCAACACGGAGAAATAGCCTTATTTTCTCAATTCCACATAGGGGCATATAGAATAAAAATGAGACTTTTCTCTTTTTTTTTTTAAATATGCAGTGTCCTACAAAGGAATAGCAACTTAATTACATTAAACAATTTGTCTTTACTGAAAGAATACGTGAAATTTGGATGCTTTAGCTAATCACACCAATAGATCACAGCTGTAAATTTGAATTCTGGAAGGAAGACAATACTAAGGATATGAGCAGACATAGTTAATTGGCTGAAATCATACTGTAATCTCAAAGTAAATTTTAAAATCTCCAGAAATTCTTTTCTGTATCTAAGGAAAACTTTCAAACTTCCATAGGAAAATTAAAATTGACTACTAAAATGTTATCTAATGATTAAACATACAAAACAGAAAAATTCTGACTGTTTAGAAGAATTGGGAAATATTACTTTGTTACAACTATAACAAATAACTAATTTTTATGTTTCCAGAAAAAAGGAATAAATGATGGGTTTCGGTGACAAGGAGTACAAATTATATATAGAAATGTCCATGTTTCACTTTTTACTTAGTAACAGAAACTCCAAATTTTAACTTGAGATAATATTAACATTTACTGGCATCCTTTACATCTAGGTTTGGACATGTGATTAAGTGTGCAATTTCAGGGAAATTTAACTACTGGAACAAGGCATGCTTTTCTTTATCCTTTACTCCCAAAGATTGGTTAGAATATGGACTTGATTGATGAGCAAATGTGCAGCCATCTTCGAGAATTCAGCATCATATTACTTTGGGCTGGGCAACATGACAGAATGAGCCAGTTTTGCCAATTTTGTGGGGCCGTCATGCTGGCAGTGTCCTTGTTGCTTGAAATTTTATGTGGAGGATAAATAAAGATTTATTTCATTTAAGCTACTGTTATTTTGGCTTTTTCTGTTATCTTCAGCAAAACCTACTCCTAACTGATAATGTTTTGTGTGTTTTTTTTTTGAGACGGAGTCTCACACTGTCTCCCAGGCTGGTGTGCAGTGGCGCAATCTCGCTCACTGCAATCTCCGCCTCCTGGGTTCAAGCGATTTTCCTGCCTCAGCTCCTGAGTAGCTAGGATTACAGGTGCCTGCCACCATGCCCTGCTAATTTTTTTTTCTGTATTTTTAGTAGAGATAGGGTTTCATTATGTTGGCTAGGCTGGTCTTGAACTGCTGACCTCGTGATCCTTCTGCCTCGGCCTCCCAAAGAGCTGGGATTACAGGCATGAGCCACCATGCCCGACCGTGTTTTGTGTTTTTAAGCACATGGTTCCTTCTTTCTCTCTTCCCTGCTTCTTGGTTGTCCTCTCCTCTGTATTTATGTTCACCCTCTTATTTTATCTTTCTTTTACTACCTCTGTTTCTTTCTCTTTCTTCCCATAAATATCAATAACAGTAATAAACCATTATTTTGGTTGAATCATCCAATAGCAATGAGAGCTAATAGATTTTATTTTTCTTGTTCTTACTTTTTAAAGCCAGAAAATACAATATTTTAGATTTATATTTTTAAAAAACAAATCACCTCATCCTATGAATTTTTTTTTTGACTGGTACTCCACTGAAGGATTTTACCCTCTAGTCAGTCAGAATTTCATGATTGACCAAGGTTTCCTCATGCTGGTTAAGGTCATATGAAGACTATATTTATGCCTTCAAAAATGTCAACAAATCAATGTTTTTTTAGGTTTATGATTAAAATTTTCTGCCTTGAGGGTCTGCTCTACAGTAGGGAACTCTTTCATGGGAGTAATGGCTTAGAAGCAGAAAGTCTGTTAAAAACAAACATAAAACTCTCCACAGCTGGGAGTTGCCCTTTCATTTTTAGAAATTCATTCTTATTTCCATAAATGTAATAAAGGCTTAGCCTCTGATCTCTAGTCATATCTCACATGTTTTCACTAAAAAATAGCTGGCAGAAAATACATCTCTTATAATTTCAGCTACATTAAATTGTCATTTTAAGGTATTCAAAATGCAATAAACAGAATGCAGTAAACCAGAGTACTTAACATCCATCCCCACTGAACACTTAGCCATTATCCTAGAACTAGCCTGGATTCCTGTTTTGCATCTTTATTAAAAGACCACTTTAACCACATGGTCAGGCGATGTACTAAACATAATTGTACAGGGACCTCTTTATAGATCAGCATTTTATGATCTCTCTCAATTTTCTAAAAATGGTTCTATTTTTTCCTGAATAATTAATTTCATGTAAATTATTACTTAATATTTTTTGAAGATGTGAATGAAACTCTTGATCTCTTGGGAAAAGATTAAAAGCACTTTGTGCTCTATCCTTCAAAGTTGCTGTAAAATGGTTATGGATTTTAGTTTGTAATGACTCTGGCTATAATTGAGAAATCTGTTTAATTGTATAAAATATTTTATTTTATAAAAAGACTATGGATTATTCCTCTAATATATACATAAATACACAAAATGTATTGCTAAAACATATGTTAGTATACACACACATATATGAAAAACCACAACGTATGCTGTTCTAAAAGTTAAAGCACAATATACTACACAATACAGAGTACAATACAATTACACTTACAATACAGAGTACACTTACAGTACACTACACAATACAGAGTACACTTACAATATGGAGTACACTTACAATACAGAGTACGCTACACAATACAGAGTACACTTACAACACAGAGTGCACTTACAATACAGAGTACACTACACAATACAGAGTACACTTACAACACAGAGTGCACTTACAATATAGAGTACACTACACAATACAGAGTACACTTACAATACAGAGTATACTACACAATACAGAGTACACTTACAATACAGAGTACACTTACAATACAGAGTACACTATACAATACAGAGTACACTTACAATACAGAGTACACTACACAATACAGACTACACTACACAATACAGAGTCCACTTACAATACCGAGTACACTACACAATCAGAGTATACTTACAATACAGAGTACATTGCACAATAAAGAGTACACTTATAATACAGAGTACACTTACAATACAGAGTACACTTACAATAGAGTACACTACACAATACAGAGTATACTACACAATACAGAGTACACTTACAATACAGTACACTACACAATACAGAGTACATTTACAATACAGAGTACACAACACAATACAGAGTACACTTGCAATACAGAGGACACTACACAATACAGAATACACTTACAATACAGAATACACTACACAATACAGACTACACTACACAATACAGAGTACACTTACAATGCAGAGGACACTACACAATACAGAGTACACTTACAATACAGAGTACACTACACAATACAGACTACACTACACAATACAGAGTACACTTACAATACCAAGTACACTACATGATACAAATTACACTTACAATACAGAGTACATCGCACAATAAAGAGTACACTTATAATACAGAGTACATCACACAATACAGAGTACACTTTCAATACAGAGTACACTTACAATACAGAGTACACTACACAACACAAAGTATGCTACACAATAGAGTACACCTACAATATCAAGTATACTTATAATAACGAGTACACTACACAATACAGAGTACACTACACAATACAGAGTACACTACATAACACAAAGTACATACACAATACAGAGTACACTTACAATACAGAGTACACTACACAACACAGAGTACACTACACAATACCGAGTACACTTACAATACAGAGTACACTACACAATACAGAGTACACTTACAATACAGAGTACACTTACAATACAGAGTTCACTACACAATACAGAGTACACTTACAATACAGAATATACTACACAATACAGAGTACACTACACAATACAGAGTACACTTACAATATAGAGTACACCTACAATACAGAGTACACTACACAATACAGAGTACACTTACAATACAGAGTACACCTACAATATCAAGTATACTTAGAATACCGAGTACACTACACAATACAGAGTATACTACACAATACAGAATACACTACACAATACAGAGTACACTTACAACACAGAGTACACTACACAATACAGAGTACACTACACAACACAGAGTACACTACACAATACAGAGTACACAATACAGAGTACACTATACAACACACTTACAATACAGAGTATATTACACAATACAGAGTACACTTACAATACAGAGTAAGCTCTTTAAAGACTTAACCCTCTTTCCAGGCTATATGATGCCTGGGATATAGAGACATGTTAGCTACCTCTACCCCAATATTTGCTGTAGGAAAAGCTTAGGTGAACATACATTGTAAATATTAAAAACTGTATATACATCTATTTTCTGTGGATTTCCATTATATTATTTTGACTACTTTCCCCTGACTCCTGACACATGGATTTTGGTGGCCCAAAGACAATGGTGGCAATGATGGGAAAATTCGAATTATGGGTTCTTGGTATTTTCCCTGCTTAAAATGAATACAAAACGAAATACAAAAAAACATAATATAACAAAGAATAATAACCCCCCCATGATATAAAGTTGTTATATGGTTACAACCTAGTTATCAAACAAATCTTCCATTGAATCAACAAAATTAGCATAACTGATAGCTGAGTGATATGGAATTATCATCCACTCAATCACAGCCCCAGGAACTGATACAGCACAAATTTCTTTATTTTTTTTTCTTTGGCTTGCTCCTGGGAATGAAGGGTTAGAAAGAGAAGACACAGAGAAGTAAGGAAGTCTGTCCTGAATTTTCTTCTTTCTATGATTTAAGAATTATATATATGCCATGACTCTAGACTGCATACCTTTCTTTCAGATCCAAGCCTCTGGCTTATTTATTCTACTACTTGACATCTGTTAGATGTCTTACAGGATTGTCAAAATTAGTATGCAACAAATAAAACATATCACCTTTTCTATCCTATTCCCACAATTGTCTCAATCTGTCTATCGAATTAACCCAATCCACCCCTATATTCACACTAAAAATCTAAGAACCATTTTTAGACCTTTTACTTTAACTGATATAAATTCTGTCCTAATGACATGTCAATTCTCCCTTCAGAATGCATCCAGAATCTGCTCCACATCATCACCTTTTCAAATACCACCTTAGACCAAGGCATCATCCTCTCTTTCTTGGACTTACTGCACCAGTCTCCTGTCTCTGCCTTCTCTTGCCCACCTTCGCCTTATCAACACACACACTTTATACATGGAAGCCAAAGTATTATTTTAAATATGCAAACTAGATTATACCACTGCCCTGTTTAAACCTTCCCTGTGTCCAGGTTTTCAACTTAATCTACTTCTTGTAGTCTTGCTCATTATACTTCTGCCACCCTCATCTTTTCTGTTATTCAAATACATCAAATTCTTCTCTACCTTGAGACCTCTGTTATTACGGTTTTCTCTGTAATGTTTTCCTCATCCCACCTCTTCATCTTACTGGCTTCTTTTATCCTTTGAATCGCAGTTAACATATTGTTTCTATAGAAATTCTTTTGCTAACTATCCTCTTACTTTCTTTCATGGAACACATTACTTTCCTTGAAAGATATGTAAAGTTTCAGAGCCAAGATCATGAGAACTAAGTGCATTGATTAGCTAGTTCACTTCTAAGCTTGCTAATTCCAGGATATCATTATATCTTTACCTCTCCTTTTCCTTGCTTGGATACAGATAGGCTGCACCCTCAACTGGCTCATCTTATAATTCCTTTTCCAGTGACAACATAAGTGCTAAGATATCCTTGTTAACTTATTATAATTTTATTCTAGAATGTTCTTTCATTGGATATAAAAATCTCTCCTTTTACTTAATATTTCTTCCCTAGTTATCTTTTAAAAATACTTCTAGCAAAGGCTCTCAGGTATTTGCTCTTTCTAAGAACACATCTGTTTCTCAGGTTCAAGGAAACTCAAACGCTTAAAAGGGAAACTAAAGTGTCACATATTTGAGATCAAATTGGTTGGATGTGGGTGAAACATGATACAATTTATTCAAATCTATTTGTTTATACTTCACATCATTCAATGAAGGGTTTGAGGCAGTTTACACAAATAATTAATTTGATAAAATTATAATAAAATAAACAATGGCCCAGATATTTTCTGTAGTTGTATTCCAAATTGGGCTCTGAGTTTTTTGGCAGAAAAGATGAAAGCAGAGATTAGATATGTTACACACTTCTTGTGATCAGAGAGAAAAAACAAAATTCTGTGATTCCTTAAAATAATTAAAGGCTTTTCCTGCACTGATTTCATACTGCTCTTTCTTATAATGACCTTATTGCTGAGAGCAACATAAAACAACAAACAACTAAAAAAAAACTATAACCATAAAACAATAACAACAGCAATAACAGCAATGAAATCAATGTAGTGGTATTGATTCTGTGAAAGGCTAAGGTAATGAATTTAAAATATATATGTTGCTAAAAATGATTCATTTTTTTCAGGTCACATACAAAGACATTCAATTAATGTGTCTTGTGGTAGTAAACTTTTGACCAGCTCTCAGCAATATACAATGTGTGCATTTGAAGTGCTTAATAAATGCTGAGCCAAGTTTTCAAAGTACCCATGCTCCACCTGGATTGTAAGTATTGCACTTTTGAAGGCTGCTGTCTAATAATCTGCTACTTCGTTGTGCTTAGTCTGATTCAGTATTGATTAAGTCCTCAGCTTTTCCGAGCTCACCGCTCTTTTCTGTCAGTTGAAGATGATTGCCTCCAATTCTGTACCATTTCCTGGGAAATGTGTCCTCTTCAAAATGCTGCCTGAACCAATTTCTTAGCATGTGAAGGCAGAGCAAAGGTATGCTATAATGAAAAAGGCATCATCTACAGCACAATTTTTTTTTCTCAAACAAGAACCTGTGGATTTATAGATTTTAGATGGAGAAAACCAATAAATGAAATTTCCTATATAAAATTATATGTGAAGTCCTGAAAAAATTCACTTGATTTTATAATTCATGATCAGAAATTACATAAATCTCTCTACTTGACTTCTTGCCTTCTATGCTGAAATAAGGAAAGGACAAAAAGAACTACATACATTATTTTTTTTTCTAGTTGTAGGATCATTGGGTTTGAAATGGGCAAACTCAGATTTTAGAAGTCAATTTCTCTAAATAGCTATGTGTTCTCAGGCAAATAACTTTTTCCCTCTAAGCCTCCATTTCTACAAGAAAATTTAGCTGAGGAATTGAACTAGATCAGTAGCTCTCAGTTTTATCAAGGACAATATCCCCTTTTATAACAAATATTTCTAGTGCCCAAGAAAGTAAAATACCATATATGTGCATATTTCAATAGGCAAATATTCAGTGTTGTTTCCACAGAAGAACATATTGAAGTGGTCAGATAATTGTACTTTCTTAAAATGGATATTTTGATTTATTAGACATGAAGTGATCAGAAATCATTTTATAGGAGTACAGGAAAATAGAAGAGAGATAAAAGTATACATTAACATAAGAAAAATAGTGATGAGTCAATTAAACACAGGTCAGAATTACTTGTATACGGTAGGGAAAAGAGAAATAACCTTAATGGAAATATGTTAATATGCCAAGAAATGGGGAGGTGGATACAACAAGGGACTACAAAATATTTGGAAATAAAGTGAGCCCCATTTTTAGATATAGCATCAAATAATTCTTTTTTATTACATGGGAAAGGGTAGTGATAGAAACAATATGCCCTTCTATGGGTCTCTAATACTTATAAGGGTCTTAAAAACCAAATTTTTTGACATGCCATGGGGAATAGAGGGTGGATTAAAAGAGTAAACAGTAATAAAGAGAATACAAAGAAGTTGTGTGATCAATCTCTGAAAACACCAGGAAAAGATTGAAAACACATTGGTACACACAAAATAAATAGTTTTTACACCTGTGCTGTAGCAGGATAATAATAGAATATTATGAAATAACTAACATTAGTAAAATACAGAGAGATCTCTGATTTTCACATCTCTGCTAAATAATATTTGGTTCTAAGTTTCTTTTTTTATTATATTTTAAGTTTTAGGGTACATGTGCACAACGTGCAGGTTTGTTACATATGTATACATGTGCCATGTTGGTGTGCTGCACCCATTAACTTGTCATTTAACATTAGGCATATCTCCTAATGCTATCCCTCCCCCCTCCTCGCACCCCACAACAGGCCCCGGTGTGTGGGTGTGTGATGTTCCCCTTCCTGTGTCCATGTGTTCTCACTGTTCAATTCCCACCTGTGAGTGAGAACATGTGGTGTTTGGTTTTTTGTCCTTGCGATAGTTTGCTGAGAATGATGGTTTCCAGCTTCATCCATGTCCCTACAAAGGACATGAACTCATCATTTTTTATGGCTGCATAGTATTCCATGGTGTATATGTGCCACATTTTCTTAATCTAGTCTATCATTGATGGACATTTGGGTTGGTTCCAAGTCTTTGCTATTGTGAATAGTGCCACAATAAACATACGTGTGCATGTGTCTTTATAGCAGCATGATTTATAATCCTTTGGGTATATACCCAGTAATGGGATCGCTGGGTCAAATGGTATTTCTAGTTCTAGATCCCTGAGGAATTGCCACACTGACTTCCACAATGGTTGAACTAGTTTACAGTCCCACCAACAGTGTAAAATTTTTCCTATTTCTCCACATCCTCTCCAGCACCTGTTGTTTCCTGACTTTTTAATGATCACCATTCTAACTGATGTGAGAGAAGAATCAAATAGATGCAATAAAAAATGATACAGGGGATATCACCACTGATCCCACAGAAATAAAAACTACCATCAGAGAATACTATAAACACCTCTATGCAAATAAACTAGAAAATCTAGAAGAAATGGATAAATTCCTCAACACATACACCCTCCCAAGACTAAACCAGGAAGAAGATGAATCTCTGAATAGACCAATAACAGGCTCCGAAATTGAGGCAATAATTAATAGCTTACCAACCAAAAAAAGTCCAGGACCAGACGGATTCACAGCCAAATTCTACCAGAGGTAGAAGGAGGAGCTGGTACTATTCCTTCTGAAACTATTCCAATCAATAGAAAAAGAGGGAATCCTCCCTAACTCATTTTATGAGGCCAGCATCATCCTGATACCAAAGCCTGGCAGAGACACAACCAAAAAAGAGAATTTTAGACCAATATCCTTGATGAACATCGATGCAAAAATCCTCAATAAAATACTGGCAAACCGAATCCAGCAGCACATCAAAAAGCTTATCCACCATGATCAAGTGGGCTTCATCCCTGGGATGCAAGGCTGGTTCAACGTATGGAAATCAATAAATGTAATCCAGCATATAAACAGAACCAATGACAAAAACCACATGATTATCTCAATAGATGCAGAAAAGGCCTTTGCAAAATATGTCTTTATACATAAAATGAAACTAGTTTATCAGGCTCAGATAACTATAAACAGATTTTCTACCTACATAACTATCTATCTAGGGCTACAGTTTTCAAAGTATGGTCCCCTGGATCAGCAGCATCAGCATCATCTGGGAACTAGCTAGACATGCATATTATCTGGCTCTGTCCTGAGCCCACTGACTCTAAAACTGGGGTGAGGACCAGAAATCGGTGCTAACAATACCTCCAGGTGATTCTGATATAGGTTAAAGTTTGAGAACCACTGATCTTCCAGGAATACTTTCAAGTCCCATAGGATGTGACAGATGTCTTCATTTGGGGTAGCTGTCCTATACATTACAGGACATCTAGCATCTCTGATTCCCACTCTCTAAATACTAGTCACATTTTCAGTAACTGCAACAACCAAAAAAGAATGCACCCACAGATTCCTAAAATGCTCTCTAGAAGGTGCTATTCCTCCTACTGAGAAACATTGGATTAGAAAATGGCCAGTCACATTCACGTAGGCAGCAGGAACCTAAGAGTCAATGGAATTTATACTTGATAAGTTGAAAACTTAAACCATTTAGTGAGATTCCAATAGGACATTTGTCCGGAGGCTAAACTTGTGTTCAAACACAGACGTTGCTGAGTCTCATTCTTCTGAGGTTATTTGAAAGCATAACTTAGCAGGCAGAGTGGAAGGGTATAAAGTGAAGCTGAAATAAATTATAGCTTTAAATGTCTCAGGTTATTGCTTCAGATTTCAAGATTCTTCTTCTGAAAGCCCTAGAAGATGGCTGCTTTGCACCATTGGTTAGTTAAAATAGAGCAGATCATTAATTTCCATGATAGATTTGTAGGGTGGAGGATGTCAACCCTTATTGCTTTGTCAATGTTCCTCAGTCTCACCTAATACATGAACTTCAGAGAGTTCTTTAGTCAGACCCATGACAGATACAGAAAGACCCAACCAAGATTTCACAAGCATAGTGGAGTTATATTATTTTTATTTTATTTTTTATTTTTTTATTTTATTATTATTATTATTATTATTATTATTATACTTTAGGTTTTATGGTACATGTGTGCAATGTGCAGGTAAGTTACATATGTATACATGTGCCATGCTGGTGCGCTGCACCCACCAACTCGTCATCTAGCATTAGGTATATCTCCCAATGCTATCCCTCCCCCCTCCCCCCACCCCACAACAGTCCCCAGAGTGTGATGTGTGGAGTTATATTATTAGCAGAAATTTAAACTAGCAACTACCATGAATAGAGTTTAAAACAGCTAAAATTTCTTCATGTTGAAAATTAGAACTGACTCCCAGATTAGGTTTAACATATTAGTCAGGGTATAGCTTACAATTATATTTTTGAGGTAAAATATTAATGAAAGTTGGATTCATATTTGTATATTTGTATTCTTGGTCAGTAGCAGGATACCCAACATTTTAAATTATAGTGATTCATTGGTAATCTGTCTTCTCACATCATTTTTTCTTCCTTTTGGCTAATTTCCTCCCCACCAGACAATTAACATAGAAAAAAAATAATTCACATGAAATGTAGTCTTGTGACTTTTATGCTAATCAAACAACTTGCCGATAAGAACAATCTACTTTTAAGACAAATTGCTGGAGTGACAGCTCTTTAATTGATCAATTGACCTCTTGGCAGGATCCAAGAAGGAAAGATATCCTCCTTCAAATTTGTGTTCAGAGCTTCTGTGTCATTTTCTGAAGCTTTCATTATATGAATGTTCAGTAAATTTGTGTGTGACTTATGATATCAGTGTTGGTTTTCCTTTTCCTTAGACTCTCCTTTTTTAGTGTTTATCAATCTTGACAATTCCCAGTTAAGGTGTAAGCTTTTCAGTTAACCAAGGAACTTGTTTTGAGTATGTCATCTAAAGTCAGGGCTCTGTCCCTTTTTTATGTATTCCACAAACATGGACTGAGTACTAATGTGTGATCATCTCAATGCTAGTGGTTAGTAACACAAAGATAAGTAAGACATGGCACAATTAGAAATAAGACAATGCCATATGTGCTAATGAAATTTAAGGGCAGAATATAGATGAAGCACGAAGGGGGATGGTTTGATTCATTCTGACTGATAATTTCAGGGAAGCCTTCAGAGAACAGATAACTTATGTGCAGATGAAAAACAAATGTACTGGACCCAGATGATCAAGGTATAAATATCCTCAGACTGAACAGTATCTGTTCAGGAGCATATTATATCTTTCACATTCAGTAACATATGAGTCCTAAAGATTTTACTCACTTTGTAAAATTTTTTTTTAAATTCTGATTTTGTTAAAATTAATTTTAATTTTAAGTTCTGGGGTACATTTAGGGATGTGCAGATTTGTTACATAGGTAAATGTGTGCCATGGTGGTTTGCTGCACCTATCAACCTATCAACCCATCACCTATGTATTAAGTCCAACATGCGTTCGTTATTTTTCTAATGCTTTCCTTTCCCCTTCTGACTTCTGGTAACCGAAAATAATTCACAATATATTATAATTTACTTGATTATTCCTTTATATTTAAATGTTTAGGGTATTTCCATTTTTTTTTAATTTAAGAAAACTACTGTGTACAGATTTCTTAAAGTTTTGTTTGTATCTCACCTTGGAAAGTGAGGAAAAGAGAACAGGCATTATTCTGTGCAAGGGAAAGTGCTTACAGAACGTTATGTGTTACCATCACACATGGGAAAAGGGGTAAAATCATACGGAATATGTGTTGTTAGAGAATATACAGTGACTCCGAGTTACTTTCTATATATCACACAATTTATAGCTGGGAAAAACTATAACAAATACAAATATATGTGCTTTTGTCCAGCTAATTTAGTTTTACTCGGTATAAATTTTGTTGTAATAAAATTAGGAAGTCCATACATTTTTGCATTTTTTTGTTTTGTTTTGTTAGGTAAGGGGTCTTGCTTTATCACCCAGGCCAGACTGCAGTGGCACGGTCAAAGCTCACTGCTCTTGCCTCAGTCTCCCGATCTGGATGTGAGCCACCACCCTCAGCTAGGAAGCTCATAGACTTTAGATATCAAAAGAAGAGGATTAGGTGTCATGCCTATAACTAAATTTAAATGTAGTCTGTATTTTAATCTAATATTTCACCTGATGGTAGATAAACTTAATTTGGACAATTCTAGGTAAAATTAGTACATCTGGGTTTGTTTTTAGAATCTTTAGTGTTATTTAAGCAAATTGATTTTTCCTCCTCTTTACTTCTTCTTATAATTGCATCTTAATATTGAGGGACTATCAGAAGAAGGCAGAGGTGGATATACATGGCATCAGGTTATCAACAGAAGGTAATAATGAACATATGCTGGCATCCACTGAAAAGCGTCCTGACTGGCCTTTGGCCATTATCATCCCTTCATATAGCATTTGCTGGTGTCCATCTTTACATCTGCCTGCAGCTGGGTTGTCCACTCTGCATCTGGGAAACCACTTTAGAGCCTATGGCTCTCTATCCCCAGTTAACTTCTTCATCTCTCTTAGAGACCTAGGGAAGGTGTGGGCCTTCCCTGGCGTCATGGGAAATTAGTAGTGTTGCTTCAGGCACTTCAGGCATGTGAAGTCTCAGGCAATCATCTCTACTGTGCCTGTAATATGGTGGCATCTGAAACTCCTGTTATGGCTTCTGGGGGTCCCACATGTATTGTCCTTATTGCTATTTTTAAGAGGGATTTAATAGATCTCTTCTATTATTGGGTCTAGCATCTTGTGAGTCTCCTGCCACCTACCTTCTTAATGCTAAGTTGGGGCAGGTTCAGGACTCTGTCTTAGAGAATTCCCACCCCACCACTGTATTAGTCTGTTTTCACACTGCTATAAAGATACTACTTGAGGCTGGGTAATTTATAAACAAAAGAGGTCTAATTGACTCACAATTCCACATGGCCAGAGAGGCCTCAGGAACCATGATTATGGCAGAAGGCCAAGGGGAAGCAAGGGATATCTTACATGGTGCTAGGAGAGAGACTGAAACCAGGGGAAACTGCCGCTTATAAAACCATCAGATCTCACTAGAACTCACTTGCTATCACGAGAAGAGCGAGGGGAAATCCCCCCATGATCAAATCACCTCCCACCAAGTTCCTCTCTTGACACGTGGGGATTACAATTTGCAATGAGATTTGAATGGGAACACAGCCAAACCATATCAACCACCTTAAATGCTAACTTGCAGCAGGTTTAAGACTCCGTCTTAGAGACTTCCAGTAGTGCCATCTCCTTGTCTTCCATTTACAACCCAGAAAGATTCTCATTGTTAAAAACTTCTTAGGTAAAAAAACCAATAGCTCAACAACCATCCTCTCATATTTTTCTGTGTTTATAAATTGATCCTTAGTTTAGTTGTTTTTTAAATTAAACTAGGAATGTCACACCCTTTCTGGATCTTTTCTCTTGAGGGATCTGGAGGTAACAGTTTCAAAAGCCTAAATAGCCAGAGAATTCCTTCCTGCTCTTTCCTTCTAAGTGTAGCTAAAAACCTGGAAATTATGCAAGGGGCAATTGAAAAAGAACTCTGAAAGGCACAGAGAGGAAGGCAAACTTGTTAGGGAACCCAGGATTGGAGGGACAACATAGCCACAGGGCAACTCCCACCCAACAAAAGAAAACAACTCAGGTCTGGTGTTTCCAACCCCCAACCTAGCAACAGAGGATGGTCTAGCTGGCTCATTCCTCACCCAGACTGACTGTACGCTGCAGACAACACGAGTAGAACAGGCAGTGCCTTCAAGGGTAAATCCATTGGAAGCTCTGCTGAACATAATTGTCCGGGGGAAGTTCTCTCCTTCCCTGCTGGGCCTAAGACCCTTCTGTCACCCAAAGACATCCAGCAGCCTAGTGGCACTGGCCAGGGAGTTTTTCCAAAATAAGCAGACAGGAAAGCAGACTTATCTTTTAGTTTCCTCATCCCAGGGCCAAGACTCCCTCCCCCACTGAGAGAAATGGGGGAAGCCATAGCTCACTGGCCATAGAGACTCTGCCACAATAGAGGCTGGCCTCTGGTATATTCCTTATTCCTGTGGCATTGAGATTCTCTTCCCCAAATCTGGGGCAACACGAGAATCTCCTCCTCACTGGACAGTAGCAGAAAAGACGAGTGGAAGCCCCAGAGGTACCAAATCAACTGAGCCAACCACAATCGCACTGCAAAGACACTGAAAATTACATTGCCATTGAAGTCACAGCCCAAAAATGTAGGCCAAGACCTGTGTGCTCAGTTTAAATAGTATGACTGCTGATAAAACAAAAGACCTAAAGAGGACCCAGAATCTCCTAATATAATAGAAAAAATATTCAATGTACAATAGGAAGTCACCTGTTACACCAAAAGCCTAAATGTGGAGAGTCAGGGATACAGGAAGCATATGTGTGAATAAACATTGGTTCACAACTCATAGTATCATTTAACCAAATGAAAATTTTTTCTTGGTATATTTTAGTTAAATCTGGTATACTTAAGTAAGTTAAAAAGTTGAATATATCTTAATTAGGTCTACATTTTTCTGAATAAACCATAAGTGGAAAGAAGCCAATGACAGATAGATACCTCCTAAAATTTCACTTCTAATTTGTCCCATTTCCCATACTCCAACTTCTGATGTTACAACCTTGGAACAGAAAGGACAGGGAGAGGTAGGCCATGTTATAATTGATAAGAGTGATAGACCAGGGTGAGGGAATGCCGTAAATGCTCTGAGGCCTGAACTCTGGTACATGGGTTTGTCCAGTGGCATCTTGTCTATTCTGTTGAACAATCCCAGCCACATTCATTCCAAGGGAAGATGTCTAAAGGCAGAGGTACAATTCTGCCCTAGCATCCAGGTACTGAGTAATCAGACTGTTGTTGCCTTCTCTCTTCTCACCTCTCTCCTCCCCACTCTTCTCCTGTCTCCTCTCTCCTCACTAGTGTCTCCTTTGGTTGAACACTATGGCTTATTAGAGACTGCAGAGGCACATGAATTGGAAGGCTCACTGATGATAATTTTCATTAGACAAAATATTAAGAATAACTTTGTTAGGTAAAAAATTAGAAAAAATATTTAAGGGCTTTGATGGATATATATATTTGTGGTTTTCGGTTGCTCTGTTTTCTAAATTTAGGTATTTGTATTTTATACTGTTGTATTGCTGTTGTTGATTAGGCAAGCTAGATGTTATCTTAATTTTTTTCCCAAATGAGGTCTCGATCTATGGTTTCATTTTTATTCAAACTTTTTAATGACCACTGTTATCTTTTAAAGAACTATATTCTGCTTTTTTAAACAATTTGATTTGTTTTCCTTTTTTACATTTTTAGTTATATATTTTATGTTCATGCTTTCTTTTTTTAACATTGAAAACATTTAGGGCTTCAGGAATACTGAATTTTTGCTTTGTACTATTCTAATTTTTATTATTCCTGTGATTCTAATTTTCTTTTTTCCATTAGTTCTCATTATTTATTTTTAAAAAATTGGATTTAAAAAACTATTACTATTTTTATTTAATTATGATGACAAAGTGTGGTCTATTTAATTTATATTATTTATTAAAATTTTAGTAGAGACAATATATACCAATTATTCTAAATTTTCTGTGGAAGTTTGGCAATAAGATATAAGGTATCTAATGAAGTATATTCTCTTTTCGAGGGTAGCGTGTTCACTATTCTTCTTCTGAGTCAACTTTATCTTATTATTTTTCTCTATGCTCTTAGGTAACTCATAGGCCTTTAACTTCCCGGGTTTTCAGGGACTGTCACTTAAAAAAACAGCCTATGATAGTTTGAATCCCCCTCCACTTGATGAGCAGAGATTTGCATCTTTTGGGGGGTTCTCATTTTCAGACATTGATGATGGGAGGGAAGGAATGAAAGTATGTCTCCAGGTTTAGATATACCACAGTCCCACCTGCTGTTTCTTGGTCACCTTAGCCAATCCCCTTGTTTCTGACAACTGTTACACTTTTTATAGATCATCATTTCTCACTAGTAGTTGCTATTTTACACAGCCCTTCTTCCAAAGCACAGCTAAAACCAAATTGTAACATATAACAAAACAGGCTCATGGTTGTGTTAATTTTTCTAGGGCTGCTGTAACAAATTACTGCAAACTTGGCGGCTTAAAACCACAGAAATATATTCTCTGTAGTTCTGGAGGCCAAAAGCACAAAATCAAGGTGCCAGCAGGGTCACACTCTCTCCAAAGGATCTAGGGGAAGGAGAATTTTTTCTTGCCTCTACCAGCGTCTGGCATTCCTTTGCTTGTAGATGCACTGCTCCCATCTCTGCCTCCAGAGATTTCCTCTGCCTTTTCTTCTCTGTGTATCCCTTTTTGTCTTGAATAGGAATACTCCAATTAGATATATGGCCCACCTGAATATAGTATGCTCTTATCCAGATCCACACCTTGATCACACCTGGAAAGACCCTATTTCCAAACAAGGTTGTGTTCTGAGATTCTGGGTAGACATCAAGTTTTGGAAGACACTATTCAACCCACCATAACTGGTATGAGCAGAAGAAAATTAAGATGGACAGAAGAAAGTAAAAAAAAACTAAACATGGGCCGGGCGTGCTAACTCACGCCTGTAATCCCAGCACATTGGGAGGCCGAGGCGGGCGGATCATGAGGTCAGGAGATCGAGACCATCCTGGCTAACACGGTGAAACCCCATCTCTCTAAAAATACAAAGAAATTAGCTAGGCATCGGGCATGATGGTGGGCACCTATAGTCCCAGCTACTCAGGAGGCTGAGGCAGGAGAATGACGTGAACCCGGGAGGTGGAGCTTGTAGTGAGCTGAGATCATGCCACTGTACTCCAGCCTGGGCGACAGAGCGAGACTGTCTCAAAACAAAACAAAACAAAAACTAAACACAGCATTCAGAGTTCAAATGCATACTGTTATGTATGATGCTAATAAAATATTTTTCTCTCTAAAATATCTATAGGCTCAATTAAGATGTGGATTTGACTTGTGAAATATTGTCAACAACAGTAAAATAAACCAAAAAGGAGGAATAGAACATAAATGGAATTACTAGGCATCACGTCTATACATACATTCATAGTAAATATGTATTCCACTTTAGATAATTTGTATTTAGATATTTATTTTGTTCCCCCTCATGTTTGCATGCCCCTCTAGGGAAAAAACCATGCCTCATTCATCTTTGCCCATTAAAAATTTTTGTATTCTTCAAGTGCTCAAAAGCTATGTCTTTGAAATTTGTATTAACAAATGTAATATAGTAATAGTGCTAACAAGTGCAATACTAGAACAAGTGCAACACAGCCTCAAATCTACGCTAAAATAGAAAAGATGGAAATCTGAATGATTTTAACAGCAAGTAGAGGAATTTTATCTCAAATAAACTTAATCATAAGTGATTTTATTATTATTTTAAAATCTCCATTACCAAAAGCAGAGAGATATAAGAAGCTTTGCAACTGACTGGTAGAAAGACTCTTTCTTCTCTCCACTCTGTAATCTATAGAGAATCTGCATTTTAAGACTGATTCCCCTTGTGGTTGTCAGAAAATTGCCAGAAGCAGTTGATAATGACCTCTTAGAACCTCTCTCAGCCTTCCCTTTTAACAGGTAAAGGAAATAGTCCCCAAAGAAATTAACTATTTGGTTCAGAGACACATTAATTCATTAATTTAAAAATATTTATTTAATGCTAATATGTGTAATATATTGTTCCGAGTGCTGGGGATGGAATGGTGAAATTAAATAGACAAAACTTCTTACCCTTGTAGGGATTACACTTTAGTAAATGCAACCAGTGCTGTTGATAAATCAAATTTGTGGTGTGTAAAAATGGTTTAGGATGGCTTTTAATAATCTGGTATAAAATAAGTTCTTTATAAAATGCACAAAGATTTTAAGAAAATATTTTAACAGATATCAATACTATTGGGCCTGTTTGAACAAGTTTTAAGTTGCAAAACTTTATATCAGCTCACCTAAAATTATAGCTATTACTTTAGCCATAGTTAAATTAATGCCTCAATATTTCACACCAATTGATACAATAAATGTATGCGCCATTATAGCCCAGTGGCAACTTTTCTTTAGAGTAATAATGACACAAGCTATTCAAGTAACCATTCTACCCAGGATGATTAATTCGACAATAAAAATAAGCTTAGTTGCCAGTGCATCATCCCTATCTACCTAAGTCCTCCCCCAAACCAAACCAAACCAAAACAGAAACAACAAACATGTTTTCAGTTAACAAATATGATAAAGGTGTAATGAGCCTCTTTGTTGATTGTTTCATTTGATTTCATAGCAACATCTAGTCATCTCCACACATGTATAATTATCTGTTGGCACCTCATTTTTCTCTCTGATGAAGAAAGTACTACAAAGAAATATTACTAAACTAAGTCTGAGTTAATTTTTTATGTTGCTGAAAAGATGGTGTGATAAAATACAGTAAGAATTGACTTTGGAGTTAGATGGTACTATTTTCAAATTGTGGCTCCAGTATTTTCTATTTGCGTGATTTTTGGGAAAGGTACTGAAGCTTTCAGAACTTCAATTTCTTGATTTAGAAAGTAGAAATTGGTGGGAAATATGATTAGATGCAATTAACATATAGGAAAATAAAATAGCTGAAAGCTTGGGACATTGGAGGCATTCAATAAATTTTTTTACGGGTTTTTAAAATAATCTTTATTTTTAAAAAGTTAATATGTGCAACATAGAAACTGAAAAACACAAGAAGCAAAGAACAAAGTCATTCACAATCGCACGCAGTTTATAGTTTGACATGTTCTTCTAGGTCCTGTGGGTGTGTAGGCACAACATCCAATTTTATGGGACTGAGATCGTACAGTATGTATCCTGCTTTTTCACACATCATGAATATTTACCAATTCAAAATCCCAAAGCTATATGAGTATTTTGATAACTAAGAATACACTATACCAACTCAATCTGTTAAAAACAAAATGTAATCCTGCCTTTCTTGGGACAAAAATTTCATAGAAGACGAAAATGGCAACACGCCTCTAGATAAAAGCATTGGCAGAGTTCCGATTTAAATACTGCATTCCCTTAATGCTCAACTTAAAATGAAACATACAGCAACAGAATACACTAAGTATAATGTTTCTAAGATAATTCATTAGCAGATCTATAGCACTGAAATATTAGCAAGGTATATTTCCATTAAATTACTTAATGTATTCCTATAGTACAGCCAAAAGAGATGCACATACATCAATGGCTATCGTCAAAATGTAAATATGGACACATCTGCATACATCTCTCCTATATACTTCCTTCTGCCCCTCTGCTGCCAACCTAATGAACAAGTCCTGACATACACTGCTCAGAGGTGGTTAAATAATTCCATGTCCAAGACGCATCTCTTCTATCAATTATAACAAAGGTATTTACAAATTGGCTAATTCACTAGCTCTAGTTTTTATCATATATTGTCACTCCAGACATCCATAAAGTTTAGATATTGCAAAATAATGAACTTTGTCCACAATAAACACAGAGAATTTACTAAAAATGCTCATATAGACCTGTGGTTACCATCTAAAACCATCTTCTAGATATGGAGATACTAGCAAAGAGCCCTTCCCTTCACCCTTCCTCTTCTCCCTCTTCCACCATCCCCAGTGGCTAAGTATAGGACATCTAGCTCCAGGAGGTGGACTAATAAAGGTCACCCCCAGAAGACGGACCTTCCTAAAAACTAACAAAAGGACATTTATAAAGGGATTGTTTTACTACATCTAGTTTTAACATACTTGGAGCATTAGGACTTGTTTATCCTTTAATACACAATATTAATTAAAATACACAGATAGAACAATGGTCAGACCATCTGAACTAATCTAACTCATGGGCTCAGATCCCTTCTCCCTGCATACTTCCTCCTCCCTAACCCATTGCCACCCAATGAATAGTCAGCATATGCTCCTAAGCATCAAGTTTAAAAATTCCATTCCCAAATGCAACCACTCTTAGGAAGTAATGAAAACAAATGCTGAGAGGGGTGTTACTTTAGCCCTTTACTTTTAGTCTATGTTGTGCACTTTTAATCACCTAAAAAGACTAGATGTTTCAAATAGGACTAAAGTTTTCCTTTATATACACAATAGCACTGAATAAATGGTGCATATACATAACACAGACTCTAATTTGAGTGTCTTCTAAATAGGAACATTCTGGCCCAGAACCCTTCCCTTTCCGACCTCTAGCAACCCCATAGACAGCTTTAAGTCATCTGTAATGCTTAAGGGGGATTTTAACAATTTCACTTCTGTGTTTTTAAGACGTCTTCCCTATGAATTTTAACACAAAGTGTACTCAATGTATTAGTTTACTAACTCTACTTTTGTCATACACTGGCAACCCTTTAACATCGACTAGATGTAAATTAGGACTCCTTTGTCCGCTTATATACACTATATACACAGCACAGTAAATTAAAATGCAGACATAAGGGACAATGGTCAATGGGCATCATCATAAACACACTGGTAGAAAGCCCTTCGCACTTTGTGCTCCTCCTTTCCTATGAACCAGCACAAATATAATAATGTGTACTGCTCAGAGAACTGATCAATTTCCAAAAGACAATATTTCATGTCAAAAGGATAGCTACAAAATGTGTTATTTACTACCTCTACTTTTAACATACTTTGTACACTTCTAAACATCTAGAAAGACTATGTTTCTACCTCTACTATATTTACTGCCTCTGCTTTTAACATACTTTGGGCACCTCTAAACATCTAGAAAGACTTATGTTTCAAATAAGGACTTAAGTTTGTCCGCTATGTACACAGTAGTGTTGAATAAACTACACACATGTAACAGTGGTTACATCTGAAAGTGTCTTCTAAATAGGAGCATTCTGGTCTAGAATCCTTCATTCCTTCCAACTCCTCTCCACCACCAACCTGGTGGATATAGGCACATGTGTCAGAGCTGATGTTATCATTTCACTTCCAAAAGTCCTTTTCAGAAGACAGGCTTTCTGTGAATTTTAACAAAGTGTACAAAATGTGTTAGTTTACTAACTCTACTTCTGTCACACATTGGCAACCTCTTTAATATCTAGAGACTAGATATTATAAAATTGGGACTCATTTGTCCAGTATATACACAATATATACAGTATAGCAAAGTTAAATGAAATGCATGTAACATATAGGCAATGGATTAAGGTGATATTTTCTAATAAACAATGGCAAAACACCTTTTGCTATTTCTTCACTCTCATCTCCCAGGTAGTTCAACAATTCCACTTCCAAACAGCATTTCCTATCAGTTTTTAAAAACTGTTTACAAAAAGTGTTATTCTACTACTGCTTTTAAATACATCAAGCACTTCCAAATATCTAGAAAAACTAGATATTTCATATAACTTGTCCACCACGTACACAGCACTGTTAAATAAAATTGCACAAATAGAACAATGGTTATCAACTGAGGTATCTTCTAAATGTGAACATTTTGGCCTTCAATCATTCCCTCCTCACTTCCTTCTCTCTCTGACTTTAATACAGTGGACAAGTACAGGCGCGTGTAATGCTTAGGGATGGTTGAACAAATTCGTATGCAAAAGTCATTCACAGAAGACAAGTTTTCCTACGAATTTCAACACAAAAGCATACAAAATATGCTAATTTTACTAAATACTTTGTCATACACTGGCAACCTCTTTAACATCTAGAGACTAGACTAGATGCTGCAAAATTAGGACTCACCTGTCCATTATATACACTATATACAGAGCAAAACAAAATGCACAAAAGATACAGAAAAATGGTATCTGAAAACGTCCAACTATGAACACACTAGCGTATTACCTTTCACAATTTCTTCCCTTCTACCTCCTCTGAACCATTGAACAAGTATAGACAGCACTATACTTCTCACAAAGGTGGCTTCACAATTCAATTTCCAAAAGACAGTATTTCCTATGAATTTTAGCAAAAAGATATTTACAAAATGGTATTTTACTATCTCTACATTTAACATTCATCAGGCACTTCTAAACATCTAAATAGATTAGATGTTTCAAATAAGGAGTTAATTTGTCCACTATGTACAAAGCAGTCTTGAATAAACTGCAAACATGTAACAACAGTTATAATTTGAAAGAATCTTCCAAATATGAACTTTCTGGCCTAGAACCCTTCCTATCTCTATCAACCCAGTGGGCAAGAATGCTCAAATTTTCAGAGGACAGTCTTTCCTAGGACTTGTAAAACAAAATGTACAAAATATATTAGTTTACTAACTCTACTTTTGTCAGACACTGGCAACCTCCTTAGCATCTAGAAAGACTAGATGTTGTAAATTAGGGCTCATTTGTCCTTTATGTACACTACATACACAGATAAGTAAAACAAAATGCACAGAAGGAGATGATTCATCTTGCCTCGCTGTAGGCAGGGTGGCATAGAGCTCTCTGCACTTCCCCCTCTTCCCTCCTCCACTGAACCAGCGCACAAACACAATGAGTATTACTCAACAGGTGATTTGGCCATTCCCCACCAAAGCAACATTTTCTATGAATTGTAACAAAAAGATATTTACAAAATGTGATTTTATTACCTTTAATTTTAACATATATCAGGCACTTCAGAACATATAAAAAAACCAGACATTTCAAAAAAGCTTAGCATTGTCAACTATATATACAGTAGTGAGGAATAAAATGCATACAAAACTATGGATAGAATATGAAAATGTCTTCTAAATATGACCAGTCCGTCATAGAACCTTCTTCTCTTCCCTCTCATGTCTTTCAGCTCCATGTCATCTAACCCACTGAACAAACATGGATGTATCGCTTCCAGAGGCCGTCTAACAACTCCATTTCCAAAAGTCATCTCCAGAAGACATTTATTTTGTACAACTTCCTTTAAACAAATGAGAATCTACAAGATGTGTGATTTTCTAACTCTATCATACGTCGGGAACCTCTTTCCATCTAGAAGGGCTAGATGTGACAAATGTTTTCTATTAACAGGCTGGGGGGGGAGTTGAGAGCAGGTTTTTCACATTATATACACAGGCCTTCAAAAAATGGCCAGTAAATCTTCCCAAAGGGTGGTGGGCATTTCCAACGGGCCAAACGTGGCCTGTCACTCTACCATTTCTCCCAACAGCAAGATCTGGTAGAAGGAAGACCAGCTGCCCCATGGCCCCTAACCTTCCACCCGTTTTTTGGGACCTCGCTCACCTCCCAGGCCCCTTAAGGCCTTTGTCGGTACGTTAAGGCCTTTGTCTAGGTAGGTCTCGCCCAATGGGGACAGAGCAGTCGCCCGGGGTTCCGGATCTAGGCGGCTCCATGGCCTAAAGAGACAACCGAGCTTGCGTGCGTCCCTAGGCCGCCTTCCGGTTCCTCCACCCCCTAAGAGCTTCCACCGCCTGGCGTTTGGGTGGCCGCGATGCTTCCGGGCCCGCCACTCCCGCCGCCACCCAAAGACGCTGCGTCCCGGCGGCTTGGCGGGCCCGGCAGGCTTGGGCTGGGAGACCCGGCGTTGGGTGGGGTCCCAGCAGGGACAAGCCGCTGCCGCCATCAGTCACCGAGGTGGGGTGGGGAAGAGAGGTTCGCTGCGGCTTCAAGGCCTGGGTCCGGCCAGTAGGCAGCCACAGCGGTGGCCTCAGGTGTCTGCAGGGCAGAGGGCGCGGCCTGTCCTGGGGACCCCCAGCTCACCCGCCGGCCCGCGGCCGAAGGGCCTGGAGGGCCCTGGGGGAGCGGGCCACACTCTGTGTCTCTCCAATAAATCTTAATATAGCTAAAATTCTAATTAATGTAATGAATATAAACAACCCACTATTAAGATATTGATTTAGCCAACAATCAATTTTGATAAATCACTACCGTATTGTTGCTTTTTAAAGGCCGTCATCTGAAAATATGAATTCAAAATAGGAGAGTATCTTTGTTCACTCATTTGTAAAAAGACAGTGTCGTAGCAAAGTGGAAAAACCAGCAGAATAGAAATTAAGAAACTTCTAGTCTCAGCAAGGCCACTTTCTATTTGTGTGACATTGGGCAAGTCAGGTAGTACTTTAACAGGACCCCATATATGTTTCCTGTTTTCCTGCCTAGGTTTGCCTCATGTCACTTTCCCCTCTTTATCCATTGTTGGAATGGGTTAGCCTCTCTCCCACCTAAAACCTTTCTAACGTGATGCCTAGCCTTCTTTCTTTTACTTTTTACCCGGGTAACTCCCAATCATCCTTGTGATTTCAGCTTCAAAATCCCTTCCTCAGAGAAGGCTTTCCTCACCTTACAATCTAAATTATACCATACTGTTATAATTTATGATTGCACCCTTTTCCTCATAGCATTTGTTATAGTTAGTAGTATAACATATTTAAATCCCGTTTCCTTTACGGGATTTAAGACCCATGAGCACAGAATCCATGTTGATTTTATCATAGCTATATCTTTCATGCCTTTCTTGTCTAACACCCAGAAAATTCTCAATAAGATTTTAAAAATAAACTCTCCGGATCTTGATTTCCTCCCCTGTAAATAGTAAATAATAATCACAGTATTGTTGCAATCAATGTGAGTTAATATATATTTTAGAAATAGTAATCCAGTATATTTTTTGAATAAACCAGGTTTCATTACTAATAAACTAGTGTATCTCAATATAAAAGTTGAAGGAAGACATTTTATAAATATACTTTTATATAATTATGAAAACACTTTTAAAATACACTGGACAATGCACAATTCAAAAGCTTTGGATTCAAAGTGGGCCTGCCAAACGATGGATATTTCCTGTGGGACTGTTACCGGTCTTTCAATTGCAGTCCTGATTGAGAATGCTGCAGTTGGAAGAAGTGATTTGCAATGACAAAGGAATACTGGTTGAACTCTGATGAGTAGACTTATCATGTGTGGCAGGAAGTAAGGTTATCTGTGTCCAGGAAACAGATGGAAACCCATAGACTGCTTATGAAAGAAATGAATTCAGGGGATTAGAAAGTCATACCATTTACTTTTGAGGGGAAATTATTGGTGGAGTTTGCAGTAATTTGGCTTGTCATCCCCAACATCTGTTTCCTTTGCCGTTAACACTACTTAGCTCCTGATGACAAATTGAACAAGATCAGAGTGAGTGCATGATAACTAATAAGCATCTTCATGGGTAAAATCAGTTAACATCAAAAACAGGCCAGTGGCATTAGTGTATGCAGTTTCCTGGTAGTAGTCTCTTCATTTTTACTATGCTTAGATAATTCTTTCACTCCTCAAGGATTCCTAATTGTCTCTATGCCTTCTAGAAAAGACTTTAATTATAGTATCTTGCTTATAGAAGTGGCCCTAAAAGAAACACATGTGTAATACAATTATAAGAATATCTGATATATGTTTTCTGATGTAGGATTATCAATCACAGTCATATCTGTAATGAAACTGGAAAAAAAACTACACGGAAAAGAATTCAAAATGATTTGGCACTGCCTTCTGCTTGGCCCATCTGCTGTTATTTCTTTTCTCCTACTGGTGAAATGTTAGACAATATTTCAACTTAGCATCTCATAGGCAGTTAAACAACAGACAAAATAAACTATATTAAAGTTCCATTTTTTTAGCTCCGTATACTGTTTTGTTTTTTTTCCCGTCAGTTAAGAGCAAGGTTAAATAGATCATTATGCTTTATTTGATTCAGCATGTTTCATTCCTTAGAAAAAATATTTTACATATCTAGCTTTCCTTTATACTCTATAGTGGATAAATTGGAGTTCTGTTCCATGGACAAAGAAACTGATGTACAGTAGTCCCCCCTTATCACAGGGGACTTTTTCCAAGACCCATAGTGGATGCCTACAATAACAGATAGTACCAAACCTTATATAGGCATACCTCATTTTATAACACTTCACAGATTTTGCAATTTATTTTTAACAATGAAAGATTTGTGGCAACCCTGCATCAATCAAGTCTATCAGGGTTATTTTTCCAACAGCATGTGCTTACTTCATGTCTCTGTGTCACATTTTGGTAATTCTCACAGCATTTCAAACTTTTTCATTATTATTATATCTGTTATGGTGATATTTGCTGATTTGTTGATGTTACTATTGTAATTATTTGGGGTACCACAAACTACACACATATAACATGGCGAACTTAATCCATAAATGTTGTGTGTGTTCTGACTACTCCACCAACCACCTATTGTCCTGTCTCCCTCCCTCTCCTTAGGCATCTCTGTTTTATGAGATATGACAATATTGAAATTAGGACAATTAATAACCCTACAATGACCTCTAAGTGTTCAAATGGAAGGAAGAGCTGTATCTCTCTCACTTTAAATCAAAAGCTAGAAATGATTAAGCTTAGTGAGGATGGCGTGTTGAAAGCTGAGACTGGCCAAAAGCTAAGCCTCTTGAACCAAACAGTTAGCCAAGTTGTGAATGCAATGGAAAACTTCTTGAAGGAACTTAAAAGTGCTACTCCAGTTTTAATGGTCTGGATAGAAGTTCAAACCAGCCACAACATTCCCTTAAATCAAAGCCTAATCTAGAGAAAGGCCCTAACTCTCTTCAATTCTATGAAGACTGAAAGAAGTGAGAAAGCTGCATAGAAAAGTCTGAAGCTAACAAAGGTTGGTTTATGAGGTTTGAAGAAAGAAGCTGTCTCATAACATAAAAGTGCAAGGTGAAGCAACAAGTGCTAATGCAGAAGCTGCAGCAAGCTATCCAGAAGCTCTAGCTAATATAATTGATAAAGGTGGCTGTGCTAAACAATAGATTTTCAATGTATATGAAACAGCCTTATATTGGAAGACGATGCCATCTAGACTAGAAAGAAGCCAATGCCTGCCTTCAAAGGACAAAGGGCAGCCTGATTTTCTTGTTAGGGCTAATGAAGATGGTGATTTTAAGTTGAAGCTAATGTTCACTGACCATTCTGAAAATCAAAGGGCTCAAGAATTATGCTAAATCTACTCTGCCTGTGCTCTATAAATGGAACAACAAAGAATGAATGACAGCACATCTGTTTACAGCATGGATATTTTAAGCTGACTGTTGAGACCTACTGCTCAAAAAAGTTCCAAATATTACTGTTCATTGGCAATGCATCCGGTCACCCAAGAGCTCTGATGGAGATGTACATGGAGATTAATGTTGTTTTTATGCCTGCTAATGACATCCATTCTGTGGCTTGTGGATCAAGGATTAATTCTCACTTTCAAATCTTATATAAGAAATACATTTGGTAAGGCAATACCTGCCACAGGTTATGATTCTTCTGATGGATCTGGGCAAAGCTGAAAACCTTCTGGAAAGAATTATAGCATTCTAGATGTCATTAAGAACATCTGTGACTCATGGAAAGAGGTCAAAATATCAACACTAACAGGAGTTTGGAAGAAGTTAATTCCAACCCTCATGGATCGCTTTGAACAGTTCAAGACTTCAGTGGAGGAAGTAACTATAGATATGGTAGAAATAAATAAAAAGAACTAGAGCTAGAAGTGGAGTCTGAAGATGTGACTGAATTGCTTCAATCTTATAATACATCTTGAATGGATGGGGAATTGTTCCTTATGGATGAGCAAAGAAAGTGGTTCCTTGAGATGGGATCTACTCTGGGTGAAGATGCTGTGAATATTGTTGAAATGACAACAAAGAATTTAGAATATTTTATAAATTTAGTTGATAAAGCAGCAGCAGACATTGAGAGGACTGACTCCAATTTTGAAAGAAGTTCTACTGTTGGGTAAAATATTATCAAACAGCATCATATATGACAGAGAACTCTTTTGTGAAAGGAAAAGTCAATCCATGTGGCAAACTTCATTGTGGTCTTATTTTAAGAAATTGCTACAGCCCCAAAACAAAACAAAACAAAAAAGAAATACAATTTGTAACGACTTCTGGATTCTGGCAAAAAAAAGAAAAAGAAATTGCCACAGCAACCCCAATCTTCTGCAATTTCTGTCCTGATCAGTCAGAAATCATTAATGTTGGGGCAAGACTCTCCACCAACAGAAGATTAGGATTCACTGAAGGCTCAGATGATCATTAGCATTTTCTAGCAATGTAGTATTTTAATATTAAGGTATGTGCATTGTATTTAGACATAATGCTATTGCACACTTTAAAAATTTTATTTTTATTTCAATAATTTTGGGGGTACAGGTGATGTTTGGTTACATGGATAAGTTCTTTAGTGGTGATTTCTGAGATTTTGGTGCACCTATCACCCAAGCAGTGTACACTGTACCCAATGTGTAGTTTTTTATCCCTCACCTGCCCCACACCCTTTCCCGTGAGTCGCCAAAGTCTGTTGTATCATTCTTATGCCTCTGCATCTTCATAGCTTAGCTTCCACTTATAAGTGAGAACATATGATGTTTGGTTTTCCATTCCTGAATTACCTCTTAGAATAATGGTCTCCAATTCTGTCCAGGTTGCTGCAAATGTCATTATTTCATTTCTTTTTTGTGGCTGTTATTCCGTGGTGTATGTATATATATACCACATTTCCTTTATCCACTTGTTTGATGGGCATTTGGGCTGGTTTCATATTTTTGCAATTGTGAATTGTGCTGCTATGAGCAACCATGTGTAAGTGTCTTTTTCATATAATGACTTATTTTCCTCTGGGCAGATACCCAGTAGTGGGATTGCTGGATCAAATGCTAGATCTCCTTTTAGTTCTTTAAGGAATCTCCATACTGTTCTCCATAGTGTTTGTACTAGTTTACATTACCATCTGTGGTGTAAAAGTGTTCCCATTTCACCACATCCATGCCAACATGTATTATTTTTTGATTATGACCATTCTTGCAGGAGTAAGGTGGTAGCACATTGTGGTTTTGATTTGCATTTCACTTGATTGACAATAAACATTTATAGTTTATAGTCATATATATATATAATGTTTACAAGTGTAAACATTACTTTTATATACACTAGGACAAAGTGTATACTTTTATATACACTAGGACACCAAAAAATTTGTGTGACTTGCCTTACTGTAATATTTACTTTATTGGGGTAGTCTGGAACAAAATGCAGAATATCTCCAAGGTATGTCTGTATGGATTATGTTTTTTCTTCTACATATATACCTATGATAAAGCTTAATTATAAATTATACATCATAAGAGAGTAACAACTAATAATAAAATAGAACTCCATTATAATACTGTAATAAAGGCTATATGAATGTGTACTCTCTTTTTCTCTCAAAATATTGTACTGCATGCACCTATTTTTGGATCTTGGCTGACCACAGGAAACTGAAGCAAAGGAGCAAAACTACAGATCTGAGGAGGGACAACTGTATAGTGTTAAAAAGCTTGCAGTTCATTATAGGTTTAGGATGATAGACTTAGCAGTGAAACTAGGACATGTGCCAGCCACTGAATTAAGCTTTTAAAATAATTAACTCCTATCTGAAACACACCTTCAATAAAATGAATTTACAGTTTCCTACTGCGCATAGACCTGAACACTGGATTTTGGTAAAAATTCCCACCTCCATTCCATCATGCATATCATTCATTCATTTATTCAATCTTTTATTTAACCTGAATGATTTCAGGCCTCACCAGCTTTGAATAAATATGAGGTTATATGAACTTTATCACTCAGCTTCCCATGACTCTTATTTCTAATTTGCATGATTGCAGAACCTCAGCTTGCTTAACGCTTCTGGAGTATCCACAAATATTTCTGGGAATCCCCAAGAGAAGGCTTATGAGTTTGCATAAATTCCTTTATGTTTCTCTGCTCCAATATTTTGCTAAAGTGCTAGCAACACTTTGCTAACGTGTATTTGATGCCCAAAATATGCTTCGGGGAGAAACTCTGCACCTGCTATGACTACCATGCTATGACTTTCTGTAAGAAGGAGACTGCTGGGTGTCTTTATCTCCCCTGTACTTGTTGAGAAGAGAGATTCTCCATGGGTCACCACTCTCAACCCTCTGAGACTATGGTAGCATAGGATGGTTACTTTGTAATTACCTCTGTAAAATTCTGCCATGAGGACCTCTGAATTAGTACTTCTTTCCCCAAGTCTTACAAGATTCTTATCATGATCCCTTTAGCTTCCCCCTGTTGTTGCTCTTTCTGTCTATGTTACTTCTACTTTTTAGACTGGGTCAGGATAGGCAAATCTTATCTTCCATTTCTCTGTCTTTCCAGATATCAGTGCAAAAAAAAAAAAAAAAAAAAAAAGAAAGAAAGAAACAAGTGGTAAATGGAAGTGTTCTTTCTTTTTTCCATCCAAAGTAAAATTAAAAATGTTTATTAATAAATTGATTCCCCAGGCTGTCACTGATCTACTATTCTGTAAAGAACCAATCTGAGTCTCAGTTTTGCTCAGAACAAAAAACGTTATTGAATAGCTACCATGAGCTAGGCTTATATTCAATGCTGGGTCAGAAATTAAAAAGAAAGTCTCAGCCCCTGCCTTCAATAAACTCTTGGTTTGAGAAAAGGCATTCAATGATAAAAATAACTAGTAATTAAAAATATAGATATTATAATAAAAAGAATGAGGAATTGTTGTAAACATACATGGGGATGACTAATTTGGCCGGGTACAGCATTTTGAGAAAATATTTTGGAGGAAGTGGCAGTTAAAATTTGATTGGTATTTTGGAGGGGTATGAAAAGGCTGACTTGAATCTCGGGAGGCAGAGAAAGAGATTAAGGGCATCCAGCAATACAATGAGTATTGCTTTACAATGAGTAAAGTCAAGGCATTCTCAAATGCTCACAGACCTCTGAAAATAGAAGTCCTATGTGGCTGGGATGTTACGTACATGAAAGAGGATTTTAAGAGTAGTTTGGGGGTAGGATTGTTAAGGGATTTTGATTGTCAAACTGAGCTATGTGGACTTTATCCTGTTAGATGATGAGCAGCCATTAGAGGCTTTAAACAAGAATCTGACACATAATTGTGTCAAAGCAAATGAGGAGGCCAGGCTGTTGGCCCGAGGTTATCTCTGTACTGGGAGCTCTTAAGCAAGCAAGCTGAAACTTAACTTGAAGGCATTTCTTGTAATTGACTTAAAAACCAAAGCAAACCAAACAAAAACAACTGAACTTCTGACAGTCATAAACAGCCAACTAGCTGACTGATTCTGTAACTAGGGACCTTCCATTGAATCATACCAAAATAAAGGAAATGCCTAGCTGGAGCCAATCAGGTAATTTCTTTGTTTTGTGATCAGCCTATAAAGCTTGCTGCTCATGTTACTACTGGAGCAGAGCCCATAACATCCTTTCATATTGGTGCTTTCTGATTACGGATTGTTCAAGTAAACTTTGTTAAATTTCTTTTGTCTAAAGTTCTTCTTTTAACAATTGTGTGTTAAGACATAACTCTGGGATCATTTTGCAAAATGCACTGGAACAGGGAGAAAATGTTGGCATGAGGATGAGTTTGGATGCCTTTGAAATAATCCAGGCAATAGGTAAGAAGGGCCTGAATTAAGGATGTAAATGGGATAGAGGAGAAAATTTGGAGATGTTTTAAGAGTTTGAGTGTGGAAAGGATTGAGAGAGGAATCACTGTGGTTTTTAACATTTCCAACACAGGATATTAGTGAAAGAGCCTGTGATAGGTCAATACAGAGGGATAGGTTTTACTCAGTTTTTAAAACTTCAAATAAACAATGTACCTGTTTTGTAGGTAGAATAATGTCCCCTCAAATATGTCCATGTCATACTCCCTAGAACCTGTGAATCTATGTTTCTTTACATGGTAGAAAAGTTTTTGTAATTGTCATTAAATTAAGGAATTTGAGATGGAGAGATTACTCTGAATTACCCAGCTGGGTTCATTGTAATCACAAAGGTCCTTGTAATAGAGAGGCAAGAGAGTCAAAGGCAGAGAGAGAAGATGTGATGACAGAAGCAGGGTTAGAGTGATGTGCCTTGAAGATGGAGGCAAGGAATGCAGGCAGCCCCTAGAAACTAGAAAAGGTTAAGGAAATAGGTTTTTTTCCCCAGAGCCAGGGATACAGCTTGGCAGCTATGTTGATTTTAGCCCATAAGACCCATTTTGAACTTCTGAATTTCCAGAGTTGTAAGGTAGTAAATTTGGGTTATTTTAAGGCACTGAGTTTCTGGTAACACAACCTGTTATCCCCAGATGATCTCTGTGCATGTTAACTGGGAGAATATTAGTATTTTTTCCTGAGTGGAACAAAGATAAAACTCTCCATATGGTAACTATTTTTATTTATATTTCAGATAACTTTAAGAAGAGATGGGAGTGTTCCAGGTGGAGTAAATAGCTTCTGCAGAAGCCCACAATCTGAATGCGCAACAGGGAACATCTGCTTGGAACTCCCTTTGCTTGCTCTTCGCCAATGCCTTTGACTTTCATCACGCCTGTTCACCAGCTCTATCAGCTTGGTAGAAGTGAAAGCCCTACTCCTGGCAATGGGTCATTTGAGCTTAGAGAGTAAATGTTTCTGGATCATTTGACCCTCTGGGCTGTGCCTCTGGTTTCTGTGCCTTTCTCTGTAACCCTTGCCGTGATGATTCATCCTGGACTGTCTTCTCTTGCAATGCTCTATCAATACTGATTCTGTCACTTACAAAGCTGTGTTAACTTTGTCAGTACATACATCTCTTTATCAGAGGGTCTGTTACTCATCCATAGAATGGGAATAACAAACCCAACCTCCCTGGGTCAGGATTTTTGGCCATTTGGCTTCTTGATGCACAGCAGTGACAAGTTTAAGGTCCCCCAACCTGGGGTTACCCATATTAAGGGCCAACTTCACCTACCCTTCCTGCCAGGGGGACTCAGTCTACTTGGCTTTTTAAAAATTCCTCTTTTCCTTGCCCACAGGGCTTCATGTTTGTCTTGAGGATGAGACTCCTGTTTCTTCTGGATGTATGGGTGGGAGGAGAGTGAGGGGGTGAAGTGAGAGTTTCTGCTAGAAGACTCTGGATATAATTGATGTCTGGAAGACTTTGTAGGGGCATGTCATATCATAAATGACAACTAACATGGGTTGAAACGAGGTCATTAGAATTCAAAGCCTACATATTAATATTTTCTGGTGTTTCAATTCACTTGTGGGTGGGTACAACTTTTTTTTGATATACTCTTTTTACTTTCCTTTTTACTACTTCTTCCTATTCCAGCCCCAACCACTGACTTGAAGATGTAAGTAGATGACTAATGTGGTTTACACAGAGTAGAAGAATCTCTTCGCCCCATTTCAAATTAATGACATGCCAACAACATATATCCTAAAGACTCTGAGTATTTTGATGTTGACATAGAGGAAAACCAGCCCAACTAACATCTGTTGAGTGCTTGGAATGTGCCAGGCACTGTACTATGTATTTTGTGTCTATTCTAATTTAAAACTCATATCAAATTTAAGGTGTTAGTGTTAATGTTTTAGTTTTACAGATGATTAACGTATCTTCTGATGCTTAATGAGACTTGTGTGTTGCCAATGTGCACACAGCTAGCAATGGACAGTATTGATATTAGAATTTAAGGTCTATTTAATTCCAGAGTCAATGCTTATTTCTCTGCCCCCTAATCTCTACTATAGGAACTAATACATTCTGGGAATTCTTTTATAAGATGTCATTGGGAGGATAGTGCAGAAATTATAGAATTTCAACTGAAAAGATCTGAATGTATGCAGAATTTTGTTATGAACTAGATGTGTGACTTTGGACAAGTTATTTTCTCATCTTTTTGAGTCTCATTATTACTAGTGGCATCACACATGTACTGGTAAGGTGTTTGAAGTTTGGGTTCCAGCTCTGTAATGAGTTAGCTGTGTGGTTTGGGGAAAATCACTTTACCTGTGTAGGCCTTAGTTTTGTTTCTTTGTTTATTTTATCTGTAAAATGAGAGGACTATGGAAGGCTTGTTCCTTTTAGGTTTGAAATTTTGTTATACTAAGGGTTTCAATTTCAATAATAATAGTTACGCCCAGGCAGCTAGTGGGAGCAATTCTAACAGTTCATTAATACAGAAACGATCTTCTCTGAACAATGAAATACTATCCTGGCCAGCCTGGGATCCAGCCAGATGTATTTACAGAACATCCTTTAGCTTGAAATAGAAATTTATTGCTCAACCATCTGTTACAATTAAGAAAAGATTTGAAAATGTTTTCTATGTGTTTGACTAATCATGTTTTAGGGCCCTGTGGGTACTTTACAAATTATATGCCTTCCCTTTTTCTTGGCATCATTAAAAATCTGGGATCTGTTTCCAAAATTTATCAGCTCTCACTCTCTATTATTTTCTCTTTCTCTAGAGAAACTTGTTCAGAGCCCCAAATGGAATAGAGCAAGCAAATATGTCTCAAGACAAAGTTAGCCTGTAAAGCAAATGAATTGTCTTTGGTGAGTGAGTGGTTTGGAAACAAGTGAATGAATATTGCAACATAAATATCTAATTTGTATTCATTGGATTATGACCTACCTGGTATTAGCGATGAGAGGACATTAAGACCCAATTACTAAGCAGGGTCTCTTGTTTCCTTCTTAAGAAAATAGGGATATAATTAAAATAGCCCACCTGTGTGGCCAGTACTCAGTAAGAGAATATTGCAAAGGAAAGCTCTGGAACCCTCCCACCTCATTCTACCTTTGCACATCTTCTCAGCTCTCTCTTGTACTTTGCCTCTGTGTTTCATCTCATACTTGACTCAAGAAGGTAAAAAGTAGGCTTTTGGAAAATGATATTTTCCCAAAAACTTTTGTTTCCTTTTAACTCTAAGAATCTTTCAGTTGTGTTCAACTAGTTCATGTGAAGAAGAATAACTGTTAAGTAGTCTAGATTCTGTAGTATTCTTTTTCAAAGTGCTCAGCAGAATCCAGCTATTTCTTTCAAAGTAGTTTTATTTGTTTTGAAAGTACCTTTTTCTAAAAAAAATTATTTTTCTTTCAACAGATTTAGCAGTACAAGTGGTTTTGGCTATATGGATGAATTCTATAGTGGCGAAGTCTGAGCTTTTAGTGTAACTGTCACCCAGATAGTGTACATTATATAGAATATATAATTTTTCATCCTTAACCCCTGCCATCCTATCGACTTCTGAGTCTCCAATGTCCATTATACCATTTTATATGCCCCTGCATACCCGTAGCTTAGCTTCCACTTATAACTGAGAACATGCAGTATTTGGTTTTCTATTCCTGAATTACTTCACTTAGGATAATGGCCTCTAGTTCCATTCAAGTTGCTGCAAAATACATTATTTTGTTCTTTTTTATGGCTGAATTGTGTTCCATGGTATACTACTTCCATAGTATTCTCTGTGTGTGTATACACACACCATTTTTTTTATCCATTCATCATCTGATGGGCATTTAGGTTGATTTTACATCTTTGCAATTGTGAATTGTGCTGTGATAGACATACAAGTGTAGGTGTCTTTTTGATGTAAGTGCAGGTGTCTTTTTCTTTGGGTAGATATCCAGTAGTGGGATTGCTAGAGTGAATGGTAGATCTACTTTTAGATCTTTGAGAAATCTCCATACTGTTTGCCATAGAGGTCTTACTTATTCACATTCCTACTAACAGTGTCTAGGCATTCCCTTCTTACCATATCCAAGCCATTTATTGTTTTTGACTTTTTAATAATGACTATTCTATCTGGGGTAAGGTGGTATCTCACTGTAATTTTAATTTGCATTTCCCTGATGATTAGTGATGTTGAGCATTGTTTAATGTAATTTTTTTTTTTTGCCATTTGTACATCTTCTTTTGAAAAGTGTCACTTGTCCACTTTCTAATAGGTTTTTTTTTTTCCTTGCTACTTTGTTTGAATTCCTTTTTGGATTCTGGATATTGTCCTTTGTCAAATGTACAGTTTGTGAATATTTTCTCCCATTCTATATGTTGTCTGTTTACTCTGTTGATTATTTCTTTGCTGTGTAGAAGTTTTTAGTTTAATTAAGCCCCATTTATTGATTTTTGGTTTTCCTGCATTTGCTTTGGAGTCTTAGTTATAAATTCTTTGCTTACACCAATGTCCAGAAGAGTTTTTCCTAGATTTTCTTCGATAATTTTTATGGAGTTTGGTCTTACATTTGAGTCTTTATTCTAGGGATCCAGTTTCATTCTTCTGCCTGTGGCTATCCAATTTTCCCAGCATCATTTACTGAATAGGGTATCCTTTTCCCAGTTAATGTTTTTGTGTGCCTTTATTGAAGATCAGTTTGTTGTAGGTATGTGGTTTTATTTCTGGGTTCTCTATTCTGTTTCATTGGTCTATGTGTCTGCTTGTATATCGGCACTATGCTTCTTTGGTTACTATAGCTCTATAGTATAATTTGAAGTCTTCTAAAGTAACACCTTCATATTTGTTCTTTTTGGTTATAATTGCTTTGGCTATTCATACTCTTTTTGGTTCCATATACATTTTAGGATTATTTTTTCTTAAATCTGTGAAAATGACATTGGTATTTTTTGACAGAAACTCCACTGAATCTGTAGATTGCTTTGGGCAGTATGGTCATTTTAAAGACGTTGATTCTTCCAATTCATGAACAGGGGATGTTTTTCCATTTGTCTGTGTCATCTGTGATTTATTTCATTAGTGTTTTCTAGTCCTTCTTGTAGAGATCATTCCCCTCCTTAATTAAATACTGATACAGTTTGAATATATGTCCCCACCAAATCTCATGTTGAATTGATATCCCCAGTGCTGCACGTGGGGCATGGTGGCAGGTATTTGGGTCATGGGGTGGATCCCTCTTGGCTTGGTGCTGATCTGGAGATAATGCATGAGTTTTTGAGAGATCTGGTTGTTTAAGTGTGTGGCATATCCCCTCCCACTCTCTCTCTTGGTCCTGCTCCCACCATGTGATACATTTGCTTCCTTTTCACCTTCTGCCATGATTATAAGTTTCCTGAGGCTCTCATCAGAAGGTGAGCAGATGTTGGTGTCATGCTTGTACAGCCTGAAGAACTGTGAGCTAATCAAACCTCCTTTCTTTATAAATTACCCAGTCTCAAATATTTCTTTATATCAACACAAGATGGACTACTACAAATATATTCCTATGTATTTTTTTCTTTTGCTAAATGAGATTGGCTTCTTGATTTGATATACAGCTTGGTTGTTATTAGTGAATTGGTGCCACTGATTTGAGTATGTTGATTTTATAACCTGAGACTTTACTGAATTCAAATCTTTGTCAAAGCGGAGTCTTTCAGAGGAGTCTTTAGGGTTTTCTAGGTATAAGATCATATCAGTGGCAACCAGAGATAGTTTGACTCCCTCTTTTCTAATTTGGATGCCCTTTTTTTTTCCTCTTGCTTGATTGCTCTGGCTAGGACTTCTAGTACTACGTAGAATAGAAGTGGTGAATGTGGGTAACCTTGTCTTATTCCAGTTCGGAAGGGGCATGCTTTTAACTTTTACCCATTTAGTGTGATGTTGGCTGTGGGTTTGTCATATATGGCTTTTATTATTGTGAGGTATGTTCTTTCTATGCCTAGTTTGTTGAGGGTTTTTTTCGTGAAAGGATGCAGAATTTTACAAAATCCTTTTTTTTTTTTTGCATTTATTGAAATGATCAGATAATTTTTGTTTTTTATTCTGTTTATGTGGTGAATCATTTACTGACTTTGTATGTTGAACTGTTCTTGCATCCCTAGGATAAAACCCACTTGATCATGGTGAATTATCTCTATGATATTCTGTTGTATTTGGTTTGCTAGTATGTTGAAGATTTTTGCAGGTATATTCGTAAGGGATATTGGTCTATTGTTTTCTTTTTTGTCGTTGTGTTCTGTCCTGGCTTTCATATCAGTGTAATACTCACATCATAGAATGAGATAGGGAGGATTCCCTCCTTCTCAATCATTTGGAATAGTTTCAATATTATTGGTATCAGTTCCTCTATCAATATCTGGTAGAATTTTGATGTAAATCCATCTGGGACTGGGATTTTTTTGTTTATGTTGGGAGATTTTTTATTACTGATTCTATCTCATGCCTCTTATTGGTCTGTTCAGGATTTCTATTTCATCCTGATTGAAGGTAGGGGGGTTGCATGTTTCCAGGGATTTATCCATTTCCTCTAGATTTTCTTGTTTATGGGCATTTAGGTGTTCATAGTGGTTTCAGATAGAAAGTACTTTTTTGAAAGTATTATTGTGAAAGTTTTTGGCTGACAATTTTTTTTGTTTGGAAAGTGCTCTTTTAGCTCAGACATCATATTAAGAATTCTCTTTTGGTCAACCGCCAGATTTCTGCATCGAGGGAAAAAGTGTACATTCTTTGTCCAGGTTTTTACTGTCTTTTCAACATTTTTAAGGGGTCTTATGTTTGTTTAAGAAAGCTAATCACTTTTGTAGCATCAACTAGAATGTAATTCATTTTGTCTTCACCTTCCTGCAAAGAAAGCAGTGTATTGAGAAAAATGTGAGGATTTTTTTTTTTTTTAACAATTAGAGAGCTAGACCTTCTGATAGAGCCAACCATTGATGGGATACCATTAGGACAGATGCCAGTGCAATTTCTTCAACATACACCTTTATTTTTTTCAAAGTATGAAGACAAAACGTTAAATATGTCTTGAGTTATGTTGCTTTCAGCAACTTATTGCAGTAGCAAAATTATTCTTGAATTTCTCCATCCTTTACAAATCTTAGAAATATGATAGCATGACATTTATTGGTAAAATGTTTACTAATCAATCTACATAGACAAGCCCTTCCTTTTCAGTTCATTACATAAAGCCTCTTCAATATTATGTGATATGTCATCACTACATTAACTTATTCAATTTTTTAAGACTGAAATATTTTCAGTTTCTCTTATTGCATCTTGTTTTAGTCACTAAAAGCTGGTATTTTAGTTTCTCACCAACTTTGTAACTTTTTCCTTCTAAGCAATGTATTTTGTTATTCAGAAACTTGATTTTTGAGATTTTTGATTGTATGTGACTTTTCTTGACAAAGTCTTAACTCAGTTTTGAAATTCCAATAGCTGTTTAAAATAATCACTACTCTTCCTTGTCACATGGATGTAATTTGCAGTTAAGTGTCTTTTCAAGATTTCTCATGGCATGGCAACATTCTAACTTGTCTGCCACAGACAACATGGAATGGGTGCGGCAACTTGGATTACCCGACCATGTGAAACCCAAGGATAAGTAGCTTTCCTTGTAAACACAAAACTTTTTGCTCTCTTGATATGCTAGTGCAGATAAATAATCCAGAAGATTCTAATTCTTCATCATTAACATTATGAGAATTGTTCGTAATTGTTCATAAACCTAAGTCTAAAATCTTTTTCTCAGCACATTTTGTCTTCAAAAATTGCCACATCAGACCATCAGAGTTACTTGCAAAATATAAACATGAATAAAGTATAAAACAAAAGGTTATAATAAATAACTAATTGAGAATATTGCAAAAATATAACTTGATAATCATAAGGCAATTTACTTCTAAATCCATATAATCCATGCAAGGCAACAATCCATGTTTTGCAATATTTATAACAACAGCAAAGCAACAATCGGACAGCTGAGTTACAGTTAATAGAGATGCCCTTTTTTATAATGAAAAATTCTGTCTTACTACCTATTATATCAGAGGAGTTCTTCTCCCCCAGTAAATCAGTAGGAGGCATGCAAAGCCAAGAATGCAGGAAGGAATTAAAAGACTCAAGGAAATGGACATGCTGAAACAGATATATTATTTGAAGCCAGAAAATTCATTAGGAATTAATGGGAACTTTCAGGAAAAACACCATTCAACGATGCCTTCAAGAATGCACTAGAGAGATGGGCATGATCATCCCTAAGTAGCACAGTGGTAGCTCTCCTCTGCATGTGGAAGTGCTAATTGTAGGAGAGGTGATCACAACCTTTGCTTATTAATAATAATGAGGATGACATATGTGACACAGCAAAGATATTTCAATTAATATAATGATTCACAAGTTCAGTGGGGCAGTAAGGAGGCTTGGAGATGATTAATAGAATATAATAGCCCTAATGGTAATATACATTAGGAGACAACAATAGTGTTGCTTAATATACACGATCAAAAGAAGGTAAGTGTGCATATGCAAGAGACTGTGGATGGGCACCTTAATTTTAAGTCTTGCTCTTTTGCCAGGATTCTCCACTTGAGTCAGTTTCAGATCCAGAACCTTTTGACTAAAGACATAGTCAAATCCCTGGGAGGAAGGACCATGTAACACCATGGAAGGTATAGTTTGTAATGGTTTCCTCGGTCTTTCCTTAACTATGCCTGTAGCCATTTATTCACTTGACTGAGTTTCAGGGACAGAGTAATGTCCAGACACTTTGAAGGTTATTGGATGCAGGGCCTGAGTTGACATTGATACTTGGAGTCTCAAAATATTACCATGGCCCCTGTTAGAGTAGAAGCCTATAGGGATAAGTTTATAAATGGAGTACTGGTCAAAGTTGGGCTTATAGAAGGACTACTGGTTCTGTGAGTCCACCCAGTGATCACTTCCCAGGTTCTTTGAGTCATAATTAGAATTGACACACTTGGCAGTTAAAGTAACCCTCATCATAGATTCTTGGCCTGTAAAAACAGAGTGCTCCCATCCCTCACCAAAAATATAGTGAATGAAGAATAATATGGGATTCCAGGGGTGGAATTAGCTCTACTCTTAAAGACCTTAAGGATGTAGGAGTGGTGGGCCCTATTATATTACTGTATTAGTCAGGGTTCTCTAGAGGGACAGAACTAATAAGATATATATGATATATATCTTATATATATATATCTTATATATATATCTCATATATATCATATATATCTTATATATATCATATATATCATATATATATCATATATATGATATATATCTTATATATATCATATATATGATATATAATCTTATATATATCATATATAAGATATATATATCTTATATATATCATATATAAGATATATATATCTTATATATATCATATATAAGATATATATATCTTATATATCATATATATCTTATATATATCATATATATCATATATATCTTATATATATCATATATGTCATATATATCTTATATATATCATATATATCATATATATCTTATATATATCTTATATATATCATATATATCTTATATATATGATATATATCATATATATCTTATATATATGATATATATGATATATATCTTATATATCTTATATATATGATATATATGATATATATCATATATATCTTATATATGATATATATCATATATATCTTATATATATGATATATATATGATATATATCATATATATGATATATATATCATATATATCTTATATATGATATATATATCATATATATCTTATATATATGATATATATATCATATATATCTTATATATATGATATATATATCATATATATCTTATATATATGATATATATATCATATATATCTTATATATATGATATATATATCATATATATCTTATATATATGATATATATCATATATATCTTATATATATCATATATATCATATATATCTTATATATATCATATATATCTTATATATATCATATATATCATATATATATCATATATATCTTATATATATCATATATATCATATATATATCATATATATCTTATATATATCATATATATATCATATATATCTTATATATGATATATATCATATATATCATATATATATCATATATATCTTATATATATCATATATATATCATATATATCATATATATCTTATATATATCATATATATATCACATATATCTTATATATATGATATATATATGTATGTGGGAGTTTATTAATAAGTATTAACTCACATGATCACAAAGTCCCATAATAGTCCATCTGCAAACTGAGGAGCAAGGAAGCCAGTCAAGTCCTAAAGCTGAAGAACTTGGAGTCCAATGTTCATGGGCAGGAAACATTCAGGACGGGAGAAAGATATAGGCTGGGAGGCTAAGCCAGTCTAGCCTTTTCAGGTTTTTCTGCCTGCTTTATACCCTGGCCCCACAGCTGGCAACTGATTATGATAGGTGGGGCCCACCCAGATTAAGGGTGGGTCTGTCTTTCCCAGCCTACTAACTCAAATGTTAATCTCCTTTGGCAACACCCTCACAGACATACCTAGGATCAGTACTTTGCATCCTTCAGTCCAATCAAGTTGATGCTCAGTGTTAACCATCACAATTACCATTAAATTAAAAAGTCTTGTCCCTGTAGATAATGTATATATTCTAGAGAATGACTTTATACTACTGCAAGCTTATTCAAGTCTTAGTCCTGATGTGGCTACTGTGACATATGCAATATTTTTGCTGGAGTAGATTATCATGGCCTCAGGAACATGGTATGCAGCCACTTATTTGGCAAATAAATTATTTTCTATCATAACAAGTTTGTATTCATGTGCAATGAACAAGAAAATGTATTCACAGATTTGCTACACAACTATATTTACTTTTCTGCTCTCTGTCATAATATACTTAGAAGAGATTTGGACTGTCTGGACATACTGCAAAATATCACATCAATTCATTCTATTGATGACATTATGTTGACCATGATACAATATAGCCACATTCAAGCTTAGCAAGAAGTGGCTAGTATACTGGAGGCCTTAGTAAGACTTATGTACTTTAGATAGAGGGAGATAACATTACCCTACAATGATTCAGAGACCTGTCACTTTGGAAATGTTTAAGGGTCCAGTGGTCTGGCTTTTTACAGAACATCCTCTCCAAAGTTAAAAGACATTTTTACCTCTTTCATTCCTTACTGCTAAAAAGAAGCACAGTTCCTAGTAGGCCTCTTTGAATTCTGGTGGAAACACAATTCACACTGAGGAATAATGCTTCAGTTCGTGTCTTAGCTCATTTGGGCTGCTCTAACAAAATGTTATAAACTGGTTGGCTTTAAACTACAGAAATTTATTTTTTCACAGCTCTGGAGTCAAGGTAGTCCAGGATCAAGGAACTTGCAGGTTTGGTGTCTGGTGAGGGTTCATGTCCTGCTTCACAGATGGCACCTTCTCACTGTGTCGTCACATAGTAGAGGTTGGCTAGCTAGCTCTGTTTTATAAAGGCACTAATACCATTTATAAGGCCTCCAACCTCATGACTCAGTTACCTCCCCAAAGTCCCCACTTCATAACACTGTCACCTTAAGGTTAGAATTTCAACAAATGAATTTTTTGGGAAAGCATTCAGACCATAGCAATCCATAGGAGAATTATCGTGAAAGGCTTCTCATACTGAATGGAGCTGGAGCAGCAAAGGGCTCTGCAGCATGGCTAGGCTGTGGTAGAAGCAACTCTGCCATTTGGGCCATATGATCCAGAAGAACCTATGGTAATGAAGGTATCAGCAGTGTGAGTTGGATTTTTGACAAATTTCAGTGGGAGAATCACAACTCAGGGCCCTAGAGTTCTGGAATAAGGACATGCTCTATTTCACAGAGAATTATATACCTTTTAAACTGGAGCAGCAAAGGGCTCTGCAGCATGGCTAGGCTGTGGTAGAAGCAACTCTGCCATTTGGGCCATATGATCCAGAAGAACCTATGGTAATGAAGGTATCAGCAGTGTGAGTTGGACTTTTGACAAATTTCAGTGGGAGAATCACAGCTCAGGGCCCTAGAGTTCTGGAATAAGGACGTGCTCTATTTCACAGAGAATTATATACCTTTTAAGAAATAATTTCCAGCAGGGCCGTGTAGACATGGAACCTTTGACCATGAGGCACCAAGTGACTGTGCATCCAGAACTGTCCATTATTAGTTGGATACTGTAAGACCTACAAGTCCAATAAAGTTAAGGAGGCCCAGCAGCAGGCCAGTGTAGGATGAAAATGGCACATTTGTGTTCAAGACTGAGCAGGAACAGAGGCTACCAGTAAGCTGCATGACCAGTTAGTCCAGACCCTCATGCCATCAGCACAACTACATCCATGCTCTTCCCTCTGCTTCTACCTATGACCATACAGAACCTCAAGTTTGCCTTATAGATAGGTCAGCTTGATTTGTTGGTATCATCTTAAAATGGGCAGTAGCTGCAATACAGCCACATTTAGGAGCAGCCTTGAAATACAGTCATGAGGAAAAATATTCCCAGTGGGCAAAGACTCAAGCTATTCTCCTCTGTGGAAGAAGTGCCCTTAGATGAGAATATAAACAGACATGTGAGCAGTAGCCAATGGATTGGCTCACTGTTCAGGATCCTGAAAGGAGAGGGATGGGAAGATCAGAGTCAAGGAAGTCTGGCGAAGAGATGTGTGGATGGACATATGGAAATGAGCACCAAGTGTGCAAATTATTTAAACAGTGGGAGCAGGGAGGAATACCTGAAGAACCCAGATGATCTTCATGGGTGCTTTTTTAGTATTCCCTTCCCTAATTGTGACTGTGGGCAGACAAATACAGTACCTCTGGCCCTAGAAAGATGCAGTTACTCCAGGAAGATGGGTTTGAGTCACACCATCAGTTAAGCCCCTGAGACAAGCAGATTATGGATATTTAGAATAGATAATGGAGGAAGGAGCCCAACTGCTGAACTTTGTCCCATAATCTTCTTCTTCTAAGTTTCAGGAGGAGAAGACAACTAGAACCTGAAGGATCTAGTTGGCCTTTCCATAAACAACTGTTTATGGAAAAGTGGATTCACTGCGTAGCAAAAGGTGTGGGATGTGGCAGCCACAGTGGTAGACTGCCCAAATATCGCCTTAAGAAAAAAGTTGATCTGCTGTGAGGACACCACACTGCAGTGTTTGAATCAAGGCCATTTTCTTCCCAGGTAGCCCCCTATGAATGACAGTATGGCAGGGTAATAGGGTCTAGAAATTTACATCCAATGAAAGAGTTCTTTATGAGCTATTTTTGTGACGGTGCTCCTGGTTTGACTGCCTGAAACTTTCACCAAACTGCACTATTATCTTAAAGTCTTTCTATTCGATTCCCCCTCTTCCCCTCTCTGATTATAGATGTCAAATCAACATTCCAGTATAAAAGTTTTCCCTGCCTGTATCTGTTGTTTTTTCCATTTATCTTTCATAGACATTTCCCCTAATAAATCTCCTTCACTACTAACTCTGTCTTGGCACCTGAACCAACACCGGACCTAACCAACACAGTTTTGAGGAAGGCTGAAGAAGGTATTTTGGGAGGGAAAGGCTGATGTTGTCAGCCTGTTCTTCTCTCCCTGATGCAATCACACGCTCATCAACTATCATCAGCTTCCCCTATCCTAAGTCAAAAACCGAGAATGTACTCAACCAAGTAAACACAGTGCTACACAGTGCTATCTAGAGCTAAAAGACAAACCAGGCTGCTTGGTGACTGTCCACCTCCACAAATGCTAGTGTTCCACAGAGCACAAAGTTCCCCCAAACCAACTTCAATTCCTTTTCAGTCACAATCTCTCAAGGAACCCTAAGTGGCATCTTGTGGAATCCTAGGTTTTGAGAAAACCCTGTTTGAGAAACTCTGTTGTAAAAGTTTCTTCTTTATCCTCCGTCTCATGGGCTAACTCACTATTTCTGTGAATCCCTCTTCTCTTGTATAAGTTGCCACTCTTCCTTCCCCTCTCTTCTCTTTCAAGCCTAACCTTACGTAGTTTCTGAAAGGGGATAAAAAAATAACTATAAGACTTTATATATATAAGTTTTAAATGATAAAACTTTATAAAAAATAGCCATTCAGATTTGAATCTTTGTTTCTGTTTTAGAGTGGGCTGGAGAAGAGGAAATGATACCATGTTCTTTTAAGAAAAAAGAGGAAAAAGCCCACAAGATGAACACTGTGGTGTATAACCCTGTCATGTCTTTTTAGCAATGAATTTTGGAGCCCTGGAAACAAGTAGCCCTAAGTTACAACACTCAGTTTTAAAGTAAGCTTTTCTTTATGACCCTGGCAAACTCATCAACTCACTCTCCACCCCCTACCTTCATGGACTATCCCAGTTTGTATACGTTCTTTCACTGGCTTGTTTATTTCCTGACAGGTAGGTGCTATTTGATCCTATAGAAAAAAGAACCATGGCAATTTATTTGGTTGATTCTTCTGTAATCCCTAATTCCTAGTTTAATTTGCTAATTTAATATAACTTATGGCTCTAGTTTGTAGAGTTTTCCACTTGTTTTATACCAATTTGTGATTTTAAACATTTTTTTTTTTTTTTTTTGCTGTAACTTAACAAACTTTTCTATCAGTGGGTTGAGACAAAGCAAACAGCACATCCTGGCAAGCAAATGGCTGGATATTTGATGACAGCCCTAGATTCCAGGGGCAAAGTCTTATAGTTAGGTTAGCGGATTGTCAGTTCACAATTGTTTTTAACAAGTCTACACATTTTTTGAAGTACTTCAACATATATTTATGTCAGAACGATGACCTTATATATCTAAGTATCAAAGATCTGAGGTGGAGACGATTAAGTTAGTTTTCTGCTATTTTTCTATTAATCTAGTACATCACAGAATTAAGTGTTTTACAAAACATATTTTACATTAAATGTAATGATTCCTTTCAAGTGACAGTTAAAAAATTGTAACTCGTTTTTGGTGAAAATATATCAAAACATTACATTTCACTGAGTTTCTAAACTGTTCACTCTTGAATTTTTTTAAATTATATTTTAAGTTCTAGTGTATGTGTGCACAATGTGCAGGTTTGATACATAGGCATACATGTGTCATGTTGGTTTGCTGCACCTATCAACTCGTCATTTATATTAGGTATTTCTCCTAATGCTATCCCTCCCTCATCATCCCACCCCCGCGACAGGCCCCGGTGTCTGATATTCCCCACCCTGTGTCCATCACACTTGAATTTTTAAACTTTTTTGTGAGACGACTTTGGGGTTGTTGTCAACTGTGGGAAAGACTTATTATCATATATTATCTTTACTGTACTCAAGTCTCTACAACCAAAGAGGGGGAGTCTCACCTCAAATATATATTTTATTTACCAGCAAAGCCTCTGCTTTGAATTTCTGGCATCTGTCATGCCCTGGTGTGCTAGGATAAACAACATGAAAGAAATCTCACATCCTACTTCTTGTTTTCTTCTAAGGTTGAATCCTGAGGTTGGCAAACCTTCTTCTGCTTGAACCGCAGCCTTGTTTGAACTTCCTTTTTTTCCTCTGGTTAAGATTCCCTATGGAAATCTCAGTACCAAGGAAAGTGAGATTTTCCACTTCTGAGATTTTTCTGGAAATCACAGTCCCTCACGTGAACACCATTTTAGACCCAATCTTTTAGTCCTGAAGGCAGGCAGAATTTTGTCTGAATCATAGGTTGAAATAACTAGGCTATACCTAGGGTTCCTGACATAAATGCATACATAAATAAAGAGCCTAGAGGGACTATTTGTTTGCACTTACATTCTTCCCTTCCATGCTATCTATGTGTTATACACACATGGGGTTTTCGAAATAGAGGCATAACAGAGTTACTTAGGTAGCCAGAACAGGATATCTGAGTGGGTTCAAGAATGGTTACAAGGACAGTCATATAAATTTTGAGAACACTGCAGAGGTGTTTATAACATCTTTTAGTCTTTCTGTCACCCCAGTGGAGAATCACTCATGCATGGGCATTTAAAGCATGCTCTGTTGCAAAGTACTACATTGAAAATACCATAGTTTCACATTTAGAAGACCTGGGGTCTTGTCCTGATATTGCTGCTCATTAGCTTTATGGCCATGCTAATTATTTCCCATTTATCATTCTCAAGTTTCTTACCTATAAATATAGACATTAGTGTTTAACATTAACTGAGTTTTGTGGAAGATGATATGATATGGTGTATGTGAAACTTTCACAGTATAAATTGATATAGGAATTTATAGGAGAGGAAGGAGCAGGGAACAGACATGGTCACTTTGTGTAACCATCTTTCTAGAGCCTTCCTAAAGGATATGAAATTGCTAAACTGTCCAAAGCCTGAGATAGTCACTGGGACTCATTTTACTGGGGTGTCGGGTTACTATATGTGAAACATAGTCTCAAATTCCAGTTCTTTTCTTGCACTCCTTAAATCTATTTGGTAAGTGTACCTGGCAGGGCTTACCTCAGCAGGCCCAGCAGTCATCTGGCTCTCTGTGTTCTGACAGCAATTAAAGTATGTAAAGTGAGTCCCTTCTGCATCCACAGTGGTGGCCATTTTGGATTCAGAGAAACAGATCAAAGGAAGTTCCATACATTATTCAAGGCCTAACCCTTTCCCATCAGCAGAGCTAACTGAAGAATCCCTGAGTTTGTAAGAATCAGTAATTACCTAGTGGTCAATAAGCTTATTTTTCATTACCTATTCTGCTATAGTTGCTTTTATATTTAGCCCTTTTGGCAGAATACCCCTGAAGGAAGGCAGAATGATAATAATGTTCTAGCACCAAAACCACATCCCAAACTTCTAACACTAGGCAGGAAAGAAAAAATCTATTGCTCATGTGCTCTTGGAGATCAACTTATGGTAGGGGAGATAAATGCCTAAACAAATAGTTATCACATCACTAAAGCAGAGTGATATGGCTATGCAAACTGCATTTAGCTACAATCAGGACTGGAAAGCTCAGGAAAAATTTGGGAATAGTGTGATGCTCAAGTTGAGTCTTAAAGGATAAGCAAGAGTTAGCTTGTCGGGAGAGATAATTAGAAGTTGTTCTAGGTAGAAGGGACAGCATGAGAAAATGCACAGGGTTGTAGGAATACAAACTGTAAGTTATTTGAAATTGTTGGAGCATGCAGTGCAAGGTAGGGACTAGTGAGAGATGCAGTTGGAACACAAGGAGGGGGATTTATAATGAATGGTTTATGCCACATTAGGAGCTTGAATTTTATGCTGTAGCCAAAAGGAACTGTTGAAGTGTTATCAGCAGAAACTGTGCATAGTCATATTTGAGTTTTTGAAAACAAATTTTGGCCGCAGTGCCCTTGGTACATTTTGAGAATAATGTGATTAGAAACCAGTTAGGAGCCTCTTACAGTATAGTTTAGGTCAGAAATAGAATTTGAGAATGAATTACACATATAATATTTTTTAAAGCAGAGGCTCCCTTTTTTGCCATGCTATATGTGTACTGTGTGTATATGGAGTTGTTTTCAAATCAGAGGCACATCTGATTCCTTGGGAAGCTAGATCAGGATATCTTGGTGGGCTCAAGAATGGCTACAGGGACAGCTATATAGATTTTGGGAACACTGCAGAAGTATTTCTAATACATGTAATCATTCTGTTGCCCACTTGAAAATCATTTTTTCCATGAGCACTTGAAGTATATTTGGTTGTAAACTGCTAGGTCGAAGATTTCATGGCATTTTATAGCAAAATTCTATCTCACTGTTATTGACGTCTTGGAATATGATGAGTTTTTATTATGAAGATAAATAATGGTTTACTTTTTTCTATTAGAGAAAATGAATTGAGACCTTCAGAACAACATTAGCATGATCTTTGTTCACAAGTCTCTCTGCAGTGAATTCTTCGATTAAATGATTAATAATTTCCATTGCTAGTCATCCCAGAGACATCATGCTTGACTACACTTTTAGCATGATGTAATCATTACTTATGACTAGGGCTTTCTCCTTCACCAAATAAAATGTATAATGTTTACTTAGTTGTACTCTAGCATGTAGGTAAATTCACAGAGTATGCCAAGGTAAGTGAGAAAGTTGAGTGGTTACTGTCTTCAAAGTGTTCCTCTGAGAGAACCTGATATTTCTTGAGATGTGACATTTCACATTCTGCTTATAAGTGATAACTTAAGCTGCCTTGGTACTTTTCTATGTGTGCTTGTGTCATATTACCTGAAAAAAATTGAATCTGATTGTACAAAGAAAAACACAACTGCCATATCTTCAGGACAGATGGACATTAAACACTATTTTCAGAAATGGAAAACACAATACTAGTCTGATCTGGAATCAACTTCTATTTAGCTCTATTATTTCTTGGTGATGTGACCAAGGGCAAATACACAGCTGCTAAGGACCTTGGTTTGCTACTGCAAACTGAGTAATAAAATCTACCTCACATATATCTATCTCTCCGTATATTTATATTTTAGAAATGGGGAGTTATACAATAATCAAAATAAATAAATTATATATTATGGTAGTAATAAGTCCTATACAAATAAAGAAAAATAAAACAGACAAAATAGATATTTATTATTGCTTAAAAACTATCCTGAAACTTAGTAGCTTAGAATAAAACATATTTATTATCTCTCAGTTTCTGTGAGTTAGGAATACAATCATGACTTAGCTGGTTGGTTCTGGCTCAGGGTCTTTCATGAGACGTCAGTAAAGATATTGATTAGTCCTACGGTCATCTGAAGGCTTGTTTGGAGCTGGAGCATCCTCTTCTAAGTTGGTTCACTCATGTGGCTATTGTCAGGATGCCCAAGTTTCTCATCACATGGACTGCTCTATGGAACTTATTTGAGTGTTCTTACAACAGAGCAGTTGGCTTTTCCCAAAATAAGTGATCCGAGAGACCACAAAGCCAATCCTTTGTCTGGCCAAGTATAAATCCTTTGATTTATACTTCACTTGACTTCTTAACCCAAGCTTTACCCTTGAAGACTATCTTTCAGGTATTTTTTGCCTCCAGACACACATAATACATGGTCTATACTTATACCAGTCAATCTCATTCCTAGCTCCGTATTCCAGAACTCCAGATTAGATTTGGGATGCTAGGTCACAGCTTTTCTGAGAGGGATTTATCAGTACTGTACTGCAGACAATTATCAATAGATTAAATGCTGATGGTATGATACATTTAATATCAATGACAAAGATGATTCATTGTTAAAAGTACACAATTCAAATTAAAATAATTTTCCATTTGTAATACATTAAATTTTGGGACGGATGGAGTGAGAAAGATACTTTCATATTAAAAGAAAACATCAAGGGCCATAAAACTTGGAGAAAAGTTTTCAGGCTGCTACTTGAGCCATTGGAGACATGAAAGAATGACCAGAGCTGTTGATATTTCCTGGATAATGTTCTAGTTTCTTGTGTTCTGTGTGTTCACTTATGCAGAGTGTTTCTTGGTCTTTCCTTCTTTCTTTCCAATGGGAAAGAGCATCTCCTAAAAGAAGAGATAACTATCCAGAGAAGCTGTGAAGAGGAATTCAATGGAAGGGTAAACTTTGAGTTTACAGTGTGGCTTCTTGCCATTTTATTGACAAGAATACTATTATTATATTGAAGAACATTATATTGACAGAACATTATAAGGCTTATGTCAATATCCTGTAAAGGATGAGTGTCACAGGAGGCATGAAAAATAAAGCTGGAAGAAATTTGTATAATATCTATAAAAGCACTTCTAACCCTGAGAGAAAGCATTAAAATAAAAGAGGGGGGCTGTATATTATCTCTGTTTCTGCATAAGAATGCAGAAGAATTCATGAACTCTGTGAATACAGAAGTTAATGAACATCACGAAAAGAATAAAAAAGGAATGAAAATGCAAACACACAAGTTTGGGATGCTTTCACACATTAATCAGAAATGCAAAAATAAATTGACAATACTATGTGTTGGCAAGAACACAATGAGAACTCTCATTACTACTAGTGGGTGTGTAAATTAATACAAACTGTTCGAAAACAGTTTTAACTTGTCCTTTCAAACTATACTACAAGGCTACAGTAACCAAAACAGCATGGTACCAGTACCAAAACAGACATATAAACCAATGAGGCACAACAGAAACCTCAGACATAACACCACACATCTACAACCATCTGATCTTCAACAAACCTGACAAAAACAAGTAATGGGGAAAGGATCTCCTATTCAGTAAATGGTGCTGGGAAAACTGGCTAGTTATATGCAGAAAACTGAAACTGGACCCCTTCCTTACACTTTATACAAAAATTAACTCACAATGCATTACAAACTTAAATACAAAATCCAAAAGCATAAAAACTCTAGAAGAAAACCTAGGCAATACCATTCAGGACAGGCATAGGCAAAGACTTCATGACAAAAACTTCAAAAGCAATTGCAACAAAAGCCCAAATTGACAAATGGGGTCTAATTAAACTAAAGACCTTCTGCACAGCAAAAGAAACTATCATCAGAGTGAACAGGCAACCTACAGATTGGGAGAAAATTTTTGCAATCTACTCATCTGATGAAAGTCTAATATCCAGAATTTACAAGGAACTTAAACATATTTACAAGAAAAAACAACCCCATTGAAAAGTGGGCACAGGATATGACCAGACACTTCTCAAAAGAAGACGTTTATGTAGCCAACAAACATGAAAAAAGCTCAACATCACTGATCATCAGAGAAATGCAAATCAAAACCACAATGAGATACCATCTCACACCAGTCAGAATGATGATTATTAAAAAGGAAACAATAGATGCTGGCAAGGCTGTGGAGAAATAGGAATGCTTTTACACTGTTGGTGGGAATGTAAATTAGTTCAACCATTGTGGAAGACAGCATAGTGATTCCTCAAGGATCTAGAACCAGAAATACCATTTGTTTCAGCAATCCTATTACTGGGAATATACCCAAAGGAATATAAGTCATTCTACACATGCACACTTATGTTTATTGCAGCAATATTTGCAATAGCAAAGACATGGAACCAACCCAAATGTCCATCAATGATAGACTGGATAAAGAAAATGTGGTACATATACACCATGGAGCCATAAAAAGGAATGAGATCATGTCCTTTTCAGGGACATGGATGAAGCTGGAAGCCATCATGCTCAGTAAACAAGCACAGGAACAGAAAACCAAACACTGCATGTTCTCACTCATAAGTGGGTGTTGAATATTGAGAACACATGGACACAGAGAGGGGAACAACACACAGCAGGGCCTGGTGGGGGATGGGGGGGTGAGGGGAGGGAACTTAGAGGATGGGTCAATAGGTGCAGCAAACCACCATGGCACACGTATACCTACATAACAAACCTGCCCATTCTGCACATGTATCCTGTTTTTCTTTTTTTTTTAGAATAAAGACAAAAAAATCGGTTTTAACTTGTCTAATCAAATTGAACATATTCATACTCTTATAGAGAAACACACTCCCAGAGATTCTACTCCAGGAAACTGGAGAACCTCTGAGCTATATTGCATGTACAAGGATGTCCACAGCATTATTCTTCATAATATCCAAATGTCCTTTATAACAGAATAGACAAGTATATTGTGATATATTTATACATTGAATACTTTAAAGCAGTGGAAAGTGAGTCAACTACAGCTATGTAAAGCAACACAGATGAGTCTCACAAACATTTGGGTTACAAAAAGCAAAACATGGCCGTGCATAGTAGCTTACACCTGTAATCCCAACACTTTGGGAGGCCAATATGGGAGTACTGCTTGAGTCCAGGAGTTTGAGATGAACCTAGGCAACATAGTGAGAGCTCATCTCTACTTAAAAAGAAAAAAAAATAGCCAGCCATGGTGGTGTGTGCCTGTAGTCTCAGCTACTCAGGAAGATGAGATGGGAGGATTGCTTGAGCCTGGGAGATGGAGGCTGCAATGAACTATGTTCATGTTACTATATTTCAGCCTGGGTGACAAGCGAGATTGTTAAAAAAAAAAAAAAAAAAGAAAGCACGAATCCATTTGTAGTTCAAAAACAGACAAAAGATTTACACTTTTAGAGCTGCAATCAGAGTTGGTAAAACTTTAAGGAAAAATCAAGGCTATAGCTATCAACAAAATCACAATGAAAATTACCTCTAACATTTGAGTCAGGGCTTGAGGATTATAATCAGGAATGAGCACATGAAGTTGTTCTAGGAAGGTAGTAATTTTATAATTCTTAATTTGAATGGTGATTAGACAGGTGTATGCTTAATAATTTTTATTCTACATGTGTTTACTCATCTGTACATACTTTATATATTATAATTAAAAGAGCAAAAAATTATGTGGTCATAGTAGGCCATTTGGATGTCAGTCACATACAAGAGGGAGATGGAATAGAAGGAGTAAAGAAGATAATTGTCTTTAAACAAAGAAGAAATTATGTGCGTATATTAGTTCATTTTCACACTGTTATAAAGATATTACCTGAGACTGGGTAGTTTATAAAGAAAGAAAATTTAATTGACTCATAGTTCCACATGGCTGGGGAGGCCTCAGGAAACTTACAGTCATGGCAGAAGGCGAAGGGAAAGCAAGGCACATCTTACATGGCAGGAGGTGAGAGAGGGGCAGGTGGTGGGGGGACTGACAAACACTTTTAAAGCATCAGATCTCCTGAGAACTCATTCACTATCATGAGAACAGCATGGGGGAGATCGTCCCCATGATCTAGTCACCCTCCCACCAGGTCCTTCCCTCAACACATAAGGATACAATTCAGATTAGAATTTGAGATGAGATTTGGGTGTGACACAGCAACCATATCAGTGTGTGTGAGAAATGATACTGCTTTGATTTGAGAGTCAAATTTGAGAATGGGACTGTTTTGGTATTTTTAAAGGGGAATGTTTATTTCATTCTTCTGATGTTTCCTTCCATGTGGAGGGACATCCATTAGTGTGCCAACCCTATTAAGTATGTACTCTCCATTATTCTCCCCCTGGGCAATTAGAAGGGTAGAGAGGAAAATGACATACTTTTCTGATGAGTTTTGAAGAAAAATGAAGGCATTGATAGGTCAGACACCCTCTCTTTTTTTTCTGTAGTTAGTGAGCTAATTTCAGGGAATACACATTAATTTCTACTCTTTTAGATAGAAGTACCTGTGTGTGAGGTTTGCTCCAATCTACTGTTAATTGTAAATGGGTGGGCAAGTCTTTCATTCAGGAGTTATAAATAAGGAGGCTTACTTGCTCATAAAGAAAGCTACATTCTCAAATTTCTGCTTTGCTAGTAATAACATCAGTGATTTGATATTTATCTGCTGATTTCTAAACTTATTTTTCAGTTAATTCAAAACCTAAGTGGAGAAAAACCCTTGTTTCTACCGTACACATCTCTCCCAATGATGGTCTTGGGTTAGATAGCCATGTCAATCCATTTTCATGAGGTCTATTATCAGCTCCTAACTTGTCCTGCTCTAGTATTTGAATGGCACTATGGTTCTCCCTGTGGCTTAGATGTTTAAATGTAATTTCATCTTCCTTCTTGTTCTTCAGATCAGGACTAAAGTAGGACTGTGTGCTACAGCCAACCATACAGTTGTGGACACATTTTGGAAGTAGGCCCTCAAGATTTCATAACAGCAATGACAAATGTGGAAAACAAAAGCAAAGCTAATTCCAGGATGTGTCCATGGGAAAAACAATGTAGAAGTAAGGAACAGTAATGCAAAAAACATGAAACAATGTCACAAATCCAGAAACTGTTATATCAACTTCTAATGAACACCATCATTATGATAGGCCTTTACTATAATACAACAGAATAAGATTAGAGCTCACATATCTTTAATTGCATGAACCAAAGGGCATATGGTAACTATTATATAAGTACAGGGCAGGATAAAGAGAGCATGTATTACAGAATGAACACTCTAATGGCCCCAATAAAATAATTATTGTTTATAATAAAATGTTATTAGTAGTAACATTTGTAAGTGCTCTGTGAATAGGTAGCTGTTATTGCTAGCTATTAAGGGTACTGATGGTGTCAGGAATCAAAGTGAGAAACAGAAGAGGATTATGAAAACCCAAAGAAAGAGCTAAGATCTATTTGTTTCCATATAGCTATACCTTCCTTACTATTTCATTTTCCCTCTAGGCTGCTTAATTCTTTCATGTCTGCTTAGAAGGAATTTGTGGTCTGCAGGGCCAATAAAGATAGTTCCCTCACATGGTTGGACCTATGACATTACTCTTTAAGAAATAGACGATGGTAGTAAAAATAGATAAAATATTGAAAAAGAGGAGTTTTTCTGTAGTTGTGAAATAAAGATGCACCTGAGGCTTTGTGATGGCTCTCAGCTCTCCTTCAAGATCAAGATCACATTCTAAATTCAGAATGAAGGGAAGCACATCCAGCGTGGAATTTGGGATGTCACCAGAAAAAAGATGACTGTCTTTCACAAGGCTTCACAAGGCATCATTTATCTTGGTGCATTTGTCAAGGTCCGGGGTATGATCTTCGGCCTTGCAATCTCAGAAACCTGAATTTTCTTTTCAATGCAAGTAGAATCACAGTAACTAAATTCACCAAACTGATGTATGAAACCAGAATGCTAATATATTAACTTAAACAGGAAAAAAAACCTTTTGCATAAATTGGCATTTTTATACTGGTATTTCTAGAATGTGCTCTCAAGCAGGCAAGTCAAAGTCTGAGGAATGCTTGGTAAGCATAGAAGCAGAACAAACCCACCATCATCTCTCGCTTCCACATTTTCAGTAAACTTTAAATCTAGGCTCACATATACTCTCTCCTCCTTCTTAATCCATTCCCAGAATGAAGCCAGAGTTATCTTTTTTTCAAAAATGCAAAACTGCACAGTTTTGTCGCCTTGTAAAACTCTTCAGTTATTTGCCATTGCAGGCAGAAAACCTAAACTCTTTATACTGCCTGAAAATCTCCACATATTATGACTGCATTTACCCTGGGAGGATTTAATATGAGATGCCTGAGTTTTACAGCAATACTTTCAGATATAGAAACACGATTTTTAAAATGTCTGTCAGAAAGATATTTTTGTTGTGACTCTGAAACTATCCAGCTCATATTTCCCCTTTCCTTGTAGAAAACATTGTTTTCATAATTTATTTTTAATAATACAGGTTTATTTTTGGCAGAACAACTTATAAAAATCAATTGGGAACTAAAGACAAAAACCATGATTATCTCAATAAATGCAGAAAAGGCCTTCAATAAAATTCAATGCCCTTTCACGTTAAAAACTCTCAATAAAGTAAATATTGAAGGAACATACCTCATAATAATAAGAGCCATCTTTGACAAACTGACAGCCAGCATTATACTGAACGGGCAAAAGATGGGAGCATTCTCCTTAAAAACCTGCACAAGACAAGGATGCCCTCTCTCACTACTCCTATTCAACATAGTATTGGAAGTTCTAGCCAGAGCAATCAAGCAAGTGAAAGAAATAAAGGGCAGGGAAATAGGAAGAAAGGAAGTCAAACTCTCTGTTTGAAGATGAGATAATTCTATAGCTAGAAAACCCCACAGTCTCAGCCCAAAAGCTCCTTCAGCTAATAAACAACTTCAGCAGTTTCAGGATAAAAGTTATTGTACAAAAATCACTAACACTCCTATACACCACCAACAGTAAAGCCAAGAGCCAAATCAGAAAGGCAATTCCACTCACAGTTGCCTAGGAATACAAGTAACCTGGGAGGCAAAAGATCTCTACAATGAGAATTACAAAACACTGCTCAAAGAAATCAGAGAACACACATACAAGTTGAAAAACATCCCATGCTCGTGGATATGAAGCATCACTATCATTAAAATGGCCATACTGCCCAAAGCAATTTGCAGATTCAAAGCTATTCCTATCAAACTACCAATGACATTCTTTACAGAACTAGAATAATCTACTTAAAAATTCATATACAACCAAAAAAGAGCCCAAGGCAATCCTAAGCAAAAAGGACTAAGCTGGAGGCATCATGTTACCCAACTTCAAACTATACTACAGGGCTACAGTAACCAAAACAGCATGATCCTGGTACAAAAACAGGCACACAGACCATTGGCACAGAATAGAGAGCCCAGAAATAAGGCTGCGCACCTGCAACCACCTGATATTTGACAAAAACAAGCAATGAGGAAAAGATTCCCTATTCAATAAATGATGCTGGGATAACTGGCTAGCCATATGCAGAAGGTTGAAGCTGGACCCCTTCTAAGCACCATATACAAAAACCAACTAAAGATAGATTAAAGACTTAACTGTAACACTCCAAACTGTAAAAGCCCTAGAAAACAACCTAGGCAATACCATCCTGGAAATAGAAACAGAAAAAGATTTCATGGCAAAGACATGAAAAGCAATCACAACAAAAGCAAAATTTAACAAATAGGATCTAACTAAACTTAAGAGCCTCTGCAAAGCAAAAGAAACTTATCAACAGAATAAACAGACAACCTACAGAATGGGGAAAAATATTTGCCAACTATGCATCTAACAAATATGTAATACCCAGCAACTATAAGGAACTTAAATTTACAAGAAAAAACCAACCCCATTAAAAAGTGAGCAAAGGGCATGAACAGACACTTTTCAAAAGAAGACATACATGTGGCCAACAAGCATATGTAAAAAAGCTCAATATCACTGATCATTAGAGAAATGCAAATCAAAGCCACAATGAGATACTATGTCACATCAGTCAGAGTGACTATTATTGAAAAGTCAAAAAACAACAGATGCTGGTCAGGCTGCAGAGAAAAGGGAACACTTATGAACTCTTAGTGGGGGTGTAAACTAATTCAACCAACTTGGAAAGCAGTATGATGATTCCTCAAAGAACTAAAAGCAGAACTATCATTTGACCCAGCAATGCTATTACTAGGTATATACCCAAAGGAATATAAATTGTTCTATTATATAAGAAACATTCACACGGATGTTTATTGCAGCACCTTCCACAATAGCAAAGACATGGAATCAACCTAAATGCCCATCAATGACAGATTGGATAAACAAAATGTGTTACATGTGCGTGATGGAATACTATGTGTCTGTGAAAAAGAATGAGATCATGTCTTTTGTGGGAACATGGATGGAGCTGGAGGCTATTATCCTCAGCAAACTAACACAGGAACAGAAAACCAAATACTGCATATTCTCACTTATATGTGGGAGCTAAATGATGAGAACTTATCAACACAAAGAAGGGAAAAGCAGACACTGGGGTCTACTTAAGGGTGGAGGACGGGAGAAGGGAGAGGAGCAGAAAAGAGAACTACTGTATTGGGCTTAATACCTGGATGAGGAAATAATATGTACAACAGACCTCCATGACACAAGTTTATCTATGTAACAAACCTTCACATGTACCCCCAAACCTAAAATAAAAGTTAAAAGAAAATGAATTGGTGTTAAAATGGTCATGATCACTGACTATTAAGGTCTTATTGAAACAACCTGACCTTCATTCACAGGGATTTAGAGTTAGAGGACCTGTGTTTACTTGTTCATTTAATGTTTATTAAGTATCACATAAATATGAGTTAGTGTCTTAGATATGGATTAAAAAGCAGCAACAAGACATGTTTCCTGCTCTTTCATGGAGCTTAATTTTCGGTTAAGGGGGAAGCAGAAAATAAGAAAAATATTAAATAGATCCAAGATGCGTGACAGAAGTTAAAAGAGAGTGAAGGAATCCGGAATAATTATATGGTAAAGAATGAGAGAGAAACCTTAGACACTATGATTGGCAAAATAAGATCCAAGAGAAAATGTATAGTTAACATTTGAAAATTTCCCTCTGGCTTAGAGAAAGACTTAATAATTTATGCATAAAATATTACAAAGAGCCTGGGCTTCATTTATTTAAATACCGATATGTTAGGTTTCGTTTGGGACCTCTTGATTCTGTATTACCTGATAGGATTCCAAATATGTTCTTTTGTGTGTGCACAGTGTAAGGGGCATCAAACTGGTTCAGAAAAGTATGCACTTTTTAATATATTATTGAGGACTCCAAAGGATGCTCGAATGTGGTTTATAGGAACCATTTGTTTGCTATTAAATACTTTAGTGGGTCTGATTATTTTCTTAGAAAACAGTTTTGTCCTCTCAGCCAGCTGCTTTACCAGATAAACTATGAGGATTGCTAAAAGGCCTAGGGAGTATTTCTGAAGGTATAGTTAACTGGAAGACAGCACTTTTATGGAGATACATTAAAACTTGTACCTAATCTATTAAGAAATGCCACGCTGCCTTAGGTGCTGAAATAAAATGCTCAGAAGAGACCATTTCAGTTTAATCTTTTTTGAAACTTGATCTGAGAAGGATAAGGTAAGCCAGAAGCCAATGTGGTGATTGCTTCATGGAAAAATCAAGTAAGACAGCATATATTGACCATGAAAAACATGGTTGAACAGCTCTATTCTCCAATCTTGATTTCCAGAAAATCTATTCACAATGATGTTATTTTATCTCCTAAAGCAATTAGAAAGAGAAACAACTGAGATGAAATACTCAACATTTGGATGAAAAAAAAAAGAGTCATGTCTTTGGAAATTTGGACTGCAACAAAATTTACCTCAGTGGTTGTATTTGAAAAAAATTATATAATAATAGGACCTTAAAAGAAAATCAGAGAACTAGAAATATCAAATAATGGCAAGTGTTTAGATGTCTTAAGATGGCAACTGTTAAGATTGAGTCATTTCTAGTGGCTAGAGACCTAGCTGTAGGGCCAAAAAACACCTATTCTTAAATTCTTTTCTCAACATTTATTACCTCTGTTTCTTTGGTAAGTTACGTTCTCTATCATACTTATAAATATTTATTCACGTAGATATAGATAACCTTAGCTAATAAGTGAAATTTGCTGTGTGCTATCTTCTTTTATCTTTATAAGTCTATGAAACAATACTCATATTTTGCAGGTGAGGAAACTGAAGATTATAACTGTTATGAATGTTATGAATGCTCAGGGTGTGTGTTAACAAATGGAAGAGCTAGTATTTGAAATTACGTCTGTCTGAAACCAAAATCTGAGCTTCTAACCCCTATGTACTATAGACTCAAAAGGTCATTATAAGATCAATTGGAATTATGCTGGGACCGATGCCAAACATATCTAAACACGCAACATAAATGCAGCAATTATAAGTTTTCGTATGAATCTTCAATTGTGCAAGGAAAATATTTATTTCATTTCCATTTAAATAATTACAATTTAAATCCTCATCTTGTCTTGCCAGCCAGAAATTCAGTCCGATTCATGATTTAGGCTCAACCCTTCTGGCATTATATTAAGATTTTATTCTAGGTCCTATGCTGTGCCAAAGAATTAGAGCAAGCCCCTCTGCTTTTTAGGACTTGGCCCATATTGGTTTTGGCTGAAAAGCCCCTTGTTTCTCCTAGTGTTATTACTTGAGGTTCAGTAGTTCTAATATGTTTGAGGCATGCACGTCTTTTGTTGAGTCTAGGGAGATTCTACTGTCCTTGTTCATTCATTTTATACTTATTAAGTACCCTTTCAATATCAAGCACCATCCTACATATTGAGGAACAAGCAGCAACAAAACAAATGTATTTTCTGCTCTCTGCTTAGGGTCCAGCCTCTCTTGGTATATCATGAAGTCTGATAACCTGAGGAATCTTGTTGCCTCTTAACGATGCTAAGAGTGGCACATTCCAGCGAGAGGTAAATTTATCATGAAGCTAAAGAAATGGGATTCAGGGCCCCTTCCAAGACTTTGAGATGGGCTTTAAGAGTGTGTTTTTGTTTGCTTCGTTTTGTTTGCTTTTGCAAAGATAAGGTATTTGAGCTATAGTCAGTTAGCCTTTTCTTTTTCAACTCTAACCTCTTTGTGGTTTTATGATCCTGCCAAAGGGAAGGTGAATTTACTATTAATATTAAGTTGTTAGGTGTGCTAGCTTTATGGTGGTTATATGAAAAATATCTTTTTATTTGTTAAAGTTGTGTCCTCAGCATTCATAAAGGACATAATAATTCCTCCCCCTCTCTGAAAAAAAAAAGCTATAATGAAACAAGTGCTAGCGTGATGTTTATAATTGCTGAAGCTGGGTGATGTATACTTAGAGGTTCATTATATTCTTTTCTTTTTTCTTTTATATGTTTGAACATTTCCAAAATAAAAAGTTAAAAATGCCCAAACCCAGGATAAATCTAACTGTGGTATTTTTTTCATGTATTTTTTACATAAGTTGGTAAGTTATTTAATGTATAGTCGCCAGTTTCTTATCCATTTTTCCCAGAAATATGTGTATTAGATCCTGGATTTGCTTTTTTAAAATTAAACTTACTGTGTTTTTAAGAATAGCACATTTAATTTATAAATTAAATCAAAATATTTATCAAATTGTATCATTTTTCTCTATCTTTTTACTTTATGTTCTTGGGGTTTCTCAAGTCTGCTCATCATGTTACTGATTTTGTTTTCTGCAATTCAATTTTCCTACTGATTACACTCCATCACAAATTGATACTTCGTTCTTGAATTTGGGGTTCCTTGTATTTTAAACTTTTATTATTATAATGAGCTCATTTTGCTTTTTAGCCTACACTTCTCTTGATTGACTTCCAGCTTGTAACTCTGTTCCTTTTTCATAAGGCTATATTTTCTTGCAGTTTTTAAAATTAACAAATCAGGAAACTTATTGTCTCTTTATTTTAGAAACTGGAAGAGGCATGTATGAAACAGTATCTTTTATTATGCTTAATATCTCTTCATAGGTGTATTATACATCTCCAAAAGGAAGCAACGTTCTCCAAGTAGGTGGGTTTTTTCCCCTGACTGTGTGAAGATCTATAAAAATCTCCATCAATATTATTCTACAGAATCCCAATTGGGAAAATGTAGGCTAAACATTTTTGATTTTTTTTTTCTGCCCTCAATCGGAGGGAAGGTGGTAAATTTAGGCTGTGGATCTTTTGTGTGTTTTCACTATTACTTAGTTCCATAAAATATTATTTAGCATCTATAATGGACCAAGCACTGTGTTGGCTCTGGAGATACAAAGACAAATACTTCTAAGCTTTAAGGGACTCCATGGGATAATAAACACATAAACACAGGTGTTTCTGGTAATGGAGAAATAAAGGTGTATACAACTGTCACTAATAGCACTGACCTAAAGGCTACAAAAAATCCACTAACAGAAGTCTTTCAAGAGTAGGAGCACAATGTACTTTAAAACTAAGTGGTTTGTTTTAAAATATAAAAGCTAAGTGTTCTCTTTATAAGTTAAATTTTTTGTTCATTTGTTTGTTTTTGTTTTTGGAGTTTTTTTGGTAACCCTGAGGAAAAAAAGAATAAATCCCATTTTGCCAAAATGTTTCAAAACCTCTTAACATGTATTAAAATGAATTGTTGTTTTAATTTAGAAAAAAATATTCTGGTTCAATACTAAACTTCTTTAAGATTTACTGAGGGTGTTTAATATTAGAACAACTGTTTTGGTTCATTACATTTTTTAAGAGGTTCTAAACTCTAATCAGTGAAAACTCACTCAAGCTTCTAACTGCAAAAGCGGGCTATTTAAAAGTAACGTGACAACTTTAAAATTTTACAATTTTAAAGCTCTTCTTCATATAAATTTTTGTGGATGCCACTGCAGTTTTGCATTTCCCTAATGAGATAATATTTATAAATAGGCTAAAAACTATAAGATATAAAGACTAATACACATGAGTTTTATAAGTATAAATTTGGTTTGTGCTTAGCATTTTAGAGATAATTTTTAAAAGTAATAAAAAGGCTAATATTTTTTAAGAGCTTTATGCTTTAGTGTTTTCTTTTGTTCTTTATTGTAATAGTTCTTATGTTAGTATTTCCAACAAAGAAGTGATTTAAAAAACTAGTGTTATGTGAATATTCTTAACAGACAGTTGAACAACAGTTTGAACTGCAAAGGTCCACCTGATTTTTTTCTACCTCTGCCACCTCTGAAACAGCAAGATCAGCCCTTGCTCTTCCTTCTCCTCCTACTCAACATGAAGGCATGAAGACGAAGACTTTATAATGAGCCATTTTTACTTAATAAGCAGTAAGTATATTTTCTCTTTCTTGTGATTTTCTTAACAACATTTTCTTTTGTCAGCTTATTTTACTGTAAGAATATAGTACATAATACACATAACATACAAAATATGTGTGAATTGGCTGTTTATCGGTAAGGCATCCTGTCAAACAGTAGGCTATTAGTAATTAAGTTATAAAGGAGTCAAATGCTATACACAAATTTTTGACTGATCGGGGTTCATACCTCTATTGCTTGTGTTGTCCAAGAGTCAACTGTATAATGAGATATCACACAATTGGCAAGGAAATGTTGAATAGTCCCATAAAAAATGATCAAAGAAAGTGAAGAGGAAGTTCATAAAACATAAACTAAATTTGACAATATAAATGTAAAACGCTGAAAAGCTGAACCTCCACAGTAACACCCTCACCAAACCATGGATCAAAAATATTCCAAAAGAAAACTCAATAAAAAATAACAACACAACAAGAAAATATAATACACATAAAAAATACAACATAACAAATATTTACTTAGCATTTACATTGTATTGGGTACTATAAGTAATCTAGAGATGATTTAAAGTATACACGAGGATGTGTGTGGATTATGTGAAAATACTACACCATTTTGTATAAAGGATTTGGGCATCATGGATTTTTGTATTCACAGGGATCCTGGAGCCAATATCTTATAGGAAACAAAGGATAACTGTAATTTATTTTCAAGTTATATAATGATATGAATATTAATTTCAAATATACAATTAGGAACCTCTTGGGAGTTACCACATAGTCCTGCAAATATTTTATATAGGTGCTGAGGGGCACAAAGCAGATGTCACCATGTATACTTCATTGATTCTCCAAATTCAAACTTAATGTTTCAATCTCATGCCTTGGGTAAATGTGGGTGGTCTGCTGGTCTCTTCTGAAGGACTTAAAGCTTAAGATTGTAGTGGCAGCACTGGCCACAGAAACAGTGCAGTATCCATGAAGCTAAGTGTTGATTGTCAAACCAAATGCAGAAATAAATACAATTGTGTTTGAAACATGTGATTGTTATATAAACACAAAACATATTATCATAGTTTGAAAGTATGTAAAGGAGTCTTGTTAGTAGAAAAGACATCAAAAAATTAATGCTATTCAGAGTGTTCCTAGCTTTGATCCTAGCCACAGTATCACAACTCTTAGCCTATTGTTAGTAGATGCTCTCTTGAAGGCAAATTTTGGGAACAGTAATTTTCAGGCTCTAATACAAAGAGCAAACATCAATTGAACTCTTCCTCTAAGTGCTTAAGGGCATTAACTCTGTTGAGCCTTACAACAGATTTCTGTTTTCATCACTACACATGTGGGAACGGAGAATTAGAAAGGATAAATAACTTGCTGAGAGTTACACTCTTCTGAGTTTTAAATCCGAGAATTGAACTCAAGCAACAATTAGGCTCTCACTCATTTACTGAATGGTTTATTTCACTGAAGAAATGAAATATTAAATATTTAGAATTTGATAACTACTTCTCCTGTGTCTTATGCTCCTAGTATTGTTCACCGAGTCTATAACTCCTCCAATACCCTACTTAATGTATTCTAAATCTGCTAATTCATATATGTTTTATTGTTATCATTTCTATGTTATGAAATAATTTGGCAGAATTAAACATATTCAGCAGTCCTGGAACATGAGAATTAAGATACTTTGATGTGGATAAAATAGATAAACCAGCAGATAATGATACATTCATTTGTCCCTCTGCTTTATAGTGTTTTGAATAGCTTCATGATTTTGCAGCTTTTTCAAATATGTTTCCAAATACAACAGTTCACAAGTTCTGCACTTCCACTTTCAACTCAGAAAACTTGCTAACCCACTGTTTTTGGTCCCTTGAATCCAAATGTGGCTACTATATTTTAAAGAAAATAATACTGTACTATTATCTCTATAGAGTGTTCCTCTACTCTAGGAATAGGGTGGGTTGAGGAGCACAAAGTGTATTTTATAATTCTGAACTATTCCACTAATCATTAATACGAGCATGCAATTAATGCATAAGTTCAAGAAGAGAGTCTCTCTCCCATCTTTGCTAGTAGAAGACATGTGGAAGAGCATAAAGGCGGGGAGTCTCTTGGCGGTGTGCAATACCAAGTTTAAGAATACCTGGCAGTATTTCTGATAGAAAATCATACGACAGTATGGAATAGTGGAAACCCTGCAGAATCTGTAGTTCAAAGATGAGGTTAAAATTCCATCTCTGACATGTATAGGTTATGTTATCCTGGGAAGTGGAATAGATGTCGGTTTTCTCACCTACAATAATAGGGCCAGTAAAATCTAATTCTACAGAGATATTATGAGGTTTAAATGAATTCGTGTATTAGAATGCTTGCACATGCCTAGAACACAGTACACCATCAGTATATGATAGCTTTCATATCCACTCTTACAATACTCATTTGGAGATAATGATACTTACCTTACAGGTTATAATTAGAATTAGATGAGTATCTGTGCAGATGGAATTTATCACTCTGTACCAATTAAGCTTCTAGATGGATCACTTTGTGCTTGGTTAGCCTAGTTTAACCCTTTGTAGAAACATTAATTCACTTATAAAATTCAGTTGCAGAATTTACATATTCCCACATAGTGTCCTACCTATGTGCTCTAACTGCATTTCCCATATTTTTTGTAACAGACAAGTTTTATTTATACAGTCTCTCACAAATAATAATAAAGGTCATTTCGAGGTGAAAAAAAAAAAGTCCTCATCCTAGGGAAATTTAGCCACAAAGGGGAAGTAAAAGAACTTGCTCAAGAAATCCAACAGCATCTTTCTTTGTTCAATTTCTCCTTTGTATTTTCCCCCTCACCTCCTTAGTTCTGCTTGGCATCTTGTCTTGCAGGCTTCCTAATTCTAAAAATATCCACGTAGGCTCTATACTTGGAAAGCTTAATGAAGTCAACCATTTTTTGATATCAGAGTGGTGTCTGCAGGTTGAGGCAAGTGATGCCTTGGCTCTGTCTTCGATTCCAGGTCTGTCCTTATGGATTGTAAAGCAATAATTGTTCACTGTGGCTCTACACTAGTGTACTTACTTAATCACTCAGAAGGAATTATCTGTGGTCACAGTAAGACAGCTGGGAATAAAAGCTGGCACAACACCTAATGGCCAAAGAGACCCTGCTCAGGTCCTGCTCTCTCGGGTAATTCCTCATTTAGACTGCCTGCTTTAAGCTTACAGAATTCCTCTGTAATCTACCTGTTTTGTTACTCCTCCATTCCAAAATAACTAGAGATTCTTCTAGAAAATGTACTCCTTTGTACTTGCTTGAAGTTTAAGCTGTAGGCTTCACAGATTTAATCAATTATTTTCAAGGTTAACTTAGTATTTTATTTAACTAATAATGTATCTTGGGCCATGTATATCATGCATTCTTTTAAGCACTGATTATGGCTTCTAATAAGGACTCTCTTCCTAAGCACCTTGCAGTGTACTAGGTTGTTTTGTGCTGCTAATATTTCGAGCTGTATGAATGTCTCAATATTTGAAAAGCTACTGATTCTTCTTTCCTACAGAATTGAGTCCAAACCTCACAACATCCAAAGCTATATGGATTAGGGTCCTCATAGGAAGATGGCATACTCAAAACAATTGACAAAGATGTGTGTGGGAAGGGTAAAAGGAAATTCACAAGTGATGGCAAAGCCTTAGGCTCTATCTTTGGATTGGGTGAGAACTTCAGCTGTAGGAGAGTCAGCGCCCTTGAAGATGAGTACTTTGCTAGTTAAATAGCTGAGATTGAGCCTGGAAAGCAAAAAGCCAATGAAACAAAAGTGTCAGCTTCTTGTTTTTGCCTTCTAATCTTCATCTGGCCCACCCATTGGCGGAACCCAATAGGAAGCAGAGGAAAAGGGGACACTCAACCTCCTGGAAGATATATCAGGGTATATTAGGGTAGATGGTAGATCAGGAAGGGTGCAAGCAGAATGTTCAGTGCAAATGACACTCCAAATCTGCCCCACATTGCCATTTATTAGAGTTCCAGCCCTCTATTTCTGTTTCTATTTGCTACTATTTCAATTCCTGTAAATGTAGCTAATTAAGGAACTAAAATTCCATTTCACAGAAAGCATTCAAGATTAAATTAGTAAATATTTTTTTGAGTTTATACTATGTGCCAGATCTATTTCGAGCAGCTGGAAATGCTCTCTGCCATTTAGGAACACACGTTTTTGTAAGTGATATCTTTACAAAGACAGTATAGTGCAGTTCATAATCAGATATTACACATGAACAAAGAAGACTTCTTTCTGTTTTAGGTAAAGCAGGATATAATAAAAAAGGGTTTGTCTGCAGGCAAGCTAATTACAGCTTTTTCTTTTCTCAGGTGAGGCACTGAAAGTCAGGCTCCCACTAGTCTTTAATGGAAATATTACAAAGTAGAAGTTATTCAAAACTTTTGTGATTCAGAACTGTACAGTATTTCACTGTTTTGTTCCCTCTTCCCTCTCCTTGTTTTTAATTATATAAATCATTTATTGGAATGGAACTGTCCAAATCCCTGGGTACCATATTCTTCTAGCTGTAATTCTGTAATGTTGCTTTACGGTTGAGAAAGGAGCGACATGTGGCAAATGACCAGAAGTCACCCGGGCCTACAAGATTCAATTGTTCAAGAGTCCCTTGACACACCAGCTTTAAAGAGGAAAATATGCCTATACTGAGAATAAAAGAAACTAATAGAAATGCCATGTCCCAACTGTTTCAAAATATGTGCCTATTCAACTCTGTAAGGAGGTTCTCAGAGCCATGCCAACACTGAGCTTTTTAGTGCTTTCTACCTTAAGCCTCCTAAATACAAAAAAAATTACATAGGTAAAAAATACCCAAAATATCCTCTATGTATCCAAATCATTTAATACTTTTTGTCACACACATTGATAATTCTGTCACTTTTATGATGTCTCTTATTCTCTCCTTTCAGAATTAAGCTTTCTTATACTGAAATAGTCCCCATCCAGCCAGGCGTGGTGGTTCACATGCCAGCACTTTGAGAGGCTGAGGTGGGAGGATCACTTGAGTCCAGGAGTTTGAGATCTGCCTGGGCAACAAAGTGAGACCTCATCTCTACAAAAAATAAAAAATTAGCCAATCATGTTGGTGCAGGCCTGTAGTCCCAGCTACTTAGGAGGTTGAGGTGGAAGGGTTGTTTGAACCTGGTTTGCTGAGGCTTCAGTGATCCATGATTGTGACATTTCACTCCAGCCTGAGCAAGAGAGTAAGATACTTTCTCAAAAAAAAAAAAAAAAAGGAAAAAGGAAAGAAAAAGAAAAAAGAAAAAAATAAAGTCCCTACCCTGGGTCCCTGGGTGTAGCTTACCTTTATCATAGTCCCAACTCCCTGTTTTAGTTACTTCTATCGTAACACTAATTTTCAGAGTGATTTTAAGGGAAGCAAATGAGTAAAAAAGAAATAAATACTTAGCTTTATGTTTAGAATTGTTAAATGATTTGGTTGTGAAGGTTTGTGTGTATCTGTTTTGTATATTTAATGTTCAGATGTCTTTATAATTCTAAAGGTAAGAAAGTGAAGGAGCAATAAGAGCTAATTTTGAGACCCATGTTGATGACACTCCGTGTCCTGGGATAACTTTCAGCTAAAGAAACATCAAAAATCTAAACTAATCTCCCTCTATTCATCCAGAAAACTTCTACATATAATTTAAAACTCTTATTAGAAAACTCACTCAAATAGAGAGAAATGTCTTTACACTACTAATTACTGAATAGTACTTATCAAATTACTCAGTGCAATGGTTAATTTTATCTGTCAATTTGACTGGGCCATGGGGTGCCCAGATATTTGACCATGCTTTATTGTAGGTGTTTCTATGGGGATGCTTTTGGATGAGATTAACATTTAAATCAATAGACTGCATGAAGCAGATTGGCCTCCATGATATGGGTGGGCCTCCTCTAATCAGATGAAGGCTTTGAATACAACAAAAGTCTGACTGTCCCCAGAGTAGAAATAATTTTTCCTTCTTGATTGCCTTCAAATTGGAACACCAGCTTTTTTCTTGCCTTTGGACTCAAACTGAAACCTTGGCTCTTGCTGGGTCTTGAGCCTGCCAGCCTTTCAACTGGGACTACACTCTTAACTCTCCTGGTTCTTAAGCTTTTGTACTCAGGCTGGCTCTCTTGTGTTTCTATCTTGTCAACTCACTCTGTAATCTTGGGACTTGCCAGCTTCCATAATTGTGTGAGTCAATTCTTTATTATACATTATATATGTATTTGTATACACACACCCATACCAACCCTCCTCCTTCTCCTCCAGATCCCTTATTGGTTTTGTTTTTTTCTGAAGACTTTTAATATATTTGGCCTTCCAGGCCAATACTATAGCCAAATCATGATGATATATGCTTGCAACCACTTGTAAAAATAAGTAGATTTACCTCAGTCTCTTAAATTGTCTTTAAGTTTAAAATATTTTAAAATGTGTTGACTGGTGAGATGTCTAAGGGAACTGTTTGACTGCCCTTTCTTGACTCAAACAGATTTGGCCACATCTATAGCACAGCACTTTTCTAAATGTACTTCTAAATATGAGATTTTCTTCCAAGAGGGTTTTGAAACGGATCTGGAAGGCAGAATCCAAGAACTTTTCATTTGCTTGTTTGATTGTTCTTTTCATTGTTTTGCTCTTAGTCATTTCTTTTTTAGCTCCAAAACTTCTGAAGATTTTTGCTTAAAATTTGCATGATTGGCTTTTAAATGTTGTTGAAAAAAGAGTTTCATGCAGTAATTGTTCAGTTTCTTTTTTCACACAAAAGATACTGAAATTTAGACTAATTTGCATCTCTCCAATAAAAAAGCCCATACTTTAAATAAACATCTAAGTATATCATATTTTTTTTTTAAATTGATGACTGCTGCTTAGTACTGAGTTGCTAATTGTGGCTGAGAAGGGCTATCATCTTTGCTTTTAAGTTTTTGTGTGCAAAGCCTCAGGGACTAGACACAAGTGCCATATTTTCTAATCTGTTGCTACAGATAAATTATTTTTACTTTTCTGGCTTTCATGATAAAACATGACCTTGGTTGCCTGAGAAAAGCAAGGTTCTGCTGGCTTTGTTTGCACAGGTATGGGGTGAAACCTTTGAAGCATACAGAACATAAAACTTATTTTATCCCATATTGTAAGTAAAATGTTCACCTCTTGAAACTACACCATGTGTATCCCTAGCTTTCACTTACGTCCAGCACACCAACCCCATGTGGTGTATGAACCCTGCTGAGAAGACTGGTTTAGCTCCCTTCCCTAATCTGGTCCTCTCCACAGTGAATTTCTCAAATGGCAATTTAAGTGATTTTTTTTTTCTTGAATGTAACTCTTCTAACACTTCATTGCTTAAAATACCTTAAATGTGTTCTGATATCTCTCTGTTTACTGCTACAATATAAGCCAGAACTCTGAAACCCAATTTACCTAGCTTCTGAGGGTCTATCACTCATTGGTCTCTGTCCACCTCTTCAATCTCAGCACTTACTATTTCTTCATGTTCATCATAAAGGTTTCTCAGATCCCTGAACCTGTCATCTGCTTTTCCTCTGAGAATTTCTATTTGAGAAATTTCATGATTATAGTTTTTCCTCTGGATCTTTTCCTGCGCTGTGTCCTCTGGCCAAATCACTGTCCCAGGACTTTTCACTCCTCTCTTATGTTAGTTATTCCCTCTTGACCCTTGAGGCCTGGAAAGACTTCCCCAACTTACCAAGTTAAGGTCAGTTTTCAAATTCTCCCTCCCCTGAGACATAAATATCTAAACATAATCTCTACTTTCTCATTGCAACACTTGTCACATCTTTTTAATTTCCTGATTGTTTGTTCTTTCTGTGACTTTCCAAAGGCAGAGATATACCCTGTCTTTTTTTTTTGGCCTTATTTTTAGTCTTGAATATAGTGCCTTGTATACTGTTGGGAATCAGTAAATAGTTGTATCAATGAATGATCACTGGAATAGGCAACCACCAGTCAAAAGTCAACCAAGAGTCAACATTATAAGAGCAACGTCATACCTTACCCAAGGCTTAACTGTTTCAATGTGTTTTTCATTTTATAATTTGCCCCTGCCATCCAGGTGGGACCAATAAGTATGTATCTCTCAGTGGAGCTTTGTAACAGGACTCCAATGGGAGGTTGATTGGATAGGAGGTAGTAATCTTTCCTGATACACATGCATTTTCCTCAGGGGACTTTTATAGTCCTTCTCACACTATACTGTAATCATCCTTTCTCTCAATAGTCCGTAAGCATTTTAAGGGCAGCAAGCTGTCTGATTTCCAGTGTTGAACCCCTAGTCTACCATATAGTACATTTAATGAATTAAAACTTTATTCCATTTTGTGGGAACCTGGTTCTCAAAATCATGGAATAACATATTTGAATTCTACAACTGCTAAATTGCTATGGAGGCATAAAAGAGTAGACATCAGAATTTTTGACTCAAAATTTGATCTGAACCGGACTTTTTTATTCTCTCCAATCTTTTAATAGTAATCTGACTCTCCTTGTTTTAAAAGACATGTCAGACTGTCAAGAACTATTTGAGAAATTCCATGATTATATTTGATAAAAAGGTCAACCTGTAGGCTTACATGACAGAGAATCTTAGATCTCATCTTCTCTAAAAGAGATGACTCAGGGCAAAATGATATTGTAGAAGAGAGACAAGTAGTCGAGTAGTCTCTTTTCTGAGTTTGACTATGAGTGTATTTTTATTATGGTAGATAATTTTATTTCTTCTTTTTTCTTTTTATTGAGATAATACATATGTCAACAAAATATACCAATTATGAATGTACAATTTAATGAATTATAACAAAGTAATATCCAACTACCATGTAGGTTAAGAAATAGAATATTACCAGCATGCCAAATACCCCCATTGTGTCCCTCTCAATAATTATCGCTTTCCTCCTTTCTACCTCCCACCCCTTTTTAAATGCTTTGGGATTATATAAGGCATATAAAGGGAAAAAGCCAGCATCTCTGGAAAGCAGGCTATCATAATCTAACAGAAGAGGCAAACTTATTCAAATAGGCACAAGATTATGCAGTAAGAGGCTAGCAATATAAGCTGGGGGTTATGGAAACTCAAAGGCTGTGGGCTGAGAAGGAAACAGAAGTATTCACAGAGGAGGTGACATTTAGAGAGGGTTTTGAAAAATGTTTTCCTGGTTTAGAAAAGAAAGAAAAGTAGGATATACCACGGAGAAAAAAAATAATTAACAATTTGATGGTGAGAGGAAAGGGGTTGGCTGTTGGAGAAAAGTATTGTCCTAATGTAATGTGGTTAGGGCAACAGATTTAAACTTCAATTGCACCTCAGAATCACCTACTAGACTCTTTAAAGTACATATCCTAGATCTATAGATTCATGGTCTCTAAGGATCCAGGGTTGAGGCCAACAGATGTGGATTGTTTACAAAGCCTGACAGTTAATTATGGTTTGCAAGCAAGATTTGCAAATGACCGGACCAGAAGACAAAATACAAAATACAAAATACAGGGCAGATTATGGAGGATTTTGAAAGCCAATTTATGTATTTTGGGCTGTACTCTTCAGCCTAGTATTTCCCACACTTGCCTGATCATAGGAATCACCCAGAGAGTCTGGTAAAAAGCTAACTTCCTTTGCCTTGCATCAAACCTACAAAACACAAATTGATAGGGAGGTGGGGCTGGAGTTAATCTTCCTTTTTTCCTCTTCCCTTCCTCCCTTCCTTGTTTCCTTCCTTCCTTCTTTTTCTCTTTACCCATTTCTCTTTCTTTTCTTCCTTGCTTCCTCCATCCCTTCCTTTTTTCCCTTCTTCCTTCCTTCTTTCCATCCTTCCTTCCTCCCTTCTTTGTTCTTCCCTCTTTCCTTCTTCCCTTTCTTCTTTATGCTACTATTTCTCTATTTTTTTCTCTCTTTCTGTTTTTCCCCAAATAATTCAGATGATTTTCATTAGTACTCATATTGGAAAACTTTTTTTTTAGCCCATTGGAAGTCATTTAAACTTCATTAGAGTCATATCTGCTACAAAGATTTTCTTGGTACACATTCATTGGTTGAGGAAAGGGAAGAGACTTAAATGAGAGAGAGGAGAGGAAGATTTGTTCTATAATTTGGGGGATAGTTGATTAGCAGAGACACTGGTTGTTTCACTTTCTAATTCCTTCATGAGATAGTATCCAATACAAAAGTGATACTCAGAAATATGTTAAATGAATGGCTGAATTATGAGCTCATTATGTTGGAGGATGTGCTATTTAAAGGATGATGTGTGATTTAAATGGCTGTGTTATAAAATGGATGAATTATGAACTCTTTAGGCTGCAGTGGAGGTGCTATATAAAGGAAACTTTCATAGGTATAATAAAGAGGACTTGGTAAACAATTGGTTGTGGGGATTGGGAAATGAGCATTGAGTGCGACTCGGAGGTTTCTAGCATGAATGGCTGGTGGGTGGGGAAGCCATTCATTGAGACAGGTTTAGTGTTATTTCTTAAGTTGAAACTTGGAGGAAAAGACTGTTTCTTTCAAAATAGTTATTAGCAAATGACTTTCAGCAACTCAGAGTCTAGTATACTTCCTCTCTGTTCTTTATGCTTCTCTTCAGGCCAAGCAACACCACCAACACAACTCTCATACTCACACAAGTGACACATACTGTCATCGAGAAATGGGTATATGCATTTTAGGTCCAATACTTAAACTGGAAAAGCCAGTTTTCACATCTGTCAGATTCTCCCCCACTTTGCTTCCCTCTTCCCCCTTATTCAGAACCACTGTTTTCTACTTCATAACAGGCTTAATACTGCATGAAAAAGAGAGAGAGCATGGCTGGATGAAATGATGGCTGTCTGATTTTGTTACAGTATCTGCTGAAAATTCCTGTGAGTGGTATATCTTGGTGCTACAGTTTGAGGCAGAAGGGCAAAACTTTAATTGAATCTTATCTTCAAACAACCAGAGTAATAAAAGAGAAATAAGGATGAAATTTCATAGCAGTTCAATTTGAGAACTCTTGTAGCTGCTCAATTTGAGAACTCCACATAACAATTACATATATATTAACAGATCATAGATGAGTCTGGATTTTTTTTACCTCAGTGAACATTGTTTCTCTCAATAAAACAAGCAACACTTCCTTTCCTTATTATGGTAAAACTGCCACTGGGCTTCACTTAACAAGAATTACTGTGAATAAATTACAGCATTAAATTATGCACCATGACATGACTTGGTGTGAAAAATCTGGGCAGCTACAAGACTCCTTGAAGTTAATTCAAGCTGAGCTCACTAGATAAACCCTTAATTACTTCCTGGAACCCATGGATTTATTTTCAGTTCTTGGTGCCATTGGGATCACAGTTTAGATGAATTACCAGCAAATGCTCATGAAAGGTGGCAGTGGGAATGAACCACAGAAATGGGGGTCAAAGTTTGTATTCTTGATTTGCCTCTGGTTTTTATTGCTACATGTGTCTCCACAAATTGGCTTGAGAAATCACAGCTGGATATAGGAGAATCTACATTTTTATATTTGGGAGGCAATATAAAATCATCTAGTTCGTTCTACCTCCCACAGAGAACAAACTTTCCTGCTTTGTCATTTTTGAAAGATGGTCAGCCTCTACTTATAATAGGTCTATGACCAGGACTCGTTACCTACCAAAGCTCCTTCTTCCAACAGGACAAAATTTTAGAAATGCCTGTCAAAATCTAGCTCATTTTAATAGTGTGTATAAATTTAGTTATTTGAGTTGGAGTAGAGTTCCCTAAACTTGCATGATTAGTGTCACCTGGTATACTTGCTAAACTTACAGATTGGCTGATCTTTTCCCTTGGAAATTCTAAACCAGAAAGTGCGAGTTCCAGTCTTCAGATCTTCATTTTATCACATACAGCAGGTGATTACTGCATCTACAAAAGTTTGAGAAACACATCTGTAACTACTTCTCAGACATAAATGTTCATGGAGTCACCTGGAGATCTCATTAAAGTACAAATTCTACCTTAATGGGTTGGGAATGGGACCTGTAATTCTGTGTTTCTAGTAAGCTCCTGGGTGATTCCATAGCTGCACGTCTGTGGACCATACTTTGAGTAGCAAGACTCTAGAATGATGTCAAATCATTCTTTTAAGATGATGCTCCCTAAAATATTGTCAAAGACAATTTCTACTTAGCTTCTGTATTTCTAGATCTCCAAGCTGAATGACCTCACTTACTTGAGTAATTTCTCATCAGTATAGATGTGCTACGATCTTCATACCCTTCATCATCTTGGTTATTTTCTCCTGAATTAATCTTGATTTGCTAAAATATAGCAATCATAAAATATAATGTACATAAAATATAATGTACATAATGTCCTACAATTAACCTAATGTGATTTAAAATTGAAACTCTAATGTTCTTCCAATAATTTGGTCCAATTTTCACCAATTATTAGGTTATATGAAATTGTGAACTGCTAAAATTTCTAAACGTTCCCTGCTTAAACTACTGTCAAGGGTGGTCTTTTGGAGGCCAACTTAATTTTTTTGGGGGTAAGTGTACACTAAATTCTATACATTAGCTGTAAAATATCCCATTTATTTTATTCTTTTATTTTTTAAGAAAAAGTTTGAATTTTGATTGTGTATCCTATATATATTGGCTATCCCTTTCAGCTTTATGTCTTCCCAGTTCTTCATTTATATTTTTTATGGAATGTTGAAAATGAACATACAGAACTTCCTGGCATGTTAATGGAACAGAACTTCCTGGCATGTTAATGAAAATTAAAAACAGCAAGCTGCTAATCTGTATATTATATTTAGAATGTGGTCTTTAAACCGAAACTCTACCTTAAATTATGATCATTCAGCCCTTGTTTTTAACAGGGTCTGTTGGCATTTTAGGTAGAAAAAATTCTTTGTTGTGTGGGTCTGCCTTGCATGTTGCAATTCATTTAGCATGTGATATGGTGTGCATGTTAGTACCCTCCAAATCTCATGCTGAAATGTGATTCCCAGTGTTGGAGGTGGGGCCTTTTGGGAGGTGATTGCTCACAGGGGCAGGTTCCTCCTGAATGGTTTGGCTCCATCCCCTTAGTGAAAAGTGAGTTCTCACTTAGTTCATGTGAAATCTGGTGGTTTAAAAGTCTGAGACCTTCCCTGCCTCACTTTCTGGTGGTAGCTCTTGCCATGTAATGTGCCTGCTCCTGCTTCACCTTCCACCATTATTGTGAGCTTCCTGGGGCCCTCACCAGAAGCAGATGCCAGCACCAGATTTCTTGTATACCCTGAAGAACCATGAGCCAATTAGATCTCTTTTCTTTATAAATTACCCAGTCTCTGGTATTTCCTATATAGTAAAACAAACAGAATAAACTATTCTCTAAATGCAAACAGTGTGCCTGATATATTTCCAAATACCTCCTGGGATATAGTACCTTCCCTGGTTGAGAACTGATAAAGCCTATATTTTACTGTTTTTCTAGAATATATTGTGGGGCAATTTATCCAATATTTTGATAAAAAAGCAGTTTCTTTGTGTTAAACTAAGTCCACTGCTTGTGTAAGAACTAAGGCTACTTCTTTCACATAACTATTGAGACTAGAAGTGAGACTAACTGTGTCAATATAATTTAACTGTTTGATCAGGAACTTTTTAACCAGGAAGATAAACCTGTAAGCCAATACATTTTATTTTTTGCTTCAAGAAATTTTTGCAAACTAATTTGTCTAGGTGAATGATTTGGACAACAGTTCATGTACCTGGGCAGACAGCTTGCTTATTAGAGCAATAGTTTGATTATTAAGGCTTACTTTAAGATCCTTTACTTGCTGGAGAAACAATTTAAATGATATGTTGCAAACATTCCCAAATCTTAATTAGTTCCTCATCTTGAAAGACCTATCTTCAAATCACTTTATCTCAAACCCCAAAGCCCAAAACCTTCCTTAATTTCTCCCTTTTGAGACACTATTGAGACTATTGAGGTGGTGATCTTCTTTGCTTCAATGTTTAATGAATTCAATTTTGTTGGATTGCTAGGTTTCTCTGGTGGTCTTTACATGGAACTGACATTGTTTATCATGTCAATGATAAAAGCTTTAAAATATTCCTGATGGTGATCTTTTTATATCCTGACCTATGAGTCCTTTGAAGATCTTAAATATTTGTTCCAAGCTTGTTTGTTAATGATTGATATGTACTTTTGCAGTTAGGAAGAGGTGAAAAAAGAGGAGAAAGAGGAAAAAGAAGTGATAATGAAGATGACAGAAGAAAGATGAAGAAAAGGGGAAGGTAGTAGTTGAAGGAGGAAGCAGAGAAGACAAAAGGAGACAAGAAAAAAAGAGAGAAACAGTATGGGAAATATGTAATAAAAAGGAATAAGAAAAAGAGAGAAATATACCTGAACTTTTTCTTTCTCATTTTTTCAACCATGGGAATCTATTGCAACTCTTTGTTGATCCCAGTCAGTATGATCTTAGCTACAAACATGGGCAAGGAGAAGGAAGACAATGAGAATAATTAGATATAGAGGATGCATTCAAAGGTATGACTAGTCACTTCACTCCTTATTCAGCAGAGTGCTGTATCTTTGCAGAGATGGCTCCTCCCACCCAAAATCTGTTGAGCAATACTTGAGGTTTTACCAGGTTGGGACTCCTAGAATCTGACACATAATGGGCTGCAATTAATATTTATCAGTTAACTTAACAATTGAGTCATTTTTATGAACTTTCTTAGCCAATTTGAGGTTCTGTTAGTTTTTGTTTTATTATGAAATATTTATCTATTAGGTTCATACTACTGAGATATATACATTGCCTTTTTAGAAATTTCTTTTTAGGAAATTCAGAAAAATCTCTTTAGTTCTTCCTGTATCCTTCTCTATAATTGAGCGATCTTAAAACTTACTGATCTTACATAACATTTTCAAATGTATTAAACTCTAAAAGTGTAATCTACCTAAACATTCCTAATTCAGATGTTTCTGTCAAGTAAATTTATGCAGGTGAGGGGTGTGTGGTCAATAATGTTTTGTTAAGAAGTCTAAATAACATGTTTATATATAGACGTCTTTGAAAATAAAATTTGTCTAAAGAAGAGTTTAGCCTTTGCTGTAAGTATTTGTAATGCAGTCCAATACCTCACTTCTGTATAGGACAGTCAGATATTCTTTCTTCATTGACTCAGAATGTGTTTTCTTATTCTTCCCAAGCCATTGTATTGTAGAATATACTATTCCCTCCTGCAGAATCTGGGGTGAGTTCTTTTACTACCTATGGAGAAATCTATGGTGATTTTCATTTAAAATGTTTTATTTGTCTTATGTGGAGCATATGATAGAAATGAAGAGATTAATCTCAGTAGAACACCAGTTTGTTAATGTAAGCAAACTTTCTCTAACAACTTCATAATAAGCTGATACCACAATTAACTTCCCCCAATGCATGAAATTTATTCTAAATGAGCCTGTATAAAGCAACCAAGAGTGTCTTAAACTGTAGGCCTAGGGTGTATTATTGACCCTAGGAGCACTTCCAAGAATGGAAAGCCAATAACCAGATGGATGTGAACTGTGCAACCAGTTTATGTGGGTTTAATCGTGCAATGAGAACAGAGGGTGCAACCCAAGTTGGGGAAGAGTGAATATATATGCATATATTTAAATACTTCTCACTCATTAACAAGATATATGAGAAAAAAAATTCTTGAATGCAAAGTATATATTTTGTCCACAAATCTACAGTAAGCCCTAGGGACACTATTCAAACTCAAATCCAATATAGAAAGGACATCTATTTCCAAAGATTTCTGTTTCAAATGGGGTAGACATTTTGTGCGGCATTATAAATTTGAGAGCAACAGAGGGGACATTAGTGAGGAGTAGGAGTAATGACTAGAAGCTGAGGCCAGAAACTCAGTGCTCCCAGACTATCAGAGGGAGTTCAGTCTATAGCCTAGCAGAGACACTGCACAACATTAGTGTAAGTCAAGAAGTTTCATCAGGATGCTGTCCCAGGCATCTGGGGCTTTGAATAGCTTTAGATTCACATTCATCAGTCATGACAGCTGTGAACTACTTCCAAATTCCACTTGCTAGGAAAATAACTATTAATATGGATTTGGCTAGTTCCTATACTGATTGAGGTTTAGCCTGCAGGTGTGCATAGATATTTCTGGAATTGGGTTAAATAAACCATAACTAATATTGAGAGGTTTGGAGGATCTAAGGTAGAGGGTAGAGAGTGAAAAAAAGTGGCCAGTGACCCTCCCAGAGTATGCTGGTGGAAAGACCACCAGTCCCTCCTTACAGTCTATAATTCCAGGTCTTAAGGAACCTGATAGCAACAATCAAATATTCTTTATAATAGTTGTTATCTTATTATAAATCAGACTATGATCAGAGCATTCATTTGCAGTGTTTCATTACATTATCCTAACAACTATGTGAACTATTATCAGTTTTCACAGATGAAAAAAATAATGAGATATGGAGAGGCAAATAAACACCTTTCCTTTGTTTGATTCCCAGCTCTGTCTTCCTCTTCTACATATTTTGTTTTGGAAACATTCTTTTCATATCTCCCATATCACACAAGCCATCACCATAAATTGACTTGAGAAATAACCCTTGTTAACATAGAGTAATCCATGGTAATTAGGCAAATTAAGCTCAAACAAGGGTCATATATTATTACATATTGATACTCTGGGGAAAGATAATTTCTGAGACTACTTCCATAAACTTAGCCAATGAGAGAATATGTTATTGAAAAACATGATAGCATGATGCTGTTATATGATTCCATGTACATCATAAATAAATTATATGAAGTAAGTTGTATATTTACCAGTTAGCTCTATTCTCTTAGATGAGAGAAAAGCAGCAGTCATATTCTCTTAAATCATTATAGCTGCTTGTGCTGTTGTGGTTTTTCATAACTCTAACGATAGGTCTTCATCCTGCACTAACACTTAGCAGACGATAGCAATATCACTTCTGTGCTTTGTTTAATGTCCAAACATTAAAGTTTTATGAACGACTGCAAATAGATAACAAGTGCCAAGGCAGGCTCCAGTTGCTATTGTTAAGCAGTGTTTGCTCTGCAGCAGTTTTCTCAACTCTGCAAACACATCTTCCATCTGGCAGCTGGCTATGTTTTCAATTTTCCTCTGTATAAAGCAAGCCCATAGGCAATGCCATTTTATACATTTTACTATTCAGGCTATGTGAGTAGCCTATCAAAATATTCTGAAGAAGTCCTAGTGATCAGTATTATTGAAGAACTACCAAAAAATTATATTTAAATATTTAAGTATTCCTCACTCATTAACAGAATGTATGAAAAAAATCCTTGAATGCAAAGTACATTTTTGGTCAACAAATTATTTTTTTCTTCTTTTTCTTCTTAATGGTGCATAGTTATAATCTGCCTTTCCCAGTCTTGCAGTTTAGGCATCCCTGCATCTCTAAACTCTACTAGAATCTGAGGTCGAGTTAGCCAAGGCACCGCCTCTTTTTCACCATTTACTCAGACCTGGAATTTATGCTTCTTGCTGATTCTGAATACAGTGAGCTGTGAATGAAATTCCAGTACATTTGAGCTATTGAAGCTGCAATATCTCCCATCCCTGGTCACAAACCACACTGACTCACCTCATAGATGGACTACTGCATTAGATTTCTCATTAAGCCAGTCTATTTGTTTGTATATTTACACCTGGCTGTCTCCGAAAAAATAAAAAAAGCCTTGTGTGCATATTTATTATAATTGATTAAAATAGCTAATTTGATAGTGTTTTGAAAAGAGTTAGTTTAATTTACTGAGAATATCATAGACTTGAATGTCAAAAACATGGTCTTTGACCTAACTTTATCTCTAATTAATGATTTTTGTCTGAAGCAACCACCTAGCTACCCAGGATTTCAGTTTTCACATCTGTAAGATGAGAAAGGTAAGTATTCAGGCTGTTTGGAAGAGGCAGAGATGTGTAGCTATTCAGTTCCTACCCACCAAAGAATGCAAGAATGGTCATGTTATATCTGAGAAAATTGTCCTTCTTAATTCTTTCAGGCAGATTCATGAAGGAAATGCATTATACAATGAAAGAGAAAAAAATGCTGCCTAGTCAGATAAAGTACACTTCATTGTGTGATGGGTGGATTGCCCGAATCAGTATTAGTTTGGATTAGATCATTCCTAAGGTTTCCTTCAGTTCCAAGTAAATAAATAATTCACTTACTTTTGTCAAGAAAACATAAAGGAAGTCAAATAACCAGTTCACGTAGTCTCTGAATTTAACAGACCAGCTTTATAATCAAGCTTCTTTTCATAATATTAATACAATAGTTAATATGGAGTCTCTGGTTTTTTACACAAGTCTAGCTTCAAAGATCTACCTATTATAGCAGAAGTCCCCAACCTTTTTCGCACCAGGGGCTGGTTTCATGGAAGACAATTTTTCCATGGATGGAGGAAATGGTTTCAGGATGAAACTGTTCCACCTCACGTCATCAGGCATTAGATTCTCATAAGGAGCCCGCAACCTAGATCTTTTGCATGCACAGTTCACAATAGGGTTCACACTCCTATGAGAATCTAATGTCACTGCTGATCTGATAGGAAGCGGAGCTCAGGCAGTAATGCTTCCTTGCCAGCTGCTCACCTCCTGCTGTGTGCCCCTGTTCCCAACAGGCCACGGACCAGTACAGGTTCAAGGCCCAGGGGTTGGGAAGCCCTGTATTATAGCACTCAAAATTCCTGAAGGAGGATAAAGAGAATCTACATCAAAACATCTTCTATTGAATGAATGAAGACACTTTCTCTAATGTGTAGGAGACATTAATATGGGTCTCATATATTGAAAGCATTATAAATGGGATAAACAAGGCATTGGTTTGGGGGTACAAAAACAATTAAAAAGTGGAAGCACTATAATAATACAATGCAAATATTTTTCATCTTAAATAGGTGCTTTGTGTAATTTGAAAGAACTAGTAAAAAAGCATTTTGAAGGGAAGTTGAATCCACCTGGGTTTATCAGGTTCACATACTATTACAAATGGAACTTAAATAGTTATTTAAAAAACTCATTCAACAGTGTTAACTTTTTCTATAAAAGTGTTACAGAGTCTAATCCTTTAAAAATTTATTATGGAAATTATGAGAAATATTAAAATATGTAAAGAAGAATAATCTACTCCTAACCAAAATTAACATTAATATTTGGAGATTTCCTTTAGTATATTTAATGTGTGTTGATGCATATACATGTGTGCATATTTGCAAAATAGGTGCAATATGGGAATACAGTTTTGAGTCAAACTAGTTTTATTTAACCATATATTATGAGCATTTTCTTATTGCATTAAATATTTTTCAAAAGCGAAAAAGATTGTATTATATATTATCGTGTGAATATATCAAAAATTGTAAACATTTTCCTAGAAGGACTTTATTATTCTACAATTATAGTGTTAACAATAGGTTTTAGAATATGCAAGGCACTATTCTAAGTGCTTTACATACTCAGGTATTGACTCACTTATTCTACATAATAAATGTGAGGTATCTGCTTTTATTTTTCTTATTTTGTGGGTAAGAAAACTGAGGTGCCAAGAAGTTAAATAAACTGAGAATAATAAAAACACCTACCTCACCTACCTTCTAGTAAATATATTAATACCATAACTGATTGCAAACCCAATGATGGTGTTTACTAGCAGGGAAGTCTTTATTATGAAATGCTTTTGGCAGAGTATACTCAGTCTGTCTAGAATTACAGAAAACAAACTTATATTTATGGGGAATAGATCCCTGAAATATATCACCTATGCTATATAAATATCTGAGTATGACATTGAGATGTTTTATGATGGAAACAACTGTCTTCTTTGCAAGTAGTGTGACTATACACTAGTCTTAGAAGCTGATGTGACAAGAAAGGACTTGGAAAGCCATAGTGGTGTTCTCAAACCTCTTCCCATTCCTCACAATTACTTGTATACTTGAAATTGTTATTTCCATATGAAGATCTTTGATTCATTTGATTCTGATTTAACAATTCCATTCTTCATGCAATATCAGATATTTTTTTAAGACTTTTTATATTTAGGATCTGTTGGGAGACAATTTTTCAGGAGTTTCTCACATACACCTATGTCTTATAAGGAATCACTCACTACTTTTGCTCCAGTTTTTTATAAATGATTGTGTGGTGAGCAATCTTGGAAGATAGAGATAATGTCTTCCTCCAAAGCAATGGGCACTTTCTGTCCAGCATAAAATAATTAGGTTCAGTTTCCTCTCTTGTATTACAATTTATGCTATATCATGTGTCATGTGATCTTTGCTTCACTCTGTGCCAATTAGGGCTTGGAGAACTGGCACAACAATGAAATAATATTGTGGCTACAGAAGTCTCAAAACTTCTGCCAGCCTCCATGGGAATGTTGTAGGCTAAATTTTCACTTGCAAGGAAGGTAAAATCTCAGATACTTTACTGTTTTTGACAGGGTCAAATTCAACTTTAGAAAGATGGCAATAATTTACAGTGTCACAAAAAGTGGATAAAATTGTCTATATGCTCACTTTTGATAACACTGGCTAGTATCTTAAAATTAAAGTCTACACAGTCAACTTTAATTTACAGTTTAAATAAGGTCATTCCTTTGTTTAACTGTGTGCATTTTTTTGTAATTACTAAAGACGTATTACCGAGTATTATAATTGCCTTTATTTGTTTACTCTCCAAATAGACTCTCAACCTCTATAGTACAGGCACAAAGTCTAACGCATTCCTTATTTAGGACCAAATTTAGTGCCCATCTATTATGTAATAAAAATATTTGGTAAATTTAATCGAGAAAAGGATGTGCTACCTTTGCTGGCTTTGACTCCTTTTTCTTTAGATTATAACTATTCTGTTTATATTTAATTTTCTTTAAGTCTTAAAATTTCCTCAAAAATATGCTATTTTTTTGACAGTCATTTCCCACTGCAAATTTGCGTGCCTTCTTTTCAGCAATCTTTCTTTTCTTTGCCTGTCAGTTGAAGTAATCCTTCATTTCAAACTTCACAGAAGAGAAAATTGATCATTTATAAGTCCTTTCACACTGATAGCCCTAAAAAAGGAATCATTCACGTTTTTTAGTCATCTGTTTCTTGAAACCTAACAAACCTTAGTCTTCAATTCTACACACTCATTTTCTTGTCTAGCACCTGTCTCTTCCATTAGCATTGATGCCTTTTGTTTATCCTTTTGGACAAATTTGTTTCTCTAATCTTTGCATGGTGAAATTTTATTTGCTTTAGTGATTTTCGTCCTAGCAGAGTTGAAAATATTTTTTTCTGTAGGGTGATGTTAGCAGTAACTTCTGAAATCCTCATTCACCTATACCAGATTAGCTTGTTTTCAAATTTTATGTCAAAAAATAAATATTACAAACATACTGAATGAAATGATTAAAATCACATATATGCACATCTATATGTATGTGTGTTTTCAAATCTGAATGTATATATGATGATAATGTATCTTAGTACAAACTTTCAGGACAACAAATTGCCCATTTCCATCAAGAGTTTTAAAAAATGAGAATCTGTGTGTTTGTCATGAAGTATCCTAAGTACATCATCTAAAACATAGTACAAAATAAAGCTTTTTGTTCAAGATAGCCATTGCAACATTATCACTAGAGACCACAATTTTTAGAATCTTAAACATCCAACATTAAGAAAACTAAGCAACTTAAAAACACTGTATAGAGAAACTGAATTAACATTAAATATATACGTGATGTTTAGTGAAAAAGAATGAAGAAATCACTTTGAAATGCTATCAGTGATTATATTGAGGAAATGAAACTATTTGGATTTTTGAAAATGTAATAATGTATTTCCAAACCCTTAATTTGCTTCTCTGTAAAATGGGACTAACAAAGTTAGCTGTCTGAGAGAGTTTTCCAAGAATTAATGAAGTAATGCATTTCAGTTTCTTATGACAGTGCCTGATACATGGCAAAGTGTGCTATTAGAAACAGCTGTTCTTATTACACAGATTAATTATTATTTTATCTATTATAAAAATATCTGGCATTGACTAAAAACTCTTATTTTGTTTGTGTGTTACATGAATTATAACTTTTAGAATCATATCCGTCATGCACATGAGGAGATGCTTCTAAAGTGATTTTAAAGTTATTACACTTCTTCAAAACAATTTTGTTAGTTTATGTTGTTTCCATAACATATTTATATTATTATTTTATACTTGAGAATATGAAGTTGAAACAGACAAACCTCTTTAGGCATATATTATGTCTTTAAAATATAGTCTCATTTAATCTTCACTACAACTCTATTAGGTAGGTATTATTATGTTTATTTTTAGTTAAGTAATCTGGTGCTAAGTAAAGGAAATGAGTGAATTTTCTATGACTTGCTTTTTAAATATCACTCAACATTATATTTGTAAATTTATCCATGTGAGATATAGTTTAGGCACACTCATTTTTTAATGCTGTATCCTATTCCATCATATGAATACATCAATTTTTGCTTCCTGTCTGTGGAATTTTTTCTAGTGTTTTCTTATAGCAAACAAAGTTTCCATAAACATTCTTGTACATGTCTTCTTGGCAAATGTGTAAGAATTTTTCTGGTAGATATACCTAAAATTAAAATTGTACTGAATATGCACATTTTTAACTTTGCAAGGTAATGCCAAAGAGCTATCCAAAGTGGCTTACAGTGTGTAGTCCTACCAGCTGTGGATGAATATGCCCAAAGCAACAAATCTTCACTTCTTTGCATAGTCAGACTTTTTGCTTTCTACCAGTGAAATGAGAGTAATGATATTTTACCATGTTTTAAATATGTTTCTATATATACCAATAATAAAACTTTTTTATGTTTATTGGCCATTTATGTTTTATTTGTAAAATACATGTTTTTATATCATTGACTCCTCCTCATTTTCAAGTAGATTACCTTGACTTTTTCCTCTTGATTTCCTTCCTTATATAGGCAAACAAAATCTAACAAAAATATTACTTTATGGACCAATAATAATAACTAATTTACTTGGATTCCATTTAAAAAACTAAATTAAAATCTTAATCATAAAAAGGAGAGTGTTGAACAAAACTACACCTTCCAAGAGCCTCATATTGGCCATTATTCCATCAGTAATAATGGTTGCAATTACTGGCTCCTATTTTGAGACTTATCTTTTTCAAACTTCCTTATGAAGTTTCTTTATAAAGGTTTGTTTTATGAATGGTAAGTTCTAAATTTATTACCTTAGTTAAATTTTATTTTATGCATTACTTGTTTATACTTAATAAATAATTTCCTATACAAAAGTCATAAAAATTTATCCTATACTTTTGTCATGAAGTTTAAAAAAATGTGTTTTTGTAGTTGGCATGAAGTGGTAATTCTATTTCATTTTTTTGGCGTTAATTATATATTCATAGCAACATACTAAATATTGCATATTTAATCTAAGATTTGCAGTGCTAGCCAACTTAGACATTGTGTTTTCATACATGCCGGGATTCATTCTCTCCTATTTATCTATTTGTGAGCCTATGCAAGATTGTATTCCTTACTGCAGTCTAAGAATTCTAAGTCTTGATATCAGATAGCATGAATTAGTCACATTGTTTTCCTTCTTGAGTAGAGACTTGGGCTTTTGCTTGTCCGTATAATTTTTAGGTTTCTTTGGCCAGATATGTGTATCTAATATTCTAAGTCATATTTATTGAAAAGACAATTCTTTCCTCATTGATCTGAGGGCGTCTTTTTTAAAAAGATCATGTACACATAGGGGTTAGTCTATCTTTGGATTCTATTATTTTCCCATTGGTCTATAGTTTATACTTATCTTTATTACTGTTGGTGAGAGCAAATTCTTTCATTGGTTCTTCTTAAAGAGTGTTGCCCTTGTTAGGGTTTGGCAGAAGCAGATTGGGAAACTGGTAAAGGACTGAGGAAAACAGGACAGAGAAAGATACGGAAGGAGAGGAGTGGTAGAAGGAAAATCGCATAGAAGACATTTTCATACGTGTGTATGTGTCTTTATAGCAGCATGATTTATAATCCTTTGGATATATACCCAGTAATGGGATGGCTGGGTCAAATGGTATTTCTAGTTCTAGATCCCTGAGGAATCGCCACACTGACTTCCACAATGGTCGAACTAGTTTACAGTCCCAACAACAGTGTAAAAGTGTTCCTATTTCCCCACATCCTCTCCAGCACCTGTTGTTTCCTGACTTTTTAATGACCACCATTCTAACTGGTGTGAGATGGTATCTCATTGTGGTTTTGATTTGGCTTTCTCTGACGGCCAGTGATGATGAGCATTTTTTCATGTGTTTTTTGGCTGCATAAATGTCTTCTTTTGAGAAGTGTCTGTTCATATCCTTCGCCCACTTTTTGATGGGGTTGTTTGGAACCAACTTAAATGTCCAACAATGATAGACTGGATTAAGAAAATGTGGCACATATACACCATGGAATACTATGCAGCCATAAAAAATGATGAGTTCATGTCCTTTGTAGGGACATGGATGAAACTGGAAACCATCATTCTCAGCCAACTATCATGAGGACAAAAAACCAAACACTGTATGTTCTCACTCATAGGTGGGAATTGAACAATGAGAATACATGGACACAGGAAGGGGAACATCACACACTGGCGACTGTTGTGGGGTGGGGGGAGCAGGGAGGGATAGCATTAGGAGATATACCTAATGCTAAATGACGAGTTAATGGGTGCGGCACACCAACATGGCACATGTATACATATGTAACAAACCTGCATGTTGTGCACATGTACCCTAAAACTTAAAGTATAATAATAATAAAACAAAAAAAAAGATATTTTCAGTTTGAACCCATGGGGTATTACTCTGCATTATAATTTATTCTTCAGAGTTTTCCAGACTCAGGGCAAAGAACAGGTTGCATTATGACTTCCATGGACTCTAGGCCCTTTTAGCTTTGTGGACCCTTTTCTCTATTAACATTCTTTTAAATTTATATATATCTATATACAGATTGTTGGAGTCATGCTTTTTTATTTTTTATTTTCATTTCAGATTCAGGGGTACATGTGAAGGTTTAATTACAAGGGTATATTCCATGATGCTGGGGTTTGGGCTTTTATTGATGTCATCATTCAGAAAGTGAACATAGTATCCAATAGGAAGTTTTTTTTTCAGCACTTTCCCCGTTTCCTCCCTTCTGACTTTTGGATTCCCCAGTATTTGTTGTTCTCATCTTCTGTGTGTACTCAAGGTTTAGCTCCTAAGTGAGAACATGCAGTATTTGGTTTTTTGTTTCTGTGTTAATTCACTTAAAATAATGGTCTCCATCTGCATCCTTTGTTCCTGCAAAGGATATAATTTTAGGCTATTTTATGGCTATGTGGTATTCCATTGTATATATGCACCTGCACTTGCATGTTTACCGCAGCATATTCAAAATAGCAAAGACATGGAATCAACCTAGGTGTCCAACAATTGTGGGCTGGATAGAGAAAATGTGGTACATATATACAATGGAATTAAATTTCTAGTTTATGACTACATTTGTAGAAAGATGAATAGAATTCAGACTGGATGTACTATTTTATGGATTCATTATTACTATATTAATATTTTTCTTCTTATTCTAAAATAAAGTAGAAGCATTTGTGTGGCCCCACAGAGTATTGTGGGCCCAAAGCACAGTGCCTACTTGTCTAATAGGTAAGTCTGCACTGAGAAGGAAGCTTGGCTTTATGTTCTGCTATCTTAATATTGCTTAATTGCTGTCCTGACTCTCCTCTCTGAGTGCTGGGACAAGGACAGTCTTAGAAAAACAGAATTGCAGCTACTGGCTGTTAGTAATAAAAGTAAACTTAAGATCACAAAGGAAAGAGGAAAATGAAAGTATCTTAGGGGATCCTAACACTATGCAATAAATAGTCTTGGCTATTCTTGGCTCTTCACACTTCCATTATGGAATGAGAATCAGCTTGTCAAGCTTTACAAATTCCTGTAGGTTTATTAATTAGAAACGCTTTCATTCTATAGATGAATTTGGAGAGAAGGAACATCTTTCAAGTATTGAATTTTCCAAGTCATGAAAAAATTATGTATCTCTATTTAAGCCTCAAAATAAAATTTTATAATTTTCCCCAAAGACATCTCGAATCTTTTTATTAAATATATTCCCAAGTATTCAGCATTTTTATTCTATTGTGCAAAAACCATATTAAAATTTTTTATCTTCTATTTGTTTTTAGTATACAGAAATAAAATTGATTGTTTAATAATTATTTTGATCCAACAAAGTTGCTACATAATTTGAATACTTTTTTGATAGATTCTTTTAGATTTTCTTTCTACATAATTCTATCATTTGAGAATGACAGTTTTGTCTACTTCTTTCCAGGTTGTATACCTCTTATTTCCTTTCCTTGGCTCAGTACACTGGCTAGAACCTCCAGAACAATGTTGTATAGAATTTGTAATGGAAGATATTTTTAATCTCTAATTTTAAAAGAAAATTCCCATGGTATTACTGTTAAGAATAATGTTTACTCTGGGTTTTGTTAAGCTTCTTTTCTAAGATTAATATAATTTATCCTCTCCAGATTTAGTTTTTGTTTTTCAAGTTTATTTCCCCCATGAATGACACTAAATTTTATGATTGTCATATACATTTTCAACTTGGTAATGCTAATAATCTATTATCAATTTTATATTACTCAATTAAATATGCTAATATTTTGTTTAATTTTTCATCAGTGCTTATAAGTGAAATGGGCTTATAATCTTCCTCTTATTTTCTTCGTCAGATTTTTGTATTGAAGATCATGTTAAACACATTAAATATTGATTAATTATCTTTAATTCCATAGAACTATTCAGGTTTTTAATTTCTTCTGGAGTCAGCTTTGGTAACATAGTTCTCAGAGAAGTTGTTTATTAATCAATTCCCAAACTAATTGGAATAAGGTTGTTACTAGTATTGTCTTACCAGTTTTAGTCATTTAATGATTTTTTTATTTTCATAAATAATATTTTTATTGAAAAGTGTTACGAGAGATTTACCAATTTTACTAGTCTTTATAAGTAATCAACTGTTGACATTTTATCTTATTTTATATTATTGTACTTTATTTCTGATCTTATTTTGATTATGTCATTTCTTTTACTGTATTTGGCTTTATTTCACTCTTTTTGGAGGCATAATACATTAATTTTAGTTTTTTCTCTTCTAAAATATACATTTAAAACTAAAGTGCTTGCCTTAATTACTAATCTAATTTCATTCTAACTATATAATATACAATTAAAATTATTTTCCAATTTTATTTTCTTCTTCGACCTATGCTTATTTTGAAGTACATTTTAACACTTCCAAATATATGTGGATCTCCTAGCTATATTTTTGTTATTGATTTCTAGCTTACTTACTCTGCATTCAGAAAATGTCCTCTGTATTATTTAATTCTTTAAAATTTGTTGAAGCTTGTTTTAAGACCTAATAATGATCAACTTTTAAGTGTTTTCTCAACTTAAGAAAAATCCTTAAGCTAAATTCTTTAAATTAAATGTTTCCTGTGTAGCTGAAAAAAGAACATGTTCAATAAGATAAATTTTGTTAATTGTATTCGTCAAATCTTCACTATTTTTACTAATTTTTGTCCTGTTGATATATTATTGATTCTTGAAATGCACATATTATAATCTCCTATCATTGTTGGAATTTATTTATTTCTCTTTATAGTTCTGGCAAGTTTTTCCTTCATCTATTTTGAGGAAATTTAGAATTGCTATATATTCCTGGTAAATGAAAATTTTCTCATTAATTATGACTTAAAGAAAATCTTTAGTAATGCCTTCTGCCTTAAAGTGTATTCTGATGGATACTTACATGGATACATCTGCTTCCTTTCAGTTATTACTTGAATGCTCTTTCTATTCTTTGTTTTCAATTTTTCTGTTTCCTTGTCTGGTAAATATGTCCCTTGTAAATGTAATGTATATGTTTGTTCTTTAATTTAGTATGCAAGTATCATCTTTTAAATGGAATGCTTATCTCATTTAATTCTAACCTAGTAATTGATATATTTGATTTTAAATCTACTATCTATAGACTCTGTTTCTCCTTCTATCTCTGTTTCTGTTTCTTTCCTTTCTTGCCTTCCAAAAAGAATATTATAAGGCCCTGTTCATTTAACAAAAAAGTTCAGGAAGAAATGAGAAGAAGGCAAAGAAAGGAAAGGACTTCCAAAAAGGCAAGAAAGAAAAGAAACAGAAACAGAGATAGAAGGAGAAACGGAAAGGTATATTTATTGAAACAATGAAGTTTTATTGAAACAATATATTTATTAAAACCATAAAGTTATCTTTATTGTTCTTTTTTATATTTTAAGAATAACACAGTATTTCTATTTGTTTAGGGATTATATGCTAAACAATATCCCTCACTTGGCAAAAGTGTAATATTATTTGGTACTTTTACTATCTGCTTATACAAAGAACTGAGAACACTTTAACTCCATTGATTACTGCTCCTGATCTATATTCTATCATTATAGGACATTTCACTTGATCTTAGCCAAAAGGCCGAGAGGTGATAATTGTAGGACATTAAAAACATCTCTTTATATTTTTCCACACAAAATACTATTATTTCTTTATATAATTAATGCTTATTTAAATTTGCCAATATATTTTCATTTTTATGGCTTCTCATTTCTTCCTGCACTTTTTTGTAAAATGAATATCGCCTTATAATATTTTTTCTTTCTATTAGGAAATGCTCGCCTTTTAGTACTGAAATACCTAGCACAGAAGAGGTGTTCATTAAATGTTTCCTGTAGAGAAATAATAAAATCTTCATGACCTTTAACCTTTTTAAAAAGACAACCAATATCCTTGATGAACATTGATGCAAAAATCCTCAATAAAATACTGGCAAACCGAATCCAGCAGCACATCAAAAAGCTTATCCACCATGATCAAGTGGGCTTCATCCCTGGGATGCAAGGCTGGTTCAATATACACAAATCAATAAATGTAATCCAGCATATAAACAGAACCAAAGACAAAAACCACATGATTATCTCAATAGATGCAGAAAAGGCCTTTGACAAAATTCAACAACCCTTCATGCTAAAAACTCTCAATAAATTAGGTATTGATGGGACGTATCTCAAAATAATAAGAGCTATCTATGATAAACCCACAGCTAATATCATACTGAATGGGCAAAAACTGGAAGCATTCCCTTTGAAAACTGGCACAAGACAGGGATGTCCTCTCTCACCACTCCTATTCAACATAGTGTTGGAAGTTCTGGCCAGGGCAATGAGGCAGGAGAAGGAAATAAAGGGTATTCAATTAGGAAAAGAGGAAGTCAAATTGTCCCTGTTTGCAGACGACATGATAGTATATCTAGAAAACCCCATTGTCTCAGCCCAAAATCTCCTTAAGCTGATAAGCAACTTCAGCAAAGTCTCAGGATACAAAATCAATGTATAAAAATCACAAGCATTCTTATACAGCAATAACAGACAAACAGAGAGCCAAATCATGAGTGAACTCCCATTCACAATTGCTTCAAAGAGAATAAAATACTTAGGAATCCAGCTTACAAGGGACGTGAAGGATCTCTTCAAGGAGAACTACAAACCACTGCTCAATGAAATAAAAGAGGATACAAACAAATGGAAGAACATTCCATGCTCATGAGTAGGAAGAATCAATATCGTGAAAATGGCCATACTGCCCAAGGTAATTTATAGATTCAATGCCATCCCCATCAAGCTACCAATGAGTTTCTTCACAGAATTGGAAAAAACTACTTTAAAGTTCATATGGAACCAAAAAAGAGCCCGCATCACCAAGTCAATCCTAAGCCAGAGGAACAAAGCTGGAGGCATCACACTACCTGACTTCAAACTATACTACAAGGCTACAGTAACCAAAACAGCATGGTACTGGTACCAAAACAGAGCTATAGATCAATGGAACAGAACAGAGCCCTCAGAAATAATGCTGCATATCTACAACTATCTGATCTTTGACAAACCTGAGAAAAACAAGAAATGGGGAAAGGATTCCCTATTTAACAAATGGTGCTGGGAAAACAGGCTAGCCATATGTAGAAAGCTGAAACTGGATGCCTTCCTTACACCTTATACAAAAATTAATTCAAGATGGATTAAAGACTTAAACATTAGACCTAAAACCATAAAATCCCTAGAAGAAAACCTAGGCATTACCATTCAGGACATAGGCATGGGCAAGGACTTCATGTCTGAAACACCAAAAGCAATGGCAACAAAAGCCAAAATTGACAAATGGGATCTAATTAAACTCAAGAGCTTCTGCACAGCAAAAGAAACTACCATCAGAGTGAACAGGCAACCTACAAAATGGGAGAAAATTTTCGCAACCTACTCATCTGACAAGGGCTAATATCCAGAATCTACAATGAACTCCAACAAATTTACAAGAAAAAAACAAACAACCCCATCAAAAAGTGGGCGAAGGACATGAACAGACACTTCTCAAAAGAAGACATTTATGCAGCCAACAGACACATGAAAAAATGCTCATCATCACTGGCCATCAGAAAAATGCAAATCAAAACCACAATGAGATACCATCTCACACCAGTTAGAATGGCAATCATTAAAAAGTAAGGAAACAACAGGTGCTGGAGAGGATGTGAGAAATAGGAACACTTTTACACTCTTGGTGGGACTGTAAACTAGTTCACCCATTGTGGAAGTAAGTGTGGCGATTCCTCAGGTATCTAGAACTGGGTCAAATACCATTTGACCCAGCCATCCCATTACTGGGTATATACCCAAAGGACTATAAATCATGCTGCTATAAAGACACATGCACGCGTATGTTTATTGCGGCACTATTCACAATAGCAAAGACTTGGAACCAACCCAAATGTCCAACAATGATAGACTGGATTAAGAAAATGTGGCACATATACACCATGGAATACTATGCAGCCATAAAAAATGATGAGTTCATGTCCTTTGTAGGGACATGGATGAAATTGGAAATCATTATTCTCAGTGAACTATCGCAAGAACAAAAAACCAAACACCGCATGTTCTCACTCATAGGTGGGAATTGAACAATGAGAACACATGGACACGGGAAGGGGAACATCACATTCTGGGGACTGTTGTATCGTGGGGTGAGGGGGGAGGGATAGCATTACGAGATATACCTAATGTTAAATGACGAGTTAATGGGGGCAGCACACCAGCATGGTACATGTATACATATGTAACTAACCTGCACATTGTGCACATGTACCGTAAAACTTAAAGTATAAAAAAAAAAAAAAGACCAGTACCCAAATTTTCACTCATTCTTGGAAAATTGTATATATATGTATAAATATATTTTCAAGGTATAGTGTGATGATTTTATACACACATACACATATATATACATTGTGTAATTAACACAATTACATTAATCAACCCTCCATCATCATATGTAGTTACCCTTATTCTGTGTGTCTGCGTATGATGAAGATACTTAAGATCTACTCTTTTAGTACATTTTAAATAGTTAGTCCTCGTGGAATCATTTTGCTTTTCCCTGAAGACCTTCTTTCAGTTAAGTTTAGGTGTTTACTTGATAGAGTCAGCTTGTGGCAAATTATCATGACATTGTTTTTCTGAAACCATTTTACCCTCTTTCTTGGATATTTTTATTTAATATAGAATTCAGTGTTGGAAAATTTTTTTCAGTTCACTATATATATTTTCCACTGTTTACTTCTGACATATGTTCTGAATCTATGGTCCTTCTATTTTCTTTTACTTTTTTATGGTAGTTAATACAGTGCACAGTGTAGCGCTGTTTCATCTGTTATCTATAGTACCTAACACAGCAGTTAGCACAGTAAATAGGCCCCAGTGAATACCCTTAAATGAATTTAAAATAAAGTTTTGATTTAATAGTAATGCTAAGAGACATGGTTTCCTCCAAACTCCTTATTTATAAATGATAAAGTTTATAGGTGATATATTAGATTCTCCCCAGCCTGCCATTATCAATCTTTCTTGGCCCTGTGAAATAAGAGATTTGTGAGCAACTTGCCCCTGAGTTTGTCCTCACTATGTGAGCTGTTGCAGAACAGCTGTGCATATTTAATGATTATTCATAATTTATCATTCATTATTTAGTATTGTGTAAGCTGTGAAGAGTAGTACTATGGTGTTAGTGGTTTCTTAAGAAATCTCATTTAAAACTTGATAGTAGAAAACTGGTGTAAAATACTACATTTATTTTTCAACTATATAATGTAATTGTGCTGAGAATTCAGGGATATGTGCTAGAGGTATAAGAAAGAGGCTTTAGCCTCTGTGCTGGGTTTCCATCCTTCACAGACGTGCAACCACAGCCACCATCTCAGCATGTTATGTACAAAACTAAGAAAGACTTGGAAAGCAGTGTTCACATCCCATTTGCTAACAATTGAATCCCATATCTTTTCTTAGTAGACTGTAGCTTGTATGAAATTTGTGGGATTGAGTGCTTATTATCATCAATTATGGAACTCATATACCTAAGGGATTAATTAAGATACTAAGTAGTGTATCAACAAAAACTCGACAACTAAGTTAGGTTAGAGCAGGTAATGTAACCATATCTTCTAACCTCCCTCTTTCTGAATGCAGCCTCGTTGCCAATCATAGCAAATACGTTCTTTAAGAGGTTCATCTACAGAGTGTTGTTTTAGCAAAGGCACATGTTCCCATCTGTCTTAAAATCTTTAAAAGTAAAGATATATTATCCAAAATATACAAAGAACTTTTAACACTCATTAAAAACCATTAAGAGAAAACAGTAAAAATATCAGAGTTTTAAAAAATCGTGCTATGCATCCCTTTCCTTTGGCTGTTCCCGAGTTATATCATTCGTAATAAACTAGTAATGGTTAAAAAAAAACAAAACAAATAAAACAAGTCAGTGATTTCCAGGGCTTACACGGGGAAGGGAGGGAGGCAGGAATAAATAAGCAGAGCACAGAGGATTTGGGGGGTCATAAAACCATTCTGTATAATACTATCATGGTGGAAACTTGTCATTAAACATTTGTCAGAACTCATAGAATGTACACCAAGAGTGATCCCTAATGTAAACGATTGACTTTGGGTGATGATGAATTGTCTATGTAGTTTCAAAAACTGTAACAAATGTACCACTCTGGTGGAGATACTGCTTGTAAGGGAGGCTAGGCATGTGTGGGTGCAGAGGCTGTGGGAACTTCCTATACTTTCTGCTCAGTTTTGGTGTGAATCTAAAACTTCTCTAAACAATAGTTTATTTCAAAAAAATCTATAATTGTTTCAGCTTTTCTGACTGTACTGTGGTCTTTCACCTGGGATATATTATTGATGTCTTTATTTTTATTGTTATATTCACTATTTTTTTCATTTTGAGTTGACACATAATCATTGTACATATTTATGGGACACAGAATGATACTTTGATACATGAATGCAATGTGTAATGATCAAATCAAGGTACTTAGCATATTCATCACCTTGAATATTTATCATTTCTTTGTGTAGTAAACATAGCCTTTTCTAGCTTTTTGAAAATCTACACTAAATTGTTGTTAACCATATTCGCACTACAGTGCTACAGTACAAAATATAAAGAAATAAAATGAAAAGCAATTACCTATGACTTTTCATACAAATGGAGCAGGTGTTTTTCATTTTTGCTTATTACTTTCCTATTGCTATTTGCAAATAGCTTATTTTATACAGTTTATGTCAAGTATAAATCACAGTCTATGCTTTCTTTTGTGCCACTTGAAATTATATTACAAACAGTTGTCTCCTCTTAGTCTTAATAATGATCATTTTTCATAGCTATGTAATATCCCAATGTGTTAATGTACCATGATTTAGCAACTCTTTCCCTATTGTTGAACATTTATTCTATTATGGGTAATGCGGCACTGAATATTTTTTAGGAATATATTTTATCACCTTTGTTGAATTATTTCCTTAGGAGAAATTTCCCAAAATGGAGTAACTATAGCAAAGGCATGAAAATCTTTTTTTTTGCTACTTATTACCATAGTCCTTTCAGAAGTGTTCCATTAATCTATACTGACATACTAGAGTAAAAATGCATTGATTTAACTACATTTTTGGGGCCATTGAATACTATCACCTCTAATAATCATTTATTAGTCATCATAAGCATGCTGTAAACTGATTTAATTATTTTATAAAGAAGTTTGCTTTGATAATAATGTCTATAATAGAACATTAATATCAAATGACCATAACAGGTCAGTATTACCATATTTCCTGATGGTAATTCTATACTTAAAAATGTGTAAACATCAGTCTTACAAAAAAAGAGAAAATTAATATTTGAGACCAGCTGATTAATGAATGGCAATTTAGCATCGTGCATGCAATAGTATATAGTTTTGAAAGTTTGAAAATAGTTTCATTTCTGAAGTAATTTAAACACTTACTCTGGTAACTGTTAAAATAATCAATCTGCTTAGCAGTCCTTTTGATAAATATTGCACACTTTAGGGCAATTTCCATTTAATAGGTAAATTACCAATTCAGAAGTGTGAGTTTAACATTACTAAGTGCGACGAAGGAGGGCAGTAGCAGACCTTCAAATTTTCTTAATCATGGACTGTCAAACACTTTTTTACTGTTCCAATGTAGACATGGCTTTGAGAATGCAGATACAGAGAATACAGGCTCAGCAATGCCAGGACAGATTTAGTATTTAAAGTTCAGTCAAATACCAAAAGACCCAGAGGTTTTCTTCTGTACTAAAATAGCAAATCCCATTACTTTGAAAATCAGAAGAGAATAGAGTACCTCACCATCTTACCCATATAGTTCCCTAATGCTTTCATTAGCAATGCGATAGATAACATTGCCTTTCACAGTGGTTTTGCAGATTAGATGACTATACAATCAACTTTTGACTATGCTTGATAATATGGAGTTAAAACTCGCTTGGTCAAAATTAATATATTTCTACCAATTTGGTCAGTTTCCAAATGCATTCTTCAAATAAACAGTCATAAAAATCAGTCTTGTCTGTACCTTTCTAACAAGTGTATGGATTTCATAATAAATTAAATCTGAATTTCTTTTCACTCTCCAAGATTAAGTTGTTGGTCACCTTAAGGGAACATTGATTTGCAAGTTGTTTTATAAGTTTTTTTTTTTCTGGACTAAATAATATTAAATTTCTGTCTAGATATACTGTAATATTGGTAGGTAAAACTGACCTTCTTGTGGCATACATAAATGGGAGCATGCAACTATTTTATTTTTCTTAGGTTTACCAATGTCCACAGTGAATATTCATATAGAGAAAAATAAATATCTGAAATTGATGAACATAATTTTAAAGGGAAATCAGCTCTTTGCATGGATCAGTAATACTTCTGGATACAAAAATTTATTAAGAAAAATTATCAGATTGGTAGACTGCTTGCTCTGTCCCAAGTAATAAGTACATTTTATTAACATATATTTGGCTAACAAAAATCTAAAACTAAAGGTAAAAATATTTACTTAAAATGAAAGTGAATATTTAATATGAATATGAATGTGAGTTTTGTTTCAATTGCACAAGCAAATTGAATGAAATGAAAGTGAGTTTTGTTTCAATTGCACAAGCAAAATTACATAAATACATACAATACCATATTGCAACTTGGAAACAGTGCTTTGGAGACAAATATGTTATGCCAAAAAATAAATCATATCCCTTTAGAAGAGATTTCCTTTACTCTTTTAAGTCTTTGATTATATAATTGGAAAATAATAGGTTAATTTGATTAAAATACTAAAGAAAAACTGCTTAAAATGTTCACCAAGTTTCTAGTCATTAACTTATGGATAAAAAACCTTGAAGTTGTTTTTGTATTTTTTCTTCCCAAATCACTGTAGAACTACTATAGTTTTTTTTCAATAGAAGTACTGAATAGAATGTTTTGGTCAAAACCTTTCCTTCCTTCTTTTCCTTACCTTCCCCTTCTCCTTTCTTCTCTCTCTCTCTCTTTCTCTCTCTCTCTCTGTCTCTCTCCCTCCTTCCTTTCCTTCCCTTCCCCCTCCCCTCCTCTTCCCTCCCTCCCTCCCTTCTTTCCTTCCTTCCTTCCTTGTCTCTCTCTCTCTCCTCTCTCTCTCACACACACACACATTCTTTAAAAATTTTTAAGAGTGGTAATTATTTTCTAAGGTAAGATTTAGATGTTTAGTGAGAAAGTTATACTTTTTATACTTCCTAGATATCAGCATAGATAAGAAACATTTACATTCAAGAATATGCTTGTTAAGCTAGGATTTGTAGCAAGTACAGTGAGTTATTGATGTTAAATAATTTAAGGGCTTCAATCCCTAGCTTATGGATTTCTCTGCCACATGAACCACATATCCATGTTCATGTTCTTGCTGAACTTTTTATAGTCAATTTTCCATGCACTTGATAGACGAATAATTTTTGAAGCTTGGAGAGGCACTTGGGCACAACAAAATACAAAGCATAAAAATGGGTGCTCCGGTTTTGCCTCAACTTTAATAATTTCCTTCCTCCCCTTCCCCTTCCCTTCCTCCTCCCTCCTTCCTCTCTCCCTCTGCTCCTTTTCCTTTCCCTTCTCTTCCTCTTTCTCTTCTAGTTTGGTAATCAGATAACCATAGAGTGTTGGTATAAATTTCCTCATTTCAAATCCTTGTTTCTCCACTTATAAATTATTTAAGTTATTTAACATCTTTAAGCCTTTGTTTCACCAACAGTAAAACGACTATTTTAACATTAGACATGACAAAAAGTTTTCATCTAAAGTTTCAAGTCTGAGAGACTCATAGTGACTTCCTGTATTGGGAGATTTTAAAGATACATTCGAACTGCATAGGACTGTAGGTCATAATCAACTATTTAATGTCTACTAGCAGATTGTGAGATTAGAATTAATATCCAGGCCCAAAGTATTTGCCATTTTTCATTTTAGAACCCAGGCCAAAGGGCTAAAAAAGAATCAAACAGGTTTAATTTTCTCAGTGTGGCTAGATAGTCTATTTTTACTAAATATATTTCAGGATAATTTTGTGGAATCGAATTCTTGATACTGGCATTTCTGTTTTTCTTACAGAAAATGTAACATTACATATCAAACCACTATCAATATTAAAGTGAAACATGTAAGTTTTAATGTGGATATTTTTAATATAAAGCATGATAAGAATTCATACAATAATATATGGTTTTGAATGATTAATTCATTTGACTTAGCAACTTTGAAAAGAAAATCAGTAATTTGGAGAGTATTGAAAAGCCTATTGCCTTGGGTGCTTTGCCCAGGATATTGAAATATATATATAATTCAATGAAATATAATAATATACCAAGATGAACTGAAATATAGATAACTTAAAGTTTGTTATTTCCAGAGAATAAGAATATGTAATGTTTAAAATATCATAACTTGAAGGAAGTGATTAGAATTTCAGAATGGTAGAACGGAAAGGAGCCTTAAGAACAGTGGTTCACAAAATTTGCTATACAGGAATCTGTCTTAGCAGCATTTAAAAGAAAAGCAAACAAAGACAGGTAATACACACAGACATCCAGTTTCAGTTGGTCTGAGGTTGTTCCCAAGTATCAAATGTATTAAAAGCACTCCAGATAATTATGTACCAACCTCCTGATTTGTGGATGGGGTAAAGAGGCCTACAAAGGGAAATGTATTTATGCATATTCACATATTTAGTGGCAGAATTGTGCCTAAATCCCATTTTCTTATTGATGCAGCTGCATTGCTCTTGCTTTTCAAGTGTGGAATATATAAATACCAAATATTTTCATAATTGTGTATCTATAGTAAACCTTGGTATAGCTATTAATTTGTGCTGTAACAGTAATACAACTGCTTGATAAAGCACATTATAGTAAATAAATGGTACTAATTGACAACTTATTTAAGCAAAAATAAAAAGTCATATCATACAGTTAAAGATAAATGCAATTAATGGAAATCAATCTTGATGTGACACATGTTATAACTATGTTCAAACTTGTAAAGTAATATGTATTTGTTAATCATGAAAATGTAGAGAATCTCAACAGGGAAATAGAGACTATAAAATATAACCAAATAGAAATTCTATGCCTAAAAAGATAATACCAGAAAAACAAGATAAGTTGGAGGTCACATTGGAGATGACTAAATAGTCAGTGAACTTGCACATAGACTATTAGAAATTATACAACCTGAAAAAGAGAAAGTAATAAAAACTTTTAAAAAAGAATGAGTTATCAGTGATCTCTAGGACAGTGTCAAATATCTAGTATTTGTGCAATTGAAACCCTAGAAGCAGAGAAGAGAGTGGATGGAAAAAATATTTAGAAAAATGGTGACTACATTTTTCTCACTTGGTGAAAACCATTAATTTATAGATTTCATATAAGCATTAAAGTACAAGCAGTGGAAAGACAAAATCACACCTAGGTACATCAAAGACAAATTGCTGAAAAAACAAAGATAAATGGAGAATTTAGAGGGCAGACCTTAAATACAAGGAAAGAGCAATACAAGTAACTTCTGATTTCCCATTGGAAATTTTATATCTTGTGAAATATCTTTCAAGAATAAAAATAAAATTAAGACATTTTAAGATAAATTAAAATGATGAAATTTGTTACCAGCAGACCTACAATATTAGAAATGCTAATGTTTTTCAGGCTGTAGAGAAACGATACCAATGTAAAGATAGGATGTTCCTGTTTATGAAGAATTGGTACCAGAAAGGGTAAATAAATGGGTTAATATAAATGATTATTTTTTCCTATTTATTTGAAATGCGTGTTATTTTAAACAAATATTATAACATATGGTGAGGTTAATAACACATGTAGATGTAATACATATAGCAGCCATAGCATAAAGTGGGAGGAGTTCAAGATTCTCACATTTATGTGAAAATGTATAATTTTAAAACTAATTACTTCAGGAAAACTTAGGACACAAACCATTAAAAATTAACTCCAGGCGGTATAACAAAGAGGTAAAAGATAATTAAAAAGGAATTATAAAAACTATTCAATGAACCTGAAAGTAGGTCAGAAATCAGTAACACAGGAACAAAAGACAGATAAACAGAAAACAATTCATAAAATGAGAGATGTAAATCCAACCATATCTACAAGTATTTAAATCCATACATATCTATAGTTACATTAAATTTAAATAAACTAATTATGATAATTAATAGTAATAATAGCCGATATGAGTGAAGAAAAGGAGACAGCAAGACTTCAATATATGTTGTTTAGAAGTGATGAAGTTTAATTTTAATTTTTGTTTTTTTTTTTACTTATTTTCTTCTTTTTTTTTTTTTTTTTTTGTACATGAAGTTCTTTGGTGGTGATTTCTGAGACTTTGGTGCACCCATCATCCAATCAGTGTACACTGTAACCAATGTGTAGTCTTCTATCCCTCACCCCGCTCCTACCCTTTCCCCCAAATTCCCAAAGTCCATTGCATCATTCTTATGCCTTTGCATCCTCATAGTCCTCATAACTTAGCTCCATTTATGAGTGAGAACATACAATGTTTGGTTTTCCATTCCTGAGTTACTTCACTTAGAATAACGGTCTCCAATTCCATCCAGGTTGCTACAAATGCCATTATTTCGTTCCTTTTTGTGACTGAGTAGTATTTCACAGTATGTATACAGCACATTTTCTTTATTCGCTTGTTGATTGATGGGCATTTTGGCTGGTTCCTTATTTTTGCAATTGCAGATTGTGCTGCTATAAACTTACTTGTGTAAGTATCTTTTTTTGTATAATGCCTTCTTTTCCTTTGGGTAGATACCCAGGAGTGGGACTGCTTGATCAAATGGTAGATCTACTATTAGTTCTTTAAAGAATCTTGACACTGCTTTTCATAGTGATTGTACTAGTTTACATTCCCACCAACAGAGTAAAAGTGTTCTCTTTTCACCACATCCACGCCAACATCTATTTTTTTTTTATTGTGGTCATTCTGGCAGGAATAAGATGGTATAACATTGTGGTTTTGATTTTAATTTATCTGGTAATTAGTGTGCATTTTTTCATATGTTTGTTGGCCATTTTGTGCATGTTCTTTTGAGAATTGTCTACTCATGCCATTAGGCCACTTTTTGATGGCATTATTTGTTTTTTTCTTGCTGATTTGTTAGAATTCCTTCCTTGTAGATTCTGGGTACTAGTCCTTTGTAGGATGCATAGTTTGCCAAGATTTTTCTCCCAATCTGTGGCTTTTCTTTTTACTCTGCTGATTATTTCTTTTGCTGTGCAGAAGCTTTTTAATGTAATTAGGTCCCATTTATTTATTTGTGTTTTTGTTGCATTTGCTTTTGGGTTCTTGGTCATAAATTTATCACCTAAGCCAACGTCTAGAAGAGTTTTTCTGACATTATCCTCTAGAATTTTTATGGTTTCAGGTCTTGTATTTAAGCCTTTGATCCATCTTCAGTTGATTTCTATATAAGGTGACAGATGAGGATCCAGTTTCATTCCTCAACATGTGGCTTGCCAATTATGCCAGCACCATTTGTTGAATAGGGTGTCCTTTTCCCACTTTATGTTTTTATATGTTTTGTCAAAGATCAGTTGGTTGTTAGTATTTAGGTTTATTTCTGGGTTCTCAATTCTGTTCCATTGGTCTATGTGCCTATCTTTATAACAGTACCATATCATTTTGGTAACTATAGCCTTATAGTATAGCTTAAAGTTGGTAATGTGATGACTCCAGATTTGTTCTTTTTCTTAGTATTGCTTTGATTATGAGATCTCTTTTTTGCTTCCATATGAATTTTAGAATTTTTTTTTCTAGTTCTGTCAAGAATGATGATGGTATTTTGATGGGAATTGCATTGAGTCTATAGGTTGCTTTTGACAGTACGATCATTTTCACAATACTGATTCTACTTACTCATGAGCATTGGATATTTTTCTATTTGTGTCATCCGTCAAACTTCAAGGAATGTCCCTTCTATGCTAATTTTGCTGAGTATTTTATTATAAAGGGATGCCAGATTTTGTCAAATGGTTTTTCTGCATCTATTGAGATGATCACACGATTTTAGTTTTAAATTCTGTATAGGTGATGTATTACATTTATTGACTTGTGTATGTTAAACCATCCCTGTGTCCCTGGTATAAAACCTACTTGACTGTGATTTATTATTTTTTGATACACTGTTAGATTGAGTTAGCTAGTATTATGTTGAGGATTTTTGCATCTATGTTCATCACGGATATTGATCTATAGTTTTCTCTTTTTTTGCTATGTCCTTTCCTGATTTTGATATTAGAATTATTCTAATTTCATAGAATGATTTAGAGAGGATGCTCTCTTTCACTATCTTTTGGAATAGTTTCAGTAGGATTGGTACCACCAAATCTTCTTTGAATGTCTGAAAGAATTCAGCTGTGAATGGCCCTGGACTTTTTTGTTGGCATTTTAAAAAATTACTGTTTCAATCTCACTACTTGTTATTGGTCTGTTCAGAGTTTTTCTTTTTAATGAAATTATAAGTTCACTGTCCCCGATGGAGTTGGAATGGCAGAGATCTCTTCAAGCTTAACTCTTTCTCTCATGGTATAGACTTTAATTTTTTCCTGGTGTTTTATTCACTGAGTTGATGATTCAGGCTTCAGGCCAATAAGGGAGGTATCCCTGGGTAGGCACTGTTTGTGGCTAAGGCAGGTGGGTAGATGTAACACTTAATGGTGGGCTGAGGTCCCAGCCTTGATGAGGGTGGCTGGGGAGCTTTCAATTAGATGTGCTGAGGTTGTATCAGGGTGAACAGTGGGAACTACATTAGCTCCCCTGCCGGATCAGCAGGAAAGCTATTTACTTCATAGACTCACTCTTGTCCTAGTGTTTCAGCTATTCAGATCAGACAGGCACCTCTTTTCATCTATCAGAAAGTTGATGTTCCAAGTAGGGGGAAATTGTGACTCTGCCCCTTGTGCAGGCCTGAATCTGGTGGGTACTTCTCCTGTGGAGCTGTGCTCACCCTGGATTGTTCCAGAGAGACTGTCTATAGGTGACTCCATGCTGCATTCCTGTGGGGGAAGCCCCAGATATGTCTACGATGGACTGCCAGGGGGATACAAGGACCCCTTTTCCAAGGCCCTTTTCCAAGCCCCTTTCCAAGGGGCTGTCTGCCTGTTGGGGTGTAGGTGCAGACTTTCCCTACTGCATCCAGCACTGCAATTGTGTCTCTGCTGTGAGAAACCACCCACCAGCAGAAAGATCTGGAACTTAAAGCCTGCTGTTCAGATTCTTTCTTCTCACAGGGTCATCGCTTGGTGTGGTGCTCCCCCCTTTCTCTAGGGATGAGGATTCCTGAGAGCTGAACAGCAGTGAATGTTGCTGCTCTTCTGGGTCTAGCCACCCAGAGGGGCTACCAGGCTTCAGGCTGTTTCTAGGGAATGTCTGCAAAGAGTCCAGTGACACGACCAGTCTTCAGGTCTCCCAGCTGTGGATACCAGCACCTGCTCTGGTGGAGGTGGCAGGGGAGTGACGTAGACTCTGTGAGAATCCTTGGGTTGTGGATAGGTTTAGTGTGCTGGCTTCTTCAAATGCTGGTTATGCTAGCAGTGAAGTTGTCATGTGGGCCAACTCAGGACCTCTAGTTAGCCAAAGTGTTGCAGGTGGTGGTATTAACTGTTGTTTACTCCTTCCTAGGAGCAGTGCTATTCTGTCGTGAGTTGTTGTGATGGCCTGAGTTGGTTGGCCTCCAGCTAGGAAGTGGTACTTTCAAGAGAGCCCCAGCTGTGGTATTAACAGTGGGATTTGAGCTTGCCCTAGTTGGTGAGGGCAAGTATTCTGGTTTCTCAAGCAGTGGGCAGGGCCATAAAGCCCCCAAGAGTTTATGTCTTGTGTTCTGCTACCAGAGTGAATAGAAATACACCATTAGGTGGAGGCAGGGTTTGGTGGGCCTGAGCTCAGATTGTTCTTGGGGAGGGCTTGCTGGGGCCACTGTGGGGGATGGGAAGGTGGTTCTTAGGCCAATGAGGTTATGTTCCAGAGGCATGTATGGTTGGCTCTGCTTAGCGGTATTGTTCACCAGGAAAGTGGGGGATAGCCAGTAGCAAAAGGCCTCCTCCAGTTCCCACACAGTTGGCAAGGCCAGTCTCACTCCCACAGTGTCCCACCAACAGTACAGAGTTTAGGTTCAGGCAGCCTGCACGCAGAAGTCAGAATTGCCTCAGGCCATAAGCTTCCCCACTGAGAAAGCAAGCCACACCCCTCCCCATCTACTCACAATGGCAAGGGCTCCTGCACTCATATCTGCAGCAGTTCCCATTTGCTCCCAAGATTCTGCTCAAGAAAGTTTGTGCTAAGTAGAAATTATCACAATATATATTAGAAGCTTCTTTTGCCCTTGACCCCTCCCTAATTCCGCTGGCTGCCTTCCCTGAGGGCTTCTGTGAGAAATAGTCAGGGATGGCTTCCCAGGGCTCCAGCTGGAGAATGGGAGGGCCTACAAGACTCTTACCATGGCTGTTTCTACTTTTATGTTTCACACAGCTCCCTAAATTCATTCCGGCTCCAGGTAAGGTGAAGTCCTTCTCTTGTGACCTGGATTTTTAGATTCCCCAGTGGGGATGTGTGTTTGGAGGCAGGGTTTTCACCTCTTACACTTTGTGAACTCACAGATTTTGCCTGTCTCAAGAAACAGGCATTTTGCAGTGGTGTGCCATTTCTGTCAAAAGATCCATGACTTCTTTCGGTTTTCTTAGTACATTCCTTTGCTGATTCTTGGAACAAAAGTTCACAGTGTGAATCTTCACACATTGTTTTGTCTGTTCAAGTGGGACATGAACATTATCTGCCTCTTCGTCTCCTACTCAAGAATTTTTTTAAACATTTTTAAAAGGCCACATTTTAAATAGTTCTATATTACATATGGAATACCCTTGATATACATATCTATAGGATATCCTCATTTGGCACAGCTTAAAATGTCTACTATTTGACCCTTTAACAAAAAGTTTTCTCAGACATGATATAAAGTTCTATTTTAAGAAGAAAGAAAACGAAGTACTAAGTAAACTCAAAGGGGAAGGAAGAAATTAATAAAGATGAGAGCAGAAATCTGTGAAATACAAAATGAAGAAACAAAGTCAAAAGCTGGCTCTTTGAAAAGATCAACAGAAGTCATAAACCCCTACTTAATCGAAAATATGACACTGCAAAAATTGCACATATGAGAAATTTACAAATGGATTGTATTAGAGACCCAACAGACATTAAAAGATTAAAAAGAGACTATCACGAACAACTTTATGGGAATAACTTCACCATTAAGACAGAATAAAATTCTTGGTAAAGTGCAACTTACTATAATTGACAGAAGATGGGATAGAAAAACTGAATGGTTCTATATTTGTTAAAACTTTGGAATCTGATACTAGAGGAAGTACACACACACTCACACAAAGAAAACTCTAGGGTCAGATGGTTTCATTGGTGAATTCTTTGAAAGATATCTCTAGTTTATATCTGTAGCTACATCCCTCTGTCATTCTTCTGCTACAATCACATTTCATGTATAGGGCTTCTGTTAGAGACTTGCTGCCTACACACTTGACATTTCTGTTTTGTACCCCGAAAAGAACCCCATGTATGACTCTCTCTCTCTTCTTGTTCCACTCTTAGGTTCTCTCTTCCCACAACAACACAGTGGAGACTTTCTGCTTTTCTATGTTATATGTCCTGCTCTCCTTGGTCCCAGGATGGCATGCATCCTGCTGTCTTCATGGAGACCCACATGGTGCTGATGAAACCTGAAGGGAAACAGGTCTGCACATAGGGTAGATTAAAAAAAAGTGACCTCCATCAAAGTGATTGTCTTTATACTTAGCTTTATTCTGTGGTTAGTAGTTAGATTGTTGAGGTGAAAGGCCAGCAGGGGTTAATAGGCCACATAAATGTGTGAATCAAGTTTGATATAAGTATACCAGACAATGATGGAGATTCTCATAGCTTGAGAATATATTCTTATGTAAGGGCATTTAATGTTTTCTTTCTTTCCCTTTTTTTTTTTTTTTTAAGCACTGCATACTTTTACTAAGACTGTTTGGCTGTCAGTTTTGCTACTGAATTAGTCACGTTATCTAAATTTTTGTCATTCGGAATTGTTCTATTTATTTAGTTTGGTGACATCAGCAAGATGGTGGAATGTGACTTTCCAGTAATCAGCCCCTCACAGAACATCAATACAGACGACTATCCACACTCAAAAATGCCTTCATAAGACCTAAGAAACCCAGGTGAGAGATATAGCACCTGGGTATAGTACAGAAATAAGAAAGATGTAAAGAAGAGGGTAAAAAGGACAGTTTTATGTGTTCTATATCACTCCTCCTCAAAACCCAAGTAGGACAGCATGGACAAAGATACTCCTATGTTGGAGAAAAAGAGGAAAGTGGGCATCAGACTTTGCCATGGACCCCAGAACCAGTCTGGCCCCAGTGAAACTTAGTGCCAGGCCTCCAGGCCCACATCAGCGGCCCCAGGCCCTAAGGCTCACTCCCTCAGATGTGGGTTCTAGGCCCAACCAAGTTTACAGACAAGCTCCAGGCATCCGGTCAGCACCCTTGAACCCAGCTTTCTGGCCCACTGTAGTGGCAGGCCAGCCCCAGTGACCCCAGGCTCCAGACTAGCTAGAGCCAGGACAAGAGCCCAGAAATAAATGCACACATTTATAGTCAATTGATCTTTGACAAAGGTGGCAAGAACACACAATGGAGAAGAAGAGTTTCTTCAATAAACCATGTTGGGAAAATTGAATATCCACACACAAAGAGTGAAATTGAACCCTCATCTCAAAGTATATAAAAAATCAACTCAAAATGCATTAAATACTTAAATACAAGGTCTGAAACTATAAAACAACTGGAAGGCAACATAGGGCAGAGCCTCTTGGCATTGGCATGGGCAATGAATTTTTTGATATGACCGCAAAAGTAGAGGCAACAAAAAGCAAAATACACAAATGGGATGGCACACAAACTCAAAAGCTTCTGCACAGAAAGGGAAACAATCAATAGAGTAAAGAGACAACCTACAGAAGAAAATATTTGTACAACTAATACCTGAAAAGGGATTGGTTAATATTCGATATCTATAAGGAACTCAAGCAACTTAATAAAAAAACAAATAACCTGATTTTAAAATGAGCAAAAGACTTAAATAGACATTTCTCAAAAGAAGACAAACAGATAGCCAACCAGATATATAGAAAAATTGTCAACATCATTAATCTTCATAGAAATGCAAACTAAAGCTGCAATGAGATATTACATGACACCTGTTAGAAAAGATTTTGTCAAAAAGATAAAAGATAAGTGTTGGAGAGGGTGTGAAAAAAAACAGAACTTTTGTACACTGTTGGTTGGGTTGTAAATTAGTACAGTCATTACAGAAAACAGTTTGAAGATTTCTCAAAAAATTAAAAATAGAACTACTGTATGATCCAGCAACTCTAATTCTGGTTATATATTCAAAGGAAGTCATATAAGTATGTTGAAGAGATATCCACATTCCTATGTTTATTACAAGCATTGTTCATAAGAGCCAAGATATGGAAGAACCTGAGTGCTCATGGGTGGATGAATAGATGAAGAAAATGTGGTGTATATACACAGTGGAATACTATTTAGCCTTAAAAATAAGAAGAAAATCCCATAATTTGCAACAGTATGGATAAACCTGGAAAACATATGTCAAGTGAAATAAACCAGATTATAAGGAAATGCCTAATTTCATATGTGGAATTAAAAGAAGTTGAATTCACAAAAGGAGAGAATAAAATGGTGGTTCCCAGGTGCTGGGGGTGAGTGGGAAATGGGGAGATGTTGGTCATAGGGTACAAAGTTTCTGTTAGGATTAATAAATTATGGAGGTCTGTTGTACAACATGATGACATATAGTTAATAATAACTAATACTTGAAACTTTCTGAAAAAGCAGATCTTAAATGTTCTCACCTCAAAAATAACAAGTGTGTGAGGTGATGGATATGTTAATTAGATTTATTTAATAATTTCACAATGTATCAAAACTTCAGATTGTACATCATAAATATATACAACTTTTATTTGGCAATTATACCTTAATAAAGCTGAGTAAAAAAATACAAATTTCTAAATGCGTTAATTTCCAAGAAGGGATAAAGACTCCCTGAGTCTAAGTCAGATAAAACTTCACAAAGCAAATAAAAACAACAAATGTGCAAAGTTAAAGAATGAGTCAAGAGATACATATAATAACAGAAAGATGATTAAAGTATATATTAACAACATTTGTTTAAGTTGTGACAGGTAACAAAACCTGGGACCACAAGATGTACTATTTCTTATTCCTAATGGCAACTTTCCTTGAATTAGGCAAGGCGATATTTATTAATTTATTTTCTCTATTTCGCTTTCATATGAAAAGGATTTAGATTGGCTAAAATTAAACAACTAAGGTAAGATAAAATAATTTTAGGAATAGATGAGACTTAAGGCTTGGAAAAAATATTGAAAAGGAAGTTAGTACTTTCTAGAAGGTAGCTGAGAGGATGTACATATTTCAATTTGGTAGAGGTAGAAATACAAAGAACAGAGTAAGTCCTCACAAAAAAAGAAACTGAGCAGAGGCTTTAATAATCACATTTAATTGCTATATTATATATGATCTGCATAAATTCTCTTCAAGTTATAAATTAGAATCCTTTTTGATAAAAATTGTATTAGAGAGATGACATTATTTGATCATAACCATACATCTAATCGGAGAAAGATCTAATTTAAAGGGGTCTAGTTGAATCAAAGGCACAAATTCTTTCCATTACACCTTTTCCATTAGGTAGATAAAGAGGCAGATGCAATTAATCAGATACAGAATTTTACAACTATTTTATTACTAAAAAATGACTATGATTTAAATTCCTGAGGATGAGATATTAACGAATCATGGGCTCTTTCACTGTGCAAAGCTCTCAAATATAATGTGTTAATATTACAAATAATAGCTCTAAAGTTGTTTGTTTTCATTTCTAGCAGTAACTTTCAGAGAGTTTATATTTCTAGAAATTATGTATGCCTGTAAATCTTATATTCCATGACCACATCTAGTCAGGAGAGAGATACTGCATCAAAGCTAATTGTTATATCCCTTACAGACATTAATGGCATTGCAGCCTAATGGCACTAAAGATGAGAATTTTGAAATCTTATAGCCTCAGGATATCAGAAATGATGTATGATACACCAGTCTTATAATACATTTTTATTTTTAATTTGGGGTTCAAAAAATAAAAAAATAAGCAAGAGTTCTGGCATTTGAAGGCAACTAGATTCTTATCCATTATTAATTCATATAAGAAAAATAGCTATGATGGCAAAGGCCAGATAGTTATACACAGGCTATAAATATAGATGAATAATTTATTTCTCTATTAATTTTGAATTTATAGCCAAACTGGTGAACTCTATTTTTTCTTTTCCTAGAAGGGCATACACCAGACAAAATACTGCACTGTCAACAGTCAAGAAAGACATAAACTACTCAGTAAGCAAAATGAGATTTACTATATGCATATTTATCTTATTTGAATGACCCTCTGTGTTCTCCTTATGGCTTACTAGAAGGTTTTGGAAAATTATGTCTTTTCAAAATATAACCTTAAATATGTCAAAGTATTTGCCTCTGCATTAGGCAGCACGAGATTTGAGAGCTACCTGAAGGCTCATGCACCCCCAAATATTGTCCTCCTTAACAAGTTATTGAGTCCTTAATTTAGCGTAATGTCTAATGAAATTCCTTATTACCATTCAAATGATTTTCCTGTAATTTTTAATCTCTCAGTCTAAGTCAGACAATAAAACTATTCATCGAAAGTTGGAATGTATTCAAGGAGGCCCTTGACTGTCTTTTCTGAGGTTATTTAATTTTGAGACTTTTGAAGAAGCTCATTCCAATGATAGGGTTATTAATACAACAAATGTTTACTGAACAGTTTCTGTAATCTAAAATGAAGAGGCCAATCTATTTGGTGTTCTCCCTGTTGCTCATTGAGGGCATGTGTGTACCAAACATAGACATGAGTAAGTACAATATCCACATTCAGCTTGTCTGAGGCAGACGATACATCACCTATGAAGAACTGCATAATGTTAAACAAACAAACAAACAAAATCAGGTTACTTCGTAGCTGTAGCTGCACAGGTGAATGGAAGTCTGCAGTGCCGTCCTCTGGGGTTGGCCCAGCCCAGAATTGGCACATTGAAATAATTGGGTTATTAACATCCAATATGGCTTAGCATATATACTGACCACTATTGTAAATGCTTGCTTCAGCTTTGAAATATGATTGTCTATTGCAGAAATCCAACTCACAATTCAAACATTTAAGGAATTATTATTATTATTATTATTAATTATTTACTATTGGGATACCCAAATTTCATCCAATCAAATAACAGAGCCCTCTTTACACCAAGGCAACATAGTCCTTGGCCACTCAACATTGGATCTGAGGAGTACTCTATGCCCCTTATTAATAGAAAATGCATGTGTTACTAGTGAGCTGTGTGGTGGACTCCGTGTCTAATGTTATTCATGCTCTGTACAGAGCCATCTCCTACACAAATATATCTGTGTCCTTCCAACAGTAGGAAAGGGAAGGTATCTGGAGTAATACAACCCCAGTTCCTTCCTACACTGTTCCTTTTTTTTTTTTTTTTTTTTTTTTTTTAACTCTCTGCTGTTACTCTTTGGAATGGTTGGGGAGATTGGATTTCACATGCCAAGTGGTGGTCATTGCTAGGTCATTGGTTGGCATTGGTGGCCATAACCGTTACTTCCTCTCTGTTCCATGAACTACTGGGCCTAGTCTAATGGCACTGTGTTGGTTGTCCTCACCCTGGTTAGGAAGCAAATAAGTATTTCTTGACTGCTATATGAGGTGTGGTGATGATGGACACCTGATAGTTCTTCACCTGGTGAAAAACTCCTGAAACCACACGATGCTAGGTTTGTAGAGAAGATAGTATGGAATTATCATTAAGGCTGCCAAAATTTCTCTGAGGTGTCTCACTAACTTACCCTCCCTCTGTAACCAGTTATATTTCTAGATGCAGCAATAGGAGGGCTGGTAGCCATCCCAACATATAACAATTTGCTTGACAATTCCCAGTCTTTTGGCACCACTCAGTACCAGCTGATGAAGTGGTCTACTGACTTGAGGTCAAGCTGGTTTAGCAGGACATTTCTTCTTCTTGCCAGTTAAAAAGTTTATTTGTTTACTGGAGGAAACTTAGAAATAATGCTGTAGTCTAGTTAAATTTTTGTCTACTACGTCACTACAGCTGCAAATGTGTGTCTTGTTCAGTTTCATGACTCCTGTGCCCACCAATGGGTAGGATAGCCACCATCTGGTATAGCTTGGAACAATCCGGGTTATTTTCCTTTTCCAGGCTGGTCAGTATGTCCCATTTTCCTGTTCTTCCTGTGTGGACAACTGGTCTTTTCCTGTCTGCTTTATCTCAATACGTTCTATATCTAGGACATATTCACCTTGTATTTGAGGTTTTTCAAGATTCTCCTCTAGATCCTTACAGGCACTCCTTGGCATGGATTCAAGGAAGCACTCTTGCCTCGTTGAGGGGGAAGCATAGTAGTAGACATGGTATTATACAACTTGGCTTGCATCTCATTAACATTTAGGGTGAGGAAGAGGTGTTAACTAAACTGACAGCAAAGATATAGAATGTGTCACCCACATTAGGTCAAATAGCCAGTGAACCTGCCCAAGATGAAGAGTTTCAGCTAATTAATCCAGGTTATTCTTAGCCTAGTAGGCTCAGGTAAGTTTGAGACTATAGAATTATTCTCAACTCTCTGTTGGCTGGCCAAGAAGGCATGGGTTCCATGGCAGTATGATATGGGCCCACATATGGTAGAATAATCAATTTCTCATATAAGAGAGCAGGGAGAATGGTTTTCAGTATTTCAGCACTCTGGGACCTATTTTCTTGGCTGGGTCATGGCTTTCTCAATCTCTGTCTTAGGAGAGGACTTCTAGTATAACTTACGGACTCTTCTGTATTTTAGTATCTCCACATGATTGTCACAAGTAGCCCTAGTGCCTTTATGGTTTGAAATTGCAGAGGTTGTTAACAATGGTTGTACAAAGCAATAGAGTATCTTTTAGAACGAGTATTGACTGAGAGGTGAGGAATACATTTTGAGACTTACCTTTTGCAAATTGCTACCTGAAAAAGAAGGGTAAATTTGGGAATTAAATTATTTTATTTAATTAATTAATTTACCCTGCTTCTCTAAAGCAGGGTAAATTTGGGAATTAAACTGATCAGACGTACCTTTTGTATAGCTTAGTGTTCAATTAATTATTTTGATAGAACACTGAGGTGGCAGAACAGAACTAGAGGTGGACAGAGTTTAACCATATCATTTAGTTAAAAACAAAAATTTTGGACTCATGCTCCTGGCCATGTAGAAGTATGTTTTTCCAACCTTGCAGTTTGTAAGTGCAACAGCCCAGGAGATTCATGTCTGGGTGCACTAGATTTTTGTCCTCTCTGCTCTAGAGTGCAACAGAGTATCTTCAAAACAAATACTTAATACTCCTGAATCCATCAGTTTACCCCAATGAAGACTTTAGACACCTGCTGAACAGGTGACACTTCTAGAAAACACAGTCTTAATTATGGGCAACTATATTTATTTTGAGATAAACAATAATTTATGAAGAGCAATTAGAACACTTTTTGAAAGAATTAGGAACATAGTTTCATAATTGAAATCTAGTTGATTCATTTACCATAACTCTTTAACAAGAATTGTTTCTTTATAATTTTTTTAAGAATTCTTATTCCTGTCTAATGAACATATGAATAATCCCCCAAAAGAATTCCAGGAAACTGATGCAGTTGAGGTACAGAACAATGAGCAATTAAGGTGGAAGTCTGTTTACCTTTGTATTATTAAAAAGGATAAGAATTGTCTTTTTGAGAAAATGTTTAATTGTTGTTAATTTAGTCTGTTTTTTAAAAAAAAATTCTTGCAAATGGCTCACAATAGAAAAACCTAACTTTCATAAACTCCACCCAAAAATTTCCCTTGCTACCTGTGATTCTGCAAAAAAATGAAGTGAGGAAATAGCAAAAGGAACCCATTCTATGAAAAAAAGCCCAGTGTCATTCAGATGGGTGTTAACAGAAGAACACAGAGAAGCAAATAATTCACCAGTAAAAATAGGATTCCAAGTGAAAAAGGCATCAAGTGTCCACCCCGAACCTATTATTTAAATTTCTCACTAATTCACACAAACATTGATGAAACATGATAGAGTTGATATTTGTAATCATTTTAAAAGTGTTTTCAATCAATTTTTTAAATTCCACGAAATGCATAATAGAAAAAAATAGGAATGGAACATAAACTATCAATTCAAGAAGAAATGTAAATGACAAAAATTATTAGGAAAATGCTCAATATCATACATATACAATGTAATAAACAATAAAACAAGAATGAAGTACAATGCTTTCATGAAATTGGCAAATAGGCAAAAAACATATCAGTTGTGGGAGAGAGAATAATGACAGGTATATTCATCCACAGCAAGTGCCATGTAAACTAGAAAAACCTTTTATATGCTAATAATATAAAATTCTTAATGTTTAAGATTGATTATCTTAGAAATTTGACTAAGTAATTTTACTTTTCTAAATTTATTCCACTAAGAAATTTGGTCAAGTATTCAATTAAAAGATATATAATAGTATGATTATAATATTGGAAATCATAAACCAATATTAAAAAAGGAAGTTGATAGATATCAACATGGAATTAATCCTTCTTGTAAAATTGTGGTTTTCAAAAGAAAGGTTATGGCTTATAAAAATGCTTATGCCACATTAAATATGGAACATAGATTATAACATTGTATACATAACATTATTCCAATTTTCTTAAAAATGTAGATGTGTCAGAAAGGAAATTGAAAATATGAAAAGTAGGTTTAAGGGTTGGGATTATGTCTGTATTCTGTGTCTGTTATTTTCATAGTTTAAAGATTATAATGAGCATATGTTAGTTTCATAATAAGAAATAAAATGAGAAAAAAATAAGTAAAAACAGGTACTTGATATTAGTTGAAACTACTTCCCGATCTCATGGTTTCTTTGGGTCTTGTGGGTGGGTTTCAGGCAGGGAGAGGAGATTTTATGAAGGAAAGGGGGCATGAACCTAGAAAGAGGAAGAAATGGATGTTTCCACATCTGGTTTGGGATTAACAGAGGAGCAGATAAAATCGAGCTTCCGTTTATATCTAGTAAGGGTGTCAGGTTACTCAGATCAGTACTAAATGACTCTTAAGAACTATATAAAATTTCTTAGACTCCTTACAGTTCCAATTATTTCCCTCTATAAATTTTCCATGGTTTTCATCTTTAAAGTGAGCAAAGTTTATACTTATCTTTTTGGTGTTTTTGAAGACAGGAATATTCAAAGGACACAAAGCTGAATCTTTGAGATAGAAAAAATTAATCCTGAATTTTACTTCCTTCTCTCATTCAAGGCTATGAAGTTTTGTGCAGCAGAGAGTAATGTGTATACATAGTTGCTCCTGTGTAAAAGTCTTGGTGCTCTTTCAGGAGTTTTTTTCCTGTACCCATGCTTTAGAAGTATCTTAAATTTAACAAGATATGTGTAATCTTATCAGCATGAGCCCCTGTCTGAGGGGTTCTTTGGCCACAATACATTGGCACAAGTAGGAGTTGAATATTTATGATCCACTTGCTTGTATATTTCTGGGAATAGGATTCCAAAAGCATAGGGACAGAATTGGTGGCAACTGTTTTAAATTTCAAAAGAAGAGAGAACCAAGTGTGTGGGGACCTAGTCTGAGTGTGGGGAAAAGACTGGGATTTAGCAAAGAGGAGACATTTGTAGTTCCTTACACTGTGCTCTCAACAGATCAAGATTTTGTGGGTCCTGCACCTTATAAAATTTGGAAACCCTCTTTAAATAAAAGAATATAAATTATGAATACAAAATTAGATAAGAAAGTTGATACTTATTTTGAAAAAGCAAAGAAATCACAATAATCGACAAATTTTCAAAGACTGACAAACAATAAATCCATCACAAAATAAAAAACATTTTTATTAACTACTTTTACACCTTAAAAATGCCTTTTTTTGGTAATACTTTTGTCTGTTTTCTCTTTGAACTCAAAGGTTTATAACACTATTTAGTCTGGGGAAAACAGACTCATCTATCATAATTGTTCAAAAACTTCTTTCTTATTGATAAAATTTAGAAAAATTTTAGTTTCAAAACTTATCATTGGCAATGCTCTAAAGGTTTTAAGATGATTGTCAAAGTTTGGAAAACTTTTATTGAGTTTCTTTCCTATATAAACTGTTATGATTTACTAATTGGTTCCTGTATTACTACAGATTTGTGTGTTACAAATATGGGGATTTTAATAAATTGTACTTTGCATTATTCCCATCAATAAAGGAAAACTGGAAAGTGTGTTCATAATTATGTAAGCTAAATTACCAAGTTTATTCACAATAAGAGAGAACTTCTGTTTGAACTAGTCTTTGGTGAGAACCAGTCTTCTATTTAAAATCTTACATAAATGATGGCTAGAAGAGTTTTCTTCAGACTAAATTTGGGCTCCACACATTTCAATCCATCTTTCTCCGCTACGCCAGTGTACTTCTGGTGCTGGGTATCACAGGCTGTATTCACATTGTAATATCATTCTAGACCTGGATCTTCATGACACAACCTGGTGAATTAGCACAGCAAGCAGAAAGAATATTCCTGGATTCCATTTCTATACCAGATAGCAATACTAACCCAAATTAAATATGTCTCTACCAAACATATTCTGGCTATTTCAGGGGAAGAAAAGGTGTAATAGAAATGATGCTAGGAATAGAATTTTTACCTGTAGCTAGACTATTCTAACTCTTTCAAAGTTTATGAAAAACATATGACCATGTTAACGCAATGCTAGGGCCCTTCTAATGGCCTTGGAAGGGGGTACTTCAGTTGAGGGGATCCGAGCGCTAAGCTTCATTAGCTTTCCGTTAAATAGACTCCTGTATCCTATAATCACATTTTAGATAAAGGAAACTTAAGGAAGCTCAATGCCCTATACCTTGGATAAAGAGTACGGCCAGAACAAAGGCATGCCTGTAGTTTTCAAATAAGAATCCAAAATGACTGTGAAGGGTGTCAGATATTAAAAAGCCAATTAGTATGATGGCAGTGATAATGAAAACTCTTAATGAAGTACACAAAATGGAAATCTACATGTCTTTTCTCAGAAATATAGTTACACTACAAATCATTAAATATTTAAAAAATCAATTTAGTTCATTTATGACTTCATTCATTTTCAGCACAGTTCCTTTTCAAAAACATAAAGCCATTCAAGAAATGATTCACACTATTATTAAATAATATTAAGTATCAGCCTAAGCTTTATATGACCAGCTTTCAGACTTTTTTTAATAAGGAAGTTTAATGTATGCTTCTTAATTCCTTCCTAAGTAACTTTTAAAATAGTTTCAGCTGATTGTTTAATAAGATATCTTAAATGCTTCTCAAGGATACTGTCTTTTCTGTAGTTTCGTTATATTCATGTGTGACTTCGTCTAAAAATATTTCTAGTTCCAAAGCTACTGTATACTTATGAGGTTAAATTTTTGTCTGGAATTGGTAAAAAAAAAGAATCAATGCATTAGAGGTTAGAAAGGAACTTGTAAAGTTCGTTAACCATACGAATCTGCTTTTGGTCACATTCACATGATGCCAGATAAAATCCACATTAATTTTAACCACCTGAGAAGAGGACTCCATTTTTTTTTTCTTACTCCCTATACTGTCTTTTATTATGTTCCTCCTATGTGCCAGTTACTGTGGTTGTCAAAAATCAACAGAACTCTGTTAGGTTATTAAGTCATTGTGAGCTGGACAATCCTACAATCCTTTATTCACTTTGGCATTCCTGGAGCCTAGTACAGGGTCTTATAATCAGATATCCTTTACATGTGTTGTTGGAGTAATGAAGCTCATTCCTATTAGAAGGTGGTTTCAAATTTCCTCTTGGAAGAGACTGTCTTTGTTTAGTAAAATAAGTTAAAGCACAACTGTGACAGTGAGTGGTAGTTCTAAGGAGAGAGCCAGAAGGAAGCCAGGAAGCTACACAGAATGCAGTGCTCTGTGTAAAAAGAGAACAAACATTTTGGGGGTGGAGGGGGCTTAAATTGGGGAGAAAAAAAATTAAATCAAGGAAGAGAGGACACAACAATGAAACAGAAGGTTGGACTTGACTGAAGAGATGACTAGTTGGATTTCCATGGAGGTAGTGGGAAAGGTCTAGGGTCTCTGAAGAATTAGTTATATAAAACATTCATGTGTCGAAATTTGAAGTAAAGCCATTTAACATTCCCCTATACCAATTGTTTTGCAAAGTGGCTGCATATGGACTTGAAACAGTGCGGTTTGAGGAGTAATGGTGTAAGATCATTGTTCAGTGTTACAAATGGGCAGCACGAATGGGAGGGAAAGGAAGAAAAGAGATGGAGAATTCAGTGAAAAGAGAAAATCAGAAGAGAAGTTACTAAGACAAACAAATTCTTCCCCCACTTGAAAAATCCTTAGCAGGAGATGTTGACTTTCCTTTTTCATGTAGGATCAACCAGTTTTATTTAAGTTGACAAGGACAGGTTGATTCCAACAAACTGGAGGACTTGAAGATACTGCATGCTTTGAAATAGGGGTTAGAAATGATTTGAATTAATTGAACTGGGGATATTGTCTCTCCCTTGAAAGCACTTGAAGACTAATGATTGAAGATGCTCATGGGCAGTTTGATAAATTCTGCAATAGAAGTATGATCAACATGCAATGCAAACACAGACAGAAAGAGGGCTGTTACACTTTACCAACTGAGGAGGAATATCAGGAGGATGACACAGAAGAAGTAATACATGAGTGAAGGTCTAGAAGGATAATGCAGAATTTCTCAGGAAGAAAAATGGGGAAGGGCATTTTGGGAATAGGAAATAGATAATGCAAATTCATGGAAATATAAAAGAACAAGTTGTATTAGGGAACTGAGAGCAGAGAAAAGAACGGAGGACAACAAGCAAGAAGACAAAGACTTTGGGGAAATGATTAACTATAATTGTCTGCACTCAATTGGAAAGGTGAAATTCCTATTATTTTCATATCTTGTTTGTTTTCTTTTCCTGAAAAGGCATTAGATAAATCTTTTGCAATATATTTTGTGATCTGACCCAATTTGCATGTTTCTTTTCAAGGCTTTGCCTGTTTTATATCAATATTTCATTCACAAAAAGACACAATGACAGATTATTTTTACCTGTCCATCCATTCCTGGAGCTACAGGCAGATCTATATTCCACTTTCTGCTCTAACAAATGAAATAAAGATACAGTGAAACAGTATATGTGAAGAATGTTACAGAAAATCTATAATTCTGATAAAACCTCTAGGTTTAGCAGAAATCAGCCAATTGAGAGTTTTCATTTTGTTGTTTTTTTTTCTGGCAAAATCTAAATTATTTATTGTAACACTAGGACAAACCTCAAACAAAGTGAATAAAACAATGTAGGAAACGTTATTGAATTTTGTCTAGCTAGCCAGGTTTAAAATATAAGTTTTATGTTCCTCTACCAAGTGATTCTGAGATACACTGGAATGTACACATTCTTAACACATTTTTGGAAATAGTGAATCACAGATTTCATCTGTGCGTTCAAAATCAAATTGATTCTTAAAGACTCATCTCCACTACAGCCTCTTCTGTAAAGGGCTTTCTGGTTCTATTCTACTTCATGTGGTTCTGTGTGGCTGACCAGAAACATAGCTTTAATTGACAGGATGGAGATTCTAGGAATTTTTGTTAGAAGCTGAAAAGCCTTCTAGGAGATGACCAGTTCAAAGGTAAGAGAGCAAGAAGTTACAGAAATTTGGTCTGAGTCATTGGACCAGCCAGTATTGGATGAGAAAAAACAGAATGCATAATTATCCATTTACATGGATTTGTAAGTGAAACATAGGGTGAGAAAGATTAAAACACTGGAGGGAGCTAGAGCAGAGGAGGAAGAATATGAGAGTGCATTTTTTAACAGTATCTATACTAAGCCTTCAATAATAATAATAAACCCACAATTCAAATATTATTGTGTCCTATATCCAGTAACAAGGGGCTCAGAGCTAATGCTAATAGGCAGTAATGCCTCTTTCTGCCATCATTAGAAATGTGGAACCCTTTGCACACTTTTCTTTCTTTTCTTTGTCTCCCTCCTTCCATCCTTTTCTCCTTCCATTCTTTTCTCTCCTTCCTTCCTTCCTTCCTTCTTTCCCTCCTTCCCTCCCTCTATCCCTCACTCCCTCCCTCCTTCTCCCCTCCCTCCTTCTCCCCTCCCTTCTTCTCCCCTCCCTTCTTCTCCCCTCCCTTCCTTTATTCTTTCTTCTTGTCTTAATTTCTTTAGTGCTGCTATAAAGGAATACCTGAGACTGGGTAGTTTATAAAGAAAAGGGTTTATTTGTCTTACGGTTTTGCAAGCTGTACAAGAAGCATGGCACCAGTATCTGCTTCTGGTGAAAGCCTCAGGCTTCTTCCACTCATGGTAGAAGGCAAAGGGGAGCAGGTGCATGCAGAGATCACATGGCAAGAGAGAGAGCAAGGGAGGCAGTGCCAGGCTCTTCTTAATTACCAGCACTCAGGGGAACTCTCCTGGTAATGAAAGTTCCACCTCCCAGGGAGGGCATTAATCTATTCATGAGGGATTCATTCCTATGACCCAAAAGCCTCCCATTAGGCCCCACCTCCAACATTGAGGATCAAGTTTCAACATGAGGTTCCCTGGGACAAACATCCAACTATAGCATCTTCCTCTCTCTCTCTCTTTCATGATGAAAGTAACGGAAACTCTATTTGAATTAGCTTGGAAAATCAGAGGAATTTATGGGAAAAATACTAATTTATCTCAGTGAAAGGTTAAGTAACTGTAGGGAAGGGCAATTGAAGCTAGACATTAGATATACCTCTTATTAAGGAAGTGAATGATGTCAGGGATCTTTCTAGATCCCTTCTGTCTTCTCTTTCTCTGTTCTGACTTAATTCTCTCATGATGCAAATTGGAAGTCTTCCACATGGCAAACAATATGGTTTTAAAAAATCTCCAGGGCCTCATCACCTGTTTTTCAGGAAAAACTGACCGTTGCTTAATCTAGGGTCAAGTTATAGTAGCTTGCATGGATTTGTAAGTGAAACCTAGGGTGAGAAAGATTAAAACCCAAACTAACTCTAGTAGCGGGTTAGTTTGAGTTAGGTATCCAGCATCAAGCAAAAGATGTAGATGGAGGATGGAGAGGTAGGGATGCTTTTAAGAATATCTAACCTTTCAGAACTCATATTTAGTGCTTTGGTCAGACAGAGCATGTGTTTGCAGAAGATAGGCAGTATTCCAAAAAGAAAAAGAAAAGATCAAGGGGAGACATAAGAACCGACATATACTAAAGCAAGTACATAGCTGTGCCATCTTTAGCATCAACACAGATATTCTTAACCTCTGTCATTGGCTTAACACAAACACTTAGGACTTTTGTTGGCATTGGCATCAGTGGGAGCCAGCAGACATCAATAGCAGCATTCAGACTTTTAAAATCGTTATTGACAGGGAACAGCATCATAGTGAGCTAGAGTAGAGGAGGAGGAAAACAGAACATGCTATTTAGGTAGACAAGATGACTGGCTTGTTTACTAAAGTATTAAGGGTAAGTATTTGAGTGTGGATTAAGTTCCTATAAAGCAAATGATGATGAAACCAAATAGTTTTGGTAAGATGTCCTTATTTATACTTTAGGTTGCCATGATCAGGGAAATATGGACTTTGTATGTTTATAAGCTATGTAACTGTCCGTTTTATCAGATGTTGATCCTAGCATTGTGCATGGATGCTCAATAAAAGGAATATCATGCTGAATTATGTTATGAATTGCATCTGCCTCAAAATTGTATATTTCTTACATATTCATCTTCTGTGTATGCCTTTTCAAAGTAATTTATTTAGTTGTAGAGTGAAGTCATGGATTGTGACCATTTAAAACATGAATACATAGCAATAAAGAAATACTGACTGAAGGAATTAGTCAACTGATTATGGGTGTCTAACATGTCATAAAATTATCAGGTGCAAACACATCACCTATGGTGCTGGAAGGAGAAATCACTATAGCAGAGAATAAAGATGAAATCAGCATTTGGGAATTAAGACGTTTATATCCATGAGTCCGTATTCATCACGACCCACTTTGGAAGCCTGGCCACTAGATTGGGCAGCACCTTGGAAAGGAATATGTCTGGGTAAGGCAAAGCATATGGTCCTCAAGAGGGAACTAGAGGACTAGGCAGTACTTAGCTGAGGGTTAGGAGGAAGGCCTAGAGCAGAAGATGAGTCTTATGAATTAAAACAACCAAATGAAAAGGAGAAAGCTTTGACTTAAAGGGCCAATAGATTCTCAGGGGATATCCACCGGGACATTAAACCCGAATTTCATTGTTAGAGAAGTTATCTCAAAAAGCAACGTGGTAAGCCAGCAACCTTGGCTGACAAAATAAATTTTAACTCTCAGTAGGTGTAAGATTTAAGCCACACTGGGCCAGACCAGGAGGGAGGTGGTGAGAATGTGAGAATACTGATCTATTTCTTATATATGTCAGGATTAGCACGGAATCACCAATAGGTTTAGCTGTAAGGAACTAACACAGCTGCAGATGAAAACAAGGCAAGATTGACAGACAACATTTTGAACTGAAAGTAAGTTGTCATTTAATGCTGTACTCTCCTTCTTAAATTTTAAGTGCTTAACTGGAATGAATGAAAATATTGCTCAATAACCATTTAATGTGATTAGATTTCAGAAGATGCACATTATCTAATTCTATTGGGATATGTGCATGCCATTTTAAGAAACAAATTTTGATCTATGACTCTTTTACGGAATGTGGTTCCAGGAGATCAGAGTTTACTATCCCCTGGAGTAAATAGTTGCTGGTTTCAGCACTTTAGTGTTGTCTTGGAATCATGCAACCAGAAGGACTCAGAAATATGTAGTGCCCTTTGTGGGCAGCTCTTGTTGGTATGGTACAAGAGTTGTATTCAATCACTTTGTCAGAACAATGACAGCTGTGAGAAGGAGCCCATAAAGCTATTCATTAAACTCTGAAACAGCTAGCACTTTACTTGTCTGGAGTTATTTACTAGTGGTTGATGATGACACAGCTGAGTGAGGGAGAAACTTATGAGGCTTCTTGACTCTCTTTTTGGTGAGAAGGTCATTTTGAAAAGGAGAATTGTAAGGTATTTAGTACATCTGAATCTCCAAATATAGCCTTTTATTAATACGGTAAAACACCACCAAAAATAGGGAAAAGTGTTTTTTAGAAGGAACGTAGGCTGTGATGATATAAAAATTTGAATTTAGTATCACTCACCATGCAATCAGAAAAGCAGAACTACTAGAATATAAAAATAATTGCAATACTTTGAGAAGAACTAATAGAAGCACATCTTAAACTCTGCTTCTAATTAGATGGAAATCTTTAACTAAAGAATTTATCATCTTTATAGGCAGTCATCATCTGTAAATACTGAGATTTGGCAAGGTATTTTGGTTTCTTTTTAATGTTTGTTCTGTTAAATATGTGATTCTCCATGTATATTAATTTTATCTTTACATGAGGATTTTGAAATCCCTGTAGGTAAGGAACCCTGACCAATTCTTCTTTTAAATCTTCTTCAGAATATAAAAAATTCAGCAGACTATCTTTGAAAAGCCTTGAATAGAGTTTTCTAGAAGAAAAATTGGTGGATAACCCAACTCTCAGATAGATTATTATGCCATAATTTTGTAGTCAATAATATTTGATTAAATATAATGACCTTTAAATATATTCTATACAGCTATAGTATAGATAGCTTGGAGAAGCCTGCATCTGTTGCCAGTCTTGAAATCCATGAAAACATTACACACGGAAACTTGAGTTCAAGTCCAATGCAGGTTGAATTCCTGTTTTTAAATATATGAAATGTATGACCCTAGCTTCTAAGAGTTTTAATTAAAAAAACTATCATATCTTCCAAATTTAGTTTCAGCTAGTAAGAGTAAAATATTGTGTACTTCTTTTAGCTGATAGCCATCTGCTACAGAAGCATTCAAATGTCAGCTCATCAGAATTTAAAAGGACTTCCTGAACAGAAGTTCACTGAAATTTAAGAAACTTTAATGGAACTTCTGTTGTGAAATGATACTGTCTTGACTTTAGGCTAATCCCCAAAACACATCTACAAATCCATCTCCCAAAATGTCTCCTACAGAGAAAGAGCTGGGCTGGTTTTACAATTTTTATGGCAAAGGTTAAAATAAGTAATTTCCACAACAGCTGTTGACATATAGTCTATCTTTGGAGGCTGCTTTCCCTAGAGAATTTTATTTCTTCAAATGTCATAATTAGAATTTAATCTCCAGTGACTACTCAAGGAAATCTGGCAGCAGGATGCAGTATGGGTCACGTTTTAATTATGAATGCATCTCTCCCATCTGAAGGGCCAGGAGCTTTTTTGCTAGTCATGTCACGGAAACTCCTATGCACTGTGAATAATTAAGTATGTTTTTCAGTGGATAGCAGTTGTTTCCTTAAAATTCAGCAAGATTTATCAGAGCATGAACAGATTTCTTGTCCCACCAAAATCTGATGGGGTGCAAAGAAGTCGATTTCCAGGCAATTAGAGCAGTGAGTTGTGTTCATTCACACGCTGGCATTGTCTATGACAGATGTGTATCAATAGCAGCGTGTTTTCATGCATTCATTTATTAATTTCCTTTCTTTTATTAAACAAACCTTTATTGAGTATATACTTCCCTGAACTTACAGTTGGGGAAACAAAGTAGAACAACACTGTCTTTTCCATAAGAGAGACATACCTGAATCTGGTCAGAAATGATCATTAAATGAGTGATAAGGAGAGTCACATACATGGTGCTTTGGAAACACCAAGAAAGAAGCAACTAATTCTGCTTGAAAAGATCAGGAATGACATGACAGGGGAGGTGAACACTCAACTGAGCTGTAAATAATAATGAGCAGGAAGGAATTTGTTATGACAAGGAAGGGGAGGGAATTCCTGACAAAGGGAACTACATCTGTAAAAACAAGGATATTTGAAGGCTCTTGTAGTTGGTGCAGTGAGGATAAAAAGTAGAGTGTTTTTGGAGAAGTAGTACAATATGGGCATACAATACAGGGTCAGGGGTTATTTTAATGCCAGCAGAAATGTAAATACTATGGGCAAGAAATTTGTCGTCACAAATAAACAACATGACACTGGTCCTCTCAGTCCTCAGAACAGCCAGACAGGATTTTTGAATAGCTTTGTCTCTTTATCCCACTTATCTGAGAATATCTATCATTTTCTAATTTTTTTTGTGAAGAAAAAGTGGTATGACCATACAATGAACTACTACTTAGTAACAATGGCAAAGAAAATGTACTATTGAAAAATCCAAGAAAATGAATGAATTTCAAAAGAATTTTCCTAAGTGAAAGCCAGAAAGAAAAGACTATATAATGTATGATTATATTTATATGAAATTTCAGAAAACTCAAGACTATGGTGATGGAAAGCAGGCTGGTAGATGCTAGGGTTCAGGGTTTGGGCAGAGAATATTGACAAAAGTGGGGCATGAAGGATTTTTTTTGGATAATGGAAATGTTCTGTATCAAGATTGTGGTGGTGGCTACAAGACTATGAGCAATTCTCAGAACTCATCAAATTATTTACTTAAAATTGGTAAATTTTATCGTTTATAAATTATAGTTCAATAAAGCTGATGACAAAGGTGAGCCATATCAGAAACTTTGAGTTGGGATTAGTTCGCTTCACAGGTGCCAAGGAAACAATAACCTTGACAATAAAAACCTTAAGGATGAGGCTACTGAACTGACTTCCTCAAGTATTTGGAGATAAAGAACCACATTAGCTGACACTGAGCAGAATAAGAAATTAAAGTCTAAAGAGTGATTTTTCCAGTAAAACATAATTTGGGGACTTTAAGAATGCTTGAGTCCAAATTACAAGTACAATAACAAAATTGAGCACTTCTTATCTGTCGGCCATGTCTTTAAATGGTTTACATATATAATTTATTTAGTTCTCATGACAACCTTGCAAGTCTCATTGTCACCCTCACTTTTCAGGTTAGAAAACTGAGGCACAGGGATGTTAATTTACTTGTTCAGGATCATAAACCTAGTAAGTGTAAGAACTGGGATTTGATGTCAGGTAGTCTGGTTCAGAGCCTATACACTTAAGCACAAAGGCATTATATTTGAATTTAAATTTCATTATAGGAGGAGTTTATATTCAACCCTGGGCATCTTGATGATGTTGCACTTTATTACTGAAGTATATTAATATTGTTATTTTATGTCATTGCAGAGTCCCTCATGATCTATATAAGACAATGTGGCTGCAGGTGATTAGAACAGGGAATACACTTTCAATTTTAAATAGAGTGTGACATTGGAGTTAACTAATTAAGTACACTGTTCTTATGCATTTCAGTGCCTTCTGGAGGGCAAAATTGGTACTGACTATCAGAGGTACCAATAGTTGATATTAGTGAGGTGGCTACATGAAGATAGAAATGAGACTTCCTTTACCCTGCTAAGAAGGATAGCCACAGACATGTATGATCATAGGTTTAATGAATAAGCTCAATGGATTAGATGAATAAAAATCACTGGAGAGTATTAAGATGATCTACTAAAATGTATTACATATGTTTCCATACACAGAGATCTCCATTTACAATGCTGGTTTAGAGTAAGCTATTAGGTGACATTATTATCGGTCTGACATATTGGGTGACATTATTGGTCTACATTCTGAACTGAGTGAAGATAATGTAGTAGCACATTTGTAAGCACACAGAATCTTGCCTATTTCATTCTTTATTTTGCACCAGTATAAATAAGAAATCCTAAGTAGTTGCATCTGTGCTGAAAACTAAACAGTCCCTTGGTTAGGGTCTCCCAAAGTCTAAGCTGGGAGAGACAAAACAGAGAGCATTAGCAAGCCAATCTGTTCACTTTCTTTAGTTAACACTAATCTAGTCTTTATCTGGTAACAATAAACAAACAAACAAACAAACAAAAAAAGCAAAAAACCCCAAACTCCTATTTGACATCCTTTATCTCAATCCTGTGTCTACTGATTGGTTCGGATCTTAGCAGGCAAAGAGAGAAGTGTTATTAGTAGACTTGAACAAGAACAGCAATGCTGATTTCATGATTATTTTTTGATTTCCAGTAAAGGTGGAAGGCAGAGGGCAATGTTGGGAATAAGGGCAATATGAGGATCAGGACAACAAAGGAAAGAAAAATAGAGCAGAATAAATCTCTCATATAACGCATTCTTCATCCATGTTATGTAACCCTCTTCTGCTCTTCCCCCTACCATGGTCAGCACATACATACATGTCATCTCCACCACACCCAATAATAGCAACCAAACCAAGAACTTTTCTCTCCCAATAATTTTTCCAGTTTTTTATGTTTGTCTTGTCAAATCCCAGTGCCCGAAGATCACCAAGAACATAATTGTAATCAAACAAATTTAGTTGTATTAACTCACTGCAGCAAGAAAAACTGCATCCTATGGCGAAAATAATCTCAGTGAGATGGAATTGTTATAGGGTTTGGGTTTGCACTGCGTGATCCGTGTGTCTGTCCCTGATTGTGTTGTCAGAAAATGAGCGCTATTTGTTGACTGAATACATTAATAATGTTAATTTAAGAGGTAGCCAGAATTAAGTAAGACTATTATTGATGAGAGACCATTAGTTGCTCAGAAGGGAATGTGGTTGCATAGTGTCCTTGGTTTTGTCTTGTTCCATCAGGGTTACATATTAATCTTATCTGATGTAGATATTCTGTGAAATTGTTCATGTTCAGCAAGGAACACAACCTAGCTATTGGCTGCCAGGCCAGCTAACACTTGTCAGCTGTCAAAGATTGTTATTTTTTCTCCTTTCCTCCCTCTGCCCCCCCGCCCCCTAGTTTCTTATAGTCATCAATTTCTCTTTCCATACTGACAAAGCTTGAAAGTTTGTTCTCAGGGGAGAAAAAATGGGAGCTTGTGTTTGTTATAGACTTATCATTCATTACTGAATTTTAGAGCAGAAATCCTGAAAGAAAGAGGAAAAAAGGTTACCTTTTAAGAAACCACTTACATGTAAAAATGGAGGTGTATTAGCTGTGTATGTGCATGGGACTATAATTTATTGGAGGTACAAACCCATCCATAAAAATGTTTATAGCTGCATTATGGTTACAGTCACTAATGAGACTGAGTTATTAGAGATATGCAAAGATATTAACAAAGTTTTGGTGATAGTTTTGTTTATGTTAACTTGGATTTAATTATGCTTTAAAGACATAAAAATAATTCAAGAAAGGTTATTTAAAAGATATCAGTAGATTGAAGTATTTTAATATACTTTTTCATAGATGGAATATTAATAGTTGAGAAAAGTGTTATATTTCAAGCATAATGTAGCTAAGACTCAAATGAAAATTTCATTAAGTGTATCTTTAATAGCAGATCGGGAGCACCAAGATTGCTTTCTACACATAACATGAACCTAATGTAGAATTTTCAGTACTTCGATAATTCTCTTTTAAGAGAATTACATTTCTTAAAGTACAGACTTCTCATTGGGTTTCTGGTTTGGGCTTTTTATTTATTTTTCAAAATAGATCTTGTTATTCCCTGTACTGAAATGGTTGCTACAGAAATAGTTATGGTTGTGACTTACTTCTTAAAAGTACAATTTGGCCATTTTCAAGGTTTCTAATGCATTAATTTATCTATACATGAATGTTCATCTATCCATGAACAGATGTCCAAGAAGGAGCTAATGGTGAAGAAACTGCTCAATTTTCACTACATTTGATTGGAATAAATGTTTCCCTCCCCTATTTATTTTATCACTCAGAAAGCCTGAAGTGCCCCCATTCAACAATGCTGTCTTATTTCTCCTTTTATCCCATCTAGAGAAATGAGTTATGGAGACTACTTGGGAAGAGTTAGTGAAAATAGGGGAACAAAAAACGCAATGAGAAGAAAAGGCTAATATCAGGGTCTTTCCTGCTTCTGTCCAGGCACAGTTGTGGTTAGGAAATATTTATTGATATATATAGACTGAAGACTTTTTTTTACAGTTGAAATGACCAAAATTACTGCCTTCCTGTGAGCGAAACTGCAGACTTTATTTGGAGTCCACTAGATGGTCTGTTAATGTGTACTTTGTGTTCCAGGGTGCAATGCAGGGTACCTTATTGCATGTTTTTTCAGTCTTCAGTGTGTCAGTTTCCTCAGTCTTTCCTTATATTCATGAGGATTCCCCTTACAGTCAAGATGATTAGTAGTATCTAGTTGAATGTCCCTTAATTTGGATTTGTCTGATATTTTTCTTGTGATTAGAGTGGGGTTTTTAATTTGTAGACAAGTATCAAAGATGTAAAATGTCTTTCTTGTCACATAATCACAGAAAATACATGATATCCACATGACATCACTGATGATGGTAACTTTGATCACATGGTAAGGTAGTGTTTGCCAGGTTTCTCCACTGTAAAGTTGCTATTTTCTTCTTTCCCTTTTCTATTACTTGAAAGAGAGTCACTAAGTATATCTAGCCCACTCTTCAGTGTAGGATGGGATTAAACTTCACTCCTAGAGGAGGGAACACCTATGTGTATTATATGGGATTCTTTGGTAAAGATAATTAATCTCTTCTGCCTCATTTATTTATTCAACCATGCGTTTATCAGTATAGACTCATGAATATATATTTTATATTTGGGTTGTAATTCAATATCATGTTATTTATTTTTAATTTTATTTTTATTGCTATATATGTATATATTTTGGGGGTACATGTGATAATTTAATATATTGATATAATTTGTAAAGAGCAAATCAATGTAATTGGGATTTACAAAACCTTTAATATTTGTCTTTTCTTTATGTTAGAAACATTTGAATCCTTTTCTGCTAGTTATTTTGAAGTACACGATAGATTATTGTAAAGTATAATCACCTCACTGATTTGTCAAACACTAGGTCTTATTTCTTCCACAAAACTGTATATTTGTACCCATTAACCAGTCTGTTTTCATTTCTCTCTCCCCTCTACCCTTCCCAGCTTCTAGTAATCACCAATCTTCTCTTTGTCTTCAAGAGTCCTACTTTTTTAGCTCCCACATATGACCGAGAATATGCAATATTTGCCTTTATGTCCCTGGCTTATTTTACTTAACATGACCTCCAATTCCATCCATCTTGTTGCAAATGGCATGATTTCATTCATTTTTCTGATGGAATAGTATTCCCTTGTGTATATATACCACATTTTCTTTATCCATTCATATACTGATAGGAGCTTAGGTTGATTCCATTCTTTGGCTATTGTGAATAGTGCTGCAATAAATATCTGTGTGTGATGTCTCTTTGACACACTGGTTTTCCTTTTTATTTTTATTTTTTATATACCCAGTAGTGGGATTGCTGGATTATATAGTAGTTCTAAAAATAGAACCTTTTTGAGGAAGCTTTATACAGTTTTCCACGGTGGCTGTACTAATTTACATTCCCACAAAAAGTGTAGGAGAGTTGCACTTTCTCCACCTCCTTGCCAGCATCTGTTAGTTTCTGTCTTTTTGATAGTAGCTGTTTGACTAGGGTGAGATGATATCTCACTATGTTTTTAATTTGCATTTCTCTGATGTCTAGTGATGTTGACCATTTTTTTTTCATATACCTGTTGGCCATATGTACATCTTCTTTTGAGAAATGTCTGTTCAGATTGTTTGCCCACTTTTAGATGCTATTGAGTTGGAGCTCCTTATATATTCTGGTTATTAATCCCTTGTTTAGTTTGCAAGTATTTTTTGCCATTCTGCGGGTTGTCTATTCACTTTGTTGATTGTTTGCTTTGCTACACAGAAGGTTTTTAGCTTGATGTAATCCCATCTATATATTTTTTCTTTGGTTGTGTTTTTGAGGTCTTACACAAAAAATTTTTCTCAAATCAATGTTCTGGAGTGTCTCCCCAGGGTTTTCTTCTAGTATTAGTAGTATCATGATTTAGGGTCTTAGATTTAAGTAATCTATATTGATTTGATATTTGTATATGGTGAGAGGTGGGGGTCTAGTTTAATTTTTTTTTTTTTTTTTTTTGAGACACAGTCTTGCTCTGTGGCCCAGGCTGGAATGCAGTGGCACAATCTCGGCTCACTGCAACTTCCACCTCCTGGGTTCAAGCGATTCTCCTGCCTCAGCCTCCCGAGTGGCTGGGATTACAGGCGCCTGCCACCGCGTGTAGCTAATTTTTGTATTTTTAGTAGAGATGGGGTTTCATCATGTTAGTCAGGCTGGTCTCAAACTCCCGACCTCAGCTGATCCACCCGCCTCGGCCTCCCAAAGTGGTGGGATTACAGGCATGAGCCACTGTGCCCGGCTTATTTTGAGTTTTTTATCAGACCTTTATTGAGACATAATTCTCATATAATGTATCCATTTGAAGCATAGAAATCACTGGTTGTTAGTAGAATTACAGGGTTGACCCTAGCAATGAACAATCACTGATCTACTTTCTGTCTCTATGGATTTGTTTATTGTGGACTGTTCATGTAAATGAAATAATACACTATATGGTCTTTGTGGCTGGCTTCTTTCACATAGCATAATCTTTTAAAGGGACATCTATATTATAGTCTGTATTAATATTTCTTTTTTTAACTTTTGTGTTCAAGAGTACATGTGAAGGTTTGTTACATGGGTAAACTCATGTCATGGGGGTTGTACAGATTATTTCATCACCCAGATGCCAATTTCAGTACTCAATAGTTATCTTTTCTGCTCCTCTCCCTCCTCGTATCCTCCAACCTCAAGTGCACCCCAGCATCTGTTGTTTCTTTGTGCTCATGAGTTATCATCATTTAGCTCACACTTCTAAGTGAGAACATGCGGTATTTGGTTTTCTATTCCTGTGTTAGTTTGGTAAGGATGATAGTCTCCAGCTCCATCCATGTTCCTGTTAAAGATATCAACTTGTTCTTTTTTTATGGCTGCATATGTTTCATGGCATATATGTATATGTTTTCTTTATCCAATCTGTCATTGATGGGCATTTAGGTTGATTCCATGTCTTTGTTATTGTGAATAGCACTGCAATGAACATTCTTGTTCATGTGTCTTTATGGTAGAATGATTTATATTCCTCTGGATATACACCTAGTAATAGGATTGGTGGGTTGAATGGTAGTTCTGCTTTTAGCTCTTTGACAAATTACCATACTGCTTTCCACAATGGCTGAATTAATTTACGTGCCCACCAACAGTTTATAAGTGTTTCCTTTTCTCTGCAGCCTCACCAGCATCTGTTGTTTTTTTGACTTTTAACTAACAGCCATTCTGACTGGTGTGAGATGGTATATCATTGTTGTTTTGATTTGCATTTCTTTAATGATCAGTGATATTGAGCTTCTTTTCATATGCTTGTTGGCCCGGTGTATGTCTTCTTTTGAAAAGTGTCTGTTCATGTCCTTTGGCCACTTTTTAATGGGATTGTTTTCTCTTGTAAATTTGTTTAAGTTCCTTATAGATGCTGGATATTAGACCTTTGTCAGATGAAGTTTGCAAATATTTTCTCCCATTCTGTAGGTTGTCTGTTTACTCTGTTGATAGATTCTTTTGCTGTTCAGGAACTCTTGAGTTTAATTTGATCCGACTTGTTAATTTTTGCTTTCCTTTTGATTGTTTTTGACGTCTTCATCATGAAATCTTTGCCCGTTCCTATGTACAGGATGGTATTGCCTAGGTTGTCTTCCAGAGTTTTTATAGTTTTGGGTTTTATGTTTAAGTCTTTAATCCATCTTGAGTTGATTTTTGGTGTAAGGAAGGTGTCCAGCTTCAATCTTATGTATATGGCTAGCCAGTTATCCCAACACCATTTATTGAATAGGGAGACATATTTTCCACAGTTTGGCATTTATATCTTTGATATTTTTCTTTTGGATTTTTCAGTGGCATGATTTCATATTTTATAGAGACTGTTGAATTTTTGTGTAATTAAATGTAAGGCTTCTAAGTTTTATGTCTTTAGAAATGCCTTGATAAAGGACTTGTATTAAGAATAGGTTAAGAATACTTATATTTCAACAGTTGAAAGACAAATAACCCACTTAAAAAGTGGGCAAAGGATTTCAGTAGAAATATTCAAATATGACATACATAATCAACATACATATGAAAAGATGCTGAACATCATTAGTCACTGGAAAATGCAAATAAAAACCAAAATGAGATGTCACTTCACATCTACTAAGATATCTAAATTTTTTTTTTTTTTTTTTGAGATGCAGTCTCACTCTGTCACCCATGCTGGAGTGAAATGGCATGATCTCGGCTCACTGCAACCTCTGCCTCCTGAGTTCAAGGGATTCTCCCGCCTCAGCCTCCTGAGTAGCTGGGACTACAGATGTGCACCACCACACTTGGCTAATTTTTTTGTATTTTTAGTAGAGCCAGGGTTTCACTATGTTGGCCAGGCTGGTCTCGAACTCCTGACCTTGTGATCTGCCAGCCTCGGCCTCCCAAAGTGTTGGGATTACAGGTATGAACCACCATGCCCAGCCTAATTTTTAAAATAAATCAGAAACAGACAATAACAAGTATTGATGAGAATGTGGCAAAACTGGAACACTTGTATACCTCTGGTGGCATTGTAAAACGTTTGGAACACTTTAGAGAGCAGTTTGGCAGTTTCTTAAAATGTTAAACTTTTTAAAGAAGATTTTTGCATCTGTTTTCATCAGGGATATTGCCCTGTATTATTCTTTCTTTGTTGTGTCTTTGGTTGGATTTGGTATCAGGGTAATGCTAATGTCACAGAATGAGTATGGAAGTATACCCTATACCCTCCTCTTCAATTTTTTTTTTTTCCAAGAGTTTCAGTAAAACTGGTATTAGTTCTCTTTTTATGTTTGGTAGAATTCAGCAGTAAAGCCATCAGGTCTTGGGCTTTTTTTTTTTTTTTTTTTTTTTTTTTTTTGATAGGAGACTTTTTATTATGGCTTCTATCTCATTACTCATTATTCGTCTGGTCAGTTTTTTTTTTTCTTATTTATTCATGGTTCAATTTGGCAAGTTGTATATGTCTAGGAATTTATCCGTTTCATCTAGGTTTTCCAATTTGTTGGCATATAGTTGTTCATACAAGTCTATAACAATCATTTATATTTTTGTGTTATCAATATGCAAAAAAATGAAACTAGACCCCCTCACCATTTATAAATATCAACTCAAAATAGATTAAAATGCATAAATGTTAAGACCTGAAACTCTGAAACTACTATAACAAAACATTGGGGAAATGCTTCGAGACATTGATGTGGGTAAAGACTTCATTAGACTGGGCATGAAGACTTCAAGATTTTATTGATATGGGCAAAGACCTCAAAACCACAGGCACCACAGCAAAAATTTAAAAATGAGATAATTAATGTTAAGCTAAAAACCTTCTGCATAGCAAAGAAAACAGTCAACAAAATAAACAGATAAAGAATAGGAAAAAATACTTGCAAACTCTTTTTTTGACAAGGGATTAATAACCAAGTATAAAAGGAAATCAAACAACTCAATAGCAAACAAACAAGTAATCCAACTAAAAAATAGGCAATAGATCTGAACAGACATTTCTCAAAAGAAGATATACAAATGGCCAATCGGCATATGAAAAAATGTTCAACATCACTAATCATCAGGGAAATGAAAATCAAAACCACAGTGAGATATCATCTCACCCCAGTCAAATGGCTATTATCAAAAAGACAGAATATAATACATGCTAGCAAGGAAGTAGAAAAAGGGCAACTGTCCTATACTGTTGGTGGGAATGTAAATTTGTACAGCCACTATATAAAACTATATAAGTGTTCCTCAAAAAACTGAAAATAGAACTATTATACAATCCAGCAATCTCACTACTGGTTATATATTCAAAAGAATGGAAATCAATAAATCAAAGAGATATCTGTACTCCCATCTTCCTTACAGCACTATTTGAGGTAGTCAAAATATGAAATCAAGCCAAATTTCCATTAGTGTATAAATGAATGTAGAAAATGTGGTACATATACATAATGAAATATTATTTAACCTTAAAAAATGAAATCTCATCATTTTCAGCAAGATGGCTGGAAGAGGAGATCATGTTAAGTAAAATAAGCCAGGAACATAAAGGCAAATATTTAATGTTCTCACTCATATGTGGGAGCAAAAAGAATTGATCTAATGGAGATAATGAATAGAATGCTGGTTACCAGAGGCTGGGAAAAGTAGTTCAGAAGTGGGAATGAAGAGTGGTTGGTTAATTGGTATAAAAATACAATTAGATAGAAGAAATCAGCTCTAGTGTTCGATAGCACCAATAGGGCAGCTACAGTTTACAATAATTTATTGTATATTTCAAAATAACTAGAAGAGGAGATTTGAAATGTTCCTAACACAAAAAAATGATAAATTCTCGAGGTGATAGATATTCCAATTACCCTTATTTGATCATTACACAGTAGACTTGTATCAAAATGTCACATGTACCCCATAAATATGTACATTATGTATCAATGACAATTTTTAAAAATGTTAAACAAAGTTACTATATGATCTAGTAATTTCGCTTCTCCTATATACACCCATAAGAATTAAAAATATGTATGTCCACACGAAAACTTGTGCACAAATGTTCACAGGGGCATTATTCATAATCACCAAAAAGAAGAAACAACCCCAATGCACAGGAATGAATGGATAAACAAAACTATAGGGACAGAAGTAGATTAGTGATTAGGGCCAGATGCTGCGGGAAGAGAGGAATGAGGAGTGACTGAAAATGGGTGTGGTGTTTCTTTTTGGTCATGAAGATTTACTCTTATGTTTCTGTCTAAGAGTTTAGATTTTAGTTCCTACAAGCTTCTGCTTGAACTGGCCTTTGTAGCCACATCTGCTTCTTCTCTCCATCACATTCTGTGCTGTAGCAACAAAGAGCTACCTTGATTTTTACATGTTGGTCTGTTTCGCTGGAGAACTGTGTTCCATTATTATAATATTTTCTGAAATAATATATAATTTTATAATATGTGATATTATTATATATGGAACTCTGTTCAATCATTATATTTGCTTATATATAATTATATAAATGTATTATAACATATATTAATAGCATATATATATTTGCTAATATATTTTTATATTAGCAAAAATATAAAGATTTTAAATTATTTTTACTAGACTTATATCCAATTTACTTAAAAACAATGGACTTTGTTAAAGCTTTAATAGCTCACTACAACCATCATAATAATATACATGAAGATTATTGCCAAAGAGGATCAGCTGGTTGACCCCAGTTACTCCACAGGAAGGCATTAACTTGTAAAATTTACTATAGTTGAAGTATTTATTCTCATCCTGCTCACCCAGACAAATCAAACTTATAGTGAAAGAAGCTGGAGATACCTCAGAAAGAGGAACCCACTCGAAAACAATACCATCTCACTATAGACTTCTGTATGAAACCACTCGAAGGGCTTTAATGGATAGTGTGATGGGTAATTTTATATGTCAACCTGACTGGGCTACAGGGTGTCCGAACATCTGGTCAAACATTTTTCTGGGTATGCCTGTATGGGTGTTTTTGGATAAGATTAACATTTGAATCCATAGACTGAGCAAAGCAAATTGCCCTCCCAAATAGGAGTTGCCATCATCTAATCAATTGAAGACCTAAATAGAACAAAAAAGACCTAGGAAGAGGGTATTTCAGCTGCCTGACTGATTGACCTTGCACTTAAACTGGAACGTACACAGTCATCTCTCTTGAATCTTCACCTTACCGACTGCAGATCTTAGAACTTCTCAACCTCCTATATGAATGCAACGTGAGCCAATTCCTTATAATCTCTCTCTTAGAACCTTTCATTTTTTCTCAATCTGTCTTTCCTATTGGTTCTGTTTCTCTGAAGGACCCTGACTAATACAGACAGTTATGACCTCCATCAGTGTAATTTCCTCCTGGACTGAGAAATCTTCAGAGATGGCCAAAGCATAACCCATAATAAGAAATAGGAGCAAGCTATATTATTTACAATAATACAAACAAGTTATACTTAGGCAATTATAGATGGCTAAGAGCCGTCAACATCCAAATAGGTAGATATCTATTTATCTCCTCAGTCACCCACAGACCATTTGTCTTCAGAGCTTATTGAGTATTATCAATTTTTTCCTAACACAACTATTTAATGAGTGTTTATGTGCCCGCAATCTTTTAAGTATGGCATAGTAGTAAGAAATACAAGTGCCTGCTCTATGGTAATTGATAGGTAATAAATAAATATGAGAAAACAGATAATGAAAAGTGAAACTAAGAAATTAGGGTTATATTTTTCCAAGTGCCTAGAAAAATATTATTTTATTGGTATGGTGGTTAACATTAGGTGTCAATTTGATTGGATTGAGGGATACCTCGATGGCTGGTAAAGTATTGTTTCTGGGTGTGTCTGTGAGGGTGTTGCCAGAGGAGACTGATATTTGAGTCACTGGAGTGGGAGAGGAAGACCCATTCTCAATGTGATTGGGGACCATCCAATTGGCTGCTAGTGTGGCTGGAAAAGCAGGTGGAAGAAGATGGGATAGCTTTGTTTGCTGAGTTTTCTGGCTCTCTTCTTGTCATGTTGGATGCTTGCTTATGCTACTCCTGCCCTTGGACATGAGACTTAAGGTTCTTCAGCCTTTGGACTCTGAGACTTGTACCACTGGCTTCCTAAGGGGTCTTGGGCATTTAGTCACAGACTGAAGGTTGCATTATAGGCTTCCCGGGTTTTGAGGCTTTCAGACTTGGACTGAGCCACTACTGGCTTCTCTCTTCCCCAGCTTGCAGATGGCCTATCATGTGACTTTGCCCTGTAATCACGTGAGCCAATTCTCCATAATAAACTCCCTTTTATATACACATATATCCTATTGGTTCTGTCTGTTTCAAGAACCCTGACTCACACAGCTGGCCATCCTTATTTTGGAGGTCTTGGTTGGGTATAGGTCCAACACAGACATACTACCACCGGCAATGTCAATGTAATTTTCAGGTACTAATTCTTCAGCTGAAACATAAATGAAATTAGATCTATCCTATTGATAAGTGACATTCAAAAAAGTTTTTTAAATACAAATTGTACATATTTGATGGTTTATCCATCTATGTGTAATGTATTAAATGCTTTGACTTTAGCAACTTTGTACAATAAACAGTAATTATATTAATTATTGTTTTGTGTCAGGATTAGAAAATGATAAAAAAAATTTTCTTCTTCAAGCCAAATAGGCAGAATGAACACTTTTCTTCTTCAACATCAGTGCACTTCTCATCATTCAAGCCTATAATGGCCCTCTTTGATGGTTACATAGTAGAAACAGCATTGAAGCTGCTAAAACTCCAACAATAAACCATCCTATTATTATTTCAATATTTATTTCTCTGGTTCTAGGACCGAGCTCCACATCCAGAGCAGTAGAACTATACCTGGAACATGGTATAGCTTCAAACCAAGAGATTGGCTCTTATCAAGGTCACCTGATCTCTGAATAACTGTTTGGTTCTGGTGATTTCCATAAAAATGGTACATTATCAATACACAGTGTATTTGACACAATTCCAGGGCCCACAAAATATTCTTTGCCTTAAGACAGGTGTGTTAGTCAGGGTTCTCCAGAAAAACAGAACTAATACAATATAGATATATTAGAGAGGATTATTAGGAGATTGGCTTTTGCAATTACGGAGGCTGAAAAGTCTCATGACAAGCCATCTGCAAGCTGAAGACCCTGGGATGCTGGTAGCATGGCTCAGTACAAGTTTGAGAGCTTCATAACCAGGGAAGCTGGTGGTGTCTGAGGCCAAAGACCTGAGAACCAGGTAGGAGGGCACGAGTGTAAGTCCTGGCATTCCAAGGCCAGAGAATCTGGAATTTTGATGTTCAAGGGCAGGAGGAGGAGAGTATCCTAGCCCCAGGAGAGAGAGAAAAATATTTCTCTCTCTCTCTTGTTCTTTTGGGGCCTCCAACCTGATTGGATGGTGCCTGCCCAGATTGAGGGCAGATCTTCCTTACTCAGTCCATTGATGCACCTGCCAATCTTTTTTGGAAACACCTTTATTGACACAGCCAAAAGTAATGGTTTTCCAGATCTCTAGATATTCCTTTATACAGTCAAGTTGACATCTAAAATTAACCATCACAAAAGGTAACATGTTCAGTGAGTCAGATACTCACAGGATTCATGTAAAATGTGCTTTCAGGGAGAATCAGATTGCATCTTTTACTGGAAGCTTTCTATCCAGACAGAATGAGGATCTGTCTAGATTTGTTTCCTTTTCTCTCTTTTTTTGGTGGTCTGTTTTGAATTGTAATGAAGTATTTTTTAGCTTCCTCTGCAATATAAGCTTTCTCAAGGATGGCCATTTGTATTCCTGATCTTGTAAATGAAGTAAACTCTCATCCATACTGAAAAAATATCATTAAAACAAAATGTATATTCATGTAAAGACTGGTGAGCTTTGGCATAAGAACCTAGCAGCATAGAAATTTGAACAGCTTTTATTTGTACAAGGATATTTTAGATAACTTAAAATACCTTTTACTCATCAATTCTGTAATTATGACAGCAATAATATTGTCAATATCTAGATTTATTTTGTAATTTTTTTGAGACAGAATCTCACTCTGTTGCCCAGGCTAGAGTGCTGCAGCGTGATCTCAGCTCACTGCAACTTCTGCCTCCTGGGTTCAAGTGATTCTCCTACCTCAGGCTCCCGAGTAGCTGGGACTACAGGCATACACCACCATTCCCAGCTAATTTTTTCTTTCTTTCTTTCTTTTTTTTTTTTTTTAAGGTAGAGATGGTGTTTTGCCATGTTGGCCAGGCTGGTCTCAAAACTCCTGACCTAAGGTGATCAGCTTGCCTCAGCCTTCCAAAGTGCTGGGATTATAGGTGTAAGCTACTGCGCCCAGCCCTATCTAGATTTATTATAGTAATTGGCTTTACATAGAATTTACTATTACAAACTACTATTGCAATTACATTGTGGAATACTGCCCATAATGTTTTTATTTTAAATGTTTTATTTCCCCTCTGGAGCAAAGCAATTTATTTGTTGAAACTGTATAGGATAAACAATAAATGATAATGTTTGAGGTTAATATCCCAGAGAAAAAGCTACTGTGTGAATATGTAGAGGGCATGAAATGTACCTTTTGATCTCCAGCTTGGTCAACAAAGACTACATCATAGAACAGAGCCACAATCAGTCAGGATATCAAAGAAATTCTTGTGGTGGACTGATGGTAAATTAACACCTTGATGTGCTTCTAGTTACACTTCTGGTTAATACTGTATGCCCAGGCAGAAAGAAACAGCAGTTCAGTGAGAAAACTATGGTGAAATAAATCATACATTTTTTTTTTTTGCTTTTTGTTGACATATTTATCCTTCGTACATATGAGTGTAATTCTTTACTCAGAATGATTTAAGTATGTTACAACAAACTGAAATTTGATTAAAGGCAACCCTGCTGCTTTTAGTTGACTATTTGTATCTATCCTAATATCATGAATTGATTACATAGAATTTTTAGTTTATTCATCAAAATGAGTTTACATTGCCTTTGCCTACAAAATGCAATCAGTTTTATGGATCTAAGATACCATTTTATGGGTTTATTAAAGAAGATACAGAAAAACCTGGGGTATGTGAAAATGGAAGGCAGTGGTCGGGAGTTTGAGGCTGAGACACAGCATCGCGTTATTTGCTTGCCTGTCAGATTTCTCATGTTAAAGGCATAAAAATCCCCATTTGAAAAAAGGAGAGGTTTATGCTTGATAGGATGTTTTATTGGATTACAAAGCATTTTTTAAACAAGAATTTTTTCAAAATTAATTCATTTCCTTAATACATCCATTATTTATTTACTTTTATGTTTTCAGTTTCCTTTAATTGATAGAAAATTTACATGCAGTAAAATGCACAGAACTTAAGTATACAATTCAATTATTTTGGATAAATATGTACACCTAGGCAACTGACATCTCAATCAAGACATAGAACATTCTCATCACTCTGGAAAGATCCTTTGTGTCCATTTTAGTTATGCTTACTCCTATCACCAACCATGTTTCTGGTTTCTATTGCCATATATTAGTTTATCTTGTCCTTGAATTTCACGTAAACGGAATCATACACTGTGTTCTCTTCTGTGCCTTCTTGAACACAATGTAATATTTTGAGATGCATTTATACTACAGGATGTGCCTGTAATTCATTTCTATTTATTGCTAAATATGTTTACCATTGTAGGAATATAACAAGTTTTATTATCCATATTTGATAGGAAAACATTTTTGGTTTTAGTTTTTACACTATTACAATAATATTGCTATAAACCTTCTTGTACAAGTCATTTTTGTACACATGTATTTTTATTTTTTTTATATCCAGAATCTCATAGTATAATATCTAATATGTCCAGGAAACAATACCCAACTTGAATGAGAGAAGACAATCAACAGACATCAATGCCAAGATAAATCAGATGTTGTAGTTACTTGATACAGTTTTTGAAGCAGCCATCATAAAAATGATTTTTTAAAAAGTTAAAAATTCTTTTGCAATTAAAAAAAAGAAAATTTGAGAAAAAACAGAACTTCTAAAAAGAACCAAATGGTAATTATAGACCTGAAAACTGCAATGCCAAAAATAAAACCTCACTGGATTGACTGAATAGTAGAATGGAGATAACAGATGATAGAATCAGTGAATGTGAGGAATGATCAATACAATATGCTTGATCTGAACAACAGACAGAAAATAGGCTAAAGAAAACAAACATCAGAGTTCTTTGGGAAAATAATAAAAGCAAACATTTGTGTCATTGGAGTTGAAGAAGGAGAGGATAGAGTATTACTAAAAAAGTAATATGTAAATAATGGCTGAAAACTATCTAAACTTGGCAAAAAGACACTTGGTAGGCAGAAAAATGCCTGCACCCCCACTGTAAATGCCCATGTCCCTGAACACTGTGTTCTTTCCATATTATCTAACATAGCAAAAGGGACTATGCAGATACCTTTACAACCTTGGGATGAAAAAATATCTTGGATTATCCAAGTGGGATGAATCAAATATCATGGATCTTTAAAATCAGAGGCTCTTCCCTAGCTGAGTTCAGAGTCACAGGTAGATTTGACTACAGAAGAATGCTCAGAGAAATGCAAAACTGTTGCCTTGGAAGACAACGTAAGTCATAAGTCATGGAATATCGACAGTCTCTAGAAGCTAGAAAAGGCAAGAAAATGGATTCTTCCCTACAGCTTCCAGAAAGGAACTTAGACTTACTGACACTTTAATTGTTGCCCAATTGACACCTATATCAGATTTCTAATAAAAAAACTGTAAGATAATAAATTTGTTTTCTTTTAAGCTACTTGGTTTGTGATAGTTTGTTACAGCACCAATACAAAGCTCACATTAAGACATAAACCTCAAAATCCCAGAAGCTAATTGTGCATCAAGTAAGACAAATCTAAAGAAATCTATACCAATACACACAATAATTGAAATTTTAATAATGAAAGACAGAAAAAAAGTCTTGAGTGCAGTCAAAGAGAAGAGCCTTGCAGAGGGACAATTCAAGTGACAACAGATTTCTCACTGAGATCTATTGAGATCAGAAACAAATGGAATGACATTTTTGAATACTGAGGGTTGGGCTGGGGTGGTAAGAACTGTTAACCACAAACTTTATATCCAGTGAAAATTTCCTTCAGAAATAAAATGGAAATGGAAATATTCTCAGATAAAGGAAAACTAAGAGAATGTGCCACTAGCAGACCTATCTATAAAGAATAAAGAAAGTTCTCTCAATAGAAAGGAACTTATAACACAAGAAGACTTGGGACTTTAGAAAAGAAAGTACATGAGAATGACTAAGCATAGCAGTAAATATAATATAACAGACTTCCCTTCCTCTCATGAGTTATTTAACCCATATTTTATGGTTGATGCAAGAATTACAGCACATTCTGATGCTGTGGTCAATGCATGTGAACTAAATACTTAAGTATTTTAAAAAATGGGGAGTGCAAAGAGACCTAAATGGAAGTAAGGCTTCTCCACTTCACTCAAACTGGTAAGAAATTGACACAAGTAGACTTTTTAAAAGTGTGTGTTATGTATATTGTAATACTGGAAAGAACCACTAAGAAAAATAATAAAAATGATTAAAAGAAACATTTTTTCTTGTATAAGACTAATGATCTTCTTGTAGGGTTGATTGTGAAATACAGAAAGAGAAGGGACGCAGAGTTCATAAAGCACCACAAGTAGTTAAATAATGTTTGGGATTTTTTTAATGAAAAATAAAGACAAAGAAAGAAAAGAAAAAAGAGAAATGACCAAAAAGAAATCAGAGGAGGAAGAAAAGAAAGGGAAGCATTTTAGGCAATCTATTTAACTATGATTTTGACCCTTTACTGACATAATCCATTCTTATCCTTATTATTCCCCAAATTTAGTTACTTGTTAATTCCCAGTAGAGCTTGGATTTTTGCCCAGCCCATTAATCTTAGCTTTATACATGAAACCTATTGATTCTATTAACCTGCAACATTGGTTACATTTTGTAAAATGGTGTTTCAAAAGTCTCCCTTCCCAGGAGAACTGGTGACATATCAACATTGTCCCAAGGGGTTTCGATTGCTAGTTTATTTTATAGTGACATTTAGGCATTCTGACAACTGCTTAATTATTATATGTTCCTCTGTAAAGTTTGTCTCTAACAATATGTATAAATCAAATAAATGATAGCACTATAACCTACCATTTTTTCAGTTTGATTGGCATCTGTAATATTCATTAATAATTTGGTACATTTATAGACAATGATGAAGAAAACATCATTTCTGCTAGGATTGTTTTCTCCCAAAGGATATACTAGACAGCTGCTTACTTCTAGTAAAGTTAAATCTAATGCCATGAGTCTCCGCTTTGTCTTACTATTAAAATAGTATAAATATCCTATGTTAGTTAACATTATGAACATGCACGATTTAATGCTATGCAGTGTGGTATAGTGGAAGGACAATTATAGGAGTTACGTATTTAAGTCCCAGATTTTGTCAGTACTAAGCTGATGTACTGTATGTTATTTATCCTATCTGAATCTCAGTTTCCTAACCTATAAAGCTAAAGTTATGAACTACATGAACTCTAAAGGTATTCTTAGTACAAAAATTACGAAATTTTTTGTTTTAACAAATACTTACTGGCGATCTGATAAGTAGAGTTATTCTTCCCCTTCTCCTTAATGCTACACCTTGCTTACATAGACTCTCTGTCCATCATACTTTATTCTAGGTATATAGATGACTCAATTACATTAATTGTGAGATCAGATTGGGCCTACTCAAAATATAAGTAACTTTTGGTATAGAAAATAAGTCAGAGTCAAGTTGATCCTAGTAACATCTAAAAATGCACTAAATCTCAATTCGTTACTGGAAGACACCAGTTTTCCTAAGGTCCTCAGACACAATAAAGGAAATGGTGGGTGTGAAAGAAAAAGAAAGAAAGATGGGTGAAGGAGAAAAAAAATCTTTATTCCGCTCATCTGATTAACATTTACTGAAACACCTGCACTGTGCTAGGCATGTGGTAGGTCCTGTGCTAGTAGATGAAGATACAAAAATGAATAAAACATTCTCTGTCCTCAGGAAGCTCATGGCCTAGTGGTAGAAACAGAAAATTTTTAAAAATGATAATATAGTGTGATGTGAGCAGCATTTAACTTGTATGAGGACCTATAATATGCTGGACTCTTTTATAAGAGCTTTATAAGTACTATCTCATTATCAAAACAGACTTATAAAGCAGGCATTATTTTAAATAAATCCTTTTTTTTTGTTTTACAGAACAAACAAGTACAAAGAAGTTAGTTAAAACTACTCTTGGCCAGGCGCAGTGACTCACGCCTGTAATCCCAGCACTTTGGGAGGCCCAGGGGCGGATCATGAGGTCAAGAGATCCAGACCATCCTGTCCAACATGGTGAAACCCCGCCTCTACTAAAAATACAAAAATTAGCTGGGTGTGGTGGCGGGCGCCTGTAGTCCCAGCTACTCGGGAGGCTGAGGCAGGGGAATCGCTTGAACCCGGGAGCGGGAGGTGGCAGTGAGCAGAGATTGCGCCACTGCATTCCAGCTTGGTGACAGAGCGAGACTCTGTCTCAAAACAAAAACAAAAACTACTCTTGTATGGCCCCATGGGCCTTATTTCACAGCCTCTATGTACTTTTCCTTTTTTTTTTTTTTTTTTTTTTGAGATGGTGTCTCATTCTGTTGCCCAGGCTAGAGTGCAGTGGCCGCAATCTCGGCTCACTGCAACCTCTGCCTCCTGGATTCAAGCTATTCTCCTGTCTCAGCTCTGCAACTAGCCGGGACTACAGGCGCACGCCACTATGCCTGGCTAATTTTTTGTATGTTTAGTATAGACGGGGTTTCACCATGTTGGCCGGGCTGGTGGTGAACTCCCGACCTCAGGTGATCCGCCTGCCTCGGCCTCCCAAAGTGCTGGGATTACAGGCGTGAGCCACTGCGTCCGGCCTATTTATCTTTTCTGTTTTTCATTAGCTAGTAGTTCTCTGGCTCTATTTCTATTTTATGTTCACATTCCAGAAAGATAATCCTATTGGACAATTTTAGCACCATCAGCTTTTTTTGGGAAATGATCTTGTTCTAGGTCACCTCAGTTGCTGTTGAATTTTGTTCAAGCTATAGATTGGTGACTCTTGAGCCAGGTGCCTTCCCCCAGGTGGAATCACTGAAGCCGAGGAAGCAGGGTAATGTGTTATACAACATGGCGGCTCCCTTGAACAAGGCAAAATTCTATGGAAGGTGGTTGCGCGAATTGAGCTGCGTGATTGGCTTACTCAGCAATAGATATTGGATGAGGTTTCAAACGATGGAATATATCAACTGTGGAGTATGCTTGAAGATTGATCATAGTTAAATACTATGTGGTATCATTTTAAATAGAAACTTAAAAATAAGCTAGTTAACACCTTATGAGATCAAAACTATTTTCCCTAGAAAGCTATCTTTAATAATAATTTTTAACAGAAATATTTCAGGTATAAATTGAATGAACCTTTTAGATTCAAGTTATGATGCACCTGAGTTTCTTTTAGAAATACTGATATATTTATGTGGTCACATTTTGTTCTGTTACATTTTTAGCCATTCTTCTAAGACAAAACTGTGATATATGGGATAGAACTGTATGTTTACTTCTGTCAGTTTTGGAATCCAAGGTAGTATGAATCTTTAGAGCTATTAGATATAATCTATATAAGAATTTAGACCTTAGCTCCACCGTAGAATTGAAAGAACATAGTATATGTGTGTTTAATGGCAGAATGGTGTGGTTCAACTTGCTGAGCCACTTTAATGAATTGGTTGATAGCTGAATATAGTTGCCATAAAACTCAATCTACATTTTCACCTCACTTCTACCTATGTAAAAAAATAATAATAAAAGTGGCAAAGTCTATAAAGAGCCTTTCCTGAAAATAAGGTGATTATATTATGAGGACTAAGAATCAGAATTATTGGCCAGACGCGGTGGCTCAAGCCTGTAATCCCAGCACTTTGGGAGGCCGAGGCGGGTGGATCAGGAGATCGAGACCATCCTGGCTAACACGGTGAAACCCCATCTCTATTAAAAATACAAAAAATTAGCCGGGCGTCGTGGCTGACGCCTGTAGTCCCAGCTACTTGGGATGCTGAGGCAGGAGAATGGCGTGAATCCAGAGGCGGAGCTTGCAGTGAGCCGAGATGGCGCCACTGCACTCTAGCCTGGGCGACAGAGTGAGACTCCGTCTCAAAAAAAGAAAACAAAAACAAAAACAAAAATCAGAATTATTGAGAACACTCCACGTCTGAGGGATGGGACTTCCATATGAAAGTGTTATAGACTGAATGTTTGTGTCCCCCTAAAATCCTTAAGTTGAAACCCTAAGCCCCAGTGTGGTAATATTAGGAGGTGGGCCCTTTGAAAGGTGATTAGGTTTATTAAGGTTACGAGAGTGACTAGTGCTCTTATAAGAAGATGAAGATGAGAGGTGACACCGTGCTGGCAGTCTTCACAGCCCTCGCTGGCTCTTGGCGCCTCCTCTGCCTGGGCTTCCATTTTGGCGGCACTTGAGGAGGTCTTCAGCCCAACCCTGCACTGTGGGAGCCTCTTTCTGGGCTGGCCAAGGCCGGAGCCCACTCCCTCAGCTTGCAGGGAGGTGTGGAGGGAGAGGCGCGAGCAGGAACCTGGGTTGTGTGCGGCGCTTGCGGGCCAGCTGGAGTTCCGGGTGGGCGTGAGCTTGGCGGGCCCCACACTTGGAGCAGCCGGCTGGCCCTGCCGCCCCAGGCAATGAGGGACTTAGCACCTGGGCCAGCGGCTGTGGAGGGTATACTGAGTCCCCCAGCAATGCCAGCCCACCGGCGCTGCGCTCGATTTCTCACCGGGCCTTAGCTGCTTTCCCGCGGGGCAGGCCTCGGGACTGCAGCCTGCCATGCCTGAGCCTCCCCCTGCCTCCGTGGGTTCCTGTGCAGCCCGAGCCTCCCCGATGAGCGCCGCCCCCTGCTCCATGGCGCCCAGTCCCATCGACCACCCAAGGGCTGAGGAGTGCCAGCATATGGCGCGGGACTGGCAGGCAGCTCCACCTGCAGCCCTGGTGCGGGATCCACCGGGGGAAGCCAGCTGGGCTCCTGAGTCTGGTGAGGTCGTGGAGAGTCTTTATATCTAGCTCAGGGATTGTAAACACACCAATCGGCACTCTGTATCTAGCTCAGGGATTGTAAACACACCAATCGGCACTCTGTATTTAGCTCAAGGTCTGTGAGTGCACCAATGGACACTCTGTAGCTAGCTGCTCTGGTAGGGCCTTGGAGAACCTTTATGTCTAGCTCAGGGATTGTAAACACACCAATCGGCACTCTGTATCTAGCTCAAGGTTTGTAAACACACCAATCAGCACCCTGTGTTTAGCTCAAGGTTTGTGAGTGCACCAATCTATACTCTGTATCTTGCTGCTCTGGTGGGGCCTTAGAGAACCTGTGTGTCCAAACTCTGTATCTAGCTAATCTGATGGGGACATGGAGAACCTTTGTATCTAGCTCAGGGATTGTAAACGCACCAATCAGCACCCTGTCAAATCAGGCCACTCAGCTCTACTAATCAGCAGGATGTGGGTGGGGCCAAATAAGCGAATAAAAGCAGGCAGCCTGAGCCAGCATTGGCAACCCGCTCGGGTCCCCTTCCACACTGTGGAAGCTTTGTTCTTTTGCTCTTTGCAATAAATCTTGCTACCGCTCACTCTTTGTGTCCACGCTGCTTTTATGAGCTGTAACACTCACGGCGAAGATATGCAGCTTCACTCCTGAACCCAGCGAGACCACGAGCACACCAGGAGGAACGAACAACTCCAGACGCGCTGCCTTAAGAGCTGTAACACTCACCGCAAAGGTCTGCAGCTTCACTCCTGAGCCAGCCAGACTATGAACCCACCAGAAGGAAGAAACTCCGAACACATCCGAACATCAGAAGGAACAAACTGCAGACGCGCCACCTTAAGAGCTGTAACACTCACCGCGAGGGTCCGCGGCTTCATTCTTGAAGTCAGTGAGACCAAGAACCCACCAATTCTGGACACAAAGAGACGTTAGAGTTTCCTCTTTCTGCCACGTGAGAATACAATGAGAGGGCAGCTGTCTGTAAGCCAGGAGGAGGGCCCTCACCAAGGATTGAATCTGCTGGCACCTTTAACTTGGACTTCTAAGCCTACAGAACTGTGAAAAATAAAGGTATGTTGTTTAAGCCATCAAGTCTATGATATTTTGTTTTAGTACCCTGAGCTGACTAAGACAGACTTTATGACGAAAAGAGAAAGAAAGTGATGATTTAGTCCCTATTCACTACATTACGATACTATTTCCTTCACTATTTAGTCTTATCTTTTTTCAATAAATTGAGACATTTCCTAATAAATCTCCATTATGGATGATGTCTTGTTTGAATGCTTTCAAAGCCTATTTAATCGAAATCAACTTTTCATGGGATTGTCTATAAAAATCTGTTCTGATTTTAAAGAAAACAAAAAATTGTTTTTCTTTACATGTAAGTTCTTTACTTGTTAAACACATCTATTACAGCGAAAGACCATGATACACAAAGTAGGAAGTTACTGAAAGAGAAATTACTGAGAATTATTGTTTGTCAACTATTTAAAACTTTCAGCATCCTTAAGTTATCATAAAGATTAAACTTTGCATTTAAGTGACGCTATGTTTGAATACACAACATTCTCATAAATTACTTACTGGTCCACAGAAATATTTTTGACAATGGCTATTCAGTATGCACCTGAATCATCAATACTTAAAATGAAATATTTGCTGATACAAAAGCCTCCTAAGTTCAGATTGTTTTAAAGGATTTGAAATTCAGTGTCCACTGGGCCAAGCAGATAATGTGAATTAATGAAAGTGGCCTTGTGTATGAATGCTGGGGGCTGGCAAACTGTACGGTGTATGACCCATCTAGAGGAGTCAGCCACTCTGCAGATACTCCTAAGACTGGTGACATATCATGCAGAAATGCTGTACCAGTGTTGCCAGGTCGTATTTTAAAAATAAATCTAAAACGCAGGTTTATATGAAAAATCCATTTTTGTAAACTGTATATACAAAATATAATATGTTTTCAGGTTAAATCTGGCTATTTGGTATGTTAAGTTTAATGACATCAGACATGATATCCAGATATGTCCATCTCATAAGTAGCATAATTATAATAAATCTGAAAGTTGCTCAGGATGTTTGCACAGAAATTTGGAAGAATTATGGATGGACAATGTTGAAGTTTGCTCTATAATCCTTCTTTATCTATGCTTTCAATGTTAACATCCATTGACCTTCCAGCATAAATCCTAAAGTCAAATCGCTACCATGTTTAGCTGGCTTTAGTGTCATTCTTGAGGTATACCTTGCACAGTTGTCCTCTGATTAATTGTTTTGATTTTATATTTCATTCCCATGGGACAACCTTACTTCCATACTCTTAGAATGTAAAGGGTGGGGACCTCATTCATCAACTACAACTACAAATGCATTGCAAAATCATCTAACTAATATTAATGGTATAAAAATAGATTTTTCAAATTTTATGCACTGAGAGAGACTTCATCTGCAAACTTGAATAATCATTCCTTAATTGGGCTAATTACTAAGGATATTATTGCTAATTTGCTCTAAAAAGTACTGGGAAATGTTAGCACAAGGCTGCATTCCAGGCTTACCATACCCAAATATGCAACAGACAAGAAATTCATGTGATCTTGATTAGCTTGTTGTCCTTGATTTTTCTATCTATATGCAAGAGTAGAAAATGACTAGAACTTGTAGGTCATGTTTTTGGACTTTTCCCACTGAAATTATCCCTAATCACAATAATGTATATTAAGGGGGCAATAGAGTATTTTTTGTTTTTGCTTTTTGAAGGCCCTTATTATTTGGAAACATCCTAAGAGGCAATGGAGGTTATATTCTCACCCATATGTATCATGGTGTTTTGTCCCCTTTTCATTTTCTAGCCCCAACTTGCTAAGTTAGATTTATTGATTCTCTGGTGAATTATGATCACATTGTTTCAATCTTGGTGTTTGATTTATTCACGTGCTCTAGGCCCTCTAGAAGGTATCCCATGATTACAAAGTTTTCTCGCATGGGTACTCATTTGCTAATTTTTAGTTTAAAAAAACTGCAAAGCTCCCAGTCTAAAGCAATTACCCATAACTTTATTTCATATGCTCTTATTTCTCAACATCATTATGTTTAATGTTTCGTTATCTTCTCTTGGTGGTTTGATTCACATTTGCTTAGGAAAAACCGATTCATCATTTGATATTGAATATTACAGTGTGAAATAACTCTTACATGTCTTTGAGGGCCAATACCTTCTCCCAATTCCATAGTGTACTAAATATATGTACATATGTCAGATGGTAACAAACTCTATAGATTACTGCATTTTTCTTCGCAGAGAGTTGTAAAATACTACATAATTTTTATTAAAATTATTTTACATTTGTTCATTTTTTTTTGAGACAGGGTCTCACTCTGTTACACAAGCTGGAGTACAGAGATGCAGTCACTGCTCACTGCAACCTCAACTATCTGGGCTCAGGTGATACTCCAACCTCAGCCTCCCAAGTAGCTGGGACCACAGATACATGCCACCATGACGGGCTTTTTAAAAAATTTTTTGTAGAGACAGGTTTCACCATGTTGCCCAGCCTGTTGTCAAACTCCTGGGCTCAAACAATCTTCCTGCCTCAGCCTTTCAAAGTGCTGGGACTATAGGTATGAACCACCGCACCTGGCCAAAAATATTTATCTTGTGTACTCACTGCATTATGGTAGACAAAGATAAATAAGACTTTTTATTCCTTTAAGTGTTTTACAATCCAGTAGATGAGGTATTAATGATCTCAAGAAACTATAATTAAGTAAGAATAAAAGGTTCCCCCCGAGAACTATGACCAAAATACTATAGGGCATATAGCAGTTAATTCTGATTTGGGGACTGAGAGAAATCCAATAATTTACTGTGGAAGAAATATTCACATTAACCTGACAAAATTATTTTTAAAATATGCTTTTTTCTGTATGAACACTGAATATGGTGTCTTTCAAAAACCAAACAAGCTGACATCATTAGATGTGGAAAATGCCCTCCCTCAGTGTTACCATTAGCAGTAATAGGTAATTCAAAATCCAATTCTTTCACAGTGACTCATTACTATTAATGAGACAAAATGAAAGGAAATGCCAGATAGTCCTCCTGGATATATAGAAAAGGTGAATATGAGAAATATGACCTGAGATTTTAATTTGTAAGTCTGAATACAATAAAACAGAGTACAGCCTCTGTAATTTATCAAAAAAGTTATCTCTTAGCTTCCATATTGCTTTTTGTCTTGTGATATTTAGGTTACACTTTCCCTAGTTTACTGTTAAAATCTTCCTCTCAAGGGATTCTGATTAGGTAGTTTTAAAACTGAAGGGCATAAAGAAATTAAAAAATATTTCACTCATGTTATTTGTGCTTTCAAGTGGCTTTTAAAAATCAGTATAGCCATAAGAATTCTAGAAGAGAGTTAACATTTTGAGAACATTTATGCTAGAAAAGAGTATGTTTGTGATAGATCTGGATTCTAATGAAATTATCGTCCTCCCATACCAAGGTCTTGATGACAAACTTTTTAAAAAATTATTATTGCTTTCACCTCTTAACTCCTTGCCTGATATGATCTTCGGTTTGTTACTTCCACGATGAGCAGGTAGAAATATACCTCCAGACATTGAACCACATGCTACTGTTGCCATAAAGTATTTTTAGTTTGATGTCTATCTATGTTCTATCAGATGTTTAGGTTGAAGAGGTCTTTCTATTCTTCTTTTTTTTTTTTTTTTTTTGAGACAGAGTCTCGCTCTGTTGCCCAGGCTGGAGTGCAATGGCGAAATCTCAGCTCACTGCAACCTCCGACTCCCAGGTTCAAGCGATTCTCCTGTCTCAGCCTCCCAAGTAGCTGGGATCACAGGTGCATGCCACCATGTCCGGCTGATTTTTCTATTTTTAGTAGAGACAGGGTTTCACCATGTTGGTCAAGCTGGTCTTGAACTCCTGGCTTCAGGTGATCCGCCTGCCTCAGCCTCCCAAAGTGCTGGGATTACACGTGTGAGCCACCACACCTGGCCTTCTATTTTCTCATATGGAGGGACAAGGTCACTTGGAAATATCTATTTTCTACCTAGAACATTGGTAAAACATGTATCCTGAAAAGTTTATGTTCTCTTTAAATCCTTGTAAACATTCTTAATAAGAACTAATGGCAAGATACTCATTAAAATACATATACAGTGAATATTCTTTTATGCTTATTCTCACTGGTTGTATTGTGTGCTTTTCCTTTTTGTTTTTGTTTCTTTGTTTTCATTGTTGCTTCCAAATCAGTTATACCCTCTCCTTTTCCTCACATCAGACTTATAACAGAACTCTGTCATCCCAGACTGAAATGAACTTTTGCAAGTCTTATTTAACAGCATCAGGACATTGCCTCTCAATCATCTTTATCATCTCTGGGTTCAAGACTGCTACCACCTATAGCAAAACATCATATTGTTTCTGATACAGAAGGTGGGGAGGGAAGTGCTGGGACGGGGAGGGAGTGGTCCCGGCTAGGGCTCCACCCCGGGCCTGTGCCCAGGGACCTAGGTGAGGACAGGCATTTCTGTTTTCCTGCCCACATATTGCATTACCCAAGACCATCCTGGCCTGCCACACCTCCATCTTGTGCCTATGAAAACCCTTGAGACCATAGCAGGCAGACAAACAAGCAGCTGGACATCAAGAGGAGCACACTGGTCGAAGAAGACAGAAGCCCCCGGATGTTGAGAGGAAGGCCATGGTGTAAGAGCACACTGACAGACACCGGCAGGCCAGAAGGCCATTGACTGGCAGAGCAAGATGTAGTTTGGACTGGATGGCTGGAGGAGAGCCCGGGCCTCTGAGCTTCCTGACTCCAGGGGAAAACCACCTTCCCACACTATCTCTCTTCTGGCTCCCTGTCCATCTGCTGAGAAGTTCCACTCAATAAAACTTTGCACTCATTCTTCAAGTCCACATGTGATCCGATTCTTCCGGTACACCAAGGCAAGAAACCTGGGATATAGAAAGCCCTCTGTCCTTGCGATAAGGCAGGGGGTCTAATTGAGCTAACAGGAGGCACCTATGGATGGCTAAACTGAAAGAGTACTCTGTAACACAAGCCCACTGAGGCTTCAGGAGCTGTAAACATTCACCCCTAGACCCTGCCGGGGGTTGGAGCCCCACATCCTGCCTGCCTGCCTGCTCCGCCTAGAGGTTTGAGCAATGGGGCACTGAAGAAGCGAGCCACACCCCCATTGCATGCCCTGTGATGGGGGTTAGGGAACTTTTCCTATTTCACTTTCATGGCTAAGAGTATAAAAAACATGAAATCAAGACATAAGAGCAAAGGGTTTATTCCTTAAAATACTTGGAACCAAAGTGTCAACTTGTAGTTGTCAAAAGGTAGCATGAGTATTTGGAGGTAACAAAAACACCAGCTTATTCAATTTGCACAAATAGATTTATCTGGACTTCTAGGTATGTCCATTGACTGACTTTTCAATTTTACTTCAGTCTTATCAACAGCTGTTTTTTTTTTTCTATATAGATATTTTGTTAGGTAGTGCTTTTTTTAAAGAAACAGAAATCCATTAAGATTGGCTTTAAGTTACTAAGTAGGTTTTATTATAAAGATTGCTTTGTGTCTCACAGAATCCAAAGATAATGATGAAGGCCCAGGAAGCTACTAGAAAGAAGTACTCAGATGCTGATTCTTTGTTAATCACTTAAGAGATTGAAGCCTTTTTGAAAAAGATTAACCTTTGTATGTTTATTTAAAATTTTTTACATTTCCAGGGAAAAATCTCTAATTGGTCTAGCTAGGGTCACAGGTCCATTTCTAGTCTAAATAACTGTAGCCAGGAGAATAATGTTATATGAATGGGTATTGAGAATATGTTACCTTAAAGACATTTGAAATGGGAGGTAACATTGGAGGAAAAAGTGCAGCAATTGCCAAAAAAATGAGACACTAGATACTGTACAAATAACCCATTGGAGATACGGTAGGTTAAGGACTGCTAAAAATTCTTTGCAACTTTTCCCATTGAGAGGTGGAGTCTAATATCTCTCCCCTTGAATATGAGTTGGTCATAGCAGCTTAACCATGGACTGAGGTGGAGATGATGTTCTAGGACATCTGAAGCTAAGTCATTAGAAGATTTGCAGTTTCCTATGAGGCATCTTTATGACACTAGCTCTTGTCTCTACCATCATATAATAACTCATGGGGCTGCCATAATGGAAGGACCACTGGAAAGACCAAATGAAGAGGCCCTGAGACTGCATGTTTTCCCAGCTCCTAGATGTTCTAGTGCCCAGCCATTCAAATTATTCCAGCTGTGGTCCAAGAAATGGTACAGAACAGAAGTGAATCATCCTCAATGGGTCACACTCCAATTGCAAATTTGTGAGCAAAATAGATAATTTTTATTGCTTTAAGCACTAAGTTTTGGGGTTGTTGATTATTAAACACAAATATCTGGAACTGGAGGACACAATTTTACCTAATACTTGACATAGCCTCCGCTCAGTACTGAATTTTCTTTACTTTTATTTATCTCTCAACATCTCCAGAATTAATTCATAGAAATCTTTTGTGAAATACAGTAATTTGTACAAAGAAAGGCAGAAAGCTGTAAGCAAATGCAAATAGCTTTATCATTCCTTCTCTGTCATTGTAGGAGTTTTTCAAACAGCTGGTTGAATCAAAAATTCAATACCACATTTCAGTTTTACATAATGTATTGTGTTCATCCATCATCAGACAAAGAAAAAGGTAGTTCACTCTAAAACATGTGACCCCCTTTTAAAGCAATTAAACTAATCATTTCACGGCAATTTTCCCTTTATAGAAATAAAAGTTACTTTATGCCTAGCATGTGCCAAACGCTTTCCTAGCTAACACGTTCTTTATCTTGCATGTATCACATGAAAAGATATATAATTGCAGTTTGCCTTGGTAGTACAGTTTACTATCATCATGTGTGCTAGCAAAAACTTCATCTAGTAGATGATTTCTCAAGAATAAAATTTTATTCCCATCCATATGAAGACAAAGTGAATAAATCACTGAGTAGAAAAATATATCTTAATTAAAATATATTAAGCCTGTTCAATATCTATTCCCTGACTTCATTGCATACTGTCTCTGTTTCTATCCACTCTTCTTTTTAGCAATTATGTCAATTTTTATTCAGAGTAAATAAATAGGTCCAAATTTATTTACAGCAAGTGTATAGTTCTTTACCATTTGTTTTATATATTGGACCTCCCCTAATTATCTCTCTTTAACTTTTTCTAAATTCATATCTTTTTTTAAATCTTAGATACAGTTTTACATCCTTTAATGAGCTGCAATATATATAAAGATGTGAATACACAACAAAATGTATTAGTATTTCTCATGCTGAGTCATAAAAGGCAATTTGATACATATAATTGAAATTTTGCCATAGCTTTATGGTAAAATTTACCCTTCCTAGGGATTAAGTTTTCTGCTGTTTCATTAGCTGTTTTGGTAAATCTGAAAAAAAAAAATACTTTTACAGTGAGGAATTCTAAAATGCACTCTACTTTGAAAGCCTCCCTTAGAGATTAAATCCTTGTTTCTTACATTTTACTGAGGGCAAGGAATTTTCTAACAGATGCTATATTCTTAAATAGTATAGTTGAAGAAATTTTGTTTTGTAGAAATAAAGTAGAGATTATTAGCCTCCCTTTCCCTGCAGGCTCTAGTTTGCTGAGTACTATGTGAAAAAGAGACAGTGTCTTGGGTTGGAGGATTTAAGATAAGTGAAGTCTACATTCTTTTGACAGTATTTAGGATTTTTCTATACACTGTAATATGTAATATAGATAATGAGTGATTCACACTTAAAATGCAAAAATTTGTCACCTAAATCAGTTGCAAAAAATAATTCATCATAGCATTTCCAATTGTGGCCAGAAAACATGGTCATAAGTACAGAAACATCTATACAAAATATTTGGAAACAAATTACATCTAAACTACCACACATCAAGAAAGGAAAAACACATTAAAAATAAAAGCAATCAATCATATTTTTAAATATCAGTATGGGCATTCTTTGGCTGATCCATTAAATTTTCCCCAGATTTACCCAGTAGTTCTTTTTCTGCTGAAGTAAAATTTTTCCCAGGTAATAGAAATTATGTATAAAACCTTATGCTTAGCATATTTTTAAGAGTACAGTTCAGGTACTCTTAAGATTTATACTTATCTCAAGAATCTTAGTTGCTTCTAATCATTCCACAGAATTATTTCCTACTCTTCCTCTGACGGAAACTTTAGAAAATGTTATGGATTTAATTGGCAACTAAATATTTTAATGTGGTCAGAAAATGTAGTTAAAACTTATTTTTCACATTTTCTTCAGCATCTGAGTTTAGATCAAATTGAACTCTGGCTGGACAGCACAAACTTCAGCAATCTCTCTCAAGTTCAAAGGCAGAGTCCACCAGCCTATGCAGTGACGTTAGAACTTTCACTACTCACCCCTTTACTTCATTCTTTCAAGGACAGCCACTTTTCCCTTAAGGTGGCAAATCCACTGCAAAAATATTCTGAGACCAAATGCCTTGAAAAACCACTATGTTTCCCCAATTTCCCTTGCTCCAATGTGGTTAATTTCATTTTTATTTCCTGGAGTCAGAAGAATTTAGTTCATTCTGGAAACTTCTCTCACAGCCATTGCTAAAATGTCTGATTGAGCCAGGCCATTTTCTGATCCTTTTTTTTTTTTCTTTAGAGTGCTTATTTCTCCTCACTTTATTATCCAATTTCAATCTGATTCCCGTAACTCCCTTTAGACCAATTTGGTTTAGATGTAAGATTCAAAATGTCCCATAATCATCCTCAACATTTATAGAAGAAAACATCCAAGAACAAACCCAGTGTAAATATAGGATTTTGCTGGCTACATTTTCCCAGAGTGCCAAGATGGTACTTCATTCTCCATGGGACTTTGCTGGAGAAGGGAGAGTTATATTCTGGCAGATATGTGGTGGTATCACAGTGTAGTTTTAATTAGCTTTTCCATGATGGTTAATGATATTAAATATCTTTTTATACATGATTATTGATCTTTGGGGCTTACTTTATAGTGAAGTGAGTTTAAGTGATTTTTTTTATTTTAACATGATTAGTTTATATTTTTCTTATTAATTTGTAACTATTACATATACTGCCTATAAGCCTTTGGTTGATTATATGTGTTTCAAATACCTTCTCTCATGTTATGATATGGCTTTCCTTCTCACATCCTCAATGCTGTCTTTTAATTAACAGAAATTCCTTATGTTTTGATGACTAATATAATAATCATTTCATTTATGGTTTGTGTTATTGGGTAATGTTTAAAAAATCTTTCTCTAATGCAGAGATAACAAGATAGTCCCGTATTTTATTTTTACAAGTTTCGTTTATTTACCTTTCACAGCATAGTAAGTCCTCCATCTTTGTTCTTAGTCACTGTTTTAGTAATTATTGGCTTTATATATAGCCACATATATTTTAGAATTAAATTATCAATTTAGATTTAAAAAACTGATGAGACATTGATGATTGCATTAAATTTGTAGATTGTTTGGTGAGAGTTGCCATCTTTACAATATTTAGTATTTAAATTTTAGAACACTATCAATACTCTCATTTATTCTATTATTATATCTTTAATTTTTCTCAGTAGCTTTTTATATTTTCTGTGAAGATTTGAGGACATTGCATTATTTATTAGATTTATTCCTGGCTATGTGAAGTGCTGCTATACATGGTATTTTTTAATAGTGTGATTTTAATCATTTGTTTTTCTTTTATAAAAATACAACTGATTTTTGTATATTGTAATCAGGAATCTTATTAAGTTCACTTATCAATTATAATAGTTTTTACAGATTGTTTTATATCTACATAAAAACCAGGAAACCTACAAACAATGACCCTTTAATTTCCTTTGTTCCAACCTTTATTCAATTGATTTATTTTCCTTGCCTTATTTTATTGGTAGGACTGCTGGTACAGTGTTAAATAAAAGTGAACTTAGTAGGTATGTCTAACTTATCCCCAGTCTCAGATAAAATGCTTGTTCGTATTTCACTGGTAAGCATCGATCATATTGTAGATTTTTTAAAATAAGCTACGTGTTAGATTATAAGATATTTCTTATATTCCTAGTATGGTGAGAAATTTTATCAAATTTTACCAAATATATTTTCTAGCAATTGTATCACATGATTTTTTTTACTGTTAATGTGATAAACTATGTTTAGCATTTCAAAAGTATTCAATAAATGTACCCCTGATGTAAATTCAAGCTTGTATATGATATATTATACTCTCTACACACAGCTGAATTCAATTTATTTGTAGTGTTGACAACGATTGGCTGGGAATTTTCTTGGTTTTTAAAAAAATTTTATGAGATGCTTTCTTCATAAAACAATTTAAAACATGTTTTCCTGTATTTTTTTCTCTATAAAATTTTGTTTAAAATTGATTTTCTTTCTTTTTTAAATATTTGGCAGAATTCATTGTTTTTTTTTAAATCTTTTTATTATTATTATTATTATTATACTTTAGGTTTTATGGTACATGTGCTCAATGTGCAGGTAAGTTACATATGTATACATGTGCCATGCTAGTGCGCTGCACCCACCAACTCGTCATCTAGCATTAGGTATATCTCTCAATGCTATCCCTCCCCCCTCCCCCCACCCCACAACAGTCCCCAGAGTGTGATGTTCCCCTTCCTGTGTCCATGTGTTCTCATTGTTCAATTCCCACCTATGAGTGAGAATATGCGGTGTTTGGTTTTTTGTTCTTGCGATAGTTTACTGAGAATGATGATTTCCAATTTCATCCATGTCCCTACAAAGGACATGAACTCATCATTTTTTATGGCTGCATAGTATTCCATGGTGTATATGTGCCACATTTTCTTAATCCAGTCTATCATTGTTGGACATTTGGGTTGGTTCCAAGTCTTTGCTATTGTGAATAATGCAGCAATAAACATACGTGTGCATGTGTCTTTATAGCAGCATGATTTATAGTCCTTTGGGTATATACCCAGTAATGGGATGGCTGGGTCGAATGGAATTTCTAGTTCTAGATCCCTGAGGAATCGCCACACTGACTTCCACAAGGGTTGAACTAGTTTACAATCCCACCAACAGTGTAAAAGTGTTCCTATTTCTCCACATCCTCTCCAGCACCTGTTGTTTCCTGACTTTTTAATGATTGCCATTCTAACTGGTGTGAGATGGTATCTCATTGTGGTTTTGATTTGCATTTCTCTGATGGCCAGTGATGGTGAGCGTTTTTTCATGTGTCTTTTGGCTGCATAAATGTCTTCTTTTGAGAAGTGTCTGTTCATGTCCTTTGCCCACTTTTCGATGGGGTTGTTTGTTTTTTTCTTGTAAATTTGTTTGAGTTCATTGTAGATTCTGGATATTAGCCCTTTGTCAGATGAGTAGGTTGCGAAAATTTTCTCCCATTTTGTAGGTTGCCTGTTCACTCTGATGGTAGTTTCTTTTGCTGTGCAGAAGCTCTTGAGTTTAATTAGATCCCATTTGCCAATTTTGGCTTTTGTTGCCATTGCTTTTGGTGTTTTTGACATGAAGTCCTTGCCCATGCCTATGTCCTGAATGGTAATGCCTAGGTTTTCTTCTAGGGTTTTTATGGTTTCAGGTCTAACATTTAAGTCTTTAATCCATCTTGAATTGATTTTTGTATAAGGTGTAAGGAAGGGATCCAGTTTCAGCTTTCTACATATGGCTAGCCAGTTTTCCCAGCACCATTTATTAAATAGGGAATCCTTTCCCCATTTCTTGTTTTTGTCAGGTTTGTCAAAGATCAGATAGTTGTAGATATGTGGCATTATTTCTGACGGCTCTGTTCTGTTCCATTGATCTATATCTCTGTTTTGGTACCAGTACCATGCTGTTTTGGTTACTGTAGCCTTGTAGTTCTGGCCAGGGCAATTAGGCAGGAGAAGGAAATCAAGGGTATTCAATTAGGAAAAGAGGAAGTCAAATTGTCCCTGTTTGCAGATGACATGATAGTATATCTAGAAAACCCCATTGTCTCAGCCCAAAATCTCCTTAAGCTGATAGGCAACTTCAGCAAAGTCTCAGGATACAAATTCAATGTGCAAAAATCACAAGCATTCTTATACATCAATAACAGACAGACAGAGAGCCAAATCATGAGTGAACTCCCATTCACAATCACTTCAAAGAGAATAAAATACCTAGGAATCCAACTTACAAGGGATGTGAAAGACCTCTTCAAGGAGAACTACAAACCACTGCTCAAGGAAATAAAAGAGGATACAAACAAATGGAAGAACATTCCATGCTCATGGGTAGGAAGAATCAATATCATGAAAATGGTCATCCTTCCCAAGGTAATTTACAGATTCAATGCCATCCCCATCAAGCTACCAGTGACTTTCTTCACAGAATTGGAAAAAACTACTTTAAAGTTCATATGGAACCAAAAAAGAGCCCGCATCACCAAGTCAATCCTAAGCCAAAAGAACAAAGCTGGAGGCATCACACTACCTGACTTCAAACTATACTACAAGGCTACAGAATTCATTGTTGAAACCGTGTCCTGGAGATTTTAAATTATGGCATCACTTTCTTCCATAAATGTAGGTAATTTCATATTTTCTAATTTTTCTTACTTCAGTTTTAATTAGTCTTTTTACTGATAAATTTTGTTTATACTTTGAAATTAAACCTCTACTTTTTAATAATATGCCCTTATTACTTTTTATGTGTTTTAGATCCTATTGTTTATCTGTTATTGGTTATTTATTCCTTCTTCCTATTTTCTCAATTAGTTTCAATAGAGGTTGATCATTTCTATTAGTACTTTCCACGAAACAAATTTTGGGTTGCTTTATCCTCTTTTTAATTTTTGCTTTCAATGACTTTTGCTCTGATGTTTACGATTTTTATTTTCTACTTATATTATTCTTTTTGTAACTGCTACTGATACTTAGATTATTATCTAAATGATTTTGAGGCTTCGTTGTTTTGTAATATACGAACTGAAAACTATAAAATCTTCATTTAAACACAACTTTGGCTACATCCTAGAAGATTTATTTGTAGTATTTTTATTTTCATGTATTTCAAAATAATTTTAAATTTTCATTGTAGTCTCTTGTTTAATGTGTGTTAATTATGTAGGTATTTCTTAACCTATTGTTAATATTTTCCCTATTGTAGCTTGGTAGTCATACACTTTTTAACTGTACATTTTTAGGGTACTACTCTATAGATAACAAAATGCAGCTTTGATTTTTCAAAGTTTAACATCTATTAATACCTCTTCTGAACAGGGCAAGAACCTCAGAACATTTTAACTTTGTTTCTCTTCAGACATCTGTGCTATTGTTATATTTCATTATATATTGTCAAATATTTTAGTCATACACATATATGTATTTCAACACAAGAATGTTCTGTCACTTTTAATTATATATTTATTAATATATACCATGTATTTACCTTTATTGCTGCTTTATGTTCTTTTTTGTATTTCCAAACTTTCCTCTAGAACCATTGACCTTCTGATTTTAAAATATATCCTTTATCTTTCTTTATAGCAAGTCTGTTGGTGACAAATAAATCTCAGTTTCTCTTTGCCTGAAAAAATATCTTATTTTGATTGTTTTAAAGGGATGTGTTAGTACATTGCAAGCTATTTTTTTCCAACACATTAAAGATGTCATTCTAATTTCTCACTTCCTTTGTCACTCTGGCTACTTTTAACATTTCTCTTTTACTTCACAGTGCTCCTTGAAAATTGTAGCTTCATAATCAGTTTTGGAAAATGCTTGGTTATTACATTTTTATATTTTGATTCTCATTTTTTTCTCTCTCTATTTTTGGACCTGAAAATCCATAGTTTCACAAGAGTGGGCTGTTTCTAACATATATCCCTTTGATATTTAAATTCTGAATTCCAGTTTTTGTCAACTTAGCCTGTTAGAACTCTATTTAGGATCTCACACTTTCGGTGGTCTCTAGAAGACTTTCTGCAGCAGATAGTAGCTTATACCTGAATAGACAGGTACATCTAGGGCAAAAACCATCCCAATGGTAGGATCACGTACCTTAGTTTTCCTTTTGCTTCCTTTGGATCTTGGCCTCTGAACTTGTCAGTGGTTTGTCAGCTTTCCTATACTTTCAAATAGGTGTTGTTTCATATTTTTCCCAGTTTACTGCTTATCAAAGGGAAGGTTGGAACAAATTATTTATTTGCCATTATGGAAAATAGAGCTTTCTCTTTTTAATTGACACATAAATTATACTAATCTTGAATGATAATAAGGATAATTTAAAACAATATTTATATCTGTGTAACCACTCCCTAGAGCATATATAGAATAGTTTCAACAATTCATTTGATATCCTTGTGTCTCTCCCAAGACTATACCCTTGTTCTTTGCTTTCCTAATCACTGATTAATTTTGTTGGTTTTTGAAGTTAATATAAATGGAATCATGCTGAAGGTGCACTCATGTGTACCTTCATGGAACACAGTATCTATAAGATTTTTTTCACAGAATAGATTACCTATAAAATTTAGTCATGTTTTTATGTGTAGTAGTAATTTCCTCTCTTTTTATTTCTGTGTAGTATTTCACTGTATGAATATATCACACTTTAGCCATTCTCCGCTTGATGTGTATCCAGCCCTGACTACTTTGAATAAAGCTTCTATGAACATCCTCATACATGCTTCTCGGTTGCCAGATACACTTATTTCTTTCATGTGTATACCAACAGTGAAATTACTGCCTCATAGGAAAAGCAAATGTTCGACTTACAGCAGCAATTGCCAACTTTTCAAAATGTTTTGTCATTTTACATTTCCACCAGCAATGTATATAATTTATTTCTCTCATATATTCTATAAGTTATCTTTTAAAAAAAGGTTTTTTTATTATTATACTTTAAGTTTTAGGGTACATGTGCACAACATGCATGTTTGTTACATATGTATACATGTGCCATGTTGGTGTGCTGCACCCATTAACTCATCATTTAGCACTAGGTATATCTCCTAATGCTATCCCTCCCCCTCCCCCCACCCCACAACAGGCCCTGGTGTGTGATGTTCCCCTTCCTGTGTCCATGTGTTCTCATTGTTCAGTTCCCACCTATGAATGAGAACATGCGGTGTTTGGTTTTTTGTCCTTGCGATAGTTTGCTGAGAATGATGGTTTCCAGCTTCATCCATGTCCGTACAAAGGACATGAACTCATCATTTTTTATGGCTGCATAGTATTCCATGGTGTATATGTGCCACATTTTCTTAATCCAGTCTATCATTCTTGGACATTTGGGTTGGTTCCAAGTCTTTGCTATTGTGAATAGTGCCACAATAAACATACGTGCGCATGTGTCTTTATAGCAGCATGATTTATAATCCTTTGGGTATATACCCAGTAATGGGATTGCTGGGTCAAATGGTATTTCTAGTTCTATATCCCTGAGGAATCACCACACTGACTTCCACAATGTTTGAACTAGTTTGCAGTCCCACCAACAGTATAAAAGTGTTCCTATTTCTCCACATCCTCTCCAGCACCTGTTGTTTCCTGACTTTTTAATGATTTCCATTCTAACTGGTGTGAGATGGTGTCTCATTGTGGTTTTGATTTGCATTTCTCTGATGGCCAGTGATGATGAGCATTTTTTCACGTGTCTGTTGGCTGCATAAATGTCTTCTTTTGAGAAGTGTCTGTTCATATCCTTTGCCCACTTTTTGATGGGGTTGTTTGTTTTATTCTTGTAAATTTGTTTGAGTTCATTGTAGATTCTGGATATCAGCCCTTTGTCAGATGAGTAGACTGCAAAAATTTTCTCCCATTCTGTAGGTTGCCTGTTCACTCTGATGGTAGTTTCTTTTGCTGTGCAGAAGCTCTTTAGTTTAATTAGATCCCATTTGTCAATTTTGGCTTTTGTTGCCATTGCTTTTGGTGTTTTACACATGAAGTCCTTGCCCATGCCTATGTCCTGAATGGTATTGCCTAGGTTTTCTTCTAGGGTTTTTACAGTTTTAGGTCTAACATTTAAGTCTTTAATTCATCTTGAATTAGTTTTTGTATAAGGTGTAAGGACAGGATCCAATTTCAGCTTTCTACATATGGCTAGCCAGTTTTCCCAGCACCATTTATTAAATAGGGAATCCTTTCCCCATTTCTTGTTTTTGTCAGGTTTGTCAAAGATCAGATAGCTGTAGATATGCGGGATTATTTCTGAGGGCTCTGTTCTGTTCCATTGGTCTATATCTCTGTTTTGGTACCAATACCATGCTGTTTTGGTTACTGTAGCCTTGTAGTATAGTTTGAAGTCAGGTAGTATGTTGCCTCCAGCTTTATTCTTTTGGCTTAGGATTGACTTGGCAATGTGGGCTCTTTTTTTGGTTCCATATGAACTTTAAAGTAGTTTTTTCCAATTCTGTGAAGAAAGTCATTGGTAGCTTGATGGGGATGGCATTGAATCTATAAATTACCTTGGGCAGTATGGCCATTTTCATGATATTGATTCTTCCTATCCATGAGCATGGAATGTTCTTCCATTTATTTGTATCCTCTTTTATTTCATTGAGAAGTGGTTTGTAGTTCTCCTTGAAGAGGTCCTTCACATCCCTTGTAAGTTGGATTCCTAGGTATTTTATTCTCTTTGTAGCAATTGTGAATGGGAGTTCACTCATGATTTGGCTCTCTGTTTGTCTGTTATTGGTGTATAAGAATGCTTGTGATTTTTGCACATTGAATTTGTATCCTGAGACTTTGCTGAAGTTGCCTATCAGCTTAAGGAGATTTTGGGCTGAGACAATGGGGTTTTCTAGATATACAATCATGTCGTCTGCAAACAGGGACAATTTGACTCCTCTTTTCCTAATTGAATACCCTTTATTTCCTTCTCCTGACTAATTGCCCTGGCCAGAACTTCCAACATTGTGTTGAATAGGAGTGGTGAGAGAGGGCATCCCTGTCTTGTGCCTGTTTTCAAAGGGAATGCTTCCAGTTTTTGCCCATTCAGTATGATATTGGCTGTGGGTTTGTCATAGATAGCTCTTATTATTTTGAGATACGACCAATCAATACCTAATTTATTGAGAATTTTTAGCATAAAGCGTTGCTGAATTTTGTCGAAGGCCTTTTCTGCATCTATTGAGATAATCATGTGGTTTTTGTTGTTGGTTCTGTTTATATGCTGGATTACATTTATTGATTTGCATATGTTGAACCAGCCTTGCATCCCAGGGATAAAGCCCACTTGATCATGGTGGATAAGCTTTTTGATGTGCTGCTGGATTCTGTTTGCCAGTATTTTATTGAGGATTTTTGCATCGATGTTCATCAGGGATATTGGTCTAAAATTCCCTTTTTTGGTTGTGTCTCTGCCAGGCTTTGGTATCAGGATGATGCTGGCCTCATAAAATGAGTTAGGGAGGATTCCCCCTTTTTTCTATTGGTTGGAATAGTTTCAGAAGGAATGGTACCAGCTCCTCCTTGTACCTCTGGTAGAATTTGGCTGTGAATCCATTTGGTCCTGGACTTTTTTTTGGTTGGTAAGCTATTAATTCTTGCCTCAATTTCAGAGCCTGTTATTGGTCTATTCAGAGATGCAACTTCTTCCTGGTTTAGTCTTGGGAGGGTGTATGTGTCAAGGAATTTATCCATTTCTTCTAGATTTTCTAGTTTATTTGCATAGAGGTGTTTATAGTATTCTCTGATGGTAATTTGTATTTCTGTGCTATTGGTGGTGATATCCCGTGTATCATTTTTTATTGCATCTATTTGATTCTTCTCTCTTTTCTTTTTTATTAGTCTTGCTAGCGGTCTATCAATTTTGTTGACCTTTTCCAAAAACCAGCTCCTGGATTCATTAATTTTTTGAAGGGTTTTTTGTGTCTCTATTTCCTTCAGTTCTGCTCTGATCTTAGGTATTTCTTGCCTTCTGTTAACTTTTGAATGTGTTTGCTCTTGCTTCTCTAGTTCTTTTAATTGTGATGTTAGGGTGTCAATTTTAGATCTTTCCTGCTTTCTCTTGTGGGCATTTAGTGCTATAAATTTCCCTCTACATACTGCTTTGAATGTGTCCCAGAGATTCTGGTATGTTGTGTCTTTGTTCTCGTTGGTTTCAAAGAACATCTTTATTTCTGCCTTCATTTCGTTATGTACCCAGTAGTCATTCAGGAGCAGGTTGTTCAGTTTCCATGTAGTTGAGTGGTTTTGAGTGAGTTTCTTAATCATATGTTCTAGTTTGATTGCACTGTGGTCTGAGAGACACTTTGCTATAATTTCTGTTCTTTTACATTTGCTGAGGAGTGCTTTACTTCCAACTATGTGGTCAATTTTGGAATAGGTGTGGTGTGGTGCTGAAAAGAATGTATATTCTGTTGATTTGGGGTGGAGAGTTCTGTAGATGTCTATTAGGTCTGCTTGGTGCAGAGCTGAGTTAAATTCCTGGATATCCTCGTTAACTTTCTGTCTCGTTGATCTTTCTAATATTGACAGTGCAGTGTTAAAGTCTCCCATTATTATTGTGTGGAAGTCTAAGTCTCTTTGTACGTCTCTAATGACTTGCTTTATGAATCTGGGTGCTCCTGTATTGGGTGCATATATGTTTAGGATAGTTAGCTCTTCTTGTTGAATTGATCCCTTTAACATTATGTAATGGTCTTCTTTGTCTTTTTTGTTCTTTGTTGGTTTAAAGTCTGTTTTATCAGAGACTAGGATTGCAACCCCTGCCTTTTTTTGCTTTCCATTTGCTTGATAGATCTTCCTCCATCCCTTTATTTTGAGCCTATGTGTGTCTCTGCATGTGAGATGGGTTTCCTGAATACAGCACACTGATGGGTCTTGACTCTTTATCCAATTTGCCGGTCTGTGTTTTATTTGGAGCATTTAGCCCATTTACATTTAAGGTTAATATTGTTATGTGTGAATTTGATCCTGTCATTATGATGTTAGCTGGTTATTTTGCTTGTTAATTGATGCAGTTTCTTCCTAGCCTCAATGGTCTTTATAATTTGGCATGTTTTTGCAGTGGCTGGTACTGTTTGTTCCTTTCCATGTATAGTGCTTCCTTCAGGAGCTCTTTTAGGGCAGGTCTGGTGGTGACAAAATCTCTCAGCATTTGCTTGTCTGTAAAGTGTTTTATTTCTCCTTCACTTATGAAGCTTAGTTTGGCTGGATATGAAATTCTGGGTCGACAATTCTTTTCTTTAAGAATGTTGAATATTGGCTCCCACTCTCTTCTGGCTTGTAGAGTTTCCGCTGAGAGATCAGCTGTTAGTCTGATGGGCTTCCCTCTGTGGGTAACCTGACCTTTCTCTCTGGCTGCCCTTAACATTTTTTCCTTCATTTCAACTTTGGTGAATCTGACAGTTATGTGTCTTGGAGTTGAAAAGAATAAAAAGAAATGAATGGAGCCTCCAAGAAATATGGGACTATGTGAAAAGACCAAATCTATGTCTGATTGGTGTACCTGAAAGTGATGGGGAGAATGGAACCAAGTTGGAAAACACTCTGCAGGATATTATCCAGGAGAATTTCCCCAATCTAGCAAGGTAGGCCAACATTCAAATTCAGGAAATACAGAGAATGCCACAAAGATACTCCTCGAGAAAATTTTTTTTTTTTAAATCTCTTCCTCATTTCCTTTGATTGTATACCTTGCTTGTGTTCCAACAAAGCTGGGAGTATGGAATTTTAATAATGTTTTTGCTGAGTTCAGTTCCCTTCCCCTATCCTAACTTCAAGTCTTTTAGTTCATATTTCTGAAAGCAAGGATTTGCTTGGTTTAGTTTAAGTTTTCTTCCACCTTGCCATGGGTCTTTGTAATTTGTCAAGTGAATTGGTTTACTCATTTCCCTCTAGCAAATAAGCTAGAGTTAAGGGGGAATCTACTGTTTATAGTCACAGCTACTTTGAGGAGTAGACAGAATGGTTGGTACTATTTTATATACCTTTTACCCATAACCAGATCCATTCTTCAAGACAGGTCAGAATAAAATATCTTAGCATAATTTTCTATAGTCAATTTACCTCTATTTTCTCTTCCCATTTTCACCTATCTCTGACCATTACTAATACATTTTTGTCTGTAATTGTATAAAAATCACTCTATATGTAATTTTATTGTTTAAAAATTTAAAAAAATCATGTAAGGTATCCATTTTATAACTGAATAAATATCAGAGAAGCTAAGGGATTTTTCCAAATGTGCTCAATTATTAATATATAGTGCTGAAATTTAAAGAAAAGCCTCTATCTTCTCTAGTTTGTATTCTGCATTCTTTCATCTACAGTACTATCTCCCTGCATCTAATCAAATCTTTGTGTTATCCAAATGTTGACATTAACTTACTTTAGCCATATGCAGAACACTGTTGATACTCTTGATGAATTTTAAATTTTCCAATGATAAATAGAGTATTTGTGTGTACTATGGGTTTTTATACCAGATACTTAATGAAGGTCTTTCTACATTTGTGTAGTTCTTCTATTACTTTTCTAACATTTTCTGCAAATCCTTAAGAAATGCTGATTCCTATCTTTTTGGTGAAGCATATATTTTGTGGAGTTACAAAGAAGATAAAAAATACCACCTCCGTGAATCATTGATTTTTACTTTGGCCTATTCATTCTAAATACATTCACCAGGTACAATGTCAGTATATATATTTCAAAACTTAATAGTTTTCTGAAGTCTGGTGTGTACATACATTCTATTAAAATCTTGTAGACTATTTACTCTCTACTATCATTCATATGGGCTTTTACCTGCCAAATGTTAATGTGACATCTGCTGTACCTAATTCCAGTAAATATCAGGAACTTTTATGCATACAAACAGTTTATCATACATATGCCATCAATTTGTTCTGAGACATGTCACTTGTGCAAATAGCCTAGGGTTCTTATTTATTAAGATTTACATCAAGTAAAAACTAAACACTCTGATTCAAAGGTCTTGGATTTTCAATTCAGATGTTTATAATCTCTCATGCTATTTACTGACCTCAACAATTTAAACTTGTGAATTAATTAGCTTGCATTCATAAATTCACAGTAAAGAGATGGAATTACTATCCTTTCATAATATATGATATTAGAATTTCATAAAGCAAGGAAGCAATATCAGTTCAATGTGGAAGAAGCAAAATCAAATCAAAAAGTAAGTGTTAAAAAAAATGATAATGGATACATAAGACCAACTGGCCAAGATTTATTAGCCAAGATAGCAAGAAAGTATTTTTACCTTATAGGATGAATAAAGACCCAGTTCATTTCAACCCTCCTGTACCTTGTTTCTGTAAAATAATTCTTACTGAAAATACTGTCCTACTGATAGTATGTATATATAATTTAATATCATACTATATATATTTCTTCACACACACACACAGACAAAAATTGAGTATAATAAAAGAATGACTAGAAACGTATAGTAGTCTGTCTCCTTCCTGAGACTCCACTTCAATAACAACAAAAGGGTAGGAATCATATAAATCCAAAATGGCAAACATGAAGAATGGAAATCTGCTGCAGATATCCATCATTCAGGGCTCACCAACATATTGAACATCTTCCTGAAAGTATGATTGTCCTCCACATTTAGAAATCTGTCTTCTCAAGGTAAAAGCAGAAATCTTACATCTCTAGAATCACTTGCCATTGCATTCCTCTCATTAGAAGCTATGATAAATTGTGTCTTTTTTCTCTTATTTTCCTTCTCTCTCTTTCTCTCTCATAGCTCCATCTCTTCAACTTATTCTTTTATATTTTCTGAGACATTTTCTCATTTCTATTTTCCAACCAGTAGGGTAGCTTGGTAGAAGAGAGTTGTGTGTGTATTGTTTTTCCTGAGCCATTTCAGACCAAGTTAGAAATATCATACTGTATTACCTTTACATACTTGATTATACATGTCTTAAGAACAAGGACCTCTCCTTTATAACCACAGCACAGTTATCATTTTCAATATCAGGAAATTTTCTATTATTTAATATTGACACAATACTATTATTTAATCTGCAGTTCTTAGTCAAATTTCATCAGTTGTCCCCAAAATAACATTATAGCTATTTTGGGGGGGGGAGGATATAGTCCAGGATTTAATTGAAGGTCACTCATTGCATTTTTTTTGTTATGTCTTTTTAGTCTTGTTTCAACTAGTAAATATATCCTCACATTTTTCTGTGTACATATCTTGACCTTTACATTTTTTACTAGTAGAGGCCAGTTACTACATAGAATGTCCCTCAGTTTGTGTTTGTCTAATACTTTCTCACGCATAGTTTCAGCTTACATACTTATCAGGAAACACGTGCTGTGAGTTAGCTCCATTACAAGCTATATGGGCATAGAAAGTTGGGTATAGAAAGTTGTTTACATGAGCTTTACAAATTTTTGAAAATGTTAGTGTTTGATAGACAATTCTTAAGTGCAAACCCTACAATTTTCTCCGTGAAACAGAAGTCAGTGACTTTGGGTAGAAATCATAATGAATATACATGACTGAGAGAAGGAGCATTTATAAAAAAGAAATTCAACTGTGAATGTCTTTGCTTTATTAAGGAAAGAAAAATATTATCCACTATTGGGCCATGAGCTTTAGTTTGACACACACTTCCCTAAAATATCTTATCTTTCTCTGCCATGCGAAGTTTTATATTTTCTCTCTTTTTTTTTTTCGAACAATAAAAGATGGGGAGAGTACATCAGCACAGCAACTAGTCAGTGACATCACATCTCACCTATGATGTGCCTTTTATTTTCCCTGACTAAAGAGTGATATAATCAACCACATGATAAACCATAAGAAAGGGCTTTTAAAATTTGAATCTAATCAGGAACAGCATGTCCAAGCTATTGTTTACTATCACTTTTCCTCTGAGGGACTCAGAGTAAAAGGAAAGTTATATGTGAAACTAATTCGGACACTGTGCACTTTTCTCTTGCAAATGAATCCATTAAAATATAAGGAGCACCTGCTGAACTGTGCACATTGCTATTCAATGCTGACTCAATATTTTCAGGAATAGTGTGGAAAACTCATATTTTAAGGTATTTTAATAATATCTACTGATAATTTGTCCTAACAGCTGTTTTGTTTTTGCTGACACAGTAGAGAAAACAGTACCTTATTCTTGGAAAGTTTAATGATGGAGAATTGCACAGTTCTGGGTGTTCCTAAACTTAGTGCATTTCTCAGAGCAAGCCAAGACCAGCATGAAATTCTTTCTTTCCTACAACACATCCCAGTGCCTAAGTCTATCTTCCTTTCTTCTTTATTTATATCACCACCCACTGTTTTCTATAATAGCCCCAAAACTGGCTGCCAGATTTTTCATAAAAATTTTTACTGAAAAGACAGACTGGACATACAAATGAAAAATATAAACATGGCCACATAATAACTTAAAACATTTTACTAGTTCTTATAGTTATTACTCTAGGTTTCTTAATTGGAACAGGAAGGTTTCAAATAGACTTCTCATCTTCCTTTCTATTTTGAAGGGTAGAATACACCCAACCTCCTCCTCCCTTACATCCTGGCTCTTTTCTGGATTGCTTGCTCTGTGTTTTATTTATTTATCCTGAAATATCAACCATCATAGAATGGTTAATAGAATGGTATTAGTCCATTTTCACACTGCTAATAAAGACATACCTGAGATTGGGTAATTTATACAGAAAAAGAGGTTCAGTGGACTCACAGTTCCACATGGCTGGGCAGGCCTCACAATCATGGCAGAAGGTGAAGGAGCAAAGGCATGTCTTACATGGCGGCAGGCAAGGAGAGCATGTGCAGGGAAACTGCCCTTTATAAAACCATTAGATCTCATGAGATTTAGTCACTATCACGAGAAAGGCATGGGAAGACCCACCCCCATGATTCAATTACCTCCCACTGGGACCTTCCCACAACACATGGGGATTGTTACAATTTCAGGTGAGATTTGGGTGGAGACATGGAGCCAAACCATATCAAGATTTCAATTTGTATCCATTCAGTTGCTCAATTACATGCAGTAAGTAGTTTGTACTCCCAGAGTTCAACATATTTTTCACATGACTGGGACCTATATATATTTCCTACATCCTCAGGAAATGTTTTATTTCTACCTTTGCACACAATCATATATATTTTTCTAATTTTGTCCTTTTAGTAACCACAAAGGCAAAAATAGTGCTTTCCTCAAATAACTTTTCTTTAAATAGTAAACCCAATAAAGAAATAATATTTCTATTTGAGTAGAGGAGAAGAGTTTTGGAGCCCAGCCATTTCATTCCTGATAGGTACCCTGAGGGAATTCCTAAGACTTCACAGCTGACATTAGCCCCACAAATACATACATGTGAGCACACATGTGTCTTAACAAACAGATCCCATTGCTCCTGCTTGATATTGACAATATTTTGAAAAAGAAGAAGCAAAAATTACACATTAATTTCTGGTTAAATATGGTGGTTTGAAATATTAATCACTACTAAACTAAAAGCTTATGACTATGAATCATACTGATTCACAAGGGACAATGAGAATAGGAGAGAGAACAACTGCAAATGTAGTATTTCTGCTAATTTTTGGAAGACAAAAGCAGATGGAGAAGTGATAACTGAACCCAGAAATCTTAAAAAATGAGACAGAAAATAAAACTACAACCTTAGAGCCTAAAGAAGGGTTTACCTAGGGTGGTAGTGAAAATATTTAACCCTTGTAGTCCAGCTACTTGGGAAGCTGAAGTGACAGAACTACTTGAGCCCACGAGTTTGAGGCTGCAGTGAGCTATGAACATGCCATTGTACTCAGGCCTGGGCAACAGAGTGAGATCACATCTGTAAAGGACAAAAAGTCTGCATAGCATAGGCCCTGGCTAATAAATGTATGTTGAATCTGGACTAGGTGAGCAGGTACCAGCCCTGAGAAAACCAATGGAAATGAACATTTCCAGTAAGCTCTGTTCATGACAGCACCCACTGTCTTTGAGAGAGGTGTGGGTCATAACATTGGGAGACTAGTTGAAAGTTTGTTTAGAGCATAGTTACCTATATAGCACTTACTACAATACCTGTATGCCATTTACTATGTGCTAGGCATGACTCTTTGTAATTTACAAATATTTTTTACTGTATAATAAACCTAAGAGTAGAGTGTTAACATTATCCCTCTACAGATAAGGATAGTGAAACACAGAGAAGTGAACTTGCTTAAGGCCAACTGTATAGGAAATGATGGTGCTATGATTCCAAGTTAGGCAGTCTATCTCCATTCTCTCAATGACTACGCTATGTTGCCTCTTCCTTTTTCCTTAGGAGAATTATGGGAATTACAATTCAAGATGAGATTTGGGTGAGGACACGAAGCCTAACCATATCACTGTAGAATTCAGTTCTTCTTTTATGGATGCAACATCACTTTGGGGATATTATTGATGGTTTTATTTGACTTTAGGATAATTTGAATGAAGGGGCTATACCTAAGGGAACTTCTGCATAGCAAGCATAAAGCAGATTTGATGGAGATTTGATGGAGAGATGTGAAAACAATGGGGTTCAATTAATTTATTCACTCTGAATTGTGTGGCCCTTAGTCCCCTCTACTCTCAGGATGACAGCAAGGAAGTATTATCTCTTCCCCACCTTCTGAACACACATATCGACAGGCGATTGGAGGATGAGTGCCTGAAGGAAGAAAACATCTTAAGAGGAAAAATCTTCATGTGCTGATTTGAGGGTCTCACAGAGAAATGATGGACTTATCTCATCATCCTAGAGCCCACTAAGAAATCTTGCCTATCAACATTTGTTGTCACATCCTGAAATATAAAATGCCAGAAAGTGTTCACTAAGAATTTGAGGCATAGTTTCAAAATAAAAACAAATACTACCAAAACTATGAATATAAATTGTTATAATAATAATTACTGAGTAGGATAAAGTCAAATAAAACCATCAATAATATCCCCAAAGTAATGTTGCATCCATAAAAGAAGAACTGAATTCTACAGTGATATGGTTAGGCTTCGTGTCCTCACCCAAATCTCATCTTGAATTGTAATTCCCGTAATTCTTATTTGTCAAAGAAGAGACCAGGTGGAGGTAATTTAATCATGGGAGTGATTTCCCCCATGCTGTTCTGGTAATAGTTCTCAGGGGATCTGATGGTTTTATAAGGGGCCCTTCCCCCTTTGCTCGTCACTTGTGTTTCCTGCCACCTTGTGAAGAAGGTGCCTTACTTCCCCTTTGCTTTCCACTATGATTGTACGTTTCCTGAAGCCTCCGCAGCCATGCAGAAGTGTGAGTCAATTAAACCTCTTTCCTTTGTAAATTACCCAGTCTTGGGCAGTTCTTACAGCAGTATGAAAACGAACTAATACATAAGGCAAAGTTATTTTAGGAAAACAAAAACAAATGCTAAACATTATTAAAAATAGAAGAGAAATTTTAAGATTTCAGTAAACGAGATGAAATGAAAATTGAGCTGAGGTCTCAGAAAGTGGAACATAAAGGGATCAAAAAGATGGTCAAAATATGAAAACAACTTTCTGGAACTATTGCTATTTCTATTTGTTTGTTTATAGTTGCCCTTGAATTTTCTTTGCAGACCAACATGTACATAGAATAATTTCAGTGCAATCTTGTGCTTTCTAAATCTTCTTCCCATTTTTGTTTTCTGTTCTATAGTTTAGGCTAGAATTTCCAGTACATTATTGAAGAGTAACAATAATAAGATGATTCCTTATCATCGTTCTGATTTTAATAGTAATGTTTTCAATGTTTCACTACTGTTTTTGCTAACATATATGACATATTACTATTTGATTAAAATTAAGGAAGGCATGTTAAATTTTTACTTTTCAGAGAATTTTATTATGAAAAACAGCTACCTTCTATAAAATGCTGGGGATTTCCCTTTTAAAATACATTGAAGGCCGGGCGCGGTGGCTCAAGCCTGTAATCCCAGCACTTTGGGAGGCCGAGGCGGGCGGATCACGAGGTCAGGAGATCGAGACCAACCTAGCGAACACTGCGAAACCCCGTCTCTACTAAAAATACCAAAAAATTAGCTGGGTGAGGTAGCAGGCGCCTGTAGTCCCAGCTACTCCGGAGGCTGAGGCAGGAGAATGGCGTGAACCTGGGAGGCGGAGCTTGCAGTGAGCCGAGACAGGGCAACTGCACTCCAGCCTGAGCGACAGAGCAAGACTCCAACTCAAAAAAAAAAAAAAAAAAAAAAAAATATATATATATATATATATACACACACATATATATAGGTAGAGAGAGAGAGAGAGAGAGAGAGATGGTGAATTGCATAAGTAAATTTTCTGATAATGGATAATTATTTCACTAGAGATAAACTCTGCCTGTTTACGTTCTAAATGTTAGAATTATTTATGTTTATAAAGACATTGATGGATCCATTTGATATTAGCAGCACTCAATATTTTAAGATTTTTATAGTTATTTTGATTAAATCATATACAATTTTCTTTGAGTTATTTTTCAATGTTATTAAGTATGTGATAGGATTATGAATTATGTGTGGTTGTTTTTCTGATTTTACTCTTGTCTGGAAAGTAGTAAAAAAATTAATATACCTCTTAAAATTTGATAAAGATCACTCATTAGATTTGGAATTTGAGCCTTTTAGGGAAGGAAGATGAAAATATTTGAGTAACAATTTAACTTATTCAATAGTTGTTAGTGCATTCAGGTTTTCTATTTATTTTTAGGTAAATTTTAGTTAAATATGTATTTCCTGTGTGTTGTCTGATTTGTTCACCTAAAGTTGACCATTGCCTTTTCTTAGGAATTATACATCTTTATTGGATGAAGAAAATGTGACAAATGTGTGTGTATATATATATTTTAATATATATATTAATATATATATACACATATATACTACACAACCATAAAAAAAAAATTCTGTCATTTGTACCGACATGGATGGAGTTGGAGACCATTATCCTAAGTGAAATAACTCAGAAACAGAAAATCAAGTACTCCATATTCTCACTTAGTAGTGTGAGCTAAACAATGGATACACATGGACATACAGAGATAAATAACGGACACTGGGGACTCCAAAAGTGGAGATGGGGAGGGGGGTGAAGGCTGAAAAATTACCTGTTGGGTATAGTGTTCACTATTCGGGTCATGGATACACTAGAAGCCTGAACCTCACCATTACACCATATATCCATGTAACAGACAATAGACATGTACCCCCTGAATCTATAAAACTAATAAATAAATTTAAGAAAGAAATTACACATCTCTATCCTATGTCCTCCTTTTCTCCTTAATAGTGATTATTTGAACCATCTTTTCCTGTTCTTAAAAAGTTTTGTTAAGAGTTTTCTTTGTTTACCAGTCTTTTCTAAGAAACTTCTTTTATCATTTTTCTTAGTTCTTCATTTTATCTTATACTTTATTAATGTTTCTTACATCTTGAATGTTTATTTAAATATTTCCTTGGACTGAATCCATGTTATTACAATTTTATTCTATTATTTTAGTTAACTACTAATGTATTTTTAATAATTCTATTTAAGACTATAGTTTGTGCAATAAATACCATTTAGCATATACCACACATATTAGTATATGGGACTTTCATTATTGTCTAGTTTTAGGTATTTTGTGATATCTATTTTGATTTCTTCTTTAGTGTAATTCAAAAATAATACCGTTTCCAAACAAATATATTTCCACTAATTTCTAATTTAATTGTTTCTTGAAAGAAAATGTGGAATGTATAACATTGAATTTTTTGAAATATGTTAAAAATTGTAATAACCTAATACTGACTTTTAAAAAATCTATTTTTTGTACACTTAAGAAGCGTATTTCAGTATTTCACTGCACTTTCCAATTTATTTTCTTGTAAACCTAAAACTACTCTAAAATAATCTGTTTATTAAAAAGTAATACATTTTAAATTTACATGTATATAAAATCAGGTTTATTTTAAAATTTCAAATATCTATACTCTTTTTGTTTTACTATTACATTTTTTAGTTACTGATAAAAGTACAATAGAGTGCACTACTACGTAGAGTAGTGTTTGTCATATTTGCTTTGTAATTATGACAGCTTTTGCTTAGTATGTTCTTAGATTCTGTTGTTAGTAGTATAGATGTTTACAATTATTTATCTCTGTTTGTAGTTTGTTCCTTCTACTATTTTGCTTGTCTTTATGTCTTGCAAACCGTAACTTATTTTTGCTGAAATTAATATTGCTTCATCAATTCTTATTTGTTTAATAACATCTTGTCTATGTTTTCTAATCAATAATTTTGAAACTTGTTTTTAAAATATGTCTGCTGAAGGTGGCATATTGCTGAATTCAAAAAACATATAAACAACTTGTTAGTCTGTATCTTAATAAAGTATTTTATTTATTATGTTTCTACTACATTTGTAGTTATCTCTAATATGTTGTTTTTACTTTTTAAAAATATTTTTCAAGATAGAAATTAAATATCATAAAATTCACCCATTTTAAGTACATGATTCAATAATTTTTAGTAAATTTACAGAGTTGTTTAACCACCACCACAATCTACTTTTAGAATATATCTATGTCCCCGGAGAGATCCCTCATGTCCATTTGCATCAATTCCTGTTCTGGTCTCCAGCCCCAGGCTACTCCAATTTTATCTCTCTGTAGATTTGCCCTTTCTGAACATTTTACATGAATAGAATCGTACAGTATTTGATGGCTTACATATGGCTTATTTCGCTTAGCATGTTTTTGAGGTTCATCCTTGTAGCGTGTATCAGGAGTTTCTTCCTTTTCAGTGTTGAGTAATATTTGATTGTAAAAATGTAATACATTTTGTTATCTATTTACAAGTTGATGGACATCTGAATTGTTTCTACTTCTTGTCAATTAATAACAATGTCACACGCCTCATTTGTGTGGACATATGTTTTTATTTCTCTTATTTCTTCTAGGGAGATTCCTGGAAGTGTAATTGTGGGCTTGTATGGTAAATTTTGTTTAACATTGGAGAAACTTTCATAATAGTTTTCAAAGTGGTTGCACCAATATTTCACTTGCATGAACAATGTAGGAGGGTTCGTTTTGCTCTATAATCCTTGTCAACATTTGTTATTGTCTGACATTTTGATTAAAGGCACTTGAGTGGGTATAAAGTGGTAAATCTGTCCTGTGATTTTAATTTACATTTTCTACATTACTAATATATATGTTTTCTATGCTTCATAACAAATCACCACTAATTTAGCTGCGTAAAACAGCACACATTTATTATCTCACAGTTTCTGTGGGTCAGAAGTCAGGTCATAGCTTATTTGGGTCCTCTGTTTAGAGTTTCACAGGGCTATTATTGAGCTGTTGACCAGATAGCATTTTCCCCAGATTTGACTGGAGAAAAATGTGCTCTTAAGCTCACTCAGGTCTTTGCAGAATTCATGTTCTTGTGATTATATGATTCATATGTTTCCATGCAAGGATAGATGCAGGAACCAATGAGTCAGGTCTAGTTAGAATCTTATATAACATAAGCATAGGAATGACAGCTCATCATCCTTGCCATATTGCATAGAAGCAAATCACAGGTCCCACTTATCCTCCAGGGAAGAGCATTACACAAAGCATAAACACCAGGAGGTGGGGACTTTGTCCACCACAACTAATGATGTCAATATCTTTTCATGTGATTTTTGGTCATTCGTATATCTTCTTTGGTAAAATAATAACTAAAATCTTTCCTTTTAAAAATTGAGTTATGTTATTATCAGTTTCAAAGTTTCTTTTTATATTGTTGTTATAGGTCCTTTATCAGATAAAATTTACAAATATTTTCTCCCAGTCTGTAGTTTGTCTTTTCCTATTATTTATGATGTTTGTTGAGGCACAGAGGTTTTAATTTTGATAAAGCCCAATTATCAACACTCACTTTTTCTTCACAATTTTTTTCATCCTTTCCTGACATCTGTTGGATTCTTTGGATTCTATTTAGTACCATTTCCTTTCCTACAATTGGGAGATAATAGCTTGATTTTCTCTCCTTACATTTTTAACATGTTTGACTATATATTTCTCAACAACATTTTACATATTTTCAGTATATCTTTCCTTTCCATAATAAAGAAAATACTTTAGTGCATTTTAATTATCAAATGAACTCCTTCACTTCTACTTTATTGTCTAAAATTTTAGCTCTGCCTATTAAAAACTAAATTTATTTACTTACTGTTAGTCACTAGTGTGTCCTACATCTTTTATATTGGTACCATTTTTTGTAGTATTGAATCATCATCAGTTTGATTTGTCTAAAAATGTGTTTATTTTATCCATCCTATTAAACAGTGATTAAGCTGTGTATGTTTTCGTTAACATTTATTTTTCCTCAGGATATTGAAAATATTATTCAATTTTCTTCATTTTTATTGCTGAGACATCTGCTATTCATCTCATTATCATTTCTTTTTAGATAATGTTTTTTTTCCTTTCTAGTAACTAATAATCTTTTTTCTTATGTATATACTTGATTTTACTTCATAGTGATCAGATGCGGAATTATTTATTATATATTCCACTTTGTGAATTTTAAATTATATTTCTATTTGGAGTTTGAAAAAGTTTAGCCATCACTGTTCAGGATATTTTTGTTTTTCTGCAAATCTCTTTTTTCTTTCCTTAGGGGGTACTGGTTAGATGCATTTGGGAGCTACCTTCCCAACTTCTCCATGAACTTTCTAAAAATATTTTCTATTATCATTTTTGTGTAATATTCTAGTTGAATATTATATTTAAATTTACTAAACCCTCTCTTATTCTGTTTAGGCTCTAATTTATGACATTATTGATTTTTAAAAATTGTTATGGCTTCATTTCATATATATTTAGATTTGATACATAGCTCCATTTTTACATAAACTTTTAATTCAGTCATTTAAGATTCGTCTATCATTTACACTTCAAAGTAAATTGATTTTCTATTTTTTCCCTTGGAATTAATTTTATTCATCTACTTTGATTTGTTATTACAAAACTTTTTTTTTTTTTTTTTGAGACGGAGTCTCCCTCTGTCGCCAGGCTGGAGTGCAATGGCCCAAAAACTCTCGGCTCACTGCAATCTCTGCCTCCCGGGTTCAAGCAATTCTCCTGCCTCAGCTGCCCGAGTAGCTGGGACTACAGGCGCGCACCACTACGCCCAGCTAATTTTTGTGTTTTTAGTAGAGACGGGGTTTCAACATGTTGGTTGAGATCGTCTCAATCTCTTGACTTCGTGATCTGCCCTCCTCGGCCTCCCAAAGTGCTTGAATTACAGGCGTGAGCCACTGCACCCGGCCTTTTACAAAACTTGTGTGAGAGGAATTTCGTTCCGCTCTCTCTATGCAGAGGTTTGGGCTCAAAGTTGCTTTATAAAACCTAGTTTCCAAATGTGAAAGCTCATTGATTCTAGACAGTTCTGCCTTTCTGGCATAATTTTATAAATGTCTTCCTTTAATGCCGTTAACTTTTTGTTTAAGCACTGCTTTCGGTGCATCCCACCAATTTTGATAATGTATGTTATTACCTCCACTCAATTTAAATTGTAATTTTCTTGTGAATTCTTTTACTTATGGGTTATTTATAGGTATGCTATTTAATTTTTAAATATATTAAGATTTTCCAGGTATTTTTCTATTATTGGCTTTTGGTTTAATTATGGTTTTGTCAGAGAACATACTCTATATGGTTTAAATTCTTTGAAAATTTTTGAAACACTTATAGAATTGACATTACAAAAATGACATTCTATAAATGTCAACGAGGTCAAACTGGTTTTTAGGTCTTCCACACCCTTATAGATTTTTTTCTCTACTTGTTCTACCCATAACTGAGAGGAGTGTTGATATCTCCCTTTGTCATTGTGGATTTGTTTACTGTTCCTTTCATTTCCAGTAATTTTTCTTCATGCATTTTGAAGCTCTTTGGTTCTGTACATTCACATTTTGAATTTTTAAGGCAATTTGTAATTTTAAAACAATTCCTTATCTTTATGTGACTTTTTCATTGTTCCTTGTACTTTTTCTTGTTTTGAAGACTACTTGATATTAAGACAGCAAATTCACCTTCCTTTTAATTAATGTTTGCTTAGAGTATTTTTTTCATCATTTTACTTTTAACTAATCAAAGTTGCTCTATTTAAAGAGGCTTCTTTCACACAGCATATCACTATTTAAAAAAATTTCTATGGACAATCTGCTGTCTTTTAATTGATATGTTTAGATTAATAACATTTAATGTAATATTAATATGTTCAGATTAAATCTTACCATCTTGTTAGTTATCTCTATTTGTTCTGTCCCTTCTTTTTTTTTCTTTTTCTGCTGAAATTTGGATTAAATAAATATTTATTTATCATTCTAGTCTCCATTACTGTTTTCATATTTACACGTCTGTTTAAAAAAAAACTAATAATGATCCCACCAGGGTATATAACATTCATCTCTAATTGTCAACTGTCTTCAATTAAGGAAAAATAAAAACCTTATGATGTATTTCCAAGTTCTTCTTGCTATTTTTTCTTCCCTTATTACCTACATTTTACTTTTGGTACAGATCCAAACTATACTGAAATTATTTTGGTTTATATTATTTATTTAAATAAAAGGGAGAAATCTAGTTTATATGTGCCTTCATTTTTACAATTTTTGGGGATCTTCTTTTTTAAGATCTAGTTTTTGTATAATATTCTTTCTACCTATAGAAGTTCCTTTATCTTATCTTGTAATTTGAGTCTCCTGATAATCAATTTTCACCACTTTGTCTAAAACTGCCTTTATTTAACTTCCATTTCTAATTGATATTTTTCTTGCATGGACTCTGGTTTAGCAGGATTTTTTCCTTCTTTAAAACTTTTAAATATGTCAGTCTACTGCCTTCTGACTTACCTATGTAAGTTTCTGATATAATTATTATTATTGTTTCTTTGTATGTAATGTTCCTCTTTTATTTGGATGGCATCAAGATTTTCTTTTTATCTGTGGTTTTTAACAGTTTGCATATGATATGCTCTATGTATATTTTTTGGGGGGGGGGTACTTTTTCCTACTTGGTGTTTCTCTGAGCTTATTGAATCTGTGATTTCAATTTCTTTTATACGTAACTTCAAATATTTCTTTTTCCTTACTTTCTTCTCAGATTGCAAGTAAGTGTGTGTTAAACCATTTGATACTGTTTCATAACTCTTGGATTCTCTGTTCCGTTTTTGTTGTTTCTTAAATTATTTTGTTTTCTTTTTGCTTCAGTTTTGATTATTTCTATCACCCTCTCTCTGTATTCACTGATTTTTTTTCAGTAGGTTGTGTCAAGTCTACTGAAGAGCCTGTCACAGGCATCTAAAAAATCTCTATTAGCAAAATTTTGTTTCTGGGGTATCAACCATCTCTTTCTTATGGGTTTCCTATCTCTGATGAAACTCCCCGTATGTTTACATATGACATTCACCCTTTTCACACAAATTTTTACCATATTAACTCCAGATAATTTGAATGTCCTCTCTGATAGTTCCTGTAACAGGGTCATTTTTTTTAGTCTGGTTCTATTGTTCTATTGACTGTTTTATCCTTTGACAGTGAGCTATTTTTCTTCTTTTTCTCATAATTTTTTTTTTTTTTGAGATGGAGTTTCACTCTTGTTGCCCAGGCTGGAGTTCAATGATACGATCTCGGCTCACCACAACCTCTGCCTCCCAGGTTCAAGTGATTTTCCTGCCTCAGCCTCCCGAGTAGCTGGGATTACAGGCATGTGCCAGCACGCCTGGCTAATTTTGTATTTTTAGTAGAGACAGGGTTTCTCCATGTTGGTCAGGCTGGTCTTGAACTCCCGACCTCAGGTGATGCGCCTGCCTCGGCCTCCCAAAGTGCTGGGATTACAGGCGTGAGCCACTGTGCCCAGCATTTTTCTCATAATTTTTATTGAATGCTTGTCATTGAGTATGGAACAGTAGATATTGACATACATGGTATTTATGCCTGAAAATAAGCATGCCTGTTATTTTGCTAGGTCTTTTGTGTATGGAGTGAGTAGTCAATCTAGTCAGGACTTGAGCTGGGTTTATTGTTGTTTGTTGTTACTATGGACCTTCAGTATAGCATCAGCTTCAATTCCTTGTTACATTGTGCTTAGGTGAAGATTAGGATCCTAGAGGGATGAGAGGGTTCTCAATGTCCCTAACATTTTATGTTTAGATTTGATCTTTAGCAATTTGATAAATATTTCAGCTGAAATCTTATCTGCTTGTCTGCCACTTGTAACCTCATCCTTGCGGTTTTCTGCAGAGAAGTTAGTGCTTCTTGTCTCTTTGCAGTGACCTGTCTCTCCCCAGGTTTCAGGACACTTGGTTGTTTTGAGACCTCAGCTATCTGATGAGTTCAAAAATAATTATAATTTTGTAGATTATCTGGCTTTTTCTTATTATGATGGAAGCAACACCATTTTTAGCTTTCTATATCATAGGTGGAATTGGAATTATGGTATTTAGTGATTTCCGGGTTTTTACATTGTCTCCTGAGGCAACTAAACAAAAACCAAAATTTGTATTATAGGCTCAGTTCAAGATGCAGTGGGCTGAACTCAGCCAAGTCAGCTTGGCTCAGGTACAGAGATAAGGTCATCTCTACTTCTTCCCTGTTTTTTATAAGCTTACATGGGTGAATTTTACCTCTTCTCTCAGCTAATTTTAATGAGACTGGTTGTATTTTCCCATTAGACATGGGGTATTTCCCATGTTTATCATTCTGTAGGGCTACAGTTTCTGACTGCTTTTGCCTCATTTTGAACATGGAGACCGGCAAGTCTTTGGTCTCACCAGTGGTTTGATTCTGTTCCACATCTGTATAAAACATCTGGTAAAACAGCACCTCTGAAGAAAGGCAATGTTTTAAATAGAGAAAATAATCTTGAATTTGAAAGACCTGGTTTCCAGTTCTGTATCCACCAGTTGTGAGATTTAGAAATACCTTCCTCATAATAATTTGAAATAATGTATGTGTGTTTTAGTTGGCTGCATTTGGATCAGTCTTTAAAGTTAAGCATGATGCATTTGACATATAATGTTATACAGTATCAGTGAAGTAAGACTACTTTAAAGATGAACTAGATGCAATTAAATAAGTACTATTTCAAAATAATATGTCCATTTATGAAACCCTTTCATCTGCCCTCATTTTAGGGTCTCACAGTCTTGGAAAATTGTTTGAATTAATATGTCTATTTTTAAAGATGAGGCTATGGAGACAGAATGATTAAGTGACAACTTCTAAGAGACAGACGTGGGACACAAAAGTGAGTCTTTTTGATTCCACCTCCATGTACTCCTTCTGTTATGCAATGATATCTTCTTAAAAATTACTATATACTTTTGGACATAATGTAACTTCAATATGATGGCTCCATGGAAGGTCAGATAACCCCTTCAATTACTACAAAATAAATTAGGGCTTTCTGCCATGAGTGCGAGAAAGATTTTCTACCCTGAATGCTTAGTTTTAAAACCTGCTGAATTGACAGAGAAATGATGGAAGTAGCCAATATGAATGCTATTTAAAAATCTATGGGGAGAAAAGGAAACTGGAATGTGGGCTGTCTATAACAGCATAACAGAACCCAGGGGTGTTGGTAAGAAAATCGATTATCCCAGCTGGGTTATTAAAGCTGAGCACACAAAGTGCAAGTGGTAATAAAATCTGCTGCTTTGGTGCCTTAGTGTTTTCTGGGTAAACATAGACATCTTAGGGTTTACAGTTATCCATGTGCAATACCTAATCCTATATTCTGTCACAGGAAATATGCCTGGCACATCTCATTGCCACATCTTTAGGCAGAAAGACTCGATGGGCTTTGGCAAATGAATTTGTTTTTAACAGGTTTAATTTTACTTCTCAGTGTCTCAGAAAGTGTAAATCTCTGCAGAGGGCCACAGCCTTTAACCTTGCTCTCTGTTAGTGCTTTCTCATTGGATTTTTTTCTGTTCCTGTCCCTTCTCACATTCATTCAGAAGGCCTAGAGAACTTGCAAGGCAGTGAATGGGTCAAGCTTGGATGAGCCACAGGAGATTCATTTTCTTCAAAAATTTGAGTTATGCATTATGTTGTAGTTGTCAGAAATATGTTTTAATTGTACCTTTTGGTTTGGTAGTCTTCTTTCTAAGTAATGCATTACATATTATAAAATGTTTTCAATGTATATTTACCTGTGGTGGCTATAGGAAAAAAATAAGAGAAAAGCTTATTGGTATTAAAATGTTAACAGTTTGAGGAATTTAAAAAAACTCTTGTATGTGGAGTTTCAAAGTATTTTCACACTTTATATTATTTTACTATATGTGGTTATTGGTGAAGCTTATTTCAGTAAATGTTTTCCAAACAAAACTAATAATTATAGGAATGAGAGTTGAATCCAATTCTCTAGACTTTTAACCTACGTTATATTTTTGCCTACGGACTTATTTCTAATTCCTTGACATAATTTTACTCTCTGTCAACAGGGAAACCTGTTTCTTCTCTTTAAATTTAAGGCCACGACTATATGGGAAAATGATTCAGTTAGGGGACCCAAAAGATGCATATATCTAGGATATTTGAGTTTAAATAAAACCCTGCCCCAGTCACAAATAATCACTATAATTTGTTCCTATGTGTTTAAAACTATACATTCCATAAAGGCAACTGCATGTTTTGAGTTTGTCCTGTTCAAGTGCAGAATATTATTTACAATTTTTAATGGACATGTTTCAGACATTAGGATCAGCAATCTAGGTTTCAATTTATCTGAAAGGCAACAAACGGGAATAAAATTGTTTTTTCATTATGTGTGTATTACCTTCTACCCCTCTGCTCATGTTAGAAATAATGGCCTATATAGCTCTCAGAACTTGGGTCAGAATCTTTTGACATTTTGTATATAGACGTGTCCAGAGGCAAGTAATCCCATATGCGAAACCATCTATAACACATTATGATAATAGGAAAAGTTGTATCCACAACTTCACTTTACTAGCAGGAAGCATTTATATTTGTGCATAGTATTTCTCATGAGGTTTGATAACATGATGAGAATAACTTTCTATATCTTTGTTAATGATTTCACACTTAGAATATCTAAAATCAGGAAGTTCAAACTACTGACCTAAAGCAACGGCACAGCACAGCACAGCAGTTAAGCTTATTGCTTTCAGTAAGGGATCAAAACCTTAGAAACGTCTTTGATGTCAGCTTATTCACTGAGGTACAGATAATATTGCTCATAGCACTTTTTATATCTCAGGTTGTTACTAAGGTCCACAGTTGATACTGCAAAAGTAATTTGCTAAATACCTTTGATCATTTTCACATATTTCCAGTTTGGGAGAACTACTGTGCTTCCATCATTTCTCTCGGTTTATATAGAAATCTTGCCACCCAACTTCATAACTTACCATTCAATTTCATAATTGATTTTTTTTTTAATTTCTCAAGTTACTTTTTAACTATTTGGAAAACTTTTAATGTCCTGACTTTAGAAGGCCTTGAGGATTTCAGTTTTCTAAAGAAGAACAAAATGATCCCCTTAGTCACTGCAGGTTTGTATTATTTTAAACCCACTATCCATAAAAAGTTGATGCATAATATTACACACGAAATTGCAGTTGTTGTTGCACCCCATGATTCACCCTATTAAATTTATATTCTGTCCTTTATATATTTGAATTCTAAGTCATCTTATAGATTATTTAAGAGCTGATGCTAGAATAAACATAATGGGAAGCAATAAATAGTGTGAAAAAATATAGGGAGATTTATTTATTTACTTTTAAGTAACTAGGATTAAAAGTAATTTGGACAGCTCTTGGGTTAGAAAAAGTGAAAGTTTAAGAGCTATTACTGCTAATTAATCTGCTCAGAAAAATATTAGGTCAATATCAGATACAGATTATATTAAGATAAAATCTTGTTTGATACACATTATTTCTTATCTTTTAATGATTTGCTCCAAGTGATAAACATTATAATTTAATTTTCCTTGATGCAGATATTCAAATAGATGGCATGGAATTTGGAATAACCAAATGAATCAAGACTTCACAAAACATTTGCCAACTTATATGGTGGACATAAAACCATAGAATTCTTCTCGTAGAAATCGAATGTGGTATCATTCAAAAAGCAAAATGCCGTATTATTTTTCAATGATAATTTTTTAGCATGCTTATTTACACTTAGGTGATCTGACCTTCAAATTAGCACTTTCATATAGGTTAATGTTATTAAAATACACATGCAATGATATGATGTCTTTTCCAAATGAAGGCTAAGATTACCCTCTAAAAATAAAATTGGGGATAATGCAAATGCAATGGATGAGATCATCTTGCTGCAGAAATGACATAAAGCTGCCTGTTATCAAAGACTAGAAAATGCTAAAAATTTAATCAAGGGTGTACTGTCTGCACACCCTAGAATGCATGAGTGCAATGTCATCTTTACAAAGCCTGGCTTTGTGATAACACAGTGAGGATGTGCAAGAACTTTGTTAAGCAGGGTGCAGACAATAGAAAAACCACAGTATATTTGCATTATTCTGCCTATAAGAGGTTTCCCTGATTAACCAGCACAAATGGTTACTCATATCTCTCCTTTTAAGGAAGGACAGATATATCAGGCTAACATTATTTGGTGCTATAGGCAATTAAAATCATCCAACGAACATCATTCTGTTGCCATGCTAACAAGATGATCTCCCATTCTAATGATTAATTTGCTTTACTTGTATGGTGCCAATGAAAAAAGAAGACACTTAACAGGCATGTGGATTATTTAAGTCCACATAGGAATAAAAAAATTATGAGGTATTTTGGTAAGATGGCAATGCAAACTCATTTTGGTAAAATGATAATGAAATATCTTCCATTAAGAGTATCTAATTTTCCTACTCCAGAGTTCTATTAAAATGAATATTCACTATAAAATATTAAAAAGAAAAAAAGCACCAATAGAAGTTTGTAAAAGTGCCACGAACATGTTATAAACTTCACATATTTATTCCACTCCGATTTATTAGATTACTATTAGAGGCCTGGCATACTTCTAAGTGCTTGGGATATATCTGGAATTAAAACATGAAAATCCTCACCCCCCCTGGACTTTATATTTTAGTTGGAGTGAAAAAAAAAAAAACAGTAAACATAAAAATAGGTAGCCAGGCATGATGGCTTATACCTATAATCCCAGCACTTTGGAAGACTGAGGTGGGAGTAGTGCTTGAGGCCAGAAGTTCAAGATCAGCCTGGGCAACATAGTGGGATGTTGTCTTTGAAAAAAAAAGAAAAAAAAAAGTGGTCAAGCATGGTGATGCATGCCTGTGGCCCCTTGGTATTCCAGAGGCTGTGGCAGGAGGCTTGCTTGAGCTGCAGTGAGCTATAATGCTAGCCTGGGCAACAGACCAAGACCCTGTCTCTTAAAAAAAAAAAAAAAAAGTAAATAATGTAACAGAAAGTTATTAGGTCCTATGGCAAATCAAACAAACAAACAAACAAAAAACTTGAAATAAAATAAAAAACCACCAAAACTCAGGGAGGTTGTGGTCTTGGGTGAGGCAATTTATGGTATCAAATAGGGAAATCAGGGTAAGTTTCATTGAAAAGGTAAAAATGGAGCAATGATCGAAAGGAGGAGAGGGAGTTAGGCAAACAAATAACCGGGAGTACACCACAGCCGGAGGGAACAACTAGATTGAAGGCCCTAGGTGAGTGTCATTTGAAATCTTTTTCATGGATAAGTACCCTGGCTCAAACTGAATGCAAAAAAGGAACAGACTAACCACACTGCTTCCCTTGCCCACTCCAAAGCAATACAAGTGACTGGAGAAAAACCCCAGGGAGACTGCTAACCCTCCATAACTTACAGGCCAGCAACAGTAACATCAAAGGAGTATTTTGTATCTTTAGTTCAAAAAGCTTTTTAGAGTAGATTTATTCAAAGAAAGAAGAGAATAGAATATTTTTTACTTTTATCTAATAAGAATTCAGTAACAATTGCTTCTTGAATTTATTAAATTATTCCTTTATGAAAAAAGAAAAGATTAAAATTAATAAAAATCGAATTGGGATGACTTCTGCTACCAATATGGCATTTTTAGCCTGTGGCTTCAACTTGCTCCACCTTCCAAAATGTGAATAGCTGATCAAAGAAATAGGAAGACATCTGTGTCAGCCTGGAACCCAGTGAAGAGGTCTTAAGGACTTTCTGGAAGGCTTAAAGGAGGCAAGATTGGCTTGAACGAAGAGTGATTTAACGCATTTGATTCACCAAATGGAAAATTAATATAAGGCAAATAAGTGAGGGTACATTCTATCTACCACCCTATTTGGAGCAGCAAGAGCTGAGGGCAAGGGCAGACTGATGGGAAGCTGGAGGGCAGTGCACCCAGCCTGAACCTCTTAATGTACAATTCCAACCTACATCTGGCATGGATACGTAAGAGTTTACTGACACTACTATAACACATATGAAAGGCATTGGCAACTGTTAATAATTTTTTTAAAATACTGCAATGGAGGATACAGATACTACAGTGAGACTCTTTTAAAAATATGGATCTCTGGTGAAGAGAAATAGATTAATCATAATGCTTTTTTATGATATTTTGACATAATTGGCCTGAGCAAAGTTCTTTTTATTTATTTGATCATTTACTTATTTTTAGTACTATAATAAATATTGTTAAACTCATTACTCAATCCAAAATCTTAAACAATACTATTAATTTACTTCTCCCTAAAGTGACCTTTCCTCTATTTTGCCTCCTTGTTTCTCTTTTAGAGATTATAGCTTTATGAAATTTTATGCTTGCCATTATTTTGCTTTTTTAAAAAGAATTATCAGACGTGTATGGCTGATCAATATATTGTATAGTTTTGCCTAATTTTGAGCCTCATAAAAGGAACTCATGTGAATATAGTCTTTGAAATCTTGCTTTTTTGACTCACATTGTGTTATTGAGATTCAACTACAGTTTTTCATTGATCACAGCTGTGTATGTTCTTCGAAAGTTCTACAGCTGCCTCAGCACAGCACAGTTCTCTGACACAGGTGAAGCAATCGCTGGGTGATCTTTTGTGACCTCCCTTCAAACCTTGTACCAGTTCTGCTCTTGATGGCAAATCTACATGTTCTTACCTCTGATGTTCCCATGTCAGTAAGAATCCCTCCTGGATGGATGCTATAAAGACAGCTGAAATTAGTGCCCCTTTCTCAGAGGCCACTGGGTCCATGTAAATTCCCAAGGATTGGAAGACTGGTTACTTTCACTATGGTCCTCTTTCCTCGTTCTGCCACGTTGTAGCTGCCTCAGCCAGGCTTTGCCAGAAGAATTCCCAGGAGGGACAGAGGCACCCTCTTGATTTTCAGGAGCTGAAGGTCTTCAAATTCCAGAGGTTGCATGCCTTGCTCACCCAAGGGCTTTGATTGAGCTTTCTCTGTAATGAGGGAGGGGGCCTAAGTGTTTCTGTGGCCTGTGGGGACGTTAAGCCAAGCTCCCCTGCTTGCAGGAACTCTCAGTCTTTCTTGCAGCCCCTCCCACCCAACTTGGCTTATGGGATAGGGAAGAAGGAGCTCTTCACCCTCTTATAAGGGGAAGAGGGGAGAGAAATGGTAATATATTCCCTAATAAAGGTAATGTATTGCTCAGAACACACTTTTAAAACTTCTGCTATTTATATAAGATGAAAGATCAGGTGAGCAAGTTCAGATCCACTTTTCAGCTTTACTTTCTTCTCCCTTTTTTTTGTAAGTAGGTAGTTTTTATCTATTGCTTTCAACACTTTAATACTTTCAGTTTCAAGACTTTAATATTTCTGAAACAATTGAAAAATTATTAAACACTGAGTAGATGTCAACTGTGGATATTGATTATCACAGAAGGTAGAATTAAAAGCAGGTAGATAGGAGCATTGTCTTGCTTAGTGTAACTTTCTGCATTCTTATAATAATTATGTCTTAATTAATTCTTGTAATTTGAAAAACCATTTGGGGAAAAAATAAAAATCAAATTTACTTAGTCTAAAATTATTTATAAAGATCAGTAGCAAACCTGAAGACGCAATATTTCTAAGGGGCTTGTCTGCAGGGAGTCCATCTGATGAGATTATCTTTATCTATGAGACTATGGATATGGTTTCAAATTTTGACTAATCAATCCAAAAGAATAAAACTCTATATTTTGATTTTAGAAGACAAATGAATCTCTCCTTTACCTCCCCTGACTATACTTAACAAAAACACTTAATCATAAATGGAGACTCTGAAATACTCTACTACAAATAGGAATCAACAAGCAGTAACATCAAGTTAAAATGGTGAAAACTTTTAAAATATCAATGACATGTACGTTTCAGATTTGTCTCTGGATATAGAATAATCAACCAGTTTTGAAAATTCTTTAATTAAATATGAAGAAGGAATGTGATTTTTTTGAAAGTGGAAAACCAAAATATTTTAATAAATATGACTTTACTGATAAAATGTTTTAATATGTGCTTACAGATTGAAATTAGATAAATTTTATTTCTAAAGTTAATCTCACCTTTTCCTATTCTTCTTCGCATTACTATAAAATGAAAATCTGCTCATGCCAGTACTTGGCTTAAAAATATTCAATTTTTGTCATTTGCCAGCCAGAAAAAAATTGGCATTCCTTAGTGTGATGGACAGAGACCTTCGTTACTAAGTGTGAGTTCTCTTTTCATTTTAATTTCATAGCACTTGTCCTCATGGACTCCACACTTTGGTATCATTGAAGGATTTACTGTTCCCTGAGCTCAGCGTTATCTTTTATATATCTTTCCTTAGCTAATTTTATTCCTTCTGTCCACAATCCTGAAATACCCTTCTGCCCATGAACTACAAATTACCCTCCTATACCCAGCTGTTTTAATTTATTTAGGTTGGTACAAAAGTTATTAATTAAAAGGTTATTTTAATTGAAAATCATGGCAAAAACCGTGATTACTTTTGGACCAACCTAATAGGATCTTTAAGAGGGAGAACGCTCCTTAAATTATTACAAGAGACACAAGATGAAAAGAAATATTTCATTACTTACAAACCGTGTGGGTACATGGCATGCCTGAAGGACACACAGAGGTTAGCCAGTGCCAGGAGAGAAAGAGGAATTTATAGGTTAATGCCTTTATTGGCATCTAGGACTTTATCCAAACAGGTTTCCTGTGGGGAATTTTGATTGGTGGGTTTAATGCAAGCAGGCATGAGTTCCAGAAAGTCACACTGTGACTGAGAGGAGGTCGCTGTGGCATATATGTACAATCCATGTGGTGTGTGGGGGTCAGCAGGACCAGTCAAGTAGGTTGTAGGAAGTTGTATATGGCAGATACCTGGACTGACCCCACTGAGGAACTAGGAGAAGGTGAAGAGCTAGAGACAGTCAAGGTAACTGAGCCCTGCTTCTGGTATGAAAAAGTTAAAGTTACATTTAAAATGGATGCCAAGGCAACATAAAATTATAAGAATTTACTATACCAGCCCATATGTCATCTCTACAAGGCCTTCTATAACAGCCTGACCCAGTTAGTTATTACTTCACTTGTAATTATTAGCTTATGACAGTTACCTACATATACTGTAGCAATTTCTTATTCAACTCTATATCCCAAACTCCTAAGAGTTCTTAGAGTAAAGCAAATACTTAATAAGTATTTATCAGTTTTTATGAGTAAATTAAGACAAGTTCCTTGCTAGGTTCAACTGAATAACAAGGTTCTATGATCATAATTTAATTTTATAGTTTACTTTATATAGGAAAACCAAGACCATTTTGTACTCTATTCTCCTATGTGGTAAAGTCTATTGCAGTAGCTAATATCATGGGAAAAAGCATTCAATAACGTATATATATATATATATATATATATATATACACACTGGCATTATATTCAGAGCTGCATAAAATCTGATTTGCAGATAAAGCTAACATTTTAATGATTTCACTTTGGAGCTTTTTTGTCACTCTTTCCATGGCTAAAGAGACACCATCTTCTCCAGACAGTAAATCCAAAGATTGAATATGCTTTTCTCCCTTAAAAAAAAGTTTTTTTTTTCTAGTAATGTCAACTAGTTGTTCTACACCAAGACTTGCATAGTTCTCTAATTTCTTGAATGTCCATTATTTTCCAGTGTGGAAGGATGTTTTCATTCTATGAATGGGTACACTTACTTGCAAAGCTCTGGTATTAATTTTGTCTTCCCCAGGAGTGGTTGCCTTAGCTAGCTTTCCTGATTTATCACCACAGATCACTGCAGAGGTGACTATAGCAAGATGGTAAATGATTAGGGAACTCAAGTTTATTGCTCCGGATTGCCCCTGCAGCTTTAAAATTACTTCACCCAGACACTTCTCGAAAGAAGACATTTATGCAGCCAAAAGACACATGAAAAAATGCTCATCATCACTGGCCATCAGAGAAATGCAAATCAAAACCACAATGAGATACCATCTCACACCAGTTAGAATGGCGATCATTAAAAAGTCAGGAAAGCCGGGGGAGGAGCCAAGATGGCCGAATAGGAACAGCTCCGGTCTACAGCTCCCAGCGCGAGCGACGCAGAAGGCAGAAGACGGGTGATTTCTGCATTTCCATCTGAGGTACCATGTTCATCTCACTAGGGAGTGCCAGACAGTGGGCGCAGGTCAGTGGGTGAGCGCACCGTGCGCCAGCCGAAGCAGGGGCGAGGCATTGCCTCACTCGGGAAGCGCAAGGGGTCAGGGAGTTCCCTTTCCAGGGGTGACAGACGGCACCTGGAAAATCGGGCCACTCCCACCCGAATACTGCGCTTTTCCGACGGGCTTAGGAAACGGTGCCCCAGGAGAGTATAGCCCGCACCTGGCTCAGAGGGTCCTACGCCCACGGAGTCTCGCTGATTGCTAGCACAGCAGTCTGAGATCAAACAGCAAGTCCGCAGCGAGGCTGGGGGAGGGGCGCCCGCCATTGCCCAGGCTCCCTTAGGTAAACAAAGCAGCCTGGAAGCTTGAACTGGGTGGAGCCCACCACAGCTCAAGGAGGCCTGCCTGCCTCTGTAGGCTCCACCTCTGGGGGCAGGGCACAGACAAACAAAAAGACAGCAGTAACCTCTGCAGACTTAAATGTCCCTGTCTGACAGCTTTGAGGAGAGCAGTGGTTCTCCCAGCACGCAGCTGGAGATCTGAGAACGGGCTGACTGCCTCCTCAAGTGGGTCCCTGACCCCTGACCCCCAAGCAGCCTAACTGGGAGGCACCCCCCAGCAGGGGCAGACTGACACCTCACACGGCCGGCCAGGTACTCCAACAGACCTGCAGCTGAGGGTCCTGTCTGTTAGAAGAAGGAAAACTAACAGAAAGGACATCCACACCAAAAACCCATCTGTACATCACCATCATTAAAGACCAAAAGTAGATAAAACCACAAAGGTGGGGAAAAAACAGAGCAGAAAAACTGGAAACTCTAAAAAGCAGAGTACCTCTCCTCCTCCAAAGGAACGCAGTTCCTCACCAGCAATGGAACAAAGCTGGACGGAGAATGACTTTGACGAGCTGAGAGAAGAAGGCTTCAGACGATCAAATTACTCCGAGCTACGGGAGGATATTCAAACCAGAGGCAAAGAAGTTGAAAACTTTGAAAAAAATTTAGAAGAATGTATAACTAGAATAACCAATACAGAGAAGTGCTTAAAGGAGCTGATGGAGCTGAAAACCAAGGCTCGAGAACTGCGTGAAGAATGCAGAAGCCTCAGGAGCCCATGCAATCAAATGGAAGAAAGGGTATCAGCCCTGGAAGATGAAATGAATGAAATGAAGCGAGAAGGGAAGTTTAGAGAAAAAAGAATAAAAAGAAATGAGCAAAGCCTCCAAGAAATGTGGGACTATGTGAAAAGACCAAATCTACGTCTGATTGGTGTACCTGAAAGTGACAGGCAGAATGGAACCAAGTTGGAAAACACTCTGCAGGATATTATCCAGGAGAACTTCCCCAATCTAGCAAGGCAGGCCAACATTCAGATTCAGGAAATACAGAGAACGCCACAAAGATACTCCTCGAGAAGAGCAACTCCCAAGACACATAATTGTCAGATTCACCAAAGTTGAAACGAAGGAAAAAATGTTAAGGGCAGCCAGAGAGAAAGGTCGGGTTACCATCAAAGGGAAGCCCATCAGACTAACAGCGGATCTCTCGGCAGAAACCCTACAAGCCAGAAGAGAGTGGGGGCCAATATTCAACATTCTTAAAGAAAAGAATTTTCAAGCCAGAATTTCATATCCTGCCAAACTAAGCTTCACAAGTGAAGGAGAAATAAAATACTTTACAGACAAGCAAATGCTGAGAGATTTTGTCACCACCAGGCCTGCCCTAAAAGAGCTCCTGAAGGAAGTGCTAAACATGGAAAGGCACAACCGGTACCAGCCACTGCAAAATCATACCGAAATGTAAAGACCATCGAGACTAGAAAGAGACTGCATCAACTAACGAGCAAAATAACCAGCTAACATCATAATGACAGGATCAGATTCACACATAACAATATTAACTTTAAATGTAAATGGACTAAATGCTCCAATTAAAAGACACAGACTGGCAAATTGGATAAAGACTCAAGACCCATCAGTGTGCTGTATTCAGGAAACCCATCTCACGTGCAGAGACACACATAGGCTCAGAATAAAAGGATGGAGGAAGATCTACCAAGCAAATGGAAAACAAAAAAAGGCAGGGGTTGCAATCCTAGTCTCTGATAAAACAGACTTTAAACCAACAAAGATCAAAAGAGACAAAGAAGGCCATTACATAATGGTAAAGGGAGTAATTCAACAAGAAGAGCTAACTATCCTAAATATATATGCAGCCAATACAGGAGCACCCAGATTCATAAAGCAAGTCCTGAGTGACCTACAAAGAGACTTAGACTCCCACACATTAATAATGGGAGACTTTAACACCCCACTGTCAACATTAGACAGATCAACGAGACAGAAAATCAACAAGGATACCCAGGAATTGAACTCAGCTCTGCACCAAGCAGACCTAATAGACATCTACAGAACCCTCCACCCCAAATCAACAGAATATACATTTTTTTCAGCACCACACCACACCTATTCCAAAATTGACCATATACTTGGAAGTAAAGCTCTCCTCAATAAATGTAAAAGAACAGAAATTATAACAAACTATCTCTCAGATCACAGTGCAATCAAGCTAGAACTCAGGATTAAGAATCTCACTCAAAACCGCTCAACTACGTGGAAACTGAACAACCTGCTCCTGAATGACTACTGGGTACATAACGAAATGAAGGCAGAAATAAAGATGTTCTTTGAAACCAACGAGAACCAAGACACAACATACCAGAATCTCTGGGATGCATTCAAAGCAGTGTGTAGAGGGAAATTTATAGCACTAAATGCCCACAAGAGAAAGCAGGAAAGATCCAAAATTGACACCCTAACATCACAATTAAAAGAACTAGAAAAGCAAGAGCAAACACATTCAAAAGCTAGCAGAAGGCAAGAAATAACTAAAATCAGAGCAGAACTGAAGGAAATAGAGACACAAAAAACCCTTCAACAAATCAATGAATCCAGGAGCTGGTTTTTTGAAAGGATCAACAAAATTGATAGACCGCTAGCAAGATTAATAAAGAAAAAAAGAGAGAAGAATCAAATAGATGCAATAAAAAATGATAAAGGGGATATCACCACCGATCCCACAGAAATACAAACTACCATCAGAGAATATTACAAACACCTCTACGCAAATAAACTAGAAAATCTAGAAGAAATGGATAAATTCCTCAACACATACACCCTCCCAAGACTAAACCAGGAAGAAGTTGAATCTCTGAATAGACCAATAACAGGAGCTGAAATTGTGGCAATAATCAATAGCTTACCAACCAAAAAAAGTCCAGGACCAGATGGGTTCACAGCCGAATTCTACCAGAGGTACAAGGAGGAGCTGGTACCATTCCTTCTGAAACTATTCCAATCAATAGAAAAAGAGGAAATCCTCCCTAACTCATTTTATGAGGCCAGCATCATCCTGATACCAAAGCCTGGCAGAGACACAACCAAAAAAGAGAATTTTAGACCAATATCCTTGATGAACATTGATGCAAAAATCCTCAATAAAATACTGGCAAACAGAATCCAGCAGCACATCAAAAAGCTTATCCACCATGATCAAGTGGGCTTCATCCCTGGGATGCAAGGCTGGTTCAATATACGCAAATCAATAAATGTAATCCAGCATATAAACAGAACCAAAGACAAAAACCACATGATTATCTCAATAGATGCAGAAAAGGCCTTTGACAAAATTCAACAACCCTTCATGCTAAAAACTCTCAATAAATTAGGTATTGATGGGACGTATCTCAAAATCATAAGAGCTATCTATGACAAACCCACAGCCAATATCATACTGAATGGGCAAAAACTGGAAGCATTCCCTTTGAAAACTGGCACAAGACAGGGATGCCCTCTCTCACCCCTTCTATTCAACATAGTGTTGGAAGTTCTGGCCAGGGCAATTAGGCAAGAGAAGGAAATCAAGGGTATTCAATTAGGAAAAGAGGAAGTCAAATTGTCCCTGTTTGCAGATGACATGATAGTATATCTAGAAAACCCCATTGTCTCAGCCCAAAATCTCCTTAAGCTGATAAGCAACTTCAGCAAAGTCTCAGGATACAAAATCAATGTACAAAAATCACAAGCATTCTTATACATCAATAACAGACAAACAGAGAGCCAAATCATGAGTGAACTCCCATTCACAATTGCTTCAAAGAGAATAAAATACCTAGGAATCCAACTTACAAGGGATGTGAAGGACCTCTTCAAGGAGAACTACAAACCACTGCTCAAGGAAATAAAAGAGAATACAAACAAATGGAAGAACATTCCATGCTCATGGGTAGGAAGAATCAATATCATGAAAATGGCCATCCTTCCCAAGGTAATTTACAGATTAAATGCCATCCCCATCAAGTTACCGATGACTTTCTTCACAGAATTGGAAAAAACTACTTTAAAGTTCATATGGAACCAAAAAAGAGCCCGCATCGCCAAGTCAGTTCTAAGCCAAAAGAACAAAGCTGGAGGCATCACACTACCTGACTTCAAATTATACTACAAGGCTACAGTAACCAAAACAGCATGGTACTGGTACCAAAACAGAGATATAGATCAATGGAACAGAACAGAGCCGTCAGAAATAATGCCACATATCTACAACTATCTGATCTTTGACAAACCTGAGATAAACAAGAAATGGGGAAAGGATTCCCTATTTAATAAATGGTGCTGGGAAAACTGGCTAGCCATATGTAGAAAGCTGAAACTGGATCCCTTCCTTACACCTTATACAAAAATCAATTCAAGATGGATTAAAGACTTAAATGTTAGACCTAAAACCATAAAAACCCTAGAAGAAAACCTAGGCATTACCATTCAGGACATAGGCATGGGCAAGGACTTCATGTCGAAAACACCAAAAGCAATGGCAACAAAAGCCAAAATTGACAAATGGGATCTAATTAAACTAAAGAGCTTCTGCACAGCAAAGGAAACTACCATCAGAGTGAACAGGCAACCTACAAAATGGGAGAAAATTTTCGCAACCTACTCATCTGACAAAGGGCTAATATCCAGAATCTACAATGAACTCCAACAAATTTACAAGAAAAAAACAAACAACCCCATCAAAAAGTGGGCGAAGGACATGAACAGACACTTCTCAAAAGAAGACATTTATGCAGCCAAAAAACACATGAAAAAATGCTCAGCATCACTGGCCATCAGAGAAAAGCAAATCAAAACCACAATGAGATACCATCTCACACCAGTTAGAATGGCAATCATTAAAAAGTCAGGAAACAACAGGTGCTGGAGAGGATGTGGAGAAATAGAAACACTTTTACACTGTTGGTGGGACTGTAAACTAGTTCAACCATTGCGGAAGTAAGTGTGGCGATTCCTCAGGTATCTAGAACTGGGTCAAATTCCATTTGACCCAGCCATCCCATTACTGGGTATATACCCAAAGGACTATAAATCATGCTGCTATAAAGACACATGCACACGTATGTTTATTGCGGCATTATTCACAATAGCAAAGACTTGGAACCAACCCAAATGTCCAACAATGATAGACTGGATTAAGAAAATGTGGCACATGTACACCATGGAATACTACGCAGCCATAAAAAATGATGAGTTCACGTCCTTTGTAGGGACATGGATGAAATTGGAAATCATCATTCTCAGTAAACTATCGCAAGAACAAAAAACCAAACACCGCATATTCTCACTCATAGGTGGGAATTGAACAATGAGAACACATGGACACAGGAAGGGGAACATCACACTTCGGGGACTGTTGTGGGGTGGGGGTAGGGGGGAGGGATAGCATTGGGAGATATACCTAATGCTAGATGACGAGTTGGTGGGTGCAGCGCACCAGCATGGCACATGTATACATATGTAATTTACCTGCACGTTGCGCACATGTACCATAGAGCCTAAAGTATAATAATAATAATAATAATAATAATAATAATAAAAGAAAAAAATATTAAAAAAAATCAGGAAACAACAGGTGCTGGAGAGGATGTGGAGAAATAGGAACACTTTTATACTGTTGGTGGAACTGTAAACTAGTTCAAGCATTGTGGAAGTCAGTGTGGCGATTCCTCAGGGATCTAGAACTAGAAATACCATTTGACCCAGCAATCCCATTACTGGGTATATACCCAAAGGATTATAAATCATGCTGCTATAAAGACACATACACACGTATGTTTATTGCGGCACTATTCACAATAGCAAAGACTTGGAACCAAGCCAAATGTCCAACAATGATAGACTGGATTAAGAAAATGTGGCACATACACACCATGGAATACTATGCAGCCATAAAAAATGATGAGTTCATGTCCTTTGTAGGGACATGGATGAAGCTGGAAACATCATTCTCAGCAAACCATCGCAAGGACAAAAAACCAAACACCGCATGTTCTCACTCATAGGTGGGAATTGAACGATGAGAACACATGGACACAGGAAAAGGAACATCACATACTGGGGCCTGTTATGGGGTGGGGGGAGGGGGGAGGGATAGCATTAGGAGATATACCTAATGTTAAATGACGAGTTGATGGGTGCAGCACACCAACATGGCAAATGTATACATATGTAACTAACCTGCACGTTGTGCACATGTACCCTAAAACTTAAAGTATAATTTAAAAAAATTAAAAAAAATAAAATTACTTCACCCAAGGTTTACTACATTTCTCCATGCTTGGCTTTTTTTTCCTTTATATATATATGTATGTGTGTATATATATATATATATATATATATATATATTTTATTTATACTTTAAGTTCTAGGGTGCACGTGCACAATGTACAGGTTTGTTACATATGTATACATGTGTCATGCTGGTGTGCTTGGCCTTTTTTCCCGAACACTGGTATGTCTCTTTCTCCTGCAGTCCGTGTATGTGGTAATGTGTTAAATACAACTGTTTCAGGTCAAACAACACCTTCTGCCTTATAGTCATCAGGACACTGCAGCAGCATAGGGATTCGGCCTAGGTGCAGGCTGACGAAGCCACTGTGCTCTCACTTTTGTGAAGTTTATATTGTTATGTTCTCTACCAGAGGATTGTAAGCCCAGCTGGCTGCTACTGCCAGATGCTATTGCTACGGCAGCTTGCCAGTCTCTTTCCTGTAGGCTTGTTTGTTTTCCCAGACTTGTCTTACTAGGCTATATAAATATTTTAAAGATAAGAAAACATGCAGTAGGAAATTCTGAGAATTATCGTGGTGTAATAGATGACATAGAAGAAATTGATCAAAACAACCAAAAAGAAATGAGAGCAGGAAAAATACAAACCTTTACCAAGACTGACATTATGAAATAGTGCCAACCATGTGCTCCAGATAATTCAGACTGAGCCAAATCAAAGATGGCACTGGAAGAAAATGCACAAATCCCCATCCTGAGACAGCAGTGCAGTGCTGCAGGAAATTACAGGAAGACTTTCCAGAAACCCTTGAAATATACACTAATTTTGAGAAATGAGGGATGTACTATCATAGCTAGGAGACAAACTGTGTGATTAATTCTTTCTTTGACTCTGTTTCTTAATAGTAATGTGAGATTATTCTAATAAGACAGAAACCCCTCTCTGGAGGTGGAAGGGATATAGAGGCAAGACTGGACCATGGAAGAGATGACAAATAGCCTATAAGAAGCCATTGCTCTAGTGAAGTTCAGCACCAGCAAAGGCAGTTAAAATATAAAAGGTGACAATATATGCAGACTGTACTTTTTCTACTCTGATTCCTCAGCAATGTTGTCATTTAATTCTAGTGCAAAGGAGAAATTCAGAATCAGAAGAACCCTCATCTACTAAAGGACATTTACCAATCACTGCAACCCTTCCAAAATCAAAATAGTCACAATATACAACAAAACAAATATAACTAAAAAAAACCTCCAATTTTTTGACTGAAACTACCCAGCTTATTTTAGACTACTGCATGCCTATACATGTAATATAGAACCTATGTCTTAAATAAATTATTTTACATAAAACACAGGAGGGGCTATAAGAATAATTCACTTACACAATTTTTGGGGAAAGAGAGAAACACTAGGCTGCTTCTTTAGGTTTGGTCTCATTTAAACATGAATAACTATAAAACAAAATCACAAAGTTATATAAAATATCTGAATCAGAATACATGAAATAAACCTAGCTGTATTTCATAATCAAATACTTGAAGTGCAAAAATATTAACTTATCTAGAATTGACTATAATTTGAATCTGATTCCCCAACTAGTTCCATTTAGGTTTACTCCTTTTCATGACTCCTCTGTCCCTGGCAGCCAACACTTTAAGGGGAGAACTAAAGCCTGCTTTCTCAAACCAGTCCCTGTTAGCCTACTTCCCCACCCCTGAAAATTTTAGTACTATTAACTCTCATTTCTTTTTCTTACCCTACTCCCACCTTCTTTCCTATTTACCCACCTCTTCATCTTAATTTAAGCATGAGGTAAAAATTAGTTCCTAAGTTATTTTATTTCTTCTTATTTTGGCTTCCTTTTGGTAAGTCTTCTCAACTTAGTAACTAAAAACTAGAGTCTTTTCAGCCTGGGCAACATAGTGAAAACCCATCTTTACTAAAAATACAAAAGTTAGCTGGGCATGGTGGCACATGCCTGTAGTCCCAGCTACTTAGGAGGCTGAGGCATGAGAATCACTTGAACCCAGAAGAAAGAGGCTGCAGTGAGCCGAGATCACGTCACTGCACTCCAGCCTGGGTGGCATAGCGAGACCCTGTTTAAAACAAACAAACAAACCAACAAACCAACAAAAAACACAAGTCTTTTTGTCTTCAATGATAGGTTGAGCAGTGGTTGATGAAAGAATATAAAACATTTCACTTGTTGGTTTAAGCTACTGATCTGCCATAAATTAATAAACCACATAATATCTTCAGAAACAAGCAAAAGGTGGCTTTAAAAGCATATGTTGAATAATTGACTTCAGGAAATAGACTATCACCAAAAGATCTGAGGCAGTGTCAACTTATATTCTTCAGGAAATTAAAACATAAATCTGTAAGAAATGGAAATATACTGATACTAAAATAGATTGAGATGAAAAAGTTTCTAGCATGGCTAAGGAATGAATTTAAGAGAACAGAGAATATAATTATAGAACCTAAAAGGAATTGAGAAGCAGTATAATGCAAAATTGAAATTGCTGAAAATGAAACAAATTGATGTGAAACAGTTAAAAATAAATATTTCAGAATACAGAGTAAAAGAGATAAAAGTTATATAAAATGTATTATTTATATACAACTCATGTTAACTAGTATAATTAAATGAATCAAACAAATATATCAGAGAAACTAAAATTTTAGGGATAAAACGATTATGAAGGAAAATGAATATCAACACGTAAAATTATTTGTGACAGATCCTCATAATGAAAAGCTATCAAGTGGGTGTTTATATTGAAAAAAGTATTGGATTTTAAAGACAATTATACAAGCCTCTAAGTAAGAGAAACGTGTCAAATCTAATATAAAAATGAGGTAGGTTTTGGGTGTATCTTTGTGATATCTTCAACAGAAGCCAGAATACAATGAAGTAATCTATACCATGTGTTGGGGAAAAAATTACAATATAAGAATTTCCAACCAGTCACATAGGCACACATGTGACAATAACAGAAAAATATTCTCCTATACACTAGGGAATAGTATATTGATATGTTTTCTGATTGTCTTACTTACACTTAAAAAAAGGAAGAAAAACTTGGCTGCAACAACCACATTATTAAGAATCACAAGACACTTAAGAATATATTTCACTTTATTTATTAGATACTGCTTTGTTTATAAACTTCTTTGAAGAGAAGAAAACCTAAAAAAAAGACAGATATAAGATCCAACATCTTATCAATGTAAAATAAATGAAGACACCTATTAAAAGAAGACTCTCACATTTGGGTTTGAAAAATATCTTGATAATCTACGTCATTTATCAGAGATCCACCTATGACAAATGATGAAGAAATGATGAGTGTGGTGGACTAATGCCTCCCCTCTCCAATGATGTCCACACACTAATTGCCAGAAACTGTGAGTATGTTACTTCACATGGCAAATTGAATTTTCTCGATATGGGTAAGGGCATGGACCTTGAGATTGGGAAATTATCCTAGTGGAACCAATATCAGTTCTTAAAAATGGAGAAGCAGCCAGGCACAATGGCTCAGCCTATAATCCCAGCACTTTGGGAGGACAAGGCAGGCAGATCACTTGAGCTCATGAGTTTGAGACGAGCCTGGGCAACATAAGGAAACACTGTCTCTACAAAAAATACAAAAATTAGCCAGGCATGGTTGCATGCACCTGTAGTCCCAGGTACTCAGGAGGCTGAAGCAGGAGGATCACTTGAGCTTGGGAGGCAGAGGTTGTAGTGAGCCAAGATCATGCCACCACACTCCAGCCTGGGCGACAGAGCCAGAACTTGTCTCAAAATAAAGAAAAAAAAGCAAAACCAAAACCAAAACCATAGGAAAAAACCCAACAACAACAAAAACTTTCAGAGCTATTGTAGAGAGAAGAAGATAGATGTGACTTTGGAATAAGGATCAGAGAGATGCCATAGTGCTGGCTTTGAAAATAAAGGGATGAAGTCCAAGCTGAGGAATAGAGATGTCTTGTGAAAACTGGCAAAGGCAAGGATTCTCCCCTAAAGCCCATTTTTCTTCTTTGTACTTTTGCCCACTCTGCCGACCAAAATCTTGAAAACAAAGTCTTTACACATTCAAGATTTCAGTTATAGCTGGGCTCTGACTAGAATACATAAATTCTTGTCTATGTATCTAATGTATTAGTCCATTCAGCCTACTACAACAAAAATCATAAACTAGTGATTTATAAACAAATTTATTCCTCATAGTTCTAGAGACTAGGAAGCTCAAGATCAAGGCACCAGCACATTCAGTGCCTTGTGATGACCCATTCGTCATAGGTAGCACCTTCTTGCTGTGTCTTCACATGGCGAGAGGGGGAAACAAGCTCTCTAGGGCCTCTTTTATAAGGGCACTAATCCCATTCATGAGGGCTCCACCCTCATAACCTGGTCACCTCCCAAAGGCCCTCTTTTAATTCCATCACAGTGGGAATTGAGTTTCAACCTATGAATTTCGGAGGAACACAAACATTCAGGCATAGAACTTGCTAAGTTTTTCCTCCTTTTCTCTACATTGACATGTCAAATCTTCTCCCTTTTGGTAGAAACTCTTGACTTTGCCTGCCTAGAATCCTTTCTCCCTTTTTCTCAGAGCATTATCTTGGTTTTCTAGTAGACATCTATTTTTCTTTCAAATTCTGTCTATGCTGTTGGTTTTGACCTAATCCTCCTTAGAGTTCTAGAGGTGGCCACATGACCCAGGATTGGCCAATCACTGCATCCACAGCACTGGCAATGATTGCTTTGGAATGGAACTGTGACTCAAGCTGTTGGAATAAAAGTTGACCCCAACTTCAGTTGCTGAAACTATTGAAAAAGAAGTACTTCTTTGGTTCTTAGAATTCATTTTTTTCTTGTATATGTGGTTATATTGTATTGATCAGAGCCCCCAAGTTTATAGAGCACAATTTGGAAAACAATAGATGAGGGAATAATTTTAATTACAAAATTTCCTGGACTAAAAATTGAAAAGTAGTTGCATATTTGAGATAATATTGCTAATTTTTTTGTGAAATATATTTTATACTTCACTAACTTAGGTAAAATTTGGAACTAATAAGACTCATTCATGCAACTATTTTTGTTTTGTTTTTATTAAGCTGTTTTTAACTAAGTAAATTACTTAGAGATATCAAGAATTATTTACCTTTATCTGAAAATAAAAAGAAAAGCAAATTAATAGTTTTACTAAATACTTCTCATGCTTATTTCTCAAAAATGAATATTTATGTACATAATGTTAATAGTCTTTCTTAATATTGTCCATTGAAAATGATGTTACGTAATACAGTGATTTTATATAGAAATATTTTCTAGGGTTTCCTAAATTACTTTTTATATGAAAAATACTATTTGCATGAGTACATTAATACATTTTATTGAATATTATACATTATTTATATTGAATTTATATGAAAAATAAATTTTATATTTTAATGATATTTCATTATAAACATCAAAGTGTAAATTTTATTTATTAACATTAAACCACATTTTTTAGCATACAAATGAAATGGAAAATGAAATAGGCTTGATCCATTATATGCATAAAAATAATTGAAAAAAGATTTGAATTTGTTATATTTACTGATTTTACTTTTCCTTAAATACATTTATGACAAAGACACAAAGAAGTAAATTAACAATGGTGAATGTCAAAGGCATTCTCTGTATAAGCCTTCATTTTTCTTTTAGACTATGTCTACTCAGAGAAGCTTGAATTAATTGCATAAATTCGATGTTTATGTTAATTCATTTTCTGTAGGGGCTTATAATATTGTTAGCCAAACCAACATATTGGCTGTGAAAAACACAGTGGAATAGGAAATCTCTTGTTCTTGATTTCGTAGGATATTGCTGTTGAATCATATGTTTTGAGATTCCTAAGTGGTCATAAGAATAATTAAAATTTTTGTCCATAATTTATTTTTGAATAAATGTTGTATTACTTATTTTTTTCTCCCATATGGATAATGGTTTTGTGCCTTAATTATTAAAAAGCTAGCAAACATCTTTGGAATACATATGCTGACTTAAAATAGGAGTGCATACTTTAGTAAACCCTTTCTTATTAAAACTTCTAATTAAAAGCTACACATTCTGCATGTTACCCTCTAAAAGCAAAATGTAACCCATTCATTTAATGCAACTGATTTCTTGAAAAGTGCCAGGTGGTTGGTGGAGCAGGGCCATGTGGCTTTTTGGATTGCTTCTGACCCAGGCGCTTGACCTCATGCACTTGGAGTTCCTGTTTCCTTAGTTTCCTTTCAGTCAGTGTAAGGTCAGTTTTCTTATGACCAATGTTCCCACGGCAAGATCAATGAAAATGTGGCAAGATATTTACCTGACAGAATTACATGGAGCTTAGGTAGGAAGAGTTATATTATCAAATTCTGCACCTTTGAATCCCAGCTGCATCCACAAATGTAATTCTATCATTGTCTCTACACTTTTACACATGGTCAGGATTTATGGACAACAGAGGAGTGTTTTCTTACTATGTGTTTTAGTGTCAGGAATTTTGAGAGATCAAAGTTTCATTCATTCCACTTTCTTTCTTTCTTTGACTAGGTTTGCTTCCCTTCCAACCCAAGGAAAATGATATTGGCCCAAAAATAGTAGAGTAGATTCCACGAGGGCTACTGCCATGATTGTTGAGCCTGCCAGAGTACTGTTGAGTGGCATAGCTCAGAAGCAATCTATGTTGCCTGTGACAGTCTATGTCTATAATTTCAGAGAACGTTCTTGGAAAGTTAATCAAAATATCTAAGCCTGAGATTTCTCACCTATTATTAGGTAATGAGAATCAATTACCTTGCGTACCAAAAGATCATGAAGTTCAAAATGAAATAACTTATGTGAAATTATTTTGAAAATCTTTAGGGCAAGTTGAGGCCAGTGATAATATTAGATGATTTGGGGATGAATAAACTATTAAATAACATTAATAAGTAGAATTCTTTTAAGCACTTTACATCAATGCACTTTATCTTTGACCATGGTAGCTACTCCACTGGACTGTAGTCTCTCTCTAATACCTTGTGAATTTATTTTACCTGCTTGCCTGCTGAAAGCATTTGAATTAACATCCCCTGATGCAGGCTTTAAAGAGGAATTACCATTACAATATAGAACTTAAGATACACTTCTCAAAAAGCAAGTTTACAGTTTATGCAAATTATTTCTATGTAATCAGAAGTTCTATTATCAGATCGCATGCTATTTAATGTTTCATATAATGGCAAATGCTCAGTTTTATTTTGTGTTTTCCATAAAAAAACACTAAAGATATCAAAAGATACTGTATAAGATTTGGGCATCATAATGATCTTGAGAAAGAATTCTAATCACTCCTTTAATATGTGGAAGTCTCAGTTTAATAAAATTTTCATAAGATAATTTTGTTCCCTGGCAGAAAGGACTTGTAAAATCTACAATGTGAACTATAATATTTACAGAATTATTGGTGCTTGATGTGGGATCTCAGGATCAAAAACATTTAAAAGTTGCTCTTTGAGATTTTCTTTTTTGTTATAAGGAAGCGAGCTCTGTATTCCCCAAAGATGCAGCAGCTATCTGTGTGGAAAGAAATCTGCCTGAAGTTTTATGTGTGTTGGGAATAGGCCCCCCAAAATCTGGCCAAAAACTGGCCCCAACAGTGGCCATAAACAAAATCTCTGCAGCACTGTGACATGTTCGTGATGGCCATGACGCCCACACTGGAAGGTTGTGGGTTTACTGGAATGAGGGCCAGGAACACCTGGCCCACCCAGGGCGGAAAACCACTTAAAGGCATCCTTAAACCACAAACAATAGCATGAGTGATCTGTGTCTTAAGGACATGCTCCTGCTGCAGATAACTAGCCCAACCCATCCCTTTGTTTCCCATAAGGAATACTTTTAGTTAATCTATAGAAACAATGCTTATCACTGGCTTGCTCTCAATAAATAGGTGGGTAAATCTCTGTTCAAGGCTCTCAGCTCTGAAGGCTGTGAGACCCCTGATTTTCCACTCCACACCTCTATATTTCTATGTGTGTGTGTCTTTAATTCCTCTAGTGCCACTGGGTTAGGGTCTCCCTGACTGAGCTGGTCACGGCATACCTGTGTGTGTGTGTGTGTGTGTGTATGTGTATTATATATATGCATATTATATAGATATGTACTCATTTGAATAAATTCCTATACAGATATGGTTTGTAATTTGTGTTTTACATATATATGAGGAAGGAGAAATTTAATTTTGTGTTTCTATGTGGAGTTATTGCACCAGAATAAAATTCGTTTTATTAAATTGATTTGCAAGTAGCTACTATCAGATACTGCTACTTAAATCAAATTTGATTATTAATAACACTAGATTATTTTCCTCAAAGTTTTTCTTCATAACATTTTCAATAAATATTTACCCCTATTTTATTTTGGTTTTGGATGAAGCCGTATAAACATGCTTAAATTATACTAAATGACTGTGAATTTCACAATGCAATTATTGTGCAAATATTAACTGATTTGGGGCATCTTAGCATTACTCTTCTTCACACATACGCTGTGTGGCCTGCCAAAAATATGTCAGTTAAAGAGGAAACTCTAAAGTTCCTTCCAGTTAATGCATTCTAGAATTCTTTCAGTCTGTTATCTCCTTTTTGGCAAGTAAGTCTTAATTTAGGTGTTTCATCTCTCTCTGGATTTATAGCCATTTTTCCCAAATAACTGCATGACTGTTTGCTTTGGGGCTTTTATGACAGAGAATCTAAACCTAACGATTATAAAAATAAAATTTTTATGCTATTGCTTATTTTTATGTCTTAAAAGCTGCTTATTTTTAGGACATAAATTGTTTTAATGTATTTATTCATCCAATTGAATGAATGTTCATAATTCTGAATCTGTTCAGTTTGATCCCAGTGTCATTATCCTGATTTCCTTTGGCTATAATTTAGAAATTTAACCCTCCAGACCTCATGTTGAAATCTGATTTCTGCTGTTGGAGATGGAGCACAATGGGAGGTGTTTGGCTCTGGGGTTGGATGCCTCATCACTGGTGTGGTACCTTTCTCGAGGTACTGAGTGAGTTCTCCGTCTAATAGTTGCTACCAGAGCTGGTTATTAGAAGGAGCCTGGCACCTCTGTCCCTTATCTCTTGCTTCCATTCTCTCACCAAGTGGTATCTAACACTGGCTTCCCTTCACTTTCTGTCATGAATGGACAGCCTGAGGCCCTCATCAGAAGCAAATGTAGGTGCCATGCTTCTTGTACAGCTTCCAGAACAATGAGCCAAATAAACCATTTTTCTTTCTAAATTACCCAGTCTCAGGTATTCCTTTATAGCAAGACAACCAGAATAAGACACCTATATAATTAGATTTTTAAAATTCAGACAATTGTTGCTTGTTTGTCTTGCTTCCAACATTTTATCCCTTTAGGGAGAAAATAATGTAAAATAGTCACTGAGAAGAATATACAATAATGCAAAGTCATTTCTTTTAGATTTATAATTTTCTAATAAACTATGGGGTTTTCACTGTATAGTATTATTGATCCTAATGGAATACCTTCTGACTCCAAGATTTGATAAAAATACAATTTAAGTCTTCCCATCTATACAACAAACAAAATGTGTTATATATTTTAATTTTGGGGAGAGACTGTTCAGAAGAAAAATGGTGGGATCTTACAGCACTTGACCCTGAGTGGAAGGCTGCCATCCCTGGACCTATGAGGATATTATATTGTATTTACAGGGTTAACAATCTTTTCACGAAGAACTATCTCAAAGATAGGCATCCTTCCCTTTATTAATGAATTCCAGATAGGCACTATTCTATCAAGGAGTCAGCCTGAACGTGGAAAAACAATATCACACATGCACACAGTCCATATAGGTTGAGATTGTCAAGATGCCTGGAAAATAATCACACTTTAGATTTAACAGAAAAATTTTGAATTATTTGTCAGTATCACATAGATACCACATGAACCTGACCTGATAAAGCAGTTTTCTTTTTACCTTTGACAATTTCAGCACATTAAAGTTAATAATGCAAATGTGTAACAAGTGAAATGTCAGCTCATCTCGCCTGACTCTGTTTCTTTAGTCACTCTAGGACAACATTTTTTTTCCAACTGAAAAACTTAAAGAGATTATTAAAGTTCATTTTTTCAAGAAACTGAACTTTAGCATTTTCCTTTTTCATTACTAATGTATTAAGAATCTGTTTTGAACTTTGTGTTTTTCAAACATATCTCATTTATTCTCTTATGAGGATAATTATTCTTTCTGACCTTTAAAACTTGTACTTTCCAATACACTTTGTTGTTTAAAGAAAATGATTCTTATTAAGGAATTCATCCAGTATAGCAAATAAACTTCCGTATTTCCTTTTCCAGGAAATAGTTTTACTTTAAAGTTTTTCTTAAACAAACAAACATTTCTTCAACAGTGTTGCTCTGTCGCCCACGATGGTATACAGCGGTGCAATTTCAGTCACTGCAACTTCAGCGTTCCGGGCTCAAGCAATCCTCCCACCTCAGCCCAGTAGCTGGGCCTACAGGCACGCACCACCATGCTCAGCTAATTTGTGTATTATTATTATTTTTTTTTAAGAGATGAGGTTTCTCCATGGTGCCCAGGCTGGTCTCAAAATCCCGGCCTCAAGCAATTCGCCTCGGCCTCCAAAGTGCTCAGATCACAGATGTGAGCCACTGCCCCAGGTAAACTTTCAATGCAACTTTCTAATTACATTAACTGTTACTAAGATTGGCCATCCAAATAACAGTGGGAAGAAAAACGGGCTTTAGTATTTAGCAGAGACATACTGGCTGCCAATTTTAATAGTTCTAAGTTTTGGAGCAGAGGATGCAAATTTCTGCTAAACTTTTCTATGAGCTCAAGTCTGTAGGTTAAGTGATAAGTATTTTTATTCTTAAGTCATTGGGCAGTATCAGGATAATATTACAAAAATAACCAGGAATAAGGGGATTCACATAGGGAATCAACCTCAAAGAGAAAGGCTGTTTTGGAGTATTGTTTTACAGGAAATCTTGACTCCTGGTTGTTTAAATAAATGGAATATTTATAAGCTTTAAACACATTTAGTCAGCATTTACTAGAAAAAATGTGGGTATTAGTTCCTGGTCCAGATTTTGTTTTTTTTTTAAGGAAAAGGGATCAACATGTTGAGTAAATGCATCACAACTGTGATAGACATATCCAGGGGAGGGTTAGCATGAATAGTGCTAACCCTCAGGCACTCCCTCTGGGTGAGTTTCGCTAACTTTTAGATCTGAATAATTGTCGATGACTAGTGAACACTTGTAAAGCATCCAGGATTTATCTTTGCTAAACCTTTTCACACAGTATACCACATATACTAATTAGGGACACTTGAATGTGTGTAGCTTTTTCTTATTTTTAATGGTCTGCATAAATATATATAATCTCTTTTCTATAGAGAATTCAATGTGATTTTAAAACTTTTACACAATATATTTCCTATTTTCACATTCCGTCTTTGCATACTAAGAAGATTTTGTTTAAACAAATATTCATTATTCTCTGGTTATTACCTTACTGACCCAACAAATATTTTCATGATGGATATATTAAAATATTAGAGTTCTTTCCGTATATCAAATATTACTGGGGGAAACATTACATTCGATTGCACACAGCTCATCACCATACTTAATATTATATTTCTGTCATCTTAGAAATGTATATATTTCCTTGCACAACTAGTAAGCTTGAATATATTTCATTTTTCAGTCCTCTGCCAAACTATACTCTGCATTACAATTAATTTAAGAAACGTGAGCAGTCAGTTAAAATGTAAACTTCAGATTTTTTTTTTTTTGTGAGGCCCCTGAATCTTTATATAGCACTCAGGAATACCCAGATAAAGTAAAAAGATCTAAAAGGAACATAAAAAAAATGCACACACTGGAAAAGCTGGGGAAAATTTCTTGCAAATTGAGTCAACTTAAAATTTGGACTAATATTGGAAACAGAAGCTGGTACCTGGGAGTAGAGGCAGCAAATTTGGAAGCATTGGGAGTCCCATATGGAATAGAGAGAATAAAACAAGAGAAAAAGTATAAAACTTTTGTTCTATAACAGTATCTTTATATAATACAAAGAGTACTGAGAGTTTAGCTCAAGATGGCTTACCCAAAATCTTCGTCTCTTACTAAGTCATAATCATTTTGCATTAAAGTACACATTTACACACATGTAGATAGCCATATTTGAAATCCAGAAAGGAAAAGCTTATATAACTGAAACAGAAAACCTAGAGTAATAAATGGGAACTGAAAGTACACAACCCACAGGGAACTGGGAAAAGATACAGCAGGCCTTTGGGCTTGAGGTCTTGAAACAAATACAGGGCAGGGCCTTAAGCCAAGAATCATATATGGATTGAAAATAACGCTGTGTTCGTATTTGGAAGCAGAAAACAAAATTGCTCTGAGTGGAGTCCAAGGTATTTCTTTCTATCCACCTGGATAAATGCCAGAGACAAATTACCTACTGTGGTAAGGGTGGAAGAAGATTTACCTCTATGAGACCAGAAAAAGCCTAAGCATAACTGCACCATTTCATCCAAGGGAGTATCTGGAGCAAATAGAATTATTCAAATCACAGTTTCCTTTGGGACCATGGTAAGGGCAACCACTAAACCTATTTCCTGTTGAGATGTCTGTTATTCTGTGTGTGTGTGTGTGTGTGTGTGTGTGTGTGTGTGTGTGATGTTCTGTTGACCATTTTTATACTGAGTTGTTCATCTCTATTATTTTATAAGGCTTCTTTAATAAAAGATAGGGGGGCATTGTCCTGTCATAATGTTTGCACTCCCCTGCCCAGCCCCCCAATGCTTCATTTTGCTTTTTGCTGCTTCTGGAAAAATCTTGTCTACTTTTATAATTCTTCCATTATTTTTGATGTAAACTTCTAGAACTCAGTCTTCCTAGAACAGTGAAATAATTCCTAAAATTATTTCTAACTTCTTTTCTTATGCTATTAAAAGAGATTGTCTTGTTGCTCAGAGATAAAACTGACACAACTGTTATTACCAGCTTTGTGTCTGAGGATGTGGACCCAGTCCTTGTATCGATCTGCTCAGATACTTTCAAATTCTATATTCTACAGTAACAAAGGGTCTTCAAGTAAAATAATTTATATATTTTATGTATCCTATTCTCATCTACAACCTCACATGTCCAAAATTGTAGAATTACCCCTGAAGTACAGAATCCCCTTTATTACAGAGAGGTCATGCTTCTTTCATAGAAAGTGAATAGAAAGCTGCCTGCTAGGTTATTTCCTAAAATGACACAGTCCATATTATATACAGCAAACATTCACATTTTCTAGAATTTGGAAACTTTTGCTAGCTTTCAATGGTAAGGTAAATTTTTTTCCTTATTTTTACATTTCCATGCTAATTTCTGTTATAATTAATGAGGATCAGGTTGGGGGAGGTGAGAAGACTGCAACGCCTATAATTATTTGATATCTTTATTTGGAATAATTTATATTCCATAAAGCCATATTTACTAAACTTACTATTTATAGAATTGATGAGTATCTAAGAAAGTAAGTAGGAGAATCAATTTAAAACCACTAACCATGTTCATGCCCTTAAAAACATTTAAAAATATTTTCCATATTAAAATGGAAAATATTGAAATTGACATTACTTCCCATAGGTCCTTGTTTGCATTTTGAATGTCCACTAGGAATTTTATAGAAGGTTAAAACTATCTGAATTTAAAAACACTTGGTTATATGCATTAAAAATTGCACTTAGGATTGACAATATTATCTTCACATTATTTCCTTCCCCTTTCTTAAGCAGGGGTTATACATCCCTGTCCCATTGATGGCAAGTTTGACCACGTGACCTGCTGAACTCTGCCTGGAAAGATGATATGTCCTCTCCTTCACCTTCACATCAGACTTGGCTATGTGATATGCTGTGGATAGTGCATTGTGAATACAAGTGACATAAGAAAAACTTAAGAACGAGCTTTGGATTCATTATTTATTTTCTCCTTCTGCTGTAAGACTGGTAATGCTTCCGGATAGAGGTTGCTACAGCAACCTGGGTCCTAAAATGAAGATGATACAGAGAAAAGCTGAGACAACTCAAGAAAGATGGGTAGGCATGTGAGAAATAAACACGTTTTTATCCATCTCTCACACTCCACATAATTGGTTATCATAACATAACCTAGGCTAAACTAACAGATACAGTCCTCAAAAAAAGTTTCATCAATTAAACTCCCAAAAGCTAGGTCTAAGTCTGATGATGATGATGGTAATGATTTTTTTTTTTTTTTTTTTTTTTTTTTTTTTGTCAACTTAGCTAGGCTATGGTGACCAGTTGTTTGGTCAAACAGTAGTCTAGTTGTTGTAATGTTGCTGTGAAGGTCTTTTGTAGATGTGTTTAACATCTACAAAATCCTGTTCTAAATTGACTCAAAGAAATGTAGATGTTAAATATAGAAAAATACACTAGGAACTATTGAGATAAACTCAGAGCAAATGGGTTAGGAAATGCATTAAACTTTCGCATTTGATATAGCATTTTCAATACCATAAGTTTTCTTCTAGAGCATGAAGAAATACAGAAAACTATCTAATGGTTTTTTAATAATAATGTAAACCAATACAAGAATCCTGAAAATAAACTTCAATTTAAACTATAGATGGTTTTCAAGTATAATAGTAAGTGGGAAAATCCCAAATAAGCCAATAGGAAATCATGACCAAAAAGGTCTCAAAACAATTCACATAGCAGCGTCAGCTTAAATATTAGGAGAATATCTTTCTTAGACTATCTTTTCTATTTATAATGTTCTAGAAAATTTTCACTATGTTTTATCCTTGTCTATATGCTGACCTTGGTTTCCCAACACACTGATTCAGTGACATTAAATGAGTCCTGTGATAATGTTTCTTTACAGTGAGATGAACATACATTAATGTCACATAGAATTCTCTATCTTGAGGCAGGAAAACAAAAACATGTTTGGCAGACCACTGTACTAATTTGTTCTGCATATGTACATCTTAGGTTTCTGCGTGAATTAACTAACCTTTCTCAACTCTCCAGGAACAATTCTTGTAGATTTACACAGAAAATAAGTTTTGCCCATCTGTTTCAGTGACTCTCACAGGACTTTCATCACAGAGTAGCATACATTATAAAACAATTTAACTTCTTATGTCTCCTAGATGTAAACCTGACCATCAGTGATTAAAGTATAAACAGTGCTGACCAGGTCAATGTGCCAAGTTACTTAACATACATATTTAAAAGAGTATTTCTTAACCTTCAGAATTAAATGGTAATTCATGATGATGATGATGATGATGATATCTTGAGAATTACATTTAATATTTATTTAGAGCTTACTGAATGCCTGGTACTGCTTTACATACATTAACACATTTAATTTGCAAAATGACCCTATCTATAGGGAAGTGCTGTTGTTACTCTCACTTTATAAATGAAGAAACAGGCACAAAGATGTTAGAAATTTTAGACAACTTATCATCATTATATAGATTTGATCGTAAATGTCCACCAGTTTCTATGTTAGATTTCGATTGCCCTTGCAAGGAGGAATAAGAAATTTCTTTTTATATGTGATAAAAATAGTAAGATAGTAAATACATGCAAGATATTACATATAAGCATACAAACACAAACACACACATCTATACATAATATTTTGTTTAATTTTGTATTTATTTTTACTATATACATATGCACACACAGACACACATATATGTATTTACTGTTGCTTTCTTCCTTTACAATCCTTACTTCTACACAGATCACATTGCATAAGAACACTGTATTTCACTAAAATTGAAGGATTTGAAGGCAGAATAATAACCCATGCATCTAATACAGTATGGTATTTAGGTTATTATTCTGCACTTTTAAAATATTTTCCCTTTTGTTTTCTGAAGAAAAATGAGTAAAGTATGTACAGTTCCCATGTTAGAAGAATGTCACAGTATTTAGAGACTATGGTCCTTGCTCTCTGAGTGTTCTGTTCATTATTCTATTTTGTTTCTGAGACACTTAGCTGTGAATTTTCTTATTTGAAGAAAACAGATGTAAGGGACAGATATATTTACAGAAACAGGCTGAACAAACTCAACATGAGACTCTACAGAAGCTTATGTATCCATTTACTTTCATCTTGACAAAGGTGCGGCATTACACATGGCTAGTTATAGACACCACATTTCCTGACACCAGAATCATTACTAATGATCTGACATAAAAGTGTTTCAGAGTTTTAAAATTCTAAGTTTCATATAGTCATTTAAAACTCATGCTAAGTAACAGTTTTAATAAGTACAACTTATTTAATATGTAATCTTCATTAAAATATATAATGTTACATGAAACTGAGAAAACAAGTAAAAATACGCAACATAAAAATAAAGGGCTTTGATAAGCACAAAATGCTCCTTTCTTCTATCCCATCTTGAATAACTTCATTTTCAGATGACTGAATGTTTCACTATTCATACTATTTATGTAAGAGTCTTCCTAATATTTTAGGGCTTGAAGAAACCATTAACAGATCTGGAGTCTAGAAGTTCATTTTACAGATATTTGAAAAAAATCACAGGAAGAATGAATGACTTTCCAAAGCCCTAATGTAGACTCTATTGGAGAACAACCAGGTCTAGAATTCAAATGCCTGACTCTTGCTCCTTTTGGATTATGCTACTCATTCATAAGCGCTGTAACCTGAGACGAACAACTTAGCATTTTGGATCCTTAGTTTCATGAGCTGTAAAATGAGGAGAATAATCATTATGTCGTAGTGTAACCAAAAATTCAATGATCTTACTGACCAGAGACTCAAAACTTCAACCATTATCATGAATGCAGGTAAGAAACTGAGAAAGTAATAATACAAGTTAGATGTTGAAATAAATTTCAGTCTTACATGGAGGAGCTGAGATGCCTAGGAAGCAGATTGAGGGTAATGCTAGGAGATAGCTAAGAAGATAAACTACCCAGTTCTATTCCAGATGATCCTGAGATCCCAATTTTCCCCTTTCTCACGTTGCTTGGAATTTTCATTACATTTTTAAAAATAGACATAATTATCTCTTTAAAGATAATTTAACAATGAGGCTTATCATTTCATACTAATTGTTTTGTAAACATCTAAGTTGTGAAGGTGAGTGGCTACAATGGGAGATGTAATAAACATAACGCTAAAACTTAGATTGATTTTTTAAAAATCTAATGTATCACATCAATTGAAAGTGTACAAACAATTTGCTATATTAAAAGCCTTAGAAATACATATTAATAGAATGCTGAGCTATATAAATGCCACGTAGCAATACACTTTCAACACCCATGACATGGAAGTTTGCAAATTTTCAAAGCAGACATAGCAAATTATAAAAACATTTGAGGACAAGAATGCAGCAAACAGAGGAAATAAACACTATTTAGACCTATCTCTCATATGGCTATTTGTATAAAGCCATATAAGTCATCTTTAAAGTTGACAGAGGTACATGAAATTAATAGGGTGAGCACAGATAAAGCTAGATATAAGTTATACGTTGAGCTTAGGTCTTCCATATTTTGTACAGTACATTCATTTTGCATAAACTGACACCATACTTGGTTTTCTTTGTATTCCAAATGAGCTTGTTAGTAACAACCCAAAGATATTTCTGCTTACAAATATGAAATAATTAATTGTCTCAATGTAATCTCAATGAGCAATAGTGTATTCCTTAATCAGTCAGTGGATTAGTCCTTGATGATCTTCATTTTTTGCCATCCTTAGTATTTCACGGAGAAGTGTATTTCATGATATACTTTTGCGTAGTTATTCTGACTGTTTCCAAATAATATGTTTTAAGAGCTCAAGGTCATAGGTGAGGATTATGGGACAAGTGTAATAAGACTACCCCTCTCTGTTTGAGACAGAGGCTTTCTTCTATGAGAAACAAAAGTTTGTAATTTTCATTTTTGTCTACTTGGTTTAGTTATTTTTCTTTAATAATAGCAGAAGGAGCCATTTGTAACAGAATAAAATGACTGCAAAATCAGACTATGCTGATTAATATAAATATGAAATATAAAAACAGTAAGCATGAAATACATTATATAAAATTTAATATATAAATATATTTGTAATGAATTCATATGGTGAGAATTTTCCAATGTAGTAATAACTTCCAATCCTATTTTGATAAGAAATAAGAGAAATTGAGCTGGGCACGGTGGCTCACACCTGTAATCTCAGTACTTTGGAAGGTGGAGGCAGGTGGTTCACTTGAGGTCAGGAAGTCGACGCCAGCCTGGCCAACATGGTGAAACCCCGTCTCTACTAAAAATACAAAACTTAGCCGGCTGTGGTGACAGGTGCCTGTAGTTCCAGCTACTTGGGAGGCTGAGGCAGGAGAATCACTTGAATCCGGGAGGCGGATGTTGCAGTGGACCGCGATCGTGCCACTGCACTCCAGCACTCCAGCCTGGACGACAAAACAAGACTCCATCTTACAAAAACAAAACAAAACAAAAATTAGAAAAATTTTGGGGCAAATGTAATTAATGGTTTTTTTTAAATTCTGCATTTACTGTTATGATTCTTGACTCTGCCTTATACTGACACTCGTTTCTTTCTTTCTTTTTTTTTTTGAGACGGAGTCTCGCTCTGTCGCCCAGGCTAGAGTGCAGTGGTGCGATCTCGGCTCACTGCCAGCTCCGCCTCCCGGGTTCACGCCATTCTCCTGCCTCAGCCTTTGAGGCTGAGGTGGACGGATCACGAGGTCAGGAGATCAAGACCATCCTGGCTAACACGGTGAAACCCCGTCTCTACTAAAATTACAAAAAACTAGCTGGGCTTGGTGGTGGGCGGCTGTAGTCCCAGATACTGATACTCTTTTATATAACATAGTGATGGTTATTTTAAATCACTTCCATTATTTGTACCAGAATAGCTTCTTATTTTGATGAAGACTGATATACTGAGGCAGATTAATCTCTGGGTTTCTAGCAACTATTTTTCAAATATCAGACTTTAGTTAGGCACACAACATTTAGTGCACATCTGTAACTTGCGCTACTCTTGTATCTAGCAGACTGCTATTAAGTCCTTGTAATACAGAACCTATTCATGCTTAGTCACTGCATATTTCATGTAGTTCCCTAATACACTGGCCAGGGGTCTTTCTTGCATGCCTTATGGTAGGATGGTAGGTAGGATTATACTGACTGTCTTGGAAATTTGCACTATGATATCAACTAGGTGTGTTTAATCTTAAAAAATCTTCTCTGTCTTGTAGAAATTATTACTTCACCAATGTAAATTTTAACTCAGTACTATCAGACCTCTCTTCCACGGTATTTGTGCTTTGCTCTTCGTCTTAGTAAAGTCCTTAGATATCTTTTTTTACAGTTCAGAAATTGCTGTGTCTAATGTGCTATTTAAATCTTTCATTGAATTTATAATTTCGATAAATAAAAAGCATTTAGTTTTAGATATTCTATTATCTTCTTTCGCACATTTCCCTGTTCATTTTTGTTACATCAGTTTCTTTATCTAAACTTTAAAATATTTATTTAATAGTCTCTTTCATATTTTCTTTTAATTTAGTTTTTCTAGAGACACGAATCCTTCTACTTATAATGTCTGCAGAATTTCCTTTAGAATGGATTATTTCCCTTTTTAGTGTGCCTCTCATTAACAAATTATTAGCTAGAAAATAGTTTTACATTTTTCTTCTTGCTGAATTCCCTATGGCTTGCAATGATTCAAGAATTGTTTTTATGTTAATTTCTTGTTTGGGGTCTGGACACATATAGTTAATCTAAATAGGATCATGAAACCTGTTCTTGAGTGCATGCTGTTTTTAACTCTGAACTGAACCCTTTCAAGGTAGAGATATATTTCCTTCTCTTTGTTTCTGGATTGTAGGTTTCTGGATTTTTGCTTTAGTTTTGTCAGTGAATATGCAGATCTTTTAAGGTTCTGGATTTATATAGGATCCTCAGTCATAGCTCTTTGCCTCAAATGGGTCCATGGCCACATTTGTTGTCTCCAGATATGTGTTGAAGCCTCATATATTTGTAAGGCCCTCATCTAACAAAATTCCCCGTGAGTTGCTACAGCATCACCTTCGGTTTCATTTTCATTTTGGTAGCAATAATAACAAAAATATACATACTAAGTCTAAAAAAGGAAAGATAAAAAATAAAATGTTTTCTTTTTCTTTTAAAAACTCAGTTATATATTTCTCTGTATTTTTATTGTTGTATTTCTATTCTATCTAATGTTTCCTTGTGTTCAAGAGGGAAGAAGGCTATGTTAGTTTCATCAGCCATGTTGCTTGATCCAAAAGTCAATAGAAATGCTTTTAATGGACAGAGGCTTTTATCATAATCAGCCAGGGATGGAAATAAATAAGGTGGGTGGGAGTTCATATAGAGAACTTAGACACAAAAAAATTAAGAGATACTTAACCTGATATTTAGAAAGCTCTTTCTGCATATATTCTTTCCTAAATCAGTCAGACTGGCACTAGTGGCATTGTACCTCCTAACCACAATCAATATTACCTAAAAAAGAACAGACAGCTTTTCTAATATTTTAGGAAACCTCACAAAAGGGAGTTCAAGATAACAATAGGTCTTTCTAACCGTAACCCTGCTTATCAGTGGATTTTGTAAATCCTTATTGCTTGTTGGGGCCTGAAATATGAAATGTACATGTAGACATGCTTTACATCTGCATTCAAGGTCACTTTTTTCTTTCTTTATTTTTTTGTACCTAATTTCTCTTTGTTGTATGATGTCATTGACTACCATATTCAGCACACTGTTGAACAGAAATAGTCATTCCTTTGTTTAAAGTACTTCAGTTGCACTTCATTTTCCAGGGCATGTGAGACAGTATATAGCATAAGAGTTTAGCTGCAGTTTTAATAATAGCAGAGCCACTTACTAGCCATGTGAACCTAAGTATTTAATATGGTAACTTAAATCCTCCTTGCCAGGAGGGATGAAAAGAACGAAATGTATCTTTTAAAAAACTGGGATAGGGAGTGCTTAATAGATCCAAACAAGGAGAAGAACAAGCAGAAACCTTAGTTGTTTGAATGCGTAGAGGGACTTGGGAAGAAGAATTAGTTATTTATTAATATGAAACAAATCACCTCAAAACTTGGTGCTTTAAAAAAAAAACAATAACAAAAGAATGCTCTGAGGATCAAGTCTGAAAAGGTATGAGAGAAGTAGAAATGGGCAGAGGTTGCGCTGTGATGCCGTTGCATCAGAGGCCTCAGATAATCCTATAGGAAATTGCAAAGGCCAGTGATTGATGCAAAGGGCCAGGTCTTTTCACCCATCTACTCCACACTGATCTGCCCCAGGAAGAGGACTGTTAATTTAGACAAGGTAAGTTCCCTTTGGTTAAGGGCAATTCTCAAATTTGGTATTAGCTGTGAGCTGCTGGTTGCCAATACTCCCAGCAGAGAGGTGAGTGACAATCTTAGTCCTGAAGGGCATATCTGGTTGCTACACCACAGCATCCACTATGCCTTCCCTGCCTTCACTGCTGGTTGTCCTCAGTGCTACACTCTCACCAGTGCCATGTCAGTTTTTACAAGTGCCATGACAATTTCAGGAACTTACCCTATATGGTCTAAAAAGTGCATGAATAATGCACTCTTTGCATATCATCAGGAAATATCCATAAAAATGGGCAACCAGTGGCCCATACCGCTGCTGCTCTGCCTATGGAGTAGCCATTCTTTTATTCCTTTACTTTCCTAATAAACTTGCCTTCACTTTGCTATATGGACTCTCTTCAAATTCTTTCTTGCATGAGATCCAAGAACCCTCTCTTGGAGTCTGGATCAGGACTCTTCCAGTAGCAATAACACTATGTATTTCCCCTTAATAGAACTCTCAGACTATTTATATTTGTTTGGATTTTTTTTTTAATCATAAGCTCTCAGGACTATTCCAAGCATGTACATCAGATAAATATTCCTTGAAGAAAAGAGTGGATGAATGAAGAAGTCTTGGAGCTGAAACTGTGAGATAAATAGGAGTTTGTCAGGTAAGCAAGAAAGGAACAACATGCCAGGCAGAGGGGACAGCAAGGAGGCTCAGAGGCATGAAAGCAAGACGTATTCAGAAAACTCTAAATAAAATAGGTCAGTGTGGTTGTGATAATATGAGAAATGAAGAAACAGAAGGTAACAAAACAAGGTCTAAGAGCTGGGCAAGGTTGGAACATGAATGGCCTTGTAAACTGAATAAAAGGACTTATAGTTATTCTGTAGAATCTCCATTGAAAACAGCTTTTAGAAATAGTGCCAGTAATCATATTTTCATAAATAATAAAACAGTAATAAAATAATAAAAGCTTTCTTTTCTCCTCTGTACTTACCTATGCTTTTGTTCTGTGTTATGATTTAATATTCAGCACATGAACATACAAAAGATCGGTTGTAGGGCAATAGGTGTCAACCCAACACTACTCCATTTTAGTAGCAAGCACACATAACAGTACATCTTGTATTGCTCATGGATTTTACTGGAATTGCTTGGATCAGTTCACACTGACATATGAATATGTTATTCCAACCAAATGTCAATGAGAGATTAGAATGCTAATTTATTTAAGTAGATATGTGTCAATGTCACTATCACCCTGAAACAAAAATACCTCTATTACTATGCCAATAAAGATTGTCAAAACAACAACAAAAACAAATAAAAGCTTCTACATCTGCTTCTGAAAATCTTTGGCAGATGTGTATTTGGATCAGGTGTTAGGAATTTATCAGTTGGCTGGATGCTGTTTGATCAGCAATAACTTTAGGGATATTATATTCAAACAGGCAAATTAAAAAAAGAAAACCTATTTGATAAACATTTGAATCCTATCCCCAGAATGTCTATTTATATTAAAATAATCACTACATGGACATAAAATTTGCATAAAAATATGATCAAAATGACACATCTTTGAGAAAATGCAAAGCTTCTAGCAGAAATAAACCATATTCAAGTAATAGAATATATTGTATATCCTTGTTGAATTTAAAAATGCAGTACTAGTAATGATTGAAAGTCAGAACATTTTAGGCCTACAGAGGACTTAAAAGACAGTTCAATCCAACCCTCATTTGAAAGATGTGGAAATTTAGACTTTACAACATAAAATGCTTGGTTCAAGGTCATGCAAGTTCATAATACATCTTGTAATAGGTTCTGAATTCTAAATATGAAGCCAGTTGTCTTTCCCTCTTTCCATATTTTTTTTTCTAGTCTGCATTTGTAAATAGCTAAGTAAATAAGGATTCATTCCAAAGAATGGGTTGCCATTTTATCTGGGTTAGTTTACCTGTAACCTATTTTAAAATAAAATTATAGCAATTAGGCATTTCCCACTAATGATGCAATCACTGAAGAATAACTGATAATCACAGTTGACACAGGTCAATGTCAGCTAGAATTATGCCAATTTTTGATATGACACATTTCATAGAGTGTCAAATAGAAAGTAAATTGATAATGCTAAGCATGAAAATATGCTTTATAGGCATCTAATTTGCCTTAATCAGGGTACAGAAGCCAGGAGGCCTTTATTTAAATGCAGAGATTTCAAATCTTCTTACTTTCATTCCCTAGAGCTTTGCATTGCTCTCTAATGTTCTATGGTCATAGTTTGAAAATTCATGCTTGCTTAATCTAGGAATGTACAACTTTCTCTACCACAGGCCAAATTCACCTGCTTCTAAAGGTCAGTATCTTTCATTGTAACTATAAGGCATGGAAAATATTTAACTACAAATCAGACACCTATGAGACAACTGAACGTGGTTGCTAATAATTGTGAGTTATGGAAGATAACTGAGGCTAGCACAAGCAATGAACTTAAATTAGCATAAACAGCAGGTTCCTGTATAATATTGCTATATTATTCAGAGACTGAAGATCTATGGGTAACATACTAGTTTTATGAATACAAGATAAAGCTTCAGACACTTCCCTGGAGTACACAATGTTTTTATCAAATTACGTGTATGAAAATGTGGTATTATTTCACATGTGAAGTACAGACTTGATGTTATTCTCACAATATGATGCCAGATGATATAAAAGGGATAGTGTTATAAGATGTTTCTAATGAAGAAATCTTTTATGAGAAAATTAAGATTTCAGAACTGTAAACTTGTTTTCAGATCTGTATGTGTGGGATGCTTACCCATATGTATAGGAGATAAATAGGAATCCTGAAGGTGGATGAGTAAGTCTGACTATATGACTGTAGCACTGGAATGCCTGTAGTAGTTGCAAATAAAAAACCACATTTTGTTTTCCAAACTATAATTAATATGTCTTAATGGGGGAAAAATGGATTCAAACATGCAGAAAATTCAAATTTCCCCTTGAAACTATTATCCGATCTCCAACTCCACCTCCTCCCAGCTCCCCTCAATCTGCAGGTAACTATTTGGTTACTACTAGTTACTCCAAAGGTATCCATTTGGTGTAAATTGTGAATAGAGAATTCACAATCTCTTTAAGCATGCATTCAATCTTAACTAAAAATAACGATGTTACTAGGCCAAAGAAACCTTAATAAATTACATATAATACAGACAATACTGTCTAAGGCAACATGTGTAATAAAAATGCAATGCAATAATCAAAATATGGAAACAGTTCACATGCCCATTGAAAGGTGAATGGAAGAACACAATATGATATATACATATATATCATATATATCACATATATATGATATATATCTCATATATATATGGTAGACTATTATTCAGTCTTTAAAAGGGGTAAAATTCTGGCACATGTTACAGCATGGATAAACTTTGAGGACATTTTGTTAAGTGAAATAGCCAGACAAAAGGGACAATATTGTATGATTCCACTTGTATGAGGAACTTAGATAGGCAAACTATGGAAACAGAAAATAGGTAAGAATTCAGCAAGAACTGGGGGATGGAGGAATGGGGAATTATTATCGAATGAGTACAGAATTTGGAATGATTAAAAAAATTCTGTAGACAGATGGTGCTGATGATTGCACCACAATGTAAATGTATTTAATGGCACTGAACTATACACTAAACATGATTAAAATGGTAAATTTTATATTATGTGTATTCTACTACAAAAAGTGTAATGCAATGCAAAGAAAATAGAAGTCAATCCTTTTTTTTTTTTTTTTTTTGAGATGCAGTCTTGCTCTGTCACCCAGGCTGGAGTGCAGCGGCACGATCTCAGCTCACTGCAACCTCCACCTCCAAGGTTCAAGCAATTCTCCTGCCTCAGCCTCCTGAGTAGCTGGGATTACAGGTGCATGCCACTATGTCCAGCTAACTTTTGTATTTTTAGTAAAGTCAGAGTTTCACCATGTTGGTCAGGCTGGTCTCGAACTCCTGACCTCATGATCTGCCTGCCTCAGCCTCCCAAAGTGCTGGGATTACAGGAGAAGTCAATTATTAAAAATAAAAAGATAGTGGTTCATAATAAGGTTATTGCTGGAGGACGGAGATGTGAAAGTTTGGAAAACAGGGTTGAGAAATATAATAGGTTGAACATTGTTATTGACTGAAACTGGAGAATGATGTAATGGATTGACAAATCATTGTAAAGGTTTCCATGTGAAGGAAGGGGAAACAAAGTTGTAAAATTTAGAGAATCTGAGGGTTGAGAAAGTATTTTTGTGATAGAATAAGAATTCTACGCTAATTAATGTTCCCAGGCTCAAACTGATTAGATATATTGGTCTTCTAATCACTGACGAAATTGCATTAAATTCTTTTTTATTTTTATTTTTTATTATAGTTTAAATTCTAGGGTACATGTGCACAACATGCAGGTTTATTAAGTAGATAGAAACTATCCATTGTGTTATTCTGAAATCAGATTAGCTCGACACTGTAGTAATAATTACATTATAGTCATTAGGTCACCGTAAACTCCAATTTCAGAGTTTTCATGAATCTGAAAACAGAAATATATAGAGTCATTAAAATATCATGTGAATAGAAATAAACGTGGTATTCCAAAGAATTTTTCCAAGAATCCTTAAGTAGAGTTACATTAGGATATACAAGATGGAGCCAAAAAATGAGGTGTATGCCATAGTTTACACTGATCTTTCCTGGTCAGCTTATTGCCTAGAGAACTTCCGTCTGTCCCACACCCAATTTGTACCATATACATTTTCACTCTGCTCCTTATTTTTTTTCTTGTTGTGTCTGGCTAAAATGACTCTCCTTGCCTGTTCAACTCCTGTCTCTGCACCTATTTTGCAGCATTCTTTCATTTAACCATTTCAGCTGACTAATCTGGTAGGTTTTCTTGAATATACAATGCCTGGCTGACTGCCTTCTGAGGGCAGCCAGTACCTGTAAGTTGTAACCTGTGAAGGTCGTTTGCATGTCTCCAGTGGCCTTGACCTTTGATGCCTTTTCCTCAGTGAATTAAATCTCTTACAGATCCTTCAATCACACATTTAGTCTTTTTTGTTTTTTTTCTTTTGGAGGTAGAGTCTCACTCTGTCGCCCAGGCTGGAGTGCAGTGGCACGATCTCGGCTCACTGCAACCTCTGCCACCTGGGTTCAAGCAGTTTTCCTGCCTCAGTCTCCCGAGTAGCTGGGATTATAGGCGCCTGCCATCGCACCCAGCTAATTTTTGTATTTTTAGTAGAAAAGGGGTTTCACCATCTTGGCCAGGCTGGTGGTCTTGAACTCTTGACCTTGTGATTCACCCGCCTCAGCCTCCCAAAGTGCTAGGATTACAGGCGTGAGCCACCGCGCCTGGCCACATTTAGCCTTATCTCATATTTCTCCTTATTCAGAATTGCCCTTATAGACCCCATTCTTTCCTTATTCATGGATTTGATTGTATTGTTTCCATTTTCTGAAAATCGTCAACTTTTCATGTTGAAATCTTACTAATTTTTTTTCAAGGAAAATCTAAATTGTACCTCCTCCTGGAAAGTTTTCTTTACTTCCCCAATTAATTCGCCTTTAAGTATACATTTATATTATGGACATACATCTATAATTTATATCCAGAGTAATGCATTTCACTCAAACCCTGGAGCTCAAAATTCATCAGAACATATTTAAGAGCATTCAAAGCAGTTATAGTGATAGATCTTGCCTTTAAATTATAACATAGTTCTCCATTTAACCCCACTTTTTCACTGATGCATCGTAGGTTGCGCTTTTAAGTTGAAAGGTGCGAAAAGCTCATGCTGTTTTAAACCTAGTCATTGTCCTAATTCCTCACAAGTATTTCTGCCTTTTCTGCCTACTCCCCATAGATTGTATTTCCTTTTTATTCATTCAGGTACTTATTATGCACTCCCAGTTACTAATCTCACACACACACAGATTTATGAGGTCTTCCTATAGTAAAGAGAATGCAACTCACATTTAAGAGGCCCCAATTTTGAGCCTGTTTTATATTCAGACAATGCTTGAACCAGTCTGAGAAAACATATAATTCATCCCAGTTACATGTCTTTCATGAATACAAATCTTTTTACCCATGGATGTGAACCAGTTTAAAACATTTCTACTTCTGATTCCCAAGTGATTAGTTGAATTGATCCAAAGATACTATTGGAGATGCTACTTGAACATATTCAAATGATAATAAAGAAAATAAAACTACTTTACTTCTTCAGTAGTGTTATCAAATATAGAGTTTTTGTTTTTGGTATATTTAAAAAAAATTACATTTATTTATGCATCTGTTCCTCCTAGATGTCCTCCTGGTTCTCTTGGTTTCAGTAACAACCAAGGGGAGATGCTGCTCTCAGCTGTAATAACATGACCTGTCATTGAATAATCTGGACTATTTCCTGTCTACAAACTAGTGTTACCTCTAGTTAACCTTAACAGAAACATTCCAACTGCTCTATATCATTGACTGACTGAACCCTCCTCAGAAATATTTTATCAGAATCATCCTCATTGGGATGATTCATTCCTAAAGGTTATCTCAGTGAACACTTTTATGCCTTCAGATGCCCCTATTTTTATAAGCTGGTTTGACATACTCTTTTCTGAACTACATTGATAAGTTGCAGGTGAACTATGCAAACATGATCTTCAGTTTAGTTTGCCTTGGTCCTACCAAGAGTTTTTATATTGATGAGGCTTATGATGAGTGCTTTCAGTGAACAAACAAGCTCATAGTGGAAAGTGTACAGATATGACCTAAATAAGAAGATCCCAGAGTCTTAGCTCTCATGATGAGTCTTCATATTCTGTGACTATAGTACATTGTTTTTAAAAATCCATTGATTATGTAGAAGAGTTTATATATTTTTCCCATGACTAAAATGGGGGCAATAACTTTTTTACAAAGTTGAGGGAGGATTTCCTCTTCTTATTTTGTTAATCTAAGCAGAACCAACACCAACTCACTTTTTAGTGATAGCGACAGGAGGCAGGCAAATGCCTAGGCAGATAGGGACGGGTCCCCAGCGAAACCCCACCTCTAAGCTGAAGACAATTTATAGCCTGAAAGCCATGCTACAAATGAAACCCACAGACTAGACTGAGAACCTGTCTTTCTGATTGCCATGCTTTCCTCTGATTGATCCCCATGCTTCACCTATTTTACGTATACCTAGCCTTTCCTAATTGGCTTTCTACACTGTTGTGACCACCTTTAAGTGGTGCCTGTGCTTTAACCTTTTATGCATACTCACAAACCAATTGGCATGCAACTCTCCTATTCTGAGCCCACAAAAACCCTGGATTCAGCCACAATGGTAGAGAAACTACCTGGCTGCATGGGTGAGGGACCATCTCTGTGTCCCCTCTCCGCTTAGAAATGTTCTGTCACTCAATAAAATTATTCTCCATCCTCCTCACCCTTCAAACTGTCAGCATATCCTCACACTTCTTGGATGCAGGACAAGAGTTCAGGAACTGCCGAACACAGGTACAAGCTATAACACAGGGGGGTGAAGTGGGCAGGGCACCTCCAGTATCAGGCCCAGCAGAGCAAGGCCCAGGTGGTATGGGGGTGTTGCCAGCTGGCTGTGGAGGTCCTTGGTTGGCAAAGTGACTAAGAAATATCCTGCGTCACCAGCTTGCAAGGGAAGAAGTTCCTACTCCTGGTCTTAAACTGATCTCTGACAAATGTGTATCTTCTGTCAAGGCACATGGTTTCTGATGATATTTTAATCTTTATTCTCCGTAACTTAATATGAAGTTAATTCTTTCTGGGGACTTGATGGCCAGGTTTTACCTGGAAGTAGTGAAAAATAAGTTGATTCCTCATGGAATCTCCATGACAACAATAATTTCTTTGTTAAATCTATTATGTATCTGTTTATGATTATATTTATATATATATATATATAAATATATAAATCTGAGGGCTATAAGATCATGGCAGGTAGGGAAAATTCAAGAAAAATGTTAATTCTCTTATAACCCTGTGGTTAGAGTCTCTATATATATACTATGTTTTTTTGGTGACTCTTAATTTTAAGACTTTTTGTTATATAGGGTAGTGGTTTTCAAATGTTAATGTGCTGAAGCGTCACTCTCAATGCTTATTGAAAATGCTTATTTCTAAGATCTACACCAAAGTATTTTTATTTAAAACTTACTGAATTGGGCTCAGGAATATATGTTTTGATATGCACTTTGGTAGATAATTCTAGGTGTTCATATAGGAAAAATGCTGTTGTGAGCCTTTGAATTAGGATTCACAGAGTGGAAGAAGAGTGGGTTTTTCTACCTTCTTTCTGGATGGCATTGAATCATGAGTTTCCTAAGAGTTGTAATTCTTTATTAGTCTCTATATGTCATGAATTAGTAAAATCCCCTTAAAGAGTGTAGTGAAAGCACTGGAAGCATTATTTCTTAGTATTTTGATGAGATTTCATCTCATTCTGTGTTTTTATTTATATATTTTAGTGGAAATTTTGGAAAGGCTGAGTCAAGGATGGCTAATCAGATGCTATTTTAATCAGATTCTGATCTCTGTTGTTTTGAAGGTTCTTTCAAGATCCCTTTGGTAAAAAACATGACATAAGCTGAGTAGACTATTAATAAAGGTCTCTTTGCACCTCTTTATAAAGTTGCAGCAAATCATTTCCACCCTTTTCTGAAGGTCAAGCTTCATGCTGAGGAAATGATTGATTTCCATTGCTTCATCAGAGATGTTTGAAGCCTGGAATAAGCAATTGCTTAAGTGTTTTGGAGTTAGTCTCATATTTATTCCCATAACTTTATTTTATGCCACATCATCACTCAGTGATGCTAGCCATGCTTTGAAGCATTTCTCTGATAATTCCTTAGAGCACATATCTGGTAGATGGGGGGTTAAACTGACTTAAAGCACAACCCCAAAGTTGTGTGGATGTTTCAGTGGTTATTCATTTTCCACTGATATGAAAGCTTAAATACTAAAAGTGGTCTCATTCTACAGTTTCTAGTATGTTTAATGAAGGGTGCATTGATCATTTTATTTATAAATTATTTCATTTTGTTAATATAAAAATTCTTTCAGTGTAAAAATTAGAATTATTAATTAAATTTGGAATATGGTTAAACATATATAATTTGGGGTAGATCTTGAATGCACTAACCATATTTTGATTCATAATGTAAATGAATAAAATCTTGCTTAAAAGAAATAGGATATCAAGCATTAGATTAGCATGGAGTGACAGTGAGTGAATAAGAGCATTGCACAGATTTAGCAAAACCTTTGATATAATTTTTCTGTTAAATCATATTCTATTTAATCAATTGAATATATTTTAATTATGTCCCCAATAAGGAAACATACTTATTAAAAAAATAATTTAAAGACAGAGTTTAATTTTTCCTACCCATAAAGGAAAAATGTTTAGGATTCTAGAGAATTATGGAATATTTCTTTTTGTTTTGTTTTGTTTTTTGAGATGGAGTTTCGCTCTTGTTGCCCAGGCTGGAGCGCAATGGAAGATCTCGGCTCACCGCAACCTCCACCTCCTGGGTTCAAGCGATTCTCCTGCCTCAGCCTCCTGAGTAGCTGGGATTATAGGCGTGCACCACCATGCCCGGCTAATTTTGTACTTTTAGTAGAGACGGGGTTTCTCCATGTTGGTCAGGCTGGTCTAGAACTCCCGACCTCAGGTAATCCACCCAACTCGGCCTCCCAAAGTGCTAGGATACAGGTGTGAGCCGCCGCTGTATGGAGTATCTCTTGATTATGGAGTATCTCTTGATTATGCAATATCTCTTGATTATGGAATATCTCTTGAAATCCACTGAAGCACTGACCCTAAAATAATCAGCTTGAACATTGCTGCCATAAAGCTATTCTCTCCTTATTCATTAGCTATGTAATACACCAGAAATTTTATAATACACCAGTTTCATCAGTGCTGGTGATCTGTTAAGAGAAATAACACATACTTTTAATTACTTTCACAAATATTCAGCATTCTTTCATGAAGCAACAAGAGGTGTTAATGTTGTCTCCTCCATTACTCTCACATTTTTATGCAAATCATGGCAGTTGCTAACAATTTCAAGTTACCACTTCCTTCTTAGAAATTTTGAAACACTGATACCTCCTGAAGCTTTAATGAACACTATACATCTATTTTTATAATTGCAGATTATATGCATACTATGTGGCATTTTTTCAGTTTATTTATCCACATATTTTCTACCTCTTTACCATTTTCTCACTATTCCCATCATTGAGACATACATAACATGCAATTTTGTTGTACCATTTATGATATTAGATTCAAAACCTTCATTATGTAGCGTACAACTTTATTAACCTCAAATAACGATCTAAAAGCATTATTCTCCTCATTGCTAACAGTGTGGTCAGAGATTCCCTTTTCAGAGTATCATACTTTTGTCTCCTAAGCAATTTCTGTATTTGTATTACCCATTTACTTGCTCACATGCCTAGGCATTCATCACTTAAAGACACATTAGTTTTTAAATATTTAAATGACATGTTAGATTGAATACTGTTGAAAAATAAATAGAATAAATTATAATATTTGCCTTTAATGAATGGTGCATCTAGTCATAAGTATACATTGTTCATTTGTATATTAATAGAAATGTATAAATTTATAGCAAAAATATGGGGAAGATTTATATCAACACCTTAGAGAACACAGATAATTTTATTTATGCATATCTTCTAAATTTCTGCCATGGACATGTATGATTTTTATAATAAGCCAGAATTCTGAGGACAATGCTTCATATTTGTAGTTGTGCTTACTTTGGGCATTAAAATCAAGAATGGCTCAGAGCAACTTGAAATCCAGTTTTTCAAAGGGTTCCTTATCAAATAGACCACAAAAAGATCTGCAGGGGATGAATTGACTACACTTCAAAAAACTGCATACACTTCACATATGACTGAGCCAGGAACAACATGAACCATAAAAAATATATGAAAATTGATCTCTAAAGAAGGACTCACTTCTCTATAAATTGCTTGTCATACTCAGTCTTCTTGCATTTCAAATAAATGGAAATGGCCAAGCAGTGCAACAGCTCTCTTTTCCAAGCATGCTGACATTAAGAATTATTTCTTGGAATCTGAATATTACATATAGCATTATAATATTTTCCGTTTTTTGATAGCAGCAGCTTAAGTGTTTCTTTACTTAATGCTCAGTATTGTATAGGCTACCTAAGTACCACATGATTATAACTCAGAAAATAAGAGAAAGGTGATTTTGTGAAGTCGCAACCTCATTGCTTATTAGTTCCCTCTGTTACAGAATGCTTTTCCAACTCAAAAGGATTTTAGCTCACTTGTTTAACTCTTTATTCATTCATTCTTTGTTATTATATTGACAGGAGTTTGAAAGATTTAAGTAAATCTTTGAAATGGACTGTGGCAAACCTTATAGCTTTGAAATATATTCTAAGGACAAAGTACACTCCTGAATCGAATCTTTCAAACTTGCTTTCCAATGTAGCCTAACTTTTGCCAGTTGTGCTATCATTCAGAAGGTTTTCCCTTGAAGAGCCATGTAAATAAATGGCATAAATAATGTATAAACTTTTTTTTGTTGTTGTTTCTAGGCATACATGATCATTTAGGTAATATCAACTTGTGCTTGGGGAACCTGGTTCTGTTTGCCTCAAATTTTTATTTTTTAATGTTTAAATTTTTTGGCCCCCTGTACTTACCTAGAGCTTCATGCTCTCTGACCCACATACCATGAATAAGGTACAGTTGACTGCCAGGTGGTTATGTTGAGGTTACCTTTGCAGGAGATGTACAATTGCATGGCTACAGAGCCACAACACAGGCAGATTTTTTCTGTGTGTACCTTGTGGATTTCATATCTGCAGATTCACTTGGCCACTCAGAGGGTTCAAATGGATTATTATGTGAGAAAAGCTGTGATGGGGATGAACAGAGTGACTTGGATCATATGTTCTTAAAAAAGGGCAACTTTTAAGCCTTAGGATTGGGAGGTTCATTGCCACCTGCTATGACCCCAACGTGTGTCAGGGGTTAATGCAATCTTCTAACATTCTAAAAGCCAGATTGATCTTTATTTTTTAAATGTCTCCTGGGGATTCCAAGCTATGAAGAAAGAGCTGAAGGGCAACAACAATATATTTTTCAGGAGAGAAAGTGAATGTGACTGATTGCTAGCAAGCCACAGGCAGAGGAACAGAGGTGAAAACGAAAGTGACTCAGAGGTACATTCCATTTCATGAGTCTGTCTGCACAACAGCAATGACTCGTTTAGTCAGTAACTCACTCTTCCTCACATTTACTCTATTTAGAAGTCTCATAGCTATAGAAATGCAACATGAATCTATATGTATATACTTAATTTGCAATAAGAAGAACTCGTAGTTGGGAAAGGAGTAGTTTCAACATTACCACAAACTAACCAAATAACATTTGAGCTTGTTGTAGAAACTCCTTAGGTCTAAAGAAACTCCTTATCTCTAAAATGTGCTGGCAGATTAATAAGTTCCAGCACTGGAGAAGACCAGTTAGTCTTAGTTTTGAGTGTGGTTTGTTTTTGTGTATGGATGCATGTGAGAAATTACTTAGTAAAGTCCAGAAAAACAGAAAAAAAATATTATTCTAAAGTGGATATATTGTTTAGAGAAAATAATGTGCTTAAAGTAAATAATGCGTGTATGTATATGAACGTTTACTGTGAATTGATAAACCCATATAAATACTTGTTTTCAATAACAAATGCTAAAATTTTATTATATACCTAGCCTCACAATTATATTAAGTGTTGGCTAAAAATGCACTTTCAACAGAAGACACATCTTCTTATATGCCAAGCAAGGTCTTAAGACCTATATATGTAAAGCTTGGAATTCAGTAACATCTCCACTTCACTCTCATTTATACAGTAACCCTTTACAAGAGTTTTTATCATAATCTACTGCAAAAAATTTTTTGCATCTATTTTGTGTACATCAGTCACTACCAATTCCTTGACTGGTATTATTCATTAAAAAAATTATTACTGCCTCCAATAATAATAGTGCCTTCAATTTTACCCATCCCACTTTTTGACTAACGTTTCCTACGCTTTTAGCTTATCTATATTGTCACACCTACTACCTTATTACCATATCATTATATTTATATACTTTCCTTTATAGAAAACTTTATTCAAATAGTTAAATATAGACACATTTTTCATTTCATAGGTTTTCCTCAATTCACTACAATTTAACAATAGTCATTAAAGTAGGAAAAGTAATAGAACCAGCTTATAGTATTGTGATTATCAAATCAATCAATACTCGAAACTAAGTTACTTAAAGGAGAGTTTGTCCTATAGTAAGTACTCATTACATGTTTAGCTACCATCATACTTACTATTGTAATCAGTATGACTATTTCACTTAGCAGGACTGTTTTGTGAGCAAAGATCTCCATGCAGGCATCTCTACTCATTGACTGCTATTTTACCTCTTATTAGTTTCTCAGAGATTAACCTTCTTTCCTTCTTGAAATATTTTAATTTACTATTTTTAGGGCATATTACCTTCTCCTTATTTTCTTCCTACCTCAGTAATAGTTCCTTTCCTTCTACCATTACAATAGTTACCCTCTCAGTCTCCTTAACTGGCTCTTCCATCTTTGCTTGTCCTTTAAATATGTGCTCTTCTGGGGATACGTTTATGGATTTCTTCACTCACTCATATACAGTTTCCTCCTAGAAGTCTCTTCCTGTTCTATGACTTTCATTACTTTTACTGTCTTTTGCGATACTGCAATTCAGTTTTTATACTTATCATATGGAATTAGTGCATACCCCACAAGTTAAAAGTCATGGTCCACAGCCAGACTGCTCCCACTTCAGATGCTAGCAATGAGTTTGAGCTATCCTGTGCCACCTGCACTTCTGACCAACTAGCTGAAAATCTGGGAGCTTCTCCCAAACTTCCTTAGGTTTGAGAATTAACTAAAATGACTCACAGAACTCAGGAAAGCATGATACTTATGATTACAGTTTCATTATATAGGATACATATCAGGATCATTTAAATGAAGAGACACAGAAGGAGAGATCTTAGAGGATCCTGAATGCAAAGCTTTCATGCCCTGTCTCAGTGAAATTAGGGTGCATAACCCTCTGGCATATTGATATATGTTTACATACCAGAAAGCTTCATTAAGCTTCAGTGTTCAGAATTTTTACTGGGATTCCATTACACAGGCATAATTGATAGAATCACTGCCCACAAAATCAAACTAAATCTCCAGGACCCTCCTCTCCCTAGAAATTAGACTGGCTCAAAGCCCTAACCTTGTAATCACATTGTTGGTCTTTCCAGTGACCACTGCCAAATCTGACTTATCTCTTAGCACAGATTCAGATGTGATCCAAGAGGCTCATGAATAACAGAAATACTCCTCTGTTATAACAGAAACTACTCTGATAGTTTCAAGTATTTATAGACTCTGTCCCAGGAACCAGAGACAAAGGCTATATTATATAGCGTCTATATGGGGTGCTCCCTAGAACTCCAGAGTAGCATAGTTAATGGCTCAATTTACAAATATATATGGAAGAATGTCTAAGTATCTCAAGCTAACCCATTAAAAATAGAAATCATAAAATTTCATGAAATATTTTTGTTTTCCAAACACTCTCCTTGTAGTAATGGAATCACCAAGTATCCTGTTGCTAAAGATCACAATCTAGACATTTAACTTAATTTATTTCACTTTCTCACTATTCATTCAAATCATCTACAAAGCCCTATTGGCTCTTTATCCAAAACATAGCTTTAAGACCTGGAACAGGGCCTGTATATTGTAGGCACTTATTAATGATGATCACCATGTATTATTTGTGTTTGTACCTCCAATACTGAGCACATTCCCTGGCAGATAGCATAAACTCAGCACTATTATTCCAGTAGTTCTTCAACGTTCATTTTCCTATTGGCATATTCTCTCTATTAATTCATTAAACATTACATTATTACCATAAAATATGATTATTTGAAACAGAACAATGTATAGGGTCTTCTAAGAGCATAAAAAATACTTTCGTGATTGAATTCATTCATTAAAAAATCATTTAGATAGAAAATCTTTAGTAGCTATTCAGATGGCATTCTGGGATGGTGCAATTCCAGAAATATGCTTAACTCTAAATTGCATCTCACAGACACATTTACTGAGCATCTTCCATAAGTCAAAACTGTGTAAAGTACTGAGAAACAATGGTAGATAATGCTTAAACTGACCTACAAGCATTTTACCTTCAATTATAGAAGAAAAGACTGTAAACAGGCAATCACAATGAAGTGCACTGAAGATACCAATTTATGATTATGGGATTTCCTTGTTAAAAGTGGGAAGTTAAGAAAATAATTTTTTCAGAAGTATTTACAAAGATTTAGAGAGAAAAATGCTCTGAGAGGGAGACTGCTCATATGCAGAGTGTGAAGAGTCCAAATGGAGAATGACGAAAGATGAAGGTGGAGAAGAAAATACCTCAAAGTAAGGGTTATGGAAGCCATAATTAAAAAATCAGAACTTTTCTTAAAGAAAACAGAAAACAGGAAGACACTGATGAGATGGAACAAAGAATAACAATTAGGTTGCTACATTATAAAGGATTATCTGATGGTAATTTAGGGAGTAGATTGAAGAAGCCCTAACTAAAAAGTGAGGAGTTAGCAGGCTCTTGCACGGATACAGAAAGGAGTTGATGGTCGCCTGAAATAAGGTAGCAGTATTGAAGGTAGAAATAAAAGAATGGATTTGAGAAATATCAAGAAGAAATGTCAAGTGTTATGGCAAGTATTTATAGAAATAATATTGGTAAAGAAAATCAGGGAATGCAAGACAGTAAAAATGTTCTAGTAATTTTAATAAACTTTACTGATTGCCAGAGCTGAGGGGAGAGGGAAGTCACTCTCCGTTCTTAAGTGACAATAGTGACAAATGGTTGCTTAACAGACAACTGCATGTTTATGACTGTGAGTGCTGAAGGTAATGCCTGCTAAGCAGTTACAAAATACAGACACCATCAGGGTGAGTGACGACTGCTATTGGCATATGGTAGACATTAGCTCATTAAAATATTCAGACTAACAGATGTAGATGTTGCAGTATGCTAGTGAAAATATTAATTTTAAAAATTAAAAACTCCTAGGGCTTTGAACATTTATTTTTTTATTTTTTTATTATTATTATACTTTAAGTTTTAGGGTACATGTGCACAATGTGCAGGTTAGTTACATATGTACACATGTGCCATGCTGATGCGCTGCACCCACTAACTCGTCATCTAGCATTAGGTATATCCCCCAATGCTATCCCTCCCCCATCTGCCCACACCACAACAGTCCCCAGAGTGTGATGTTCCCCTTCCTGTGTCCATGTGCTCTCATTGTTCAATTCCCATCTATGAGTGAGAATATGCGGTGTTTGGTTTTTTGTTCTTGCGATAGTTTACTGAGAATGATGATTTCCAATTTCATCCATGTCCCTACAAAGGACATGAACTCATTATTTTTTATGGCTGCATAGTATTCCATGGTGTACATGTGCCACATTTTCTTAATCCAGTCCATCATTGTTGGACATTTGGGTTGGTTCCAAGTCTTTGCTATTGTGAATAATGCCGCAACCATTGTGGAAGTCAGTGTGACGATTCCTCAGGGATCTAGAACTAGAAATACCATTTGACCCAGCCATCCCATTACTGGGTATATACCCAAAGGACTATAAATCATGCTGCTATAAAGATACATGAACATTTTTGAATGTATGGTTCTCAAAGTTCTCTGATGGACAAATTGGAGGCATTTACTTGACTGTCTATTCAGGCACTTCCAATAGCTGAAACTTGCTCATACTCTGCTGCAAGAATAAACCTGGGGAAAAGAGGAGGAAAGAAACTATGTAACGCCCTTATAATTATAATTTGGCTATATATTTGAAATGAAGAGACACTACTACAAAGACTAAAGGTAGAAGACATTTTCACATAAAAGATTTAAATAGTTTCTAAAAATGAAACTATAGATATACATCTAAAGCAATAATTTGATTCTATGTTCAAAGTGGATGACAAAATATATTTCATTTTACAACATATGGCTGAAAGATTTTTCTATTGTAATTTTCCTTTTAAGAAATGAAAGTTCAAAAAGACTAGGCAAGTTCCTTAAAGTTCTCAAAACAAAGCCATTGAATTTGACATATAGTGTAAAGGTCAATTTTGTTTCACTCTTTATTTAAATTCAAAATGCAAACTTACTTTCCCCTTTTTTTGTAGGAGATGAGTAAAAAAGAAAGAAGAAAGGAAAGATAGGAAAAGAAAATAAAGGAAAAAAACATAAAGGAGAAAAACATAGGAAGGAAAGTACATTTCCTTTTGCACTTAATAAAAGGAAAGAGTGATCATTTGAGCACATTTTATTTAGCAAATAAATTTTGATATTTTACCATATTTATTCAATCATTACAACAATTAGCACTTATGGAAATGGTGACTACTCAAAGGAATTGAGTTCAAAAGAACACTGAACATGTGTTCTGAGGTCCCTCACTTGCACCAAACATATGTATATACATATATATACATATAAATATACATACACATATATATCTGTGGGGGAGGGTGAGAGAGAGAGAGAGAGATTGATCCATCCAAGGATTTGGTAAATACTCTGTCATATTTATCTGTCATTTCTAAGAAGTGTGTGTGTGTGTGCATCTACAATAAGTCTGGAAAAGCTATTCTCTTCAATCAATAGACAGCAATTTTGAGGCGTCCATCCCTGAAATCAAACAGATGAAGCTGTTTGTCAGAAATACCTGCAGTCCAATATTATTCCTTTGAGGGAATTATGTAACACACTACTAGGATTAAGGACTCATGCACTCAGAAAACAAGCCATTTATACATATGCAAAGGAAAATTACTAACATGGACTTTCTAGCATTCTTAAAAATCATCAAAGCCAGAGACACTGTAATGAAAACTGTACAGATTGCTAGGAGCACAGGAATTATCATTCAAGTTGGGAAAATATATTCCTACCAGCTATACTGATGAACCTCTGCTCCCATCTATAAACATGAACAGATGATCAAGAATCACTGAATATTTGAGAAAAACAAAAACAATAAACAGAATAAGCCCCAAGGGTAAACAGAAGGAAACTTTGAAATAAATATAATTAATATCATTAGAGAAGAAATTGATGGATAAGAAAGGAACAGATTGTGGAGGAAAAATTAAGCAATTAGCTCTGTTTTTGACATTCAAACCATATTTACTGAGAAAAACCTCACCTTAATAGACAGGAGGATTAATTGAATAAAAATACTGAAAATTTAATTAGTGAACTGGAACACTTAGCCAAATGTACTCTTTCTAAACACAGTAATCTAGAACAAAGAAGAAAAAAATTAAGGGATAAGGAAGTAGTTCCAGGAATTCTAATTGCCATCTAATAGGAAAGCCAGAAAGAAAGAACAGAGAAAAAGTGAAGATAGGGGATGGGAGAAGTAGATAATAAAATAAATAATAAAACTTCCCAGAATAGAAGATTTAATTTTTAATGTAAGAATCCTTTTTAGTACAAAATGGAATAATATGTAATAAAAAATTTTAAACATAATTATAGAAACATCCTAGTGAAAATTATTCTTTTAATATTTTGATGTCAATATTTACACAAAATAACTTTATTTTAAAAAATCAAAGAATATAGATGTCTCCATTTACACTTTACCTAAATCCTGCTACCCTTTTCAGAAGTAGTTATATTTGACAATTTAGTGCTTCCTCCCTGAATTTTTCCTATAACATGTGAGTTGCATATATGTGTGTTGTGCATGCATAACTACATACATTTATTTTACAAATGTGAACCCATTAACAATTTCAAAATAGATGAAATTTATATAAGTAAATTTAATGAATAATACAAAATTAAAATGATGTTAGCTGGATGTGGTGGCTCACACCTGTAATCCCAGCATTTTGGGAGGCCGAGGCAGATGGGTCACTTGAAGTCAGGGGTTTGATACTAGCCTGGCCAACATGGCAAAACCCCGTCTCTACTAAAAAAAATACAAAAGAAGCCAGGAGTAGTGGTGCATACCTGTAGTCTCAGCTACTTGGGAGGCTGAGGCAGGAGAACTGCTTCAGCCTGGGAGGCAGAGGTTGCAGTGAGCCAGGATTGTGTCACTGCATTCCAGCCTGGACGACAGAGCAAGACTCTGACTCAAAAAAATAAACAAATAAATAAAATAAAATAAGATGATATTTAACCTCACTGTAGTCAGGGAAATGCAAATTAAGATGAGACTTGGAGAAAAAAATGATTTGTGATATCTTGTGCTGGCAAGAATCAGATAATCATGCATATTTGAACACAGCTAGTTGGAAAGGAAATAGTCAATTAGAGAGAAATTTGGCGGTATATATCAAGATGCACATACTTTGACTCAGAAATACAGTGTTCACAAATCTATCTACAGATAGATTCTATGTATCCCAACAGAAGTACTTTTAATGTATATGTTATACACACACACACACACACACACACACGTAAATAAATATATATATTCATAAAGTTATTTATTTCAGCATTCTTAGAAAGCCAGAAAGTAAATTTAGGAAGACATGCATATCTACCAACAGTAGAATGTTTAAATAAAATATTGATACATACAATGGTATAATATATACACCAATTAAAATAAACTAGAAAGTCACCTTAAGTGACTTAAAGATGCATTGCTAAGTGACATAAGCAACTTGCTGAGCAATATGAATATCCAAAAGTATGTAAATAGCTGGAGAAAGTGAAAAAAGGATGCATACCTAACAGGTAGCAGTGTTCATTCATAGAGAATGAAGCAGGGAGTTAAAGTGAGGGAGTTAAAGACTGAAAGGAGATACTCAGTAACATAGACCTGGAGATTAGTCATCGGTCCTTCAGAAAATTAAAATAGGGTTTCAGTTATTTCTTTTCCTTCTATTGAGTAAATGTGTGTATTAGTTGGTTCTCACATCGCTATAATGAACTACCTAAGACTGGGAAATTTATAAAGAACAGAGTTTTGATTGGCTCACAGTTTGGTTCCACAGGCTATACAAGAAGCATGGCTGCAGAGGCCTCAGGAAACTTACAATCATAATGGAAGGTGAAGGGGAAGCAGGTTCATCTCACATGGCTGGAGCAGGAGGAAGAGATTGAGGAGAGGTGCTACACACTTTCAAACAACCAGATCTCATGATAACTCACTCACTGTCAGGAGAACAGCACCAAAGGGGAATTCCGCCCTCATGATCCAATCACCTCCCACCAGACCCCACCTCCAACATTGAGGATTATAATTTGACATGAGATTTGGGTGGGGACACAGACCCAAACCATATCAGCATCTCTCACCAGAAAGGGTCCAATGCCAAAGAAATGAGAAAGGATTGTCCCTTGATTGAACATCTAATAAGCCAATTATACTCATCTATCTAATCTATCTAAATCAATCAATAAATCAATCTATCATATTTCTGTTATTTATATTGTTCCACTACCATTACTTTCTTCTTTTTCTTTTCTTTTGTTCTCTCTTCCCACTTATGTCTCCATCTGTTTCTGTGTCTCTTTCCCTTTATAGTATTCTTTCATAAATAAAACTTATAAAACTTAGGTTAGCTCGAGTACCAAATTACTAGAACAACAGTACACATATAATAAGTCTCTCCAACAGAAAGCTTTCTGAGAGGATAATTAGATTTATTTTATTGCTAGGAAATAGAAAATAAGTAGGAAACAAGAGGATATCTTACCACACAAGCATCATTTCCTGTTTTCTCAAATAGATGCTTTAAATGTACAACTATGATCTTCCCTCATATTCTGTAATCTGAAATCCTCTTATGTCAGCTCTTTAAAACCTTTGTCTCTCTTCAAAGTCAATCCCAAATATTGCTTTTACGCTGAGGCCTTCCTTAACCCTTTCAGTCACATTAAAAATCTTTCTCTTTATTGCTCCCATGGTGTACTTGTCTATCACTGAGGTTGTATTAGTTCATTCTCACATTGCTATAAAGAACTACTTGAGAGTAATTTATAAAGAAATGAGGTGTAACTGAATCACAGTTCTGCAGACTGTACAGGAAGCATGGCTGGGGATGCCTCAGGAAACTTACGATCATGGTGGAAGGCAAAGGGGAGGTATGCACGTGCTCCATAGCCAGAGAAGGAAGAAGAGCGAGCAGGGCGAGGTGCTACATGCTTTTAAACAACCAGATCTTATGAGAACTCACTCAACTATCACAAGACCAGCAAGGGGGAAATCTGCTTCCATGATTCAATCACCTCCCACTGGGCCCCTTCTCCAACAATGGGGATAACCATTTGTCATGAGACTTGGCAGGGACACAAATCCAAACCACATCAGAAGTGCTCTTCAAATTTGGCCTTAATGAAAGTTAAGATATATTGAACATTTGTCATGATTCATTCACTATGTTAAGCACTTCATATGCATCATATCTTTTAATTCTAATGAGTCCTATAATAAGGGCTTAGATTTTAGGTTACAGTATCTTTTCAAGGATTTTTTTTCTGTTTCATGATCTAGGAAAACATAAATGTTTTCTCCATCTATCTATCCGCCATCTAGCTGTCTAGCTAAAGCCTAGCCCTGATGACATTCATGAAGCCTTTGCAGATAATCTCATTGTCCACCTAGTGGCTGACAAATGCTCCTTCAGCTTACAATCTGAAAGATTCATTTATGTATATGTGCACCATCAGCTGGAAAGTGTTCTGAGGGGACTGGAGCAGAGGGCAGTGCTAGCAGGGAAACTATTATTACACTATTATTAACTGTACTATTATTTTTCTGTCAATTGAGCCTCTGTCATCAGTGACCCATTAAATGTTTCTGCTTCTGTTTTGTCTGGCTTCTTTATCAGGCATAAATTGGTACTATTCTAGTCTGTGGAGTGGCCCTAATGCTTACTTTGTCATAAAGGAACCCATCCATTTTAAGAATAAGATCCACTGTGTTGGGATGCTTTTATTTTGGCAAGCATTGCATGAGTTCTCGGCATCCATTTAGGGACATTGAAGTTGTTTCTGTCTTGTGGCTATTATGAATAATGCTGCTATGAACATATGTGAACAAGTTTATATGTGGCTATACGTATTACTGTTGGGTATATACCTAAGAACGAAATTTCCTGGTCATGTGCTACTCTGTTTAGTCATTTGAGGAACTGTCGACTGCCTCACAAAGTGGTTGTACCATTTTACATCTCCTCCAGCAGTATACAAGGGTTGTGATTTACTCACATCCTTGCTAATACTTGTCATCTTGCTTTTTTATTCTAGTTATCCTAGCAGGTGTGAAGTGATAACTCATTGTAGTTTTATGTTTTCTTGATGAAAGCATGTTGAATATCTTTTCATGTGCTTATTGGACATTTGCATATATTATTTAGAAAATTGCCTATTCATGTCTTTTGCTCCTTTTAAAAATAAGTTGAAGTGGTAAGAACGATGTCCTTGTCTTATTTCTAATCCTATTGAGAAAGAATTCCATCTTCCACCGTTAAGAGTGATGCTAGTATGATCCAGCAATCCCACTACTGGGTATTTATCAAAAGAAAGAAAATCAGTATATTGAAGAGATATCTGAACCTCCATGTTTATTGCAGCATTATTCAAGATAGCCAAGATATGAAAGCAACTTAAATATCCATCAACAGATCTATAAAGAAAATGTGGTATACATACATAATGAAATACTACTCAGCCATAAAAAAGAATAAAATCCTGTCATTTGTAAAAACTTGGAGGACTTTGGAGGAAATTCTGTTAAGTGAAATAAGTTAGGCACAGAAAAATAAATACCGCATGTTGTCACTCATATGTGGAAGCTAAAAAATTGAGCTCATGGAAATAGAGAGTATCATTATGGTTATTAAAGGCTGGAAAGGGTAAGGGGGGGGAATAATAGGGAGAAGTTGGGTAACAGATAAAAAATTACAGCTGGGTAGGAGGAATAAGTTATAGTGTTTCATAGCACTGTAGGGTGACTACAGTTAACAAAAATTTATTGTATATGTTCAGAAAGCTAGAAGAGAGGATTTAGAATGTTCCCCACACAAAGAAATGATAAAGGTTTGAGGTGAAGAATATCCTAATAATGCACATTTTATATATGTATTAAAACATGACTGTATCCCACAAATATGTACAATTATTACATGTCAACTAAAAATAAAATGAAAAAAAGGTTTGATGTCAGCTTTAGGTTTCTCACAGATGCCTTTTATCAGGTTGAGGAAATTCTCTTCTACTCCTAATTTGTTGAGTGTGATATAATAAAAATGCATTGAATTTTGTCAGATGCTTTTTATGAGTCTATTGAAATCATTAATATTTGTTTTTTATTATATTGATATGTTGTATTACATTAGTTGATTTTCAGATGTTAAACTAACATTGCATTCTTGAGATAAATCCCATTTGGTTCTCGTTTATAATTTTTTTATATGTTGATGGATTTTGTTTGCTAGTATTTTAAGGATTTTTACATTTATACTAATAACAGAAGTTGGTCTGTGTTTCTTTTTCTTGTGGTGTCTTTGGTTTTAGATGGCTATTTATTTTATTTTATACACAAAATTGTGATATGGAGCATAAAATACAAATAATATAATAATAATAGCTAGAATTTATTGAGCATAGAATTTGTGCCAGGAGCTCTATTCATGACTTTTACAGATATTTTACCACACAACTCTCACAAAAACTGTGAGAGTTAGGTCTTTTTAAAATTATTATTATTAAAACTAAAAACCTAAAACCTGAAAAAAAAAACAAAAGAAATATGAAAGAACAAAATTCCAAGAGTTAGAGAGGTTAATAAGCTTGCCTAAAGTCACAAATCTAACTGTGGGCTGAGTGTAAAGTAAAATCCAATTTGTCTCTTTTCAAAGCCTATACTTTTTGTGTCTTTATGAGTAAATTAAGATAGATGATTATTCAACTGAACACATATATACATGGAATATTATGAAGCATTCTTTGCAATCTTTTTTATTTTTTGAATTCTCTGATTTTTCTCTTCTAGTATTCTTTTTCTTTCTTAAGTTTTCTAAGATTCAATCTTATCCTGAGTTGGTTTTTGATGACACTGCAATCACTTCCTTTGTCTTATTGTGTACAGTGATATTTTTGGGACAAGTACAAGATCTGAGCTATTCTGGCATGAATGGAAAAGCAATTACAGAAACATGGAATTGGTGATACAAGGGCACTAACAGAGCAGAATCACATTGTTTCTCCTCTAGCAATGTATTACACGTAAGAGGTAAAGTGTCAAATCACCAGGCATTTTCTCTGAAAAAGCACATCATTATTTTTTTTGGTTAATTAATTGATTAATTTGAAAGCCTCTGTGTTATAGTGGAAAAAACACTGTACCAGATATATTTAGTTTCAAACTCTAGATCTGTTATTTAAAATGAATATCCTGATTCAAACAAACCAACTACAAAAAGATCATCATGGAAATTTTAGTAAGAACTTCTTATAAAATAATGCCAGGAAATTACTTTAAATGTGTTAGTTGTGACAAAACAACAACAACAACAACAACAACAACAGCAATGACATTGGTTCTGTAAGATAATGGCCATGTTTTCTAGAGATTCATGGTAAAAGATGGATGTAGTAATTATGAAATACCATGTCTTGTTTTAATAATAATTTAAGGAATGAAAGGATACCAAAGTGAGTGAGACAATAAATTTAAAAATCTGGAATCTGAGTGATGGTTAAATGGAGATTAATTCCCTCTGCCTTTGCATATGTTCACAAATACTCATAATTGATGATAAGAAAAAAAGGTGATCTTGGGGCTCAGTGTTCTTACTCCTGGAACAGAGATAGTAATAATTGCTGTAGAGAGGATTAAAAGAGATTTGTATAAACATCTTCTGTGTCTTATATACTTCATAAATAATTGCTTAATTTATTTCAGCAGTTCAACAAAAAATACTGAGTGGCAGTCATGTTGTAGAAATAGTGTTTTCTTTAAAGGATACAAAAGAATGGATGGGAGAGGGTACACCTTGAGGGGGTCACAGTCTATTCCTTTCTATAGTTGGCAGTTCCTAGATAGAAAAATATTCAGTATCTTAAATAAGTATTCATATACATTTTATTTACCCTAGTCATATTGAAATAACAAGTCACAACCAAAATAAGTCAGAGTTTTGGGAGATATGTCAAATTGGGTAAAGTCTCATGAAGGAAGTCTTAAAGAAGTAAATAAAGACAGGTAACATTTTAAAAACTGGATATACCACTCTAGTAAAATATTACAATGATTATCGCAGCTATGAAGCATTTAAAACTATAACTGGATGCCAAAAGGTCTAAAGTACACAGATTAGACACATCGGTAATATTTAACTAAAGGAAAAATTCAAAGTTTTAACCCCTGTTGGGCTAGTTTGAAGCTCTCAACAGCTGCGGCTCCACATACACTTTCGTAATTCAAAAGGTGCCGCATCAGGGTCTCCACTCATTTCCTCCTGTGGACATTCTTTTTTTTGTTGTTTTAAATTTAACTTTTATTTTAAGTTCAGGGATACATATGCAAGTTTGTTATATAGGTAAACTCATGTCACAGGGGTTTGTTGTACAGATTATTTTGACACCTGGATATTCCTGATCCTCTCCCTCCTCCCATCCTCCACCCTTCAATAGGTCCCAGTGTGTGTTTGTTCCCCTCTATATGTCCTCATCATATAGCTCCCACTTATAAGTAAGAACATGTGGTATTTGGTTTTCTGCTCCTGCATTGTTTTGATAAGGATAATGGTTTTCAGCTCCATCCATGTCTTTGTAAAGGACATGATCTCATTCTTTTTTATGGCTGCATAGTATCCCATTGTGTATATGTACCACATTTTTCTTTATCCAGGCTATCCTTGATGGTTACTGTGGTTGAGTCCATGTCTTTGCTATTGTGAATAGTGCTGCAATAAACATACATGTGCATGTGTCTTTATAATATAATGATTTATATACCTTTGAGTATATACCCAGTAAAGGGATTGCTGGGTTGAATGGTACTTCTGTCTTTAGGTATTTGAGGAATCACCACTGTCTTCTCCAAAGGTTGAATTAATTTATTCTTCCACTGACAGTGTGTAAGCATTCCCTTTTCTCTGCAGCCTTGGGAGCATCTGCAGATTTTTGAATTTTTAATAACAGTCATTCTGACTGGTGTGAGATAGTGTCTCATTGTGGTTTCAATTTGCATTTCTCTGGCCAGCACTACAAAAAATGCTCAAAGGAGTCCTAAACACAAAAATGAAAGGTTAATATTCACCACTGTAAAAACATACAAAAGTATAAAACACATGTCTTATAAAGCAATCACACAAAGGAGGAAGAGAAAAAAATCAAATGGCAAATGACAGAATTCTATCAAATTACAGAGAAAAAAAACTAAAGAAGTATATAACTACTAGAAAACAATAAACAATAAACAATAAGGCAGGAACAAAACCTGACATATCAATATTAACCTTGAGTGTAGATGAATTAAATGCTCCACTTTAAAGGTAAATATTGGTGGAATGAATTTACAAAAATGATCCAATTATATGCTGTTTACAAGAAAGTTGCTTTATCTGTAAAGAAACATACAGACTGAAAATAAAAATAAAAATGGTAAAAGATATTCCACATGAACAGAAACCAAAAGTGAACAGGAGTAGCTATACTTATGTCAGATAAAATAAACTTTAAATAAAAAATAAAACAAAGAGGAAAAAAGTCATTATATAATGATAAAGGCATTCATTCAACAAGAGGATATCCCAATTCTAAATATATATGCACCAAACATTAGAGCAGCCAGATTCATAAAACAAATATTACTAGACCTAAAAAAAAGAAATAGACAGTAATGGCATTACACAGATATTGAAACAAAATGTTAACAAAGTGACAATGGAATTAAATTGATTTTTTATATCAAATTGACCTAAAAGATATTTATAGAACATTCTACCTAACAACTGCAGTATATACATTCCTATCAGCACATTAAACATTATTCAGGATAGATCATATGTTAGAACACAAAAGAAGTCCCAATAAATTTTAAAAAATCAAAAACATATCAAGTATCTTCTCAGACTACAGACTAAACTAGGAATTAGTATCAAGTGGGACTTCATGAACTATACAAATGTATGGAAACTAAACAACATGCCTCCAAATGATCATTGGGTCAACAAAGAAATTAAGACAGAAATTTTAAAAGTGTTTGAAACAAATGAAAATGAAAGCACAACATATCAAAACCTATGTGATACAGCAAAAGCAGTGCTAAGAGGGAAGTTTATAGTTAAATGACCACATTAAAAACTAAAAAGATAATAAATTTACAACCTCATATTGAGGAACTAGAAAAGCAAGAACAAACCAAAATCAAAATTAGCAGAGCAAAAGAAATACCAAATATCAGTGCAGAATTAAATGAAATAGAGACCAAAAAACACAAAGGATATATGAATCAAAATGTTAGCTCTTCAAAAAGATCAACAAAATTGATAAACTGCTAGCTAGAGTAACCAAAATAATAGAGAATATACAAATAAAAAAATCAGAAATGTAAAAGTAGATATCACAACTGATATTAAAGAAATATAAATAATAATCAGGTTCTAGTAAGAAAAATTATATACCCACAAACTGGAAAACCTAAAGAAAATGAATAAATTCTTGGAAATATACAACCTTCTCAGATTGAACCAGGAAGAAATACAAATTCTGATTACTGAACAGTAAGATTGAATCAGTAATAAAAAATCTCCTACAAAAAATAACCCAGGACCAGGTAGATTCATAGCTGAATTTATACCGAAGGTACAAAAAAGAACTAATAACAATTCCATGAAACTTTTCTAAAAAATCAAGAAGCAGGAAATTTTCTCTAACTCATTCTATAATGCCAGTTTCACCCTGATACCAAATCCAGGACAGGACAGAACATCAACAACAAAACAACAGACTGATATCCCTGATGAACACAGATGCAAAAACCCTTAACAAAATACTCATTCCAGCAGCACATCAAAAATAATAACATACTATTATCAAATGGGTTTTATACCATCTCTGCAAGCATGGTTTAACACATGCAAGTCACTAAATGTGATAGATCATGTAAACAGAATTAAGGACAAAAACCACATGATCATCTAAATAGATGAAGTAAAAGTATTTAATAAAATTCAGCATCCTGCATGGTAGAAACCCTTAACTAACTAGGCATAGAATAAACATACCTGAAAATTGTATGCAAAATCATACAGAAAAGTTGAAATCATTCCCTCTAAGAACTGGAACAAGACAAGAATGTCCACATTCACCACTCATGTTTAACACAGTACTGGAAATCCTAGTTAGATCAATCAGCCCAGAGAAATAAATAAAGTACATCTAAATTGGAAAAGAGGAAGTCAAATTATCTCTGTTAATTGATGATATAATCTTAAAGCTAGTAAAACCTAAAGACTGCAGCAAAAAACTCTTAGATTTGACAAATGAATTTGTAAACTTTCAGGATACAATATTAGCATACAAAAATCAGTAGTGTTTTTAAATACCAACCTAGCTGAAAACAAAATCTTGAAGGTAATGCCATTTCCAATAGCTACAAAAAAATACCTAGAAATATATTTAACCCATGAGGTGAAATATCTACAAGGAAAACTTTACAAAACACTGATGAAAGAAATTGTAGATGACACAAACATATGGAAAAACATCCCATGCTCATTACTTAGAAGAATTAATATCATTAAAATGACCTTACTACCCAAAGCAATGTAAAAATTCAATGCAATCCCTATCAAAATACAGATATCATTTTTCACAGAATTAGAAAAAACAGTCCTAAAATTCATATGGAACCAAAAAAGAGCCTGAATAACCAAAGCAATTCCAAGCAAAAGAACAAAGCTGGAGGCATTATGTTACCTCACACATGATTTCAAATTATGCTACAAGGCTATAGTAACCAAAACAGAATGGTACTGGTATAAAACTAGACACAAAGATCAATGTAACAGAAGAGATAACCTAGATACCACATATTTACAGGAGTTGACAAAGTTATATTCTTGACAAAGTTGACAAGAATATAAACTGGGGAAAGGATACCCTTTTAAATACATGGTGCAGGGAAAACTGGATTGCCACATGCATAAGAATTAAACTGAGCCCGTATCTCTCACCATATACAAAAATCAACTCAAGATGAATTAAAGACTTAAATGTAAGAACTGAAGCTATAGTTTTAATGTAAACATTAGAACGCGACCTTGGAAAAACTTACCTGGACATTGGTATAGGCAAAAAATTCATGACTTGGACCTCAAAAGCACAGGTAACAACAACAAATAATTGATAAGTGGGACTTCATTAAACTAATACACTTTTGCCTAATAAAATAAATAATCAATAGTATGAACAGCCAACTTGTGAAATGGCAGAAAATATTTACAAACTATATATCCACAGGGGACGAATATCCAGAATTTACAAGGAACTCCAACAACTCAACAATAGCAACAAAAAACTTTAAAAAGTGGGCAAAGAAAATGAAAAGATATTTTTCAAAAGAAGACATACAAATGGCCAAGAGGTATATATTAAAAAAAGGCTCATCATTAATCATCAGAGAAATACAATATAAAACCACAATGAGATCTCTTACACCAGTCAGGATGGCTGTGATTAAAAAGACAAAAAATAACTGATGTTGGTGAGAATGTGGAGAAAAGAGAACTCTTAGACACTTTTGGTGGGAATATAAATTAGTACAACCTCTATAGAAAACTGTATGTCAATTTCTCAAAGAACTAAAAATACACCTACCATTTGACCCAGTAATCCCACTGCTGGGTATCTACCCAAAGGAAAAGAAATCATCTTATCAAAAAGACACCTGAATCCATATGTTTAGTGCAGCACTATTCATAATAGCAAAGATATAGAATCAACCTAAGTCCATCAATAGTTGAACGGATAAAGAAAATGTGACATATGTGTGTATATATATATATATACACACATATATACATATATATACACACATATATACATACACACACACACACACACAATGGAATACTCTTCAGCCATTAAAAAAATGTAATGATGTCTTTTGCAGCAACATAGATGGAACCAGAGGCCATTACCTTAAGTGAAACAACTCAGACCCAGAAAGACAAATATCATATGTTCTTACTTATAAGTGGAAGCTAAATAATACATACACAAGGACATAGGCTATGGAATCATAGTCAATGAAGACTTGGAATGGTGGTGGGATTACAGGGGGATGGATGAGAAATTAACGGGTACAGTGTACATTATTCAGGTGATATATGGCATAAAAGCCCTGGCTTCACCGTTATGCAATCTATGCATGTAACAAAATTATACTTGTCTTCCATAAATTTATGCAAATATAAAAAATAAATCTGAGCATATATGTACTCAATGTTAATTACTTTGAAATTCATGTTACATATGGCCCAAAATATAAAAGCAACTTGAATCCATTAATTACATATTGGGGAAAAAAGCGTTTTCTAGCACTTTCTAAACTAGTACATTCCAGTAGTACTAGTGGTTGTTTTTGTCTTGAATAGTCTATCACATTGTTGTGTAGAGGTCAATTATTGCATACTTAAATTAAAGGACTTTATAAAGTTAAGTAAGAGATTTCCTGGCTCTGAAATTGCAAACTTTTAGTCCTTATAACAAGATAAATGTTTTTTTTAAGCTATTCTTTAACAGGAAAAGTTAGGTTTTAGATATATTTCTATTTTATAATTATCTTTGAATTAAGGATTTAAAATAGCTTTAATTATTATCTTAATTCATAACTTACCCAAAATAATCTACAAAAGCCATCTAAACCTAGACAACCACTGGGTCTGGGAAGAAAAGAATAAAGGAAGATTAAAACAGAAATGACACAATTTATTAGTTAAAAATATTAAATTTTCCTTTTTGTTCTTCCAGATATGGAAGGGAAAGCCTCTAAGCTACTGTAAGTTTCAAGCTGAAGTCAACCACACTACTTATTGGTGAGCTATGGGCATGTAAAATTATAGACTTATAATTTCCTGGGTGTCAACTTTATTAAAAACTGTTGGAAAAATTAAAAACAACTAATAACTTGAAGAAAATTATAATGATATATGTCACTCTCATGAAACACTGTGGACTCCTCAAAAGTAGGAAAAAATCATGTGCAGTAATTGGAAAATTTATTCATTTTTATTATCAGATAACTCATGTTATTACCGGTACATTTATGTTGATGTAAATGCAGCATAGTACCTTAGTAAGAACACATTAATGTCACTAGCTAGCTCCATTAGTGCTATTCAGCCACGGCAAGAGATTTGCAATTAAAATTCCTAGTCCCTGGTGGCAGCCAGCATGGTTGTTTTTAGAAAAATGAGTTTGTTGACTTATGAACTTTTTTTTCCAGTTTCACTTAAATGACAATTAAACTGGTTTCAAGAAATTTCTTTGACAACCTCCTGGAGCTACTTAAAATAAAAAAAAAAATAAAGTTAAATTAAACAGGCAATCACTTTCTGCATAGGAGTTTTTAATAATAAAAACATCTTATTTTTTGGCAAGTTTGTATAATTTTAGTGTCAATTCTTATTTTTATTTTCAAAGTTTATTCTTACAGATATATATTCAACTGAAATTTTCATTGGTAGGAGTCTCCCTAGAAAAAAATGTTTATTTTAGCAGACAGCTATTACTACATTCCAATGAAGCTTTACCATTGCGTGATACCTGATGGATTTTGTTTCTATGATAGACTGTTACTGGCTCATAAGAAGTGATGCTTTCTGGCATACATCCTCTTGAGTCATCAACTGTCCTTGAATTAAGGTGGGCTTAGGTTCTGCTTTAACTTAAAGAATATCACAGGCTGGGTGCAGTTGATCATGCCTGTAATACCAGCAATTTGGGAGGCTGAGGCAGGAGGATTGCGTGAAGCTAGGAATTCTAGGATATGGTGAGCAATGATTGTACGCCTGCACTCCAGCCTGGGCAACAGAGAAAGACCCTGTTTTGAATTTTTTTAAAAAAAGGAATATCACAGAAGTGATGTTGTACCATTTCCAGAACTAGCCTTAACAATGCCTGGCAGCTTCCTCTTTCATACTCTTGGCATTTATATATGGCATCCTCCAAATATAAAGTCTTTCTACATTGCTAGAGAGATCAGTTAATGTGAGACAAGCTCAGAGAGTACACCAAGAGAAAGAAAAGCCCAACTGCCCCCAAATCTCAGCTCTGACCAGTTCTCAGCTGACTCAATAGCTAAGTATAGCTATAAGGATGACAACTGGCTAGAACACCATAACTACCCAGCTGAGCCCAGAGTGCCTAATCATGAGCAAATAAAACAGTTGTTTGCAATTACTAATTGATGGGAAGTGTTGTAACAGCAAGAGACAACCAAAGAGTTACGGTGTGGTATTTGAATGTAGCACAGACACTACGTTAGACTTAAAGTTGTGACAGGTCTGTAGTGGTATGGTGTGAATTAACTGGTGAATTCTTACGGATTTGCAGCCTGGCTGTTGAAGACCTTTCCATGCTTTAACATACCAATATCATCATTCTTTTAGGGCCATCAAAGAGAGAACTCCCTGACCATTTTTCTTAGGTAATTTGATGCAATTAAGACATACCGCACAGTGCCATCTACTACTATTTGAGTCCCTGGAACCCACTGAAAGAACTATTGTTCTTTGTGTAGGTAGTTATGGCTGATCTAGTACTCCTCAGGAACTTACAGGCTTTCCACATATCATTTCCCACATATCATTCCTGGAGGGAGGAGAACCACTCTCTCTAAACACAGAGCTTTATATCCCCCACTAGGTCTTGGTGCTTGAAGTGTCATTAAAACTTCATACATCAGGCCAGGCATGGTGGCTTATGCCTGTAATCCCAACACTTGGAGAGGCTGCAGTGGGAGAATCACTTGAGGTCAGGAGTTTGAAACCAGCCCAGTCAGCTTTATATATTAAATATCTTTGGCAAATTCATGTTTTCTCTCAGGGAGAACCTCTCAGAGGGGAGATATTAAATAAAATCTATGCTTTTTACATTAGAAATTTAAAAATTACATTTAATTAGACCATAACAGAAGTTATATGAAGAAATTTTGAAGCAAAAGATTTCTCTTCCATTGAAAACATACAACATAATGAAGAAACACAGAATGAACTAAAATCATCTAGTTTTGTAGTAGGCAGGATTTTTTTTCTTTACCTCTTCACAGTTGCCTAGGTAGTAAAGAAGATGATGGTACTTAACGAAATAGTAAATTGGCAGTTAGCAGCAAAAGGAGTCACTCCCCGTGTCTTATGAAGTAAATACATGCTTGCTTAAAATGTGTGTGCGCATGTGTGTGTATTTTAATAACAATGCAATAAAGTGTGTGTTTTAAAAAAAATTTCCTGAACAGTAATGCAAGGACCATGATTCTTACATAATATTTTAAAAGCAGCCATAAAATTTAATGAAATCAGTGAAATTTTTATAACTTTTCAATAAGAGAAGTCTGGTTGAAGAATAGCATAAGAAAACAAAATAAATAGTATTAAAAGTTTCCCTCAAGTTTCTTTTCAGACTTGCTTTATGGAGTGAGATGTAGACACTTGATACATTCCTGGGCTGCGCAGAGTAAAAGATGCCTTGATTCAAGAGAGAAAAAGACCAACTTTTTTTTAGAAAAATTAAACTCAAAAGAACAACTTAAACAACTGGTTGAGTAATTTATTGTCTTAATCTGCTCCAGCTGTTATAACAAATTACCATAGACTAGATGGTATCAACAATTTCTTACAGTTCTGGGAACCTGGAAGTCCAAGATCAAAGTATGGGCAGATTCTGTTCTTGGTTAGGGCTCCTTTCATGGTTTGCAGACAGCTATTTTCTTTACTGCAGAGATGACAGGGAGCAGAGGGAAAAGCAAAATCTCTCATGTTCTTATGTTACAAGGTAATGAATCCCATTATAAGGGCTCCACCCTTCTAACCTAATTACTTCCTAAAGGCCTCATCTCCAAATACCATCACAATGGGGATTAGGGCTTTGACATATGAATTTGAAGGAGGGAGCACAAACATGTAGTTCATGATAGTCATGTTAAGATAATTCTCTATCAAAATTTCCAAAGAGCTTAATGATAAATAAATAATTAATAAGCATGTGTTTTTTAGAGGGGTAGGGTGCAAAATATTATGTTACGAATAATAAGATAGAAAATGTGTGCATAGATAGCCCCTACTCTTGACAAGCCCAATCGTAGGAATGCTAGCTCAATTCCGATTATTCATCACACAAATAATTTGTTCTTTCTTTTAAAGTATGATTAATGGGATGAATAAATTGTGAACAGACATCTATTTAGGCCACAGTGTAATGGGATTGGAAAGATATTGCAAGCTTGTGCCAAATCCATGTAAATGTTATGGCTGCGGGAAGGTAGAAATGAAAGCCTTGAACACATGAATGAATTGTTATTGTTCATCCAGGACAAATGAAATGCATCACAGTTGGTATAAACCAAGGTAGAGTCAATACATCATCACAGCAATACATTATTCCCAACGTTGGTTTATTTAGTGACAAAAGACTCTCTGCTTGATCAAACATTATTCAGGCTCTTTTGAACCTTCTTCCAACTAGGTCTTGACCTCTGGGCTTCTGTGTTGATTTTTGCATCGCCCAGTTTCAGCAAGAATCCTGTCAAGTAAGTGCAGTCAAAATCACCCCTTACTCTTAGTATTTCCTTTTAATAATTTTTCATCCACTGACCCCCATTCTACTGATGGGCTTTAAATCCACACTTTTCCTTGTTCTATTACAAATTAAGCTCAGTTCTATGCTGAGGTATTTTTTTCCCTTATTGCAATAGTACTGAAAAAAATCTGTTTTTACTGCTTTAACTATTGTCTGGCCTGTTTTTTCTTTAACATTTGTAGATATAATTTGAGGCCAAAAACAGGAATTTATTTAAAGCATAAACTTTGCATATTTTATTGCACATATTAGAATTTCTATTATTGACATATTTAAAACATTTATTGAGACCTATTACGTGCCACACACTGTTCTACAAACTAAAAATGAAATTTTAGAATTAGAGAGATTTGTTCTTAGTGACTGTTAATCATCTGAAATTCAACTCACTAACCAGGGTTGAAATTTATGACACTGGTGGAAATATAAAGGGCATAATCATCAATCACATTTATTCTCAGTTTTTTCCCCTCAAGACAGTAGACATTTTATTCATTACAGTAAACACAAACTAACCTCATTTGTGTTCTTTTGTAGATTGCTAAGGTTTTTTGTACACACACACACGCACACACGGGAGGTTGTCAGAAAGTTCATGGAAAACGTGTATTATAACAAAAGTGTCCATAGTTTTCAATGTTTTGGATCAAAATAAAGTTGTCATAACTTGTTATAATATGTCTAAACAGGACCCATTTTGAAGCACTAAGAAGGTTGATACACAAGTTTGAAAACAGCCCCCATCAGAGCAACATGAATTCTGCTAAAATCGAAGCAAGAACAAACATCAAACTTACGGTGAAGTTTGGTTGGAAGAATGGTGAAACCACTGATTCTTTACAAAACATTTATGAGAACAACACCCCAAAGAAATCAGCAATTTCCAAATGGATAACTCATTTTAAGAAAGGAGGAGACAATGTTGAAGATTAAGCCCTTAAGAGCAGACCATCCACATCAATTTGCAAGGAAAAAAAAATGTATCCGGTTCATGCCCTAATTGAAGAGGACCAAAGACTAACAGCAGAAACAATAGCCAACACCATAAACATAACTACTGGTTCACAATTTTTTTTTTTCCACAAGGGCCAAATGTCCCATGTTTATTTACATATGAAATGTGTTTCATACAGTTATGATGGATGGAGTGCATAACACCTGACAGCAGCAAGACCTTTCGAGGAACCGAATGTTGACTACAGTATATCATGCAAGTATCTATATGTACACAAAAGAATTCCTTTTCTTAAAAAAAAAAAGTACAAAACATGTTCAGGGATAAATACAAGATATAAAATACAAAAGAAAACACAAAGCAAAACCAAAAAATAGAACTCTCTCAGAGAACTATAAACGGAAGGGACAGAAGAGTACCTCTGCTGCATTTTAGTAAAGCAGAACTACTGACGTTAAATATACTGCTTGAAATGGCTGAACTAAACCTGGGTGGCTCAGTGCTTAAAGTAACGGCCAATTGCAATACACAGGTGGCTGCACTGATAAGTCAGTGGTTGAAGTTGTGCATCCCGACTCCAAATACCTGAACGTTTGGCAGTAGCACCCAGAACAGGAAACGCCAACTCTTTTGACAGCAAAGGGTTAAGTCAACTGATTTTTTTCTGTCAAGAGCCAGAGAAATACTTGATATTCTTAGTTGTGTTTCTGTAATAGTTAATAAATTACATGACAAAATCCTGACTATATAAATCTATTGGTCTAACTACACAATTTTGATGGAAAAATTAAAGTTGAGCAAACTTTTCACTCAATGGGTACCAAAACCATTGCACCCAGACAAGCTGCAGACAAAAGTAGAGCTTTCAAAGGAAATTTTAAACAAATAGGATCAAGATCTTGAAGCATTTTTTCAAAATATTGTACCAGGAGATAACACATGACTTTACCAGTAAGATCCTGAACACAAAGCACCATCAAAGCAATGGCTACCAAGAGGTAGAAGTGATTCAGTCCAGGAAAAAAAAAAACAGACCGATCAAGAGCAAAGGTCATAGCAACAATTTATGGGGATGTTCAAGGCATCTTGCTTGTTGGCTTTCTTGAGGGCCACAGAACAATAATGTCTGCTTATTATGAGAGTGTTTTAAGAAAGTTAGCTAAAACTTCAGCAGAAAAATGTCTGGGAAAGCTTCACCAGAGAGGTTTCCTCCACCATGACAATGCTCCTGCAACAAGGGCGATTTTATGGGAATTTCAGTGGGAAATCATTAGGCATCTACCTCATAGTGCTGATTTGGCTCCTTCTGACTTCTTTTTGTTTCATAATCTTAAAAAAATCTGTAAAGGGCACCCATTTTTAATCTGCTAATAATGCAAAAAAGACTGCATTGGCATGGTTAATTTCCCAGGACCCTCAGTTTTTTAAGGATGGACTAAATAGCTAGTATTGTCACTTACAAAAGTGTCTTGAATTTGATAGAGCTCATGTTGAGAAATAAAATTTATATTTTCTATTTTTATCTTTTAATTAGATCTGTCCATAAACTTTTTGAAGTCTGTGTGTATGTGTATTTATATTTCCCTTGTAGTTCAAATAGTGTTACAAAAAAACAGACAACAGTGGATCAGAGATCCTTTTAGCTCATCACATGACACAAGCAATTTGACCTCTAAAGACATTAAGGGGAACACGGGTATTTCCATTAACAGTAACATAAAAGCGTTTTCTCATTTTACATTTCTATAGCAGCAATTTTGAACATCTTTCTTTAGTAATTACTCTGCTTTGGCTTGTAAACAGTGTTTAAAATGATGCTATTTAAACCCACATATTTGTATGCATCTGAGTCCTCAAAATATGTAATGATGTAAAAACAGGTAACTTGTCTGCATGTTAAATCTGATGTAGAGTGTCAGCTTTCTCAATTCAGTACAATTTCCAAAAATTGAAAAGACTGCATGCAATGTTTTTATTACATTAACCAAAACAAGCAAGCCATTTTTTTTGTCCTGTTGGTAAATAATTTAAAACATTACTTTGATAATAAAACAGCAGATACACATATGAAATTGAGGACAAGTTTGCATAATTTTCTAAAAGGAAAACATGAGATGTAGCCAGATGGCTTAAGACATGTCCTTAGATTTCCTGGGACTCCGTTTTTATTACCAGTTGCCATTAAGGTGGTTCTTTTTACAATTTTGAGCATCATTTTAATTAAGAGCAGCAGGCAGTTATCACAATGAATTCAGTTGTCATTTGCATTTAACTCATATTATCATTTATTTGTTTTACTTGAGGTAAAACTGGGTTCCTGCCTTTGAGTGTTTTAATCCTCACAAGGACAAAATTTAACACATGGGTGAAAATGATTTTCTAGTAGTTCAGTGACTTAAAGTCAACTTTACTTCCTTTTTCAAACCTGGCATTTCACAGGTTAAGTGGAATACCTCAGAGGGACTGAGCACACTGGTGAGTGGGTAAGAGTTTATTTGACTCTGGCATTCAACTTTTCATACTATGGTTGAATTTTTTCCAAATTGCCAGATGGTATTTGATTATCTAGATCATAAAGAATAATTGATATTGTAATCATGCACCTCATGCCTTTTTTACCCTTATTTTGCACGGGACACAAAGATTGGGGCTTCTATCATAATGTAGAAATTAGAAGTACTAAAGGCAGAGGAAATGTCCTTTTCCTGCTTTGAATTTGAATGGAGGATTGAAGTGACATGCAGGAATGTTATTAAAGTTTTTTAAAATTTTTAAAATTTTTATTTTTTTTTCATATTTTTAAAGACATTGATTATTTTCCCACATTAGAGGTGTTTCAAAATCAATTGATACTCTTTGAACTGGTAGAAATGTAGCAGGAAGAGCCACAGACAAAACCCCTCAGACACCAAGTTAAAGAAGGAAGGGGTTTATTCGGCCGGGAGCATCGGCAAGACTCCTGTCTCAAGAGCCGAGCTCCCCAAGTGAGCAATTCCTGTCCCTTTTAAGGGTTCACAACTCTAAGGGGGTCCACGTGAGAGAGTCGTGATCGATTGAGCAAGCAGGGGGTATGTGACGGGGCTGCATGCACCAGTAATCAGAACAGAACAGAACAGGACAGGGATTTTTACAATGCTTTTCTATACAATGTCTGGAATCTATAGCTAACATACCCAGTTAGGTCAGGGGTCAGTCTTTAACTGCCAGGCCGAGGGCATGGCACCTGGCTGGCTGCCTATGGATTTCATTTCTGCCTTTTAGTTTTTACTTCTTCTTTCTTTGGAGGCAGAAATTGGGCATAAGACAACATGTGGGGTGGTCTCCTCCCTTAGAAGCAAGAGATTAAGAGGATGATGAAACAACAAAAGACTCACTAATTTACTCCTTTCTTATTCCCTCTTAAGGATATTTCAAAATACAATCTTCCTTCAAATATTTCTCTGTATCAACACTTATTACACAGCTTTCAAGAGGTAGGTCCTGTGACAGATTCATAGTGGTGAATTAGTCATGTCCCTTACCTGCAAGGAGCTTAGAATCCAGTGAGGAAGACAGACATGTGAACAAATAGGTTCAATAGATGACGGACATATGTGCAAGGTTCACTGCAGCCTTATGTTGGAATGGTTAATGTTACCTGGACCTGAGACTACAAAAAGGTATTATATAGAGCAGTGCTGGCCAAGAGAACATTCTGCAATGATAAAAATGTCTTCTATGTGTATTGTTTAATATGGTAGCCCTGTATATTTACTGAATATATAGGGGAGGAAATATTTCTTTTCCTCATTCATCACTTGGATCATGTACGAAGGACCTTATAACAAAAGACAGATTAACAAGGGAAAGGCATGCAAACTTATTTAAAATAAGTTTTACATGTCATGGAAGCTTTCATAAGGACATGAAAACCCAAAGAAACAGGTAAACAGGGTATTTTTATGATGGGGTTTGATTAATCAATGCATAGTCATGGAGAAGTATGATTGGACAAAAGAGGTCTGATCTAATGATAAAAAACTGGGGGGAATTAGCAAGGCCTGTTTGTTCATATTCTTCTCTGTGTCCCTGTGTCTTTAAGGATATGAACGTTCCTATCCTCTGGGTATAGGAAGAGCACAACTTAAATGAGTGTTTCCTGACCTGCTTCAGAGGAAAACAGTTAAAGAAAGATGAGAATGACGTTCCTGCTTCTGCAGTTTTCTCCAATATCAAGATGCCTTATTTTGGGGAAGTGTGTCCTGAACTCCATCAAGCATTTGAAATATGCTATTATAACAGAGAAATTAAAAATTAATATAAATTTAAACTGGAAGAGTTCCTTGTGGCTAGTGGGTACCATATAGGCAATGCAGTGATAGTGGGTTGAATGTGAGTGGAGTTTTCTCTCTGTTCTCATTTCTTATATTTTTTATTCGGTAAATATATTTCTGAGGTCTGGATAGAACTTAAAATAGGACAAAAAATGTACTTCCCTTTAAAGGCCCAACTTTCATTTTGAGAAAAAGGTGGTTTAATAATTAAATTCGTTAAAATAATTTAATAATTAAATAATTTAAATAATAATTTAAATAATTTAAAAATTAAATAATTTAAAAATTTAATTCATTAAAACTCACTAACACATTTCACTTCGTGGCGGTTCAAATTCTAGACACTTGGATTTGCTGGCTTCTTTTGATACTGCCAAGTCAATGTCTGATAAAAAATAACTTCAAGATTCCTTATTTTCCCCTAACACCATAGCACCATGATTACAAGGCCCTTTGGGGTAATAGATTTTATGAAACTTTAGAAATAATTGGAGGAAGTTATAGTCTAGAGAAAAAAATCTCTAAAACCTGTAAATTGCACTATTATACATGATGATCCTTATAATCCACATTCAAAATTCTACTTTTTTACTGGTTATGAGATTAAAAACATTTCCCTAGGTTTATTTGACTTTTATATACCTATTTTTGTAAATTTTCTGAAAATTTTTTTCCATTGGTCAATTTGTATGTGTTTACTAAATTGTAAGAACATAAATTTTGAGACTTATAATCTTTGTCATACATCTTTCAAATGTTTTAAGTTTGTGTCTAGCACTGTTGCATTTAGCTCGTTTGTTTTGTTTTCCTGCCCTGCTATCATGCTTAGACATGCTCTACTGTGCCAAGATTAGATGTCTTTTCAATAACATTTTCTTCCAGAAATGGTTGCATTTTTTTACATTTAAAGCTTTAATTTATTTGGCACTTACTATTACGTATGATGTGCAATATGAGTCTAATGTTACTTTTCTCTCTAAATGGATAGCCATTTGTCCCCAAAACATTCATTAAAACATCCATCATTTTCTCCATCTGATATAAAATGTCGCCTTTATCATAAGCTCAGTTTATTATATTCTCTGGTAGTTTTAAAATTTTTGATCCTGTTTTATTGATCTGCCTTCTTATTCTTGCATCAGATACCACCATGTCTGGCTTAATTTATGTTTCTCTAAATGTTGATGTCAAGAATAAGATAATCTCCTTTCTATCACATCTCTTTAACACAAGTAGTTTATATTTGCTTTTGTTTTTCCTTCATCACTTTTCTTTCCTCCCTTTACACATACTCCAATGCTTTCTGATACACTTGAATTTTTTATTTCTTATAGAATTTATGTTATGTTTTACATATCTTTCATCCAAGATTTATTTTGGAATTTATATTAAAGAACCAGATTGAGAACAATTATTTGTGTGTGTGTGTGTATGTATAAAATACACATGTAAATATGTGTGTGTATATACAGACACACAGTTGCAATTTTTAGTGCTTGTCTTAAGTCTTCTAATTCATGAATTCTCCATTCTGGAGCTCATAATATTACTTCTATTCTATGCATATATTTGTCTATTTTTTTAAGAATGGTGTAAGGACTAAATATAATTTTAATGCTTCCTCATCTAGAGGAGTCGTTCTATTGATTTAGATGTGAAATGTAGCTTGATTTTATATAATATTCTTGATTTATAGTTTTTGTCCTTCAAAATCAGAGATTTTTTTTCCATGTACATCTCTTATTTAGTGATGCAGTAAAGAACATAGAAGTAAACCTGATTTGTGTTCTTTCACAGATAATCTGTATTTGTTCTCTTCTCTTCTGGCTTTCTTTGTGGTTCAAATACTATTTCAGGGTTTACCTATATATACTTCCTTTTTAAAAATAAGCTCATCCAGGGATATGACTCTTTCTTACATCTTTTACTAATAGTTATTGGGATCACAATATCTTCTTCATTTATATTTTTGGTTAGTCCTGGCTTATATGTTTTTCTCTCCAATAATACAAAATTACTCATATTATAGCTTTCCTTTTGTTTTCCTTATTTTGTCATCTTATCTCACATTATTTATTTGCACAGATATTTCATTTGAATTTTGACTTTATCAAAATTGCAAGTTACATAAACGAACTCAACACTCTAGAATCAATTTGCCATTGACTATCATTAATGGGTAACTTACTACTTTTTATACTTATGAAAATGTTGTCTGTCTCCTAATTCCAATGTTTTATATATTTTCACTTGTGATGTTTAATACCAGATTCAACTCTTTCTCTCATAAAAATAAAGATAATATTTTCCCCTCTAAAATAATTGCAATTGTGTTTCTGTATACTTGACTATCTTAATGCCCAGATGTTTGTGTTGTATCTTTGTTTTTCCTTACCTTAGCAAATGAATTTAATGTTAGATGTAACATGATTGCTTTTCTTATGTTTATCAAAATGTTGACCTTTAAAATATTTTTGTCTGTTCACCATGATCATTGATTATGAAAATACATTTGTATAGATGCGTGAATTTTTTGCATGTTTGCATGTTTTGCATTCTTTAGGACTTATAATTGTTCTAAATAGTAAGAAAACAGGCTCAGAAGCAAGCTAACGTGGATTCATATTCTGGCTATGCAGCTAACGAGGTTTATGGCCACGTGTCTAGAAAGTTTCTTTGTGACTCAGTGGTCTCTTCTGCAATATGGGAATAATAGCAGTATCTACCTTTCACTGTTGTTTTGAGGATTAAATAGCACACACACAGTCAAACACATGAAGCATAGATAACAATATCTCACATGAACTGAACATTCACTAGACATCAGCTGTGATTATTTTCTGCATATGCTTTATGAGATTCTTTCATCCATTCACTCAAAATATTTTCTTGATTACCTATTACATAGGTATGCAAATAGGTAATAATAGCCTATTATTAAATAGGCTTTAATTTAGTTATTAAAGCCTTAAGTACAGGCTTTATTCTAGACATTAGGCATAGAGTATGAACAAAATAGATGATTTCTTTCCTCAAGGAGCTTGTTTATATTCTAGATGTTAAAAGAACAATAAAAAATATAAATAAAACAAATTTAACATTGCTTTGAGGCCCTGAGTTTAGTCACAGATAGGAGAAAGATATGGATTATGTTTTGCAATTTCTAGAGAAAGCATCACCTTGAAGTGTAGGAATTCAATGAAAATCACAATTATCAGAGTGCTCTGTCTCTGGTTTTGAGCAGAACTGTAGAAAACCTGGACCTCTCGAACACTGAGTACTTTTCATTCTGCTGTATTTTATTGGAATTTGTTTCCTTGGTGAGTTCAGAGGAACAAAAAAATAAGTGTATGCTTTAAAGAGGACTTCTAGGGGACTCAGTCAGGCATTGCTAATCATAGCACAGTTGTCCAATAAAAAGATAAAGGATGCAGTGAGTCAGAATCCTTGAGAGACTGTTAGGAAAAGATAACGGACCTGGGATTTGAGACTATGGATGCGGAATGGACAACTATCCATTACCCACAGATCCAGGAGACACCAACCCATGAAGGCACAAGAATCCACGTCAAAGGGCCCAGGGATATGGGAATGACACAAGTGGCCATTTCTTCCCCATGAGTGACTGTTGATTGATTGAAATAAATGTAACTATTAGCAAGAATACAGGTGATATGGAAGGATGTTACTGGTAATCAACAAGAAGACTGAGTGTGACATTGTCTGGCTTTGTGTCCCCACCCAAATCTCATCTTGAATTGTACTCCCATAATTCCCATGTGTGGTGGGAAGGACTGGTGGGAAATAATTTGAATCATGGGGGTGGTTTCCCCCATACTGTTCTCATGGTGTGAATAAGTCTCGTGAGATCCGATAGTTTTATCAAGGGTTTCTGCTTTTGTATCTTCCTCATTTTCTCTTACTGCCACCATGAAAGAAGTGCCTTTCACCTTTCTGCCATGATTCTGGGGTCTCCCCAGTCATGTGGAACTGTAAGTCCGATTAAACCTCTTTTTTCCTTCCCAATCTTTGGTATGTCTTTATCAGCAATGTGAAAATGGACTAACACAGTAAATTGGTACCAGTAGAGTGGGGCATTGCTGAAAAGATACCCGAAAATGTGGAAGCTATCTTAGAACTGGGTAACAGGCAGAGATTGGAACAGTTTGGAAGGTTTATAAGAACACAGGATAATGTGGAAAAGTTTGGAACTTCCTAGAGACTTGTTGAATGGTTTGACAAAAATACTGATAATGATATGGACAATGAAATGCAGGCTAATGTGGTCTGAGATGGAGATGAGGAACTTGTTGAAAACTGGAGCAAAGGTGACTCTTGTCATGTTTTAGCAAAGAGACTGGCAGCATTTTGCCCCTGCCCTAGAGATTCGTGGAACTTTGAACTTGAGAGAGATGATTTAGGATATCTGGCAGAAGAAATTTCTAAGCAGCAAAGCATTCAAAAGGTGACTTGGGTGCTGTTAAAGGCATTCAGTTTTAAAGGAAAGCAGAGCATAAAAGTTCGGGAAATTTGCAGTCTGACAATGAGCTAGAAAAGGAAATCCCATTTTCTGAGGAGAAATTCAAGCTAGCTGCAGATATTTGCATAAGTAACAAGGAACTGAATGTTAATCCTCAGACAATGGGGAAAATGTCTCCAGGGCATGTCAGAGACATTTGCAGCAGCCTCTCCCATCACAGACCCAGAGATCTAGGAGGTAAAAATGGTTTTGTGGGCAGGGCCCAGAGTTCCCATGCTGTGTTCAGTCTAGGGACTTGGTGCCCTGTGTCTTAGCCACTCCAGCCATGGCTGAAAAGGGCCAACGTAAAGCTCGGGCCATAGCATCAGAGGGTGCAAGCCCCAAGCCCTGGCAGCTTCCACATGGTGCTGAGCCTGTGGGTGCACAGAAGTCAAGAATTAGGGTTTGGGAACCTCTGCCTAGATTTCAGAAGATGTAAGGAAACACCTCGATGCCTAGGCAGAAGTTTGCTGCTGGGGTGGGGCCCTCATGGAGAACCTCTGCTAGGACAGTGCAGAAAGGAAATGTGGAAATTTGGTGTTGGAGCCCCCACACAGAGTACCTACTAGGGTACCACCTACTGGAGCTGTGAGAAGAAGGCCACGGTTCTCCAGACCCCAGAATGGTAAATCTACCTGCAGCTTGCACTGTGTACTTGGAAAATCCCCAGACATTCAATACCAGCCTGTGAAAGCAGCCAGGAAGGAGGCTGTACCCTGCAAAGCCACAAGGGCAGAGCTTCCCAAGACCATGGGAACCCACCTCTTGCATCAGTGTAACCTGGACATGAGACCTGGAGTCAAAGGAGATCATTTTGGATCTTTAAAATTTGACTTTTTCTTTTTCTTTACAGTCTCGGGTATGTCTTTATCAGTAGCATGAAAACAGACTAATACAGAGTGTATTATAATTAACTGAAGGGTTTAATTATTTTTCTTTATATAACCTATGTAATGAATACTAATCAGAGGGCCTGGGATCTTCCCTCCCTATCAAATTGCTCAAAATTAACTGGATCATAAAAACAAGCTGCTGATATTGGCCTCATTTACACTGTCCTCCATTAGCTGAATGGTAAAGACTAAACCTATCCAGACTTTCCCATCATTGTCAGACACCATGGCAAGATTCTTCATGAATCCATTGTACTTTAGAGATTAGCAAATGGGAATTATGCCAATACTGACTAGTGTGTTTATAACTGAGTAAATCCTAACAGGATTTAATGAGTGGTTTAATTTTGTGTTAAGTTTGTAACTTTCCAGATTAGTAAAATATGAGCAACAGTTCCCAGAAATTATGATTCATTCCATTCAACATGCTTGCTCAAAAAGACAAATTACCTTTAGAATCCTTATGCAATAAAATATAAAAATGTAAGATATTAGCAGAATTTTAAAGAGAATATACAATGATCTTACACAGTTATATTACCCAATATTCCTTCCAAAATATTTCAGTGTCCAAAAAATTATGAGTAGTTATGTAAATAATTGAAATGCATGTAATAATACATTCAGTAGTGACGGTTTTTAAGTTATCAGGAAGGTTTAGAAGTGGAAGGAATGAGGCAAGTTTGCCTGGATGGGACAAGGCAAAGGATATTTCAAGTAAAGAGATCATTATATATGCATACTACCCAAGGAAATGAATATTATTCTTTGTTTGTGTAAGCGAGAGAACACTGTTGAAGTTAAATACTAAAGTTCACATAAGGAGAATGAGGGAGATTAAAAGTCTCAATTGATGTGCTAATTAGTTGGTGCAGCTTTTGCCAAAATCCCAACTATGGAATGGTAGAATAAGGTAGGAAAAAAGCATGTGGTTGATAGTCAAAGAGCCTGGATCTTGTCTCTCTTTCGATTGCTCAGTCTCCTAAATAAAACATGTAGGCAAAAAAATCAATATAATCTTAGGAATGTCACAACACAAAGTTATTTTTGGAACTCTAATGAAAGGAGATATTTAAAAAATAATTTCTTTTAGATTATGTAATCATGTTTCTTTTTGAATTGTCACTAATAAAAGAACAGAAAATAACCCTACAACTTTTTTTTGTAGAGATGGGGGGTCTTGCTATGTTCCCCAAGTTGGTCACGAACTTCCGGCTTCAAGCAATTCTCCCACCTCGGCCTCCCAGAATGCCAGGATTACAGGTGTGAGCCTAGCCACAACTTACTTTAGAGCTGCCAATGTTCTTTTATACAACTTAGCTTGTTTTATCATCATTACAACTGTAATGGAAGAAACCTATATACAGTACTTAATATCCAGATGTTTTGGGTTAATATATGGTGACCTATATTGGTAAAATTAAACATTATAATATTATTTTTTGTCCCGTGTATATATTGTATATAAACAATGATAGGTTGGTAAACTATCTCTCAAAACATAAGCCCAAATTTGTAGTATTTGCTAATTTACCTGGTCTTTGTACTTGCACTATTTGTCAATTTCAAGTATCAACAGTTAATAACCAACTAGTAAAATTTCTGAATATTTAACAATGCTTTTAAAAGATAGTATTGAGCTGGCTCCAGCACATCTTTGGATGTAGGTACATATTTGGGGAAGTATTATTCATAATAAATAATATTGGAGTGTTTATTATGTTCCAGACACTGTGATATGGGCTTCATAGATTTATCACAACAACCTCATGAAAATGGTATTACTTTTGTCCCCATTTAAGGACCTGTGGTTTAAAAATCATGAAGTAACTGACCACATGTTGTATAACAAGTTATTTATAAAATAATAGAGTCAGAATTTGGGTCCACTGTTAAGAAGATACTGACCAATATTTACAAACTCTTCTCCATATCAAAAGTCACATATTGAATAGAAGTGTAAGATCTTATTGCCTTGTGTGTGAGGGATTTTTTTAATAAGAAGTGGCTGTATTAGTCAGGGTTCTCTAGAGGGACAGAACTAATAGGAGATATATATATATCTACATTTATTTATTAAGTATTAAATCACATGATCACAGGTTCCACAATAGGCCATCAGGCCATCTGCAAGCTGAGGAGCAAGGGGATCCAGTCCGAGTCCCCAGCTGAAGAACTTGGAGTCCAGTGTTCTAGGGCAGGAGGCATCTAGAAAGATGTAGGCTGGGAGGCTAGGCCAGTCTAGTCTTTTCACATTTTTTTTTGCCACTTATATTCTAGCCATGCTGGCAGCTGATTAGTTTCCACCCAGATTATGGGTGGGTTTGCCTTTCCCATCCCACTGACTCAAATGTTAATCTCCTTTGGCAACATCCTCACAGACACACCCAGGATCAATACTGTGCATCCTTCAATCAAGTTGACACTCAGTATTAACCATCACATGGCAAGAGAATAGATAGAGAGGAGAAAGGAAAGAAGAAAGGAGGGAAGGAGAGAGGCAGGAAAGCAAGAAAAAAAAAGCCCCACAAAAACTCAACACAAAAATCCAGAGAATTTTGCTAGTCTAACCAGGAGCACGAAGAGATGAAGAGTTTCAAGATGTATATTGTGAGAGGATTTGTAAATTGTCCAATAATGAGTCTATTCCATACATCTGTAATAGGGAACATTAAAGAAACAAGGCAATAATAACTCTTCAAGGCATCTAAATTCCTGGGTCAGGCAGTTAGATGAGGCTATCAGGATATTAAAATTGTGTGGGTATGAAGAGGAGTCTGTTTCTAGGTTTCTGGTTATCACAGGGATACTTCTTGAGCACTTGGGCTCTGACCCTGGTCTTTGTTTTCTCCCCTAGATGAAGAGTTATGAATTCTCACATAAGATAGAATAAACCTTTTCCCCAAGCTATCTCATTCACTCTTTTCTGCATTAAAGAAATTCTCCGGCCTATGGAGCCTCATTGGTAAGAATTCCCAGGCCTAAGGCAGGGGTCTATGTTAGCAACAGCAGAAACCGCAATTCCCATTCTGATATCTGCATCTGAAACCCCACTACACAATTTCTGCTTTAAGAACCTGGATGTCGAGCATGTTTAATGTGATCAGCTCATGCAGGTTAGGGAGGAAATTAGGAATCTTAGCAAGGGGCTGAGAGCTATAAGTCTTCATTAGTTACTCACACCTACCCTGGGGTTACAACAATCTGTTATAAAAGTCTGTGAGTTAGAGCCACCTTTATCATCCTCCTCTTCTCTGAGGAGGCAATTGAGTCTCAGAGAAGTTAGATAACTTCTACAAGGTCACATAACAAGAAAATGTCAAAGTGGTACCGAAAGCCATGTTCTTTCACCTCAAATCACATTCTTCGTCCACAATATTAAACTGGTTCACGGGACACCATAGAGGCATTAACATAAAAGACAGGACTGCAAATTTTTATAAAACCAATCCCTAGTGTACTTTTTACTCGATAAATGTAGAGGGTGAAAATAAAACAGTTTGAGATAAGCTCAAATTTGAGATCCTTGATGTGATTTGATGAGGTTTTTGTCAGCTGATGTGCTTTTCTCAAACACATTATGTATTTATTTATTCAACGAGCACTACTGTGTGCTGGATTATGTGTCAGGAGCTGAAGAATCAGGAATAAGAAAAACTCAGCTTTTAAGACATACCTTTCAACAACCACAGTATAACATAGGCTATAAAATCAGCAAAAGTTCAAAGTGAGTGCATAGGGTGGGTAAGCTATCTTTGCCTCAAAGATTTGAGAAAGGGTTCACAGAAAGGATGCCATTTGGATTGGGAATTAGAAGATGAGGAGATATCCTCAGTTAGGAAGACAGGGGCTTCCAGGAGTGATTGAAGGAAGGCATAAATGGACACATGGCTGACAAAAACATTCCTCTGGGGAAGAATGGGCTGAAAAGTTAGTGCAGTTTTGAAGCTTTTGTACCATATTAAGGAGTCTAACCCTAATTTGTAAGCAGCAAGGAGACTGAAATCATCTACTTTTTCCTCTATTACATATTGTTTATTAATGAACCATGTACCTTACATCTGGACACACATATTTTAATGCTTTTCCCCAATGTCAATTCTATCGGTATGATGCCATCATTTTGAAACACCCTTCCACTTCTTTTTTCCCCTTATTCCACTTAATTTTGATAAAAGTTAAATCATGGACAACACTGAAAGCAGGCTAGAATAGAGAAATATTTGAAGCAGACAGCCAATGTATTATATACTTCTGCAACTTTTCTCTAGAGAGAAATGGTTTTGGCTCAAATACAACACCAATAGTGGGGATTGAATGGAGGAGAGGCATCAGCAAGACCCTTCCAGACTAACAGGGTTTGTTGACCCCATGTATGTGGGCTTTGAGAATGTGGAGTGTTATAGAAAGAGTGTAGTAGAGAATAGTTGGAGCTTCTAAAACGGGAAAACCATAAGTGACAGCAATTAAAAGATGGCAATAATTAAAATATATATTCTGGTATTAAAGTGTGAGGCAAAGATACACTATAAAAATATATTTTTATTGTTATTGTTTAGCATCTTAGCACCCATTTTATGAATGTCTTCTTTCACAAGGTACATCAAAATAAACTTCTATTTATAAATTGAATATTTTATTAATATTTGTAACTTGAATTATCAAATTGCATGTTTATGTGCACTCGAATTGAGCAGCAAGTTGATCTAATATGTAACTAACTTAATGGATTTGGCTATTAAATGAGCCCACCATTAGTTAAAGAACAAAGGAAAAATTGATTACTTAATTCTGTGAGGAATTTTACTATAATAATATGAGACCAACTGAAATTGTCAGTTAGGTTTCCTATAAATGGATAATTTCACAACTGGAAAAATCAATAACTATATCATATTAATTATCTATGGAAACTATTCAGGAGAAGCATAATATTTTTACCTCATCTTTTGGTCTATATTACCCAGAAAATGAAACACCTTTGCTTTGATCTTGGGCCCATATTTTGTGCTTCCAAAGTCAACACTTGTAAACACTTGCAATTATATATCTCCAACAGATTGGTGAGGAGGACTAATGAAAAGTGTGTAGTGACTTTGTTAATCAGCAGAGCTTTTGGATGGATTTTATTACACAATTAAGCCAGATCCAGCATGGTAAAGCAGTATTCAGGTATAATAACAGCTCCATTGCTAATTAGCTTAAGAACTTTGTCAAGGCAAAAGCTATATGAATCTTAATACCCCACGTATAAATTATACATAATGATGCCCACATTACCTACTATATAGAGGTTTTGGATGCCAGAGTCATCATATATGAAAGTAGGTGAAATTCGAAAACAATACAAGTATGGAGCTGTTACAATGAGAACAGTGAATTATAAGCTCAATGTATTACAGCTATTGAGAGGAGTAATTGCAACTATGTTCTCACTTCTGCACCTCCCATTTTTCTTTTTCTAGTCTGGCTTCTGTCACGTGAGTCTGCATAGTTTCAAGCTTAATTTAGGTGAGAAAAATATAGACTAATATGTATTCTCTCCTTACCCTTCTAGACCAAAGATGTAATCTTTTAAATACCTTATAGTTGCTGAGAGAAATAATTATTGGGGCTTATATTGTTTATGTTATATAACAACTAAGTTTATAACAACAAAGTTCTATAAGTTGTTATATGGCAACCAAGTTTAGCACAAAAAGAAAATAATCAAAATAATAATAATAGTTAAGTATTGAGTATTTTCTCTGTGCCAGGAACTAAGTATTTTAAATTATTAGGTATTTTTTCCCTAAAACTCAAGTTATTATTAAAAAATATTCACTCTCCACACTGCCTTATTGGGTGGAGTTAATCTCTTTGTCTTTTGACTTGAAGTTTGGTCCTGTGACTTGCTTTAACCAAGAGAATGTTAGCAGGTATAATGCAACCAAAGTCTTGGAAGGTCCTAGCATGATTGAGGTTCTCCTCTCACAGTGGGAATAACTAGTCCAGACTAGACTGCTGGTCCTAGGAGGAGGATGATAAATATGTGGAACAGAGACATTACAAACGAGCTGCCACCAGCTGGGACTCATCAGATCATCCAAGCCCCAGTTGACCACAGAAATGTCAGCCAAATTAATGTTTCCTATATTGAACACCACTGAGATTTAATGGTTGTTACACATCATTATTTTATTAGGATTGACTGATACAGTAAGGCACTATTATTAGTTTCATTTAACAATTGAGGGAATTGGAACACAAGAGTTAAGTAATTTGCACAAAATCACACTGAATGAAAGGAACAGAGTTAGAATTCAAACCTAAGTAATCCAGCTCCAGTACTCATAAAGACCAGGAAGTTAGTACATCATATTTGATTCCATTTGTCTTACTCTGTATATACAAACTTAAGAACTACAATAGCTTGGTTTATTGATTTAATTTATTTCTCTATATTTTCAAAATCTTGTAATGATAAGAATTTTCCAAGGGGATGTTGACAACAAAGACTGATGTCACAGGATTAGCAGAAAGGTTAAAGATATTAATATGCTTTAATATGTAATTAGTAATATAGTGTATTAATGCAAGTATTTCACATTATATTATTAGTATTTTAACATCAAAGGTCCATCAGTAGCACACTCTTTGACTTACTGTGGCTTTATACTTTTGTTTAGTCCAAGTCCATTTTCATCCATTCTCTAATTTGTCTGCACTATCTTTATGCATTATTCATCCATACCACCATTTGAACTAGTCAATACTCCCTTCACCTACCCCCTAAACAAGGAAAATGAAGTTTTTATTCTAATTTCCTTATAGTTTTAAGTTAGTTTGGGAAAGTCTTAATTATATTAGACTTTCCCATCCAGGAAGGTAATTTTCTTCATTTACTCGTTTACATCCTTAAAGTTGTATGCTTTTCTTCAATAAAGATTCAGTGTATATTTATAGCATTTGTTAGGTTTTTTACCTTCATTTGAGGGTCTCACTCATTGTGTTATGTCAGTCTTTACATCTGGTGTACAGAAAAGCAACTGATGTCTCTATATTTGACTTACAACTTATCTCCCTCCCATTTTGCCTGGAATAGTACCATTTGACACTTGTGGTTCTGATATAATTATTACAGCACTCGCCCTACTTGTAATTATCATATTACTTATAGTTTAGTTCCTTGATTTTCTATTAAATAACATTTTACCTGTATCATATAATTATCTTTTTCTTTAGCTATAACATATAATTTATCTTTAGCTATAACATATAATTACCTTTATCATAGCTCACCTCTATTTCTTTTTGGTCTTACTAGGTTGGGTCTGTTACTCAATTATTTTTTAGTGTTAATTTTTATTTTACATTTATTAAGCCCATCTTTATCCTTCCCCCCTCCCACTGAGCCTTAATTTTTAAAATTTATAAAATGTAATGCTTATTTAATTTAGTTTTGTTTTTCCATGTTTGATTATAAAAACATCTAATGCTCTGAATGTTTTTGATTTCAGCTTTGACTGCATCTCCTACGTTTTGAAAGTTGTACAATCTCACTAAAAATAAGTTAAAAAGCAAATTAAAACAGATAGTTACTTTTATCTAACAGACTGGAAAGTATTAAAGGGATGAAAAAGGGACAGTATGGAGTAATTATCATTTGTAATCAAATATAACAAAATTTGGAAATACATATTAAAAGTGTATAACCTGAGTTGTTATTGTTGTTGTTTTTTGAGATAGAGTCTTGCTCTGTTACCCAGGCTGGAGTGAAGTGGCATGCTCTCAGCTCACTGCAACCTCTGTCCCCTGGGTTCAAGCGAATTTCCTGCCTCTGCCTCCTGAGTAGCTGGGACTACGGACATGCACCATCACACCTGGCTAGTTTTGGTATTTTTTAAGTAGAGATGAGGTTTTGGCATGTTGGCCAGCCTGGTCTCTTGACCTCAAGTGATCTGCCGACCTTAGCCTCCCAAAGCACCTGAGTTTTTTAAAAGAAAATAGAGAAGTATCCCAGAAATGTGAAATATGTCCTAGTCTTACATATTTTATAATTGCTTTCTGCTGCCTTCTCAAATAAAAACATATAATCACATATATATATTCTATATGCCATAATTTGCTGGAATTCTACCCCAAAGAAGATTCTAAATACTGTTTATGATGCTGCTCTGGAGCATTGAGTATATTTTTGATTCTGAAAGTAGTTTCAGAAAAAACTGTTATTTAGAAGTTTGGCCAGAAGTATGTCAGCTCCACCAAATCATCACCTTTGTTTCATAGTTAGGATTATTCACATTTCCAACTAAAACACCGATTTTGTAGCTGAGTCCAAAGACAAAAAATTAGTGTAAAGCAAAATGACCTTTAATCTTTTTCATGGCAATCTCTGTTTTTAAGAAGTGGAGAACTTGTTTTCATGATGTGAAACCAGGAATGGTTTTAATTGCACAGTTTCCTTGTGAATGTGTTTCTTTCAGAAGTTTTTGTTTGTTTTTTCTTTTCTTTTTCTTTCTTTTTTTTTTTTTTTTTTTTACTTTTTTTGTTTTGTTTTGTTTTAAACAAAGGCAGAAAATAAGGTTCAGGGATTGCAAGTGACTTGAGAAAGTAAACAATGTTTAAAAATGGAAAGTTTAGTTCAATATATCTCTACATTGTATTGAAACTAAGGCCTGTTTAAAAGAGTAGAAAGTTTTTAGTTTTATTTTCTCGACTTTAAACTTTTATTGTTTCAAGGTAAGAAAACACATACTACTGAAGTTAGCAGAGGCAACTTCAGGGGTAGATGAATAGACAGACATCCTATGGTAAACAGGAGGTCTGAAGTTCTCTTTGAGCTATGCTATCATTTTAGTATTATAATAGTCTTGTTATAACGGTGTGTCCTGTCTTTAGTGATTAATAAGTAATTATTTTAAATCTGAATTCAGAAATGTCACAATAGTTTTCAAAAATGCCAAATAGTGTCCAAAACACCATTGTACCATTACCTCCCTTTAATTTCTTTGATAGATTTACAGGTTAAAAAAAACTTTATGAAATAGTAAGTCATTTTCCTCTTTTTTTTTTTTTTTGAGACGGAGTCTCTCTCTGTCGCCCAGGCTATGGAGTGCAGTGGCATGATCTCAGCTCACTGAAACCTCCACCTCCCTGGTTCAAGCAATTCCCCTGCCTCAGCCTCCCGAGTAGCTGGGATTACAGGTGCACGCCACCACGTCCAGCTAATTTTTTTGTATTTTTAGTAGAGACAGGGTTTCACCATGTTGGCCAGACTGGGCATGAACTCCTGACCTCAGGCAATCCACCCACCTCAGCCTCCCAAAGTGCTGGAATTACAGGTGTGAGCCACCATGCCCGGCCATTTTCCTCTTTTCATAGATAAAAAAGTGTAAAATAGCTTGTCTTTGGACAAACAATAAGTTATTATAAAGCAGTACTAAAATCTGGGCACCTATTCACTTAGTCCAACTTCTCATTAAGTCACATAATTTTTATTTGTTCACATAAATTATACTAGGGGCTAATTCGACTCAGAGATTGAGAAGTAAATTGTAAAAAGCAAGAAGTTTGGAAATACAAGAAGGAAATTTAGGTGATGAGAATCTATCACAAGCTACACATCATGAGAATATATTAAATGTATTCTCATCTGATGCTAATCACCCCCTTGTGGGCCATAACATTTTCCCAATCGAACCTCAAGAAAAATGCTTCACATTCAATCTGTCATTCAAGGTCATACAGCTAGTAAATTCAGGCCTTGGTTTCCATACAATGTGAAGGCATATTGAACTTCACTTTCCATTTTTTAGACATTGTTTACTTTCTCAAGTCCATTGTAATCCCTGAGCCTTAGTTTTTGACTTTTTTGAAAAACAAAACAAAACAGGAAAAAAAGAAAAAGATCATTACCTGTCTCATAAGATTGTTGTGAGGGTGAAATTGGAGAACGAATGTGCAAGTGCTTTTAAAATGATATTGTGTTATACAAACGTTAGATATTATTTATATCCTCTTAAAGTAGTCATCATCACCAGGTTTTACCATCACATTTAGCACTGAAAGGCAGTCAAGCATTACAGAGTTCTATTCTGACAAGGGACAGATAACAGCAGGCTAAAACGAATTCTCCCTAATCCCCAGCCACTCATCCACAGTTGCTGTGAATTCATAATACTCCTCCGAATTTTCCAATGTAGTTTGCTAACATCAAAAGTCTGATGAATGAGTGAAGCTATTCAGCCCCAAGCAGCATTTATCTGCAGAGGTTCATATCTTTTAGCTTACAAAGTTGTAAAAACAACCTGCCAAGATGAAAGACGTAAAATGCTGTCTTACATTTATTTATAGTAGGTTATCTGATTCTGCAGAAGTACTGATTTTGTTCATCCATACTGATAGAACACATAGTAGGCATCATTAAGTGTGAAAGTGGGCAGTTTGCCAACTCAGGATAGGAGTTCCAGGCAGTATGCCTTTACTCAAGGGAAAAGGCTTTAAATGTAAGCATGTTGTTTTGACTGTTTTGTTGACTTCATTTAGTTTGCCATCTTAGTTTTCATATATATCTATGTGCTATAATAGTTATTTTTCAAGAATAGAAATTTTTATATTTTGCAGAAAAATTTGAACATGTCTTTGAGGAAAATTCTATTGAATAAGGGAACTTTTTTGGAATAAAAAGAAGTCTCACATGTTCTAAAATTTGTTTAAAATAATTTATAAGGTGAAGAAAAAGAATTTTTAAATACTATTAAAAATATGTATTTCTAATTCGGCAAATCCTAGCCAGGGTATTTTATGAAGCTATTAATGAATTATACTCCTGATTAATGGATAAGAAAACTGAGGCTAAGAGAGATTAGTTGTTTTCATAACGTCACACAGCTATAAATTATCAGAGTCAGGATTCAAAGTATATGTTTAGAGAAGAGAGGAAAGAATTTCACATTTACCATTATTTTACATTACCGGAGAATCTTCATTTAAATAAATTCATTGGGAATTTATTTAATTCCATATTAGTAAACTCCCAGATAATAAATTTTTATTTTTTATATCATGACCACTGAAATCTACAATTTTAGCACTTGGAAGAAAGTGGACTAAAGATGAATTTGATATTTATTCTATCTTTTCCTTGGTAGCTCAGTGTCATTGTCTTGAAGGTGAGCAGACAGCAGTTTGATGATGCCTTTAGAATTACATGGGAAATGGAGGGTTGTTTGCCCCTACAGAAAAGTCTGCTTGAGTTATTTTCCATTTTTCTGTTATGAGTTTTCAGTGTACACTTTCCCATATTTCTATTTAGAAAATAACATGCCTCCCACTTTCATCATCAATCCCTATTTTTCTACTTTGCTATTTGTTTAATTGTTTTCAAAGTAAGGGCAATATGCTTATAGTTAAAGATCTGCGGGTTTTCCTAGGATTACAATTCATAGGATTTAATGCAAACCAAAAATATGGAAAAAATACACATAGAGAATCAGCAAATTCTTCATACCATAAATATTGTGAAAGAAATTTTTAATTTTGGACAAGTAACATTTCACAATATTTATGGTATGAATAATTTGCTGAATCTCCATGTTTATTTTTTCCATATTTTTGCCCTTTTTTACTCCTATACAAAGCAGTTTTTATGATTTTTATACTAAACATAGGGTTCCAATGCAAAGATGTACTAAACTGAAATATTAGAAAACTGGGATTCAAAGGTATCTCTTTGAACAATTTTTTAAAAAGCGTTTTAAAGAGAAGGGAAAAGACCCTATAGTGGCTGATAAGTTTGGCAGTGTTGTCACCCATATCTCATCTTGAATTGTAGCTCCCATAATTCCCACGTGTTATGGGAGGGACCCAGTGAGAGAGAATTGAATCATAGCAGTGGTTTCCTCCATACTGTTCTCGTGCTAGTGAGTAAGTCTCATGAGATCTGATGGTTTTATAAGTGGCTTGCGCTTTCACTTAGCTCTCATTCTGTCTTGTCTGCCAACATGTAAGATGTGCCTCTCGCGTTCTGCCCTGATTGTGAGGCTTCCCCAGCCACGTGAAACCGTGAGTCCATTAAACCTCTTTTTCCGTATAAACTACCCGATCTCAGATAGGTCTTTTATCAGCAGCGTGAAAACAGACTAATACAGTAGCCATGAGCATAAGGGTTAACTGTTTTTCCTCAAGGGAAGAGGGAAGAGGGCTCCTGGGACTCTCTTCCCTCTGTATTTAGTGCCTTTGATGTAAACAGGTATCAGTGAAGATGAGCCAATACCTTTGAAAGCAACAGAAAGATCACAGGGTTTGAGGAGGGGAGGGATGCGCTTGTCATCAGGATAGAAATGAGAGATAATGTATAGCTTCTTTCTTCATTTGAAACTAAATTGGACCTAGAAAAAAGTTTTTAAAAATGGACAGAGATGAGACTGGTGGCAAATTCTTATGTCTGCACAGGAAAAGTTCTCAATTTTTTGAAGAATGGATTCTCTTACATCTTTTAAGGGGCACACAAAATGTTCTGTATTCTGTAACACAGAGGGCAGTGGGAGGATGCCCTGTTTGCTCATTGTTTCACTTTCCTCCAGAAACAATGACCCTGAATTGCTGAAGAATCAAGTGGATGTTTGGGGGGCAGGGGGCTCCTTTCAGTGATGTAGCCACATGTATGACAGTTTCCACTATTGCTCACACCTCTTCTCACCCTCTCCTTCCAAGTTTCCTCTGGTTAGCTCTCAATTTGCATATTTTGTAACGCAGAAGTATTACTCCTTCTTTACTGTCTTGGCGCTGGAGACTGCATCTACTAAGGAAGCTTTTAAAAACATTTTCTCATAAGATGAGTTACAATATTGGTTGTGATTATCAATGACTAGAAAGTGATACAATTTTTTATTTACATTTAAAGAAAAAAAACTAACACATGAGAAAGTGCTTGATCACAGGGAATTTCTCAGAAGTGTTAGAAACAGGGGGCCACCTAGAAATACTTCGCAAAAATAATTACGTCAGCAAAGTCATAAACAGTTTAATGAACTGTGTTGCTACATACTCAAACCTAATTCCTTATACACTTTTTTTACTTTTTAATTTTGAAAACTTCCAAGCATACTGAAGTAAATAGCACAATGACCATCACCTAGCTTTAGAAACCATCAGTGTCTTTCTATACATATTTTACCTATTCTTTTTGCTATTTTACTTTTGCTGCAGTATTTCATAATACTTCATAAATTATTCAATCTGCACCTCAAAAAAGGCAGTTTACAAACCCATTGTGCCTTATCACATCTAAATAATTACAAAACTGGTAACATTTAATATCCAATATATATTTCAAGTTCTCTGGTTATTTGAATATATTTCTTTCTTATAAGATTAGGATCAGCTCAAGGTCCATATTTTCAAACATGTTTTTATTTTTTACATGAAAGCTTTTAATTATTTCATGGCCTTGAAGTAAATCTACTGAAAGCAAAATTCAAATACAGCAGAAGAATAATGCTGTGCGTCTCAGGAAAAGAGCCAGTTTGAAGAGCGGGCAGTAAGAAAAAGGAGTTATATCTCAGAAAGCACAGCAACCGCAAAATGCAATGATTAAAGCAGTGAGCACTGCCTTAGAACCTGTGGAGATTTCATTGTTGGCTGCTTTTCAAACTTAGATCTTATTCTTAATTCTTTTAGCTCATTTTAACTCTTGGGTTACTGTTTTCATTATTTTCTATGGTCAAGTTTTCTACATGTGTTCGTCGTCTCTTGAAATATCATTTATTGTAAAGTAAATGTTATCATTTCAAAGGGAATATTTGTTTGATATTGCTAGGATCTTGGATAACTAAACTGCTTTAGTAATATTTGGATTCCTCAACCTCCCTTTGGTGATTTTCTTTGTTCTTTTCTCTTTACTCCGAACTTGGAACTTATAAAATAGTTTTCCCAAATGTTTCCAGTCGTCTTCAGAGTTCCACTCAATCTACAGTCTCCTTTTGGGGTGAGTTCTCATTGTTATTAATGCTGCTATTAATGCTCATGATGGGGTAGTATTGATCATGTTCACCCATATTCTGGGTTTGCGGGATTACTTTGTCACCAAATTCTGTTTAAGATGTTCACACATTTGTTCAGATTTTTATTTCACTATTTTAGTTTTTCCATAATTTTTGAGAAGGATTTTAGGGAGATAGAGTGATGGTCATGTTCATGCCACTGGAAGAAATCTCATTACTCAATTGATAAAAATTGCTCACACTTGAGAACACTGAATTGTTATCTCTGGTATTAGTGATAACACATGATAAAACAAAAATCCTGCAGTCCTCATTCTGTGTGTTTGTGAGTGAGCATAGCCAGAAATCCCTGGAGAATATAATATCTATAAATATTAATGTTTGTTTCTAAGTAAAAGTTGTAGTTATTCTAAAAATGTTAATATCACAATATAACTTGATGTAGTAACATTGAGCTTCAGGGATATCATCTTTCCAAAGGAATGACTAAATCACTTTGTTACATCCCTTCATGTGCAGAAGAAGCAGAATAGAAATTGGGAACATCTCTTGGGATGTCAGCATGATCTCTGCTAGTCCTGTTTGTGTTCATGTGAGTCTAGTGAAGATGTGATGAACAGTTTTCCATCATCACAGAAATTAGAAGAGATAATGAGTTAATGTAAAGATGTGAGAACAGGGGCAAAATTTAATCAAACAAATGCACTTACTACACTACCTGTAGATTATAGACAGCTATCAAGGTACTATCACCAATCCCTTTCCCTGGCTACTTGTAAGCAAGTACAGAAGCCTATGAGTCTGAAAAGACTGAAATAAGGGATCAGCCATATTTACACATTACCAAAGATAACTTATGGGTGTTTTGCCCTAGTTTGCTAGTTTGCTGCTTAGCCTAGTTTGTTTTCCTTTTTTTTTTTTTGAGATGCCATCTCACTCTATCACCCTGGCTGGAGTGCAATGGCATGATCTTGGCTCACTGCAACCTCCACCTCCCAGGTTCAAGCGATTCTCCCACCTCAGCCTCCCAAGTAGCTGGGATTACAGGCACCCACCACCACGCCTGGCTAATTTTTGTATTTTTTAAGTAGAGATGGGGTTTAACCATGTTGGCCAGGATGGCCTTGAACTCCTGACCTCAGGTAATTCACCTGCCTTGGCCTCCCTTTAATTCTTTTTGGACTATTAACTTAAAAATCCTAGGTCCAGGCATGGTAATGCATACCTACAATCCCAGCTAATCATGAGGCTGAGGCGGGAGGATCACTTGAGCCCAGAATTTCAAGACCAGACTGGGCAGCATAGTGAGACTCCATCTCTATTTTTTTTTTAAAAAAGACTCTTAGGATAATGGTATAACTGACAGAATCCAAATGATAAGCTGGTCTGTGCATCTGATAAGGTACACTGTTATGGTTGGGTTTTGTTAGTTTAGAATGTTCTGACAATGCTGAGGCAGCATGAGGAATGTTCAACAATTAGGTTTCACTCAACTTTCTGGTCTTCCTCATTAGCACACAAAGTCAGTCATTGGCTGGTAGAGAAAGCAGCTGGAAATAGGTGGGTCTTATCATGCCTGAGAAGCCATTAAAAAGGACTCCTTCTTCAACAGTAAACCCCCTTTTCCCCACTGATTTCTTCCAACATCCTATGTGCATTTTCCTCTTTCATAAGCAATAACTAGCCCCTACTTTAAAAATATAAACTCAATACTTTTTAAGTTAGCAGTATATTTAGCTTATGCGTATTTTAGGTTACTTTCCTTGAACAGTTTTAAATACCTGAGCAACTACTGGCATTGGCATAAACACCTACCACTATCCACATGCTGATCCACTGATTTTTGTTATTTAATATTTGGATCATATAAATTGTTATGATCACTGTGGGTCTCAACTGGTGACTGTGAATTTAAATGCTTTACAATTTTTATTGAGAATCATGTGTGTGGAGTTTTAACATCTTAATGCACATACTTCATCAATAGGCACCTATGCCGCGTATGCAAAAACGTAACCCTCAATTCTGAAATGCCAATTGCGCCATGATTATTCTACTTACTACATATGCATAGTCTTTTATGAGGGTGTTCTTGGGGGAGAGTAGAGTGTGGAGCTGGATACTTTTATAGAAAAATTATAATGTGAAGGTGAATAAATACACAAGCAACACACAGGTTCTGTACAATACCGTTACTTGCCTATTATGATGTGAGTCATCTCCCATTTGCCAACCCAAATCTTTCATCAACATTTTTATGTGGAGCCTCAGTGTCTATTCAGCGGACTTCTATGGATTGTATGAGGATACAGAGATTCTCCAAATTTTCATTGTTGAAAATTGAGGCACGATGTTTTGTTCAGACTAAAAATTATATCAGAAAACAAGTGTATTCCACAACCATCAGAAGACAGCATCCAATAGGAATCTAAGTAAGACAGAAAAATGTCTAACTCATCTAATGGACAAGGGTACTCCATAGAGCCATTGATGCTCCCATACTAGGATGTGCTTTAAGCCTGTGGTTTCATAACACCACTACCAGATCTTATACCTAGGATCAAAGTAAGTTAATTGAAGGCTCAAGTGGGGAGCATGAAGTGTTACCCAGCACAAACCCATTATTCCATATATAATGAATGCTAAAGTTCTCCAACTATTGCTCTCTATATGGTTATTAGAATAGTGAAAGATAATTTATACAGAAAGCATAGATATATTCCTGGGAGAAGAGGGTCAAGAAGGAAAAGAGCAAGAGCATTAAATCATTCCTAGGGTTATGTAATTAATATATGCTAATTTTCAACAGAGGTCAGTTTCAGGTTTTCATATTAACCAAGAGAAAGTAAGAGATACAAATATAGCAGAAGAAAAATAAGATTTTACAGGAAGTACTTAACCAGATGCATGAAAATTACTTAGCTGGTAAACATAAAGACATGAGGTGATATCAAAGATTAAATTACAGCACTGTAGTGCCAAACAATTGATAAGTCTAACAATAGTGGCACGTGATGGTCCCGAATACCATTTTATTCAGCTAGTAATTGCTACATTTTCTTTCTGAGAAGGAGGTCACACACAGAATTGTGAAATTACAATAGCTAATTGAATTTACTACTGCTTAATTAAATGCTTAAAGTAAATTTTTCAATCAGGTATGGAAACTAATTGCTGAATTTGATTTGGAATGCTAACATCAGTTGTGGGTATGGGGTTCTTATATCCTCAGCAACTGCAGAGGGATAGTGGCATCTACATGCATTGATTACCTTTTTGTGAGATCTATAGCATTCAGGATAAGAGGCTTCTCTACCTGCATTCACTAAATATTTTTTGAGCATCCTAACTGCTAGGTACTGTGGTAAGCAGTGAAGAACTCAGAGATAAACAGATCACATTTTATTGAGGAGGACTCACTGGAGTCCTGAACTTAAAATACTATTTAAAATACTGAATTTATGTAAACAGCTTGCTGAACCTACAAGCCAGCATATAGACATATGCTGTCATCCTGTTGATTTTGGCTCAACTTCCTGGCCTGTGAAGATAATTTCAAACTCTGATTTTGTCATCTGCTATATTAGCTTCTGTCTCTCTTCTTTCTTTTTATTTATAAAATTGATACTTCACTTATATTATTGTCATAAATTTGTTTGCTGCATCAGCATTCATTTTTAGGCTGGAAATAAGTTGTTTGAAACCCAGTTGTATGTTGTCACCTTAACTTTCCCTCCCATGTGGTTATTTGCAACATAGCCCACTTATTTCTCTTCCCGGTGACCCTAATCCCAACACATCCCCCAGCTGCTGAACATGATAAAAACTATTGGTCAACACCAGAGTCATGTAAATAAGTCCCCTACCTCAAGGATGTTTTATTTAAACTAGCCAGTCCATAGCCCCCACAGGAAAGCCTAAGAAACAAGGCTCGTGGCCTTTATTAAAGGCATGGTCCTAGAGACCCTTTCTCTCCTGTTCATCACCAGCTATTAGAGCTCCATGTTGCCTTCTTCATACTTCCCATTGGCCTTCCCTTTGACACCCCTAATCTCTCTGAGACTTCTGAACAATAAATTTATTTTGTGTTATGCATTTTGATTTCACCTCTTCCTTGTGTCTCACTTGACACACACACACTCACACCTAACTCGCTCCCTCCTCCCCATCCCATCAGAGCTCTCCTAGAGTGTGGCTATCATGGCTTATGGCCACTGTCAACAGATACCTCGAGACCAAATTAGAAAGAAACTATAAGGATAGAAACCATAAAAATGATCATTGAAGTAAATAATAAAGTTGAACTGCCTAGTGTCATGACTTTGGAATCAGGCAAAATTTCTTTTCCTCAAATTATCATCCGTGAGGTGTGGAGAAACTTTACCAAACTGCCTTTATCTTAAGTCTGTTCAAATACAGACTAGCAAAGATAATATTTATCTCTGAGGATTTATGTGACAATTAAGCTGATGCTTCATTAGTGTATGCAAAACGCCTGGCACATTATAGGGACTAACTAAATAACCACGGCAGAGTGTCAGAGTCATTCTTTCTGACTATTCTTTATCTCTTATTCAAACATCTATTAAAACGACACTAGATTTCAAGTTACACCAGACACATTAAGATACATTTTTGAATTTATAATTAATGATGAGAGAGATAAATAAGCAAAGAGTCAAGTTAGAGCAATTGCATCATCAAGGAAGACATAGCATCAATCCATTTCATCCATATTTTTCTATATTATTCACAAATATGTTAGCACATGCTTTTCAAAAAACAGAGAACTAGTTTCATTGTCTGAAGGTAAAGTTCAAATTTCATATGATAAAGATGAAGGCCCTTTATAGTAAAATTTAAATCTTTCAAATCTAACTTTAATTCACTCCCCTAGTTATCTTCTGTATATTCTTTTCTCCAATCACATCAAGATCTCACCATTCCACACACATTTTATGTTCTCTCTTGCTGTCACAATTTTGCACATAGTCATTTTTTTCCTCTATGTCTGCAACTTTCTTGTTCTCTTTGCCTGGCAAATTCATATTTTGAGAATGAATTTAAATGCATCCACTTTTATGAAGTCTGTCTGATTTCCTTAGGCAGAGGGAGACTTTTCCTCTTCTAGATTCCTAAAACATGTCGATTTGCCAATAATTCAATAATTAGGAAAAAATGTCAATCTTAACAAGAATATTTTCTAATAACAGTATTCCTACAAGCAAAATATTTAATTTAATCATTTTCTATTGTTATATAATTGTATTTTGCTTCTTAAAATTTTTTTTCTCAGATATATTTGCTCAAGTAGTTTTAAAATCAGTGACAAAAGTTGAATTACTGGGTCATTTATTATTTGTATCTACTTTCTTTGACACTGTTAGTTTGACTGATATTTAAAAATATAGAAGCATCTCAAACTTTAAAGAAGAGATCTACTTGAGAATCAGATGGTATTTATGTAATATAAATACTCATCATGTTTCTTTTTATCTTAGTCTTCAGTTTGTTTTTTGATACATAAAGCATGTTTAATTTAAGAAGACACCCATCTGTGTGATATCTTCCAAGAAGCTGATGTATTTTGCTAATTTTTAGACTTTTATTTCTTTAAACAAGAGAGGTTTTATATTTGTGGCACAAATAATGTGCTTTCCCTCTAAAGGAAATGTCTTAAAATTTACATCTTTACATGAATGCCAGATATCTAAATTTTCATCTTGAAAAAATCATATCCAAAGCTGCTTCCATTACTCAAATACTTTTTTGACTTTTTTTTGTTTGGAACAGTCTTGAAGACTCACTCACAAAAATCATTATTTTACCTGTATCTCCCTTTTTTCCTCCTAAGTAATTAATCACTTTGCTGGTAACTTGCATTGTTACCCAGAATATATTCTAATTTCCCAGAGTTTAAATATACCTTCCAATTGTGAATGTTTAAAAAATGTGAAGTACTTTTAAAAGGGGACTTAAATAATCTTTAATAAGTTTCTAGGAAGACTTCTTAAAAGATAATAGAACTCATCTTTATTCATTAATTGTGTGTCTATCCAGAAAATCTACTTTGTTTTGATGCTCTGTATTTGTATGGCATTTTACAATTTAAAAATAACTTTTAAATTGTTATTATAACATATGTAACATATAGATGTTATAATAACATCTATATGTTATAATTACAATTTAAAAGTTATTTTTGAATTGTAACATCTGTATGTTACATATGTTATAATATGTATATATAACATCTATATACATGTTGATTCAACCTACACATCAGCCTTGTAATGTGTGCAGGCAGTTTCTACAATCTTTATCTGATGGATAATTGCATGGCCCTTAAAGTTATTGTGGTCAGCCTGTCATGAAAAGGACAGTATGTGGTGAAACTGAAACTAGTACTCAGGACTGCATTCCTAGTCTATTGTTAATTCTCATACTGTCTCCAAGTTTTTATGATTTCTTATCTGAAAATGCCTTCAGAACTGTGAATTAACTGACTTAGTAGCAGGCTTTGTAAATGTCTGTACTTTATAATGAGTTCTTACGCCTTTAGAGAAATATAATAGACTTCATTTTCTAGTACTTTATAAATTTTTCCACTAAGCTGTGTATTATTTATGATAATGAGTTCTCACGTTACATTGCATGTACCAATGCTTTGGTAAACTTACTGTACTCTGGGGTTTTAAGCACCTCAAATAGTCTTCTGAATAATTAATCATTGAACTAACTGCTTGTGGTCCAACAAGGACATATCTTTCCAAGTCTTACAATAAATTTTTTACCTAAGGATAAATATAAAAGATTAAAGAGCAAATCCCTTATTGTTTCATGATTCTTAAAGAACTTTAGCGACTGAAAAGGCATTGTTTCTACAAAATGAGTTAAGATGATTGATTTATTAAGTTCCTTGACGTTTTTATGTATGTAACATATTGAATATCTTTAAATAAGGTGCTCCAGGGAAACTCCTAGTTAGGATGCTTAGGAAAGTTTAAAATCTCTAAGGCTGCTTTAGAAAATTCCTTGTTATGCCAGATGGTTTTCCAGAATTCTGAGATTATTATAGGATTCCCAGGAGCCTGTGAGGCAGATCAGAAATCTAAGTAGAATCTGGATCCCTTCTGCCACTGTCTGTGTGTACTTTTGACTTTCAGAAACTTGATTTGGTTCATTAGCAAACACCTACTTTATGCTTAACTATTTACCAGACACTTGGTAGGGTTGGCAACAAAAAGGTGATTAATACAAGGCCCTTACATTTAAGTATCTTGTTATCTAATAGGAGAAATAGGCAAGTAAACAATGAAACTAAGTCTGGTAAGTAGGAGAGAAATATGTGCAAGATACGTGACTGACAAAACGAGACTGAAAAAACTATACAAGAAACAGCTTCAACATCAACCCCCTTTACCTCGCTTTTTTACCTGGAGCAATTTGGGGATGAGAATCACATTTATTCCACAAAGTGCTTCAGTGACTTAAAAGCACCACATCTAAATACCAGTACGGTGAGATTTCCTTGGGATTTAACTTGTTGTCCTGGTGTTTCAGAGGCTGAAGATAAACAGAGAACCTCATCTAATAAGATGCTGCTAAACCCTCTACTTTAGAATTGGATACTGGATATTTTTTCCTTTTGTTAATGAAATAATGTAAAGCCAAATCATTAGTTTATTCTTTGTGTAGTATTATTAAATGTTTTCTTTAAATTATAACATAAGGTATAGTACATTGATACCAAAAAACTTACTGAGGGTTAAGTTAGGAAAACAGATGCCATGGTAAGTATTTCGAGTAGAGAAAGGTATTTAAAAGAGAGAATTAGTTTGTGCAACATTTAAAATGGCTACAAAAGCAGAGATCAAGAAAGTCATTACTGGGAACATCAGCTTATTTTAGCACAATAAGTAGGGAATTATCAGGAAAATTCCTAGAAACCCAGAGAAACTACAATTGGTTTTCAGAATCTTCCTGAGAACCCTTTAGAAAATGAAATTCCAAGATAATTAGATCAAGTTTTCTCCCTTGCCTTGAGGTAAGTGTTGTATGGGGTTTACATTGAATTAAAAATAGACCCTGTCATGTACCTGCGAAGTTTACCCCAAACATATATCTATAAATTGGATTACTAGTTTGATTTTTATTACATTTATCATGGTTTCCATGTTTGCATTGTAATTTCAAACTGAATACATATGGAAGAATGGGCAAGAATTACCATATAAATGGCAAGCCACTTAATAGCCACTTAAAAACTTGAGTTTTATGTGAGAAAGCAACAGTATATAAAATGGTTCAGAGAAACAACAAGGATGATATTAGACCTAGATTTCAGCTCCATCTTTATGATTTATTAGCTGCATATTTTTGAGCAAGATATTTAAACATATTAATTCTTAGTTTTCACATCCAAAAATAATGGGATAATATTCTTTGAAATGCTGGGGCAGGTTAAAATAAATGATGCAGAGAGAATACTTAGCAGAAAACCTTCCATATAGTAAGTACTCAGTAAATAACAGACATTATCATTGGTTATTATCATCACAATCATCACCATTATCCTATTTGTTGAATAAAACATAATTTTTTATTACCCATCCTGGAGCTTAGTCTGAAAATATGCTAAATTTAAACTAAAATGACAACTTTGGGGGAGATTCATGCACATTTGCGGCTTATAATTTAGGAGAGTGGGAGTGTGGGGATGTTAAGTTGAATATTAGCCAAATAAGGAGGTATATATGCGTGTGCATGTGTGTGTTAATGTTTCAAAGGCTGTCATAAACAACAAGAAAAGCATGTTTGAAGCTCAGAGATGTGTGAAAATAAGATATTTTGGGGAAACTGAAAACAGTTCAGTTTAGCTGAAATTTAAAGTTTGGTAGAGTACAGTGTGTTAGGTTTCTGCAGATAAATAGACATTTATTTATTTATTTATTTATAAGTATTGGCTCATTTGATTATAAAGGCTAATCCCACAATCTGCAAGCTGTAGATCCAGGAGAGCTGATGATATAAATTCCAGTCTGAGTGCAGGAGAAGACCAATGTCCCAGCTCAAAAAGAGTCAGGGAGGGAGAATACATTATCTCTTACACCGCCTTTTGTTGTGTGTAGGCCTCCAAGGGATTAGATTACCCACTCATATTAGGGAGAACAATTTGCTTCACTCAGTTTACTGAATCAAATTTTAATCTCATTCAGAAATTCCCGTGCAGACATGTTTAACCAAATATATGGGCATCCTGTGGCCCAGTAAAGCTGACATATAAAATTAATGATCACATTTAGGGCATGAGGAAAAACAAGGATGCAAAAATACATACAATTTATTAATTGTGAATCAAGCTGAAGAGTTTAGATTTTATCTTAAAGGCAAACATGAGCCAATAAAGAATTTTTTGGCAGTTTAGTGACAATATCAGATGTGTTTTAAGAAAGTTCCATCTGTTTAGTGTATGGAGAATGAATTACAGCAGAGGAAGACTTGAATCAGAGAAACAAAAATAGAGACAATTATGCTAATCTAGACAAGAAATGATGAGGGCTTGAACTAAAGCAGTGGTGGTGGGAGTGGAAGGGAGAGGATAGATGAACTATATTTTAGAGAGGTTGAGATGGAAGCAGGAGCAGTATTCCAGAAAAAACAAACAAACAGAAGAGTCAAGGGTGATACCATGTTTCTACCTTGAGTTAGTTGTACTATCTATATATTCAGAGAGAGGCAACAGCAGGGTGATGGAGTAAAGCTCAGATCAGAAAAAGCCTAGCTTGATGTGTTATTGGGATATTATGGTGGAGGTATCTGGTAGATACATGGACACTACAGCTTAGAAGACAGATCTACACTGGAGATTTGGGATTACAAGTAATCCACTTATAGGATGGTCATGGAATAAGTACTTTCTGAAAAATATTTAAATAAAAAAATAAAAGGGCCATGAATGGATAAAAAGGAAGAGTGGGAAGGGGGCAGGGTGGGGGCTGGGAGACGGACTGCAAGAATGTGAACCCTGGTTTTAAAGAACAAAAGATGAGGGCAAAATAATATAAGGGTTTCTGCTTACCATCTCTGAAAGGAATCGTACTAATCTGTTGTCACGCTGCTAATAAAGACATACCTGAGACTGGGTAATTTATAAGGAAAGAGGTTTAATTGACTCACAGTTCCACATGGCTGGGGAGGCCTTACAATCATGGCAGAAGGCAAATAAAGAGAAAAGTTATATCTTACATGGTGGCAGACAAGAGAGGGTGTGCAGGGGAACTGCTCTTTATAAAACCATCAGATTTCATGAGTCTTATTCACTATCGTGAGAACAGCACAGGAAAGACCCGCCCCCATGATTCAATTACCTCCCACTGGGTCCCTCCCACAACACGTGGGAATTATGGGAGCTACAATTCAAGATGAGATTTGGGTGGGGACACAGCCAAACCATATCAAGAATAAAAACCAAAGTTCAAGGATTCTGAACAATAGGTCTTATATAATTCTCAAAATGTTGCTTTTTCATTTTTCTTGGTTGATTTTCCCAATCCATTTCACCACTCTGTTCATCAATAAAACCCTAAAATGAATATATTTTCGTAATTATTTTCAGGGCACAAACTAAGAATATGCTGGGAGACAGAAGCGTTTCACTCTGGAAGCAGTCTTGGTAAGAATAGGGCCAAAAGATAAGTTAGGGAGGGTAAATGAAATGAAGAGAAGGAAGCATTCTGAGTTTATACTCCAAAGGAGAAAGAAGAACATTGCTGTCAAAACCAACACATTCCCAAGAGGCTAGTTTTCATGTCTAAGAGAAAGACTTAAGAAACCCTATAGATTTCCTTCTAATTACTATATGGTAAGAAAGAAAGTGAATAAAGAAACTTCAGTTATGAAAACCAAGGGGGCATTTGGTGGGAACGTTCCTGGAATAACAGTTTTAGAAACCAGATTGTAATGAAATAAGTACAGCCGGGTGAGAAACCCCTAGGACACTACTTTCTAATGTATCTGTCCCTAATGGAAAACACAGGCTTCTGGCAATTGAATTAAAGAGGTAAAAGATTCAGGCAATCCCTTAGCAGCTGATTTCTGATATTCATCACTGAAACCACCTTCCTTTGTATTTTATGGATATCTCTTCATCAGGTAAGAAAATCATATTGTTCCCAGTTGTGGAAACTGTCCTTCAGCTTAACCGGATAAACTTTGCCCAGAATAAACTCTCATTGACTTCAGTTTAGAAATTACAAGCTGTTATAAAATCTATGCTCTCCCTTCAGGACAACACTTAAAGTATCAGAGTGGGATATTTTCATACAGTACTCTTAGTCCAGAATAGGTCCTTTATCACTCACAGTACCAAAGACATTTTACTAATGTTCCAACATGGTAGTTTTCTTTTTCTTCTGAAGTAACTTCATTGAGATTGTTGGCTAATTTGAGTAGAAACTTATTTTTCACCAATAGATTCTTAGAATGAGTGAAATATTTCATTTTATGTCTGTTTGAATACAAGTGAAACATTCAGGTTCGACAAACATGCTATTACTCCATCGTTTGGCTAGGGAATAAAACCCCCAATTGGTTTTATGGAAAGGTTCCATGATGACTTCTTTCATCTCCGATCCTTTCAGTGCTGCCTGGAAACATAGCCAGGTAAGAACACACTGATGTTTATGAGCCTGGATGAAAGAGTTCTGTGGTGGGGGTTTCCAGTGAATCAATAATCATCATCTATTTTCAGTGAAGTACATAATATAATGTATAAACGTGTAGTATTTTCAGGCAAAGAATAAGGATTAAAAGGCTTATACACCTCCCAGCAGCAATAATAACTAATATCGACTACTGAGAGCATGAGAGTCTTCTTTAAATCCGAATTAAATAAAGTGGAGAGCAGGACATACCAGACACAGAGAAACTGACAAAGACTCACTCTTTGACCAGCCTCTAATCAGGATCCTCTGAACTCTCTTCTCAACTAGGCCCTGAGTTTTGGGCTTAGGTGTTTGTCTCTGCCTTGCTCAATTTTAGCAAGAATTCCACTAAGCTGATTTAGCCAGAATACCCCATCCTTGATATCTGATCAATTCCTGAACCTGATTGAATTCCTTATCCCCATCATCCCCTAGGTTATGCCTGATCATGCTGATCTGTCTTCAGCAAGAATCTTGTTACTTTAGCCAGAATCTCTCCTTACCTTGATGTTTCCTCTTAGTAATTTCCATCCACTGACCCTCACCCTACTTCTTTGCTATAAATTCCCACTATTCCTTGTTGTATTCAGAGTTTAGCCTGATTTCTCTTTTCTACCACAAAAACCCGTGGTAGTCCTCCTCACTCTAGAAAAAAAGTCTTCCCTACTCTCTTTAACAAGTGTCATGAATAATTTTTTCTTTAACAGTTATGGTGCTACAACTTGAATAGCATCAGAATGGACCCACAGAACCTGTCACTCTGGACCTTAAGTGTACATTCTCACTGAAGCCTTCATCTTCTCCTGATCAATTGATTAGGGATCCATTGAGTGAGTCAGATTCCTGAACCATTGCTCTGGATAAACATTTGATGGAACTGGGCAGGTCAGATTTTAATTCTTAAGATTCTCAGTATACTCTTTGAAGCTTGGTTGGAGGCCTGGTTTTCTTTGTTTGAAAGTATCTTCTGATCTGGAAATACATCCTTCCTGACCCCTCACTTAAAATTGGAATGGTCCATTCCCTGACTTCTGGGATGGAGAATTTTTTAGAATATAGAATAGAGAGGCTGCTTCTGAGTCCTCTGTATTTTCTCTCTTTGATCCTGCCTCTACTACGAGAACTTCTTGGTAAAATAACCCCCTCCCCCACAAACTCCTGCTGACTATGTACTCTGCTAATCTGCTCACTTTCCTGTTGGTATGATTTTGCTCTTGATAATTTGGTATTTCAATGGCCTCTTTGAGAAACCTAAGATCTTGCCAAATTGGCTCCTCTGAAACCTCTCTCTTATCATCATCTCTTCTCCTCCCTCCTCCTGTTACCACCTTCTCTCTTCCTTTCAGTTTCCTTAATACCTTTGATATATCCCACTTCAAGTCCCTACTCCTCAAACTTCTGTCCACACCTGTTAGGCTTTTCCTTTCCTGAGCTTCCTCTAGTTACTTGAACATTAGGTCCCTTGCCCTCATCAGAACCTCTCAAGAGGCCCAGGGTATCCTCAAAGGCAGCTACCTGAGGCTGAAAAGGAAGAAGGCTAACTATAAATGAACTGGGTATTTCGTGAACTCAGATGGGCTTTGAAGACCTCTAGACAGTTGTTTTTTGTCTCTTCAATAGCTTATAGCATCAATATGCATATATATCTGAGCAAAAGAAAATCTTAAAAGCCTTCTCCATGGATATCAGTTTAAAAAGATAAACAGGTTTTATCCATTATTAAGTAGGTATACTTGTCCCATTTTTTTGTCAGAAATGTAATTCATATATATATAAAATTCATACAATTCATATAAAATATAAGGTATAGATAAACAAGTGTCACTTGATTCATGGATAAAATTTTAGAATACAAGCTATCTCTGTTTGACTCATCTGTATCTATCTGTATGTATGTTATATATATGTAATACTTTTCCTACCTCTGGATGATGTTCCCAAATTATAAAATCACTTAATGGAGTTCTATTCAAATTGGCTTAGAGATGAACACTTATATAAAAATTTCTTAAACTCTCAGAAATATAGGAATAAACTAGGTGTTTTTTAAATGTGCATGGGTTGAGTATATCTTTGGTAGATAGGATTAATTTCATATTGTTGTTTAAAAAATAACTATGTCTTCTGAGTTATTAGAACTAAGTATAATACAAGCATGCATTTATAGTCTATTTGGGTTTACTAGACAAATAAGTTTAAAAAAAGGAAAATAACTTGAGATGATGGTTAGCATTGTTTGGTGCTATAGTATGTCTGCCTGAAAACAGTTTTCAAAACCATTTTTAGTTTTTAGAAACCTTAAAGTTATGCTAGGTTAAGCAAAGTAATAGACATTTATTAATAATTTCTAAGTAAGATAAACTATGGAAACATTCACTACTAAGCACAAGTTTAAGTTTCTAGACTTTGGGCATCTTATTTTTATATGATATAGAGACACAAAACTCGTTTGAGTCTGTTACTACACATATTCTCTTTGCCACGTTGAAATATTGGATACAAAGTAGAAGGTACCTATAAAATTGTAAAATGACATATTCATAACATTTTCTAGCCTGCTACAGAAGACTGGTATGTAAGAGATAATTCAAAATGGTCTCCTTCCTAGTTTTTTCTGTAAAAGAAAAGTTAGTGATGGTTAAGAATTTTAATCAACATATTTAATTAAAGCTATTAGAAATAATAAGGGTGAAAACAAACAACTTTGCAGGAAAAGTATGAGGTTTGAAGAATGTGTTTTTGTTCAAGCAAAAAAAAGTAATTTTACATCAAAGTAGAACCCAGTAGAACCTAAAGTAGAACCAGAACAAGAAAGAGGAAAATGTAGTAAACAAACACACACAAACAAAATCACCTGGATGGATATAAGAAAGTTGTAAAAAATTTACAGAAAAGAGATCTCAAGCAGTCAAGCTAGCTAAGATTTGGATTTATGTCTTTTTTTTCTGAGTGAGCCTTGACATCAAAAGTATACTAATGCAAAACTCGGATTTGTTTTTCTCTCTGTTAAAATGAAAATGTTTTCTTTGATTATTGGTCTCTTAATAAGAGATTGTAAAAGGGTTTCTCCATTTTTAGTAACTTGCTTAGGAAACCAAGATTCTGTGTCTTATTAGAATAATTTCCTGCATTTTAAGTTGACCTTTACCATGTCCTTAGTTGAGAAGGCTGAGACTTCATACTTTTTAAAGCAGTAAAGTTTTTTAAAAATATTTTTGAATATTTTGCCTTCCTAAAATCAAATCTTAAATGAAATCCTCTTGTTCTTGAACAGACTTTGAAATTTCCCATAGGTCTTCAATGGATTTATTCTTTCACCTTTCAGAAAAATGTTAAAAACGATTCACTTTATTTGATATGTTAAATTGCATAAAAGGCATTGGCAAATGAGAAAAGATGTTTAATCTTCCCTACGTTCATTTGTATGGATAAGTACTATTAAAATAAGTATTTCAGAAATTGTCTGAAGTTTAGGGAAATTTGTCAGCACTCTTGTTGTCAAGATATGTTCAATATCATGCTATCAGTCACAAATCTGGTTATTACTTTAAGATACTGTATTTCACAGAAACAACCACATTTTCTTGTTAAATAAACTCTATAAAATTTTAAGCCATGGCCATTTTAAGACTTTTTTGGCATTCAGAAATAGTTTTTGTTTTATTTATTCTGATGCTTTCCCAAAGTGCTTGCAGTCAAAAAGGAAATGTTTATTTTTTCTTTCCATCTTATCCCTCCAAAATTTAGAAACTGTTTTTGAGTATTTTTATTTTCATGGCAATATAGTTAGTTGCATAAGCACAATAAGAACATATTCTCCTTATAGCAGGACATAATTGGAAACACTGATTATATAACTAAGGCTTTTGACAGGAATGTCACATTTGAGAATGAGAATGTGCATAGAATCTGATTTAAGGAACTAAAGTTGACTTTACGGAGCCAAAATATATAAAATTCTCTTGGAAAACCAGACTAGTACCTGGCTTATAGGGTTCTCAGCCTTACAGATGAATAATGAAGGTCACTTCCTGGCAAGGCAAGGATACTCAGAATGTCTTGAGGACCTTGAGAAGGGAGGAATTTATCCAGATCTATAGGTATTGCAGGTGAAATCTGGTGATAAGTTTTTGGCTTGGCTTTTTAAATTTAAGTGGCTTCTAAAAGGCTAATCTGAGATTCTTTATGAAAATTTCTAGCAAAGCAAGCTCAGAAGGCCTATGTGGGCAATTACCATTCTTATTACCCTTATGTCAATAATTAGGCTACATCTAATGAGACCAGACTTATTTGTACATGAAAATAATTTTACTTTGGTTATAGTTGATCAAAAAGGAGGGCTACCAGAGGGAGAATTTTTCCCCCAGCAGAAACTATACCATTCCACTGTGAAGTCTCAATTCTTCTAGTTTCCTCCAATATCTGGCTACGACTCTTCAAACTAACACTTGCAATTTTTTTTTCCTACCGTCATGATTTGGCATCACTGAGAACTAAAATTTCCTTTTTCCTTAAGCCTTGCAAGTTGAAGCTGATTGACTTGAAACGAAATAAACCCCATAGAAATCATCATGATAGATCATAGATGGGCAACCTTGGCGCCTGTTGCTGTGTGGACCATTTAAAAAGTTCACTGAAACTTCCAATGGCATCACCAAAGACATTCAAACTACAAACCAGGAAATTCAGTGGGTTACCTCTTCCATCCTCACTCCACCATCTAAAGAGGCTTCAAGCCCATCACCTATCAATAGAAATCTAGACTGGCTTCCCTCTGGCCTCAGAAACTGGGTTTCTAACTATTAATCTTTTTTTTTTTTTAATTTTCATAGAAACTTTCCTCATTAAATGCCTGACTGCTCATGCCATCCAGAAAGTACCTTTATTACCAATTCCTATTAGATGATTCATCTACTCCTTAATAAACTGGAGGTGACTGAATGAAAAAATTGACTTATATTCTTCACAGAAAAGAAAAATGTGTATTCTTTCTTTGAATAAGATGGAGGGACTAACGAAGATTCTCTCCTCAATCAAATTTGAATCAGGCTTTTTCTGAAGTCTCTTCTCAAGTAGATCCTGACATTTGAGCCCCCATGTTCATTTCTACATTGACCAATTTTAGCAAGAATCCTGCTAAGTCAGTTTAGTCAAAATCCTGAATCCTGTTGGTAAGTGACCACCTTCAATATCTAACCATATTCCTCACCTCACCTTATCCCCTAGGTGATGTCTCTCACTGTGGCCTAGCTTCAGTAAGAATATTATTTGGTCAATTTAGCCAGAATCTCTTACCTCTGATGTTTTCCCTGAGTAACGCTGAGTAATGTTTCTTCCAACAACTTCAGCTCTACTCTTTGGATATAAATTCCTACTTTTTCTTGTTGTATTCTGTGTTGACCCTAATCTCTCCTCTACTACTAAACTTCATTGTAGTAGTCCCCTTGAATAAAATCTTTCTTATCTCTTTAACAAATGTCAGAAACATTAGGTTGGTGCAAAAGTCATTGCAGTTTTGGCCATCACTTTCAATGGAAAAACTGCAATTGCTTTTGCACCAATCTAATTTTTATGTAACAAAATATTCTTTTCTGCTGAAGCCCTCTGTGGAAGAGAGAGCATACTTGTTCTGTGTGTCTCTGGAGAACACAGTCACAACGAATGAGTTGAAGTTAGTAAGAAGAAAGATTATGAATCTCTCTCTCTCTCTCTCTCTCTCTGTGTGTGTGTGTGTGTGTGTGTGTGTATTTATCTGTATTTATATCTGTTCTTATATCTGTATATAAGAACTTCCTGATCATTTGAAGGGTATAAAAAGTAAACTTGTGTTGTGAAATAATGGTCTCCTTCATCCCTGGGAAGTTCAAAGACAGGCTACTAGTCAGGAATACTGCAGATAGTATTTCTTTATTAGGTGGATGGCTGGGTTGGACATATTAAAAATAAATACATAAATAAACCCCCAAAGTCCAGCATTTTGGATTCCAGTTTCCACGGTTCAATTACAGTCAGTGCAGACCGATGGAAAAGATTATTAGATTTTGAGTCAGAAGAGCTGTCATCAGTTCCTAGCTGTTATTAATTAGGAATGTGACTTTGAATAAGTCATGTACTCTCACTGGGCTTCATTTCTTTCATCTGTAAAATGATGGCAATGATATCTGTCCACCAGGAAGTGCAGGTAAAATTAGAGAACATGTGAAACACCTAGGACATAGTCCATACAGAATGGATCTTCCCATTAATTCTACAGGTGTAGTTTCTGGGACAGTTATCACCCAGACAGCATTCTAAACTAGGAGTTGAGAGAGAGGATGGGAAGTATAAAAGGCACATATATCCAGGGAGCATAATTGGCAGTAAATACTGCTCTACACTACCACGTGGCCTTTCTGTTTCAAATCCTACTTATGCCAGGATAAAATTGTCAAAATCACGACAAGCAGATTACTTGTACTTTCAGTTCAAATATCACTTACCAAACTAACCAATAGACAATAGAAATGCATCAAGCATGCAGTTCACAAAGATTTGCTGAGTGCCTAGTAGGAGCCAGATGCTGCATCCCATTCTTCTAATTTGGGGCTGTGGGGAAACAGCTATGGCCCAGAGGTAATGTATAGAATAACAAATTAAGATTTTAAAAGTTTATTTCAAAAATAAACAGCCTTTCTTGAAATATATAATTAATCTTATTCTTGCTTTCAGCATCTTCTTGGTAAAGATCATTGCGGCAAGGGAAGCATCATGCCTAATTACTTTAAAATTGTCTTTTTATAGGAAGTACATTAATATGTATTATACCGCTACTGTCCTCAAAATGAAAATAAAAGTTTTACCTGCTTCTTTTCTTTTAATAAGACTTACTTTTTACAGATCTTTTTTTCCCTTAAATTTACACAAATAATTTGGGCAGAATTTTAGCCAAACAAATTTTAAAACACCCCATAAACTTTACAAAATGAATCAGGGAAAAAGGGATGGGGAGAAATGGAAATAAACCAAGCTTGCAGCACATTCAGCATGAATCATGAAGTCGGCTCACTCTGACCTGCTTCCTCATAGTTGTGTGGTACGTGTTGTCCCAGCATCATGTAGCCCCTCTACTTCCCCTTAACTGCTCTATAGACAACAACTTGAAAATTATGAAACATTAAGTTTTCCCTTTGAGATATTTTTTCAGGTCCTGCATACTGATGGAATTACTACACCAGCTTGTCTGTAGGACCCCACTGGTGCCAGCTGGTCTGAAGGATACCACTGACTCAGCTGATCTAAGGGACCCCACCAGAAGTGGATTCACCAAAGAATGCAGTTTCTATATCCTGATGATTTCGCCCTCTTTGCCCTGACCAATCAACAACCTCAATTCTCCAATCTTTCACTCTCAATGATCCCCTTAAAAATCCCAGCCAAGAACTCCTCAGGGAGATGGGTTTGAGGATGTCCTCCCATATCTTTGCTTGGCGCCCTGCAAAAATTAAACTCTGTCTCTGCTGCATCCCTGCTTTCTGTGTCAATGGTCTGTTACTGTGCAGTGGACACATGAACCTCTTGGTCCTATAACAAGTAGATGAGTCCTCAGCAATTTGTTAGGAAACATTCTTAAATAAAAGAAAAAAAATCAGATTTTTAAATACATGGACAAAATACACCACATTGTTAACAAAACTATTTTTACATCTTTTTAAATTGAAGGCTATATCAGTTGGGGTTCAGGCAGGAAACAGAGAACACAAATTAATTTGAACAGAACATTTTATGTAAAGAATGATCCTGGCCAACATAGTGAAACCCCATCTCTACTAAAAATACAAAAAATTAGCTGGGCATGGTGGCGGGCACCTGTAATCCTAGCTACTTGGGAGGCTGAGGCAGGAGGATGGCTTGAACCCGGGAGGCGGAGGTTGTGGTGAGCTGAGATCGCACCATTGTGCTCCAGCCTGGGCAACAAGAGCAAAACTCTGTCTCAAAAAAAAATAAATAAATAAATAAAGAATTATTAACCAATTATCTCAGGACTAACTCAGGATTAACAAGTGTTAAAGACAGTTCTAAAAAAAATAGGAAAAGCAGATATGGGGAGCCAACTTATACTTAGGGCTGATGCAGAGTACCCAAGTGTGAAAGGAAATTATCTTGGGCCCCCAAATCACTATGCTAAAAGGAAAATTCTAGCTGAGAACTCAAAGCCATCTTTCTGCTCACTGAAATAAATGCACATCTGATTGCCTTCTTTGCAAACGCTAATCAGAAGCTCAAAAGAATGCAACCATTTTTCTCTCACCTACCCGTGACCTGGAAGTCCCCTCCCCTTGGATGTTTCTGGACCAAACCAATGTTCATTTTACACATATTGATTGATGTCTTATGTCTCCCTAAAATGTATGAAACCAAGCTGTGCTCTGACTACCTTGGGTGCATGTCATCAGGACCTCCTGAGGCTGTGTCATGAGTATGTGTTCTCAACCTTGGCAAAATTAACTGTCTGAATTAATTGACACCTGTTCCAAATTTTCAGGGTTCACACAAGGAAGAAAAAAATTTAGAAGATACACTCCCTACTCTAAGGTAGGGATCCAGATGTCATTGGAGAAGGAGTGACTGTAGCCTACTGGATAGTTGAGTATTATGTGGAGGCATCACAGGCTGAGGCTGGTAAGCAGGAGGCTGCCCATTGGAGTGCTGACAAAACTTTCCAGGAGGCTGCCTTCTAGGGCACTGAAAGTCACTAGCAAGCTGCCACTAGGGCAACTCTGAGGCAGCTGGGAAGCCAGCTGTTGTGCTGGTGGAGCTTGCTGGAAATCCTACTGTGGAATTTGCACTGAACTTCCTGGGAAACTGGCTGTGGTATTTGTGGAATTTGTTGAGAAGGCTACCTGCTGAAATTAGACTGACCTCCCTAAAAAGCCCTCTAGGATGCTGACAGATCTATGGGGTTTCAGGGCAACTCACGGAGAGGTAAACATCACCAGGTGTCCTGCGTAGAGATCAGCACTGCAGCAGTAAGAAAAGGGGAATACGGTGAAACCAGAAAGAGAAGCCCCTTCCTCTGTAGTGTCCCTCCAGCATCCTCTACCAACAATTATAGTTTAACATCACACCAACTGGCAAAAGACCTATGTTTACAGGATGTAGATCCAGTATCACAAAGCAGGCAATAAAGGATGGATTTGTTGCTGAGAGGCAATTTGTTGATAACTGACATAAAGAACACTAATAGCTTTCATTGGTGGAAATCTGGGTTGGTTGCAATGAATTATACAAATTAAAAGAAGTCTGCAGTCTTCCACAATAGTTGAACTAATTTACACTCCCACCAACAGCATAAAACCATTTCTTTTTCTCCATAACCTTACCAGCATTTGTTATGTTTTGACTTTTTAATAATAGCCATTCTGACTGGTGTGAGATGGTATCTCATTTGGTTTTGATTTGCATTTGTCTAATGACCAGTGATCTTGAGCTTTTTTTTCATATGGTAGTTGGCTGCATTTATGTCTTCTTTTGAGAAGTGTCTTGTTCATGTCCTTTGCCCACTTTTTAATGGAGTTGTTGGTTTTTGTTTTTGTTTTGTAAGTTTAATTTGCTTATAGATGCTGGATATTAGACCTTTGTCAGATGCATAGTTTGCAAAAATTTTCTCCCATTTTGTAGGTTGTCTGTGTACTCTATTGATAGTTTCATTTGCTGTGTAGAAGCTCCTTAATTAGATCCCATTTGTCAATTTTGCTTTGCTGTAATTGCTTTTGGCATCTTTGTCATGAAATCATTGCCTGTATGTATGCCCTGAATAGTATTGCCTACAATAAAGTATAACACCTCAAATTCAGGGGTATCACTGACCTAACAACTCACATACTCTATGTTATCTATGGTTACATAACAAATCACTCCAAAATTTAGGAGCTTAGAACAACACACATTTATTCTCTTGCAGTTTCTCTAGGTCTAGACTCTGGGAGTGGCTTAATGAGTCTTCTGCTTCCGGGTCTTTTATAAGACTGAAACTGATGCATAGTTGAGACTATGGTTTTCTTTGAAGGTTTGAATGTTTCCAAAATTATGTGCATGGTTCTTGATAAATTGATATTCTCAAGGATATGTGGATCGAGAGCTTCACTTTCTTTTTTTTTTTTTCTCAACTCTTTTTTTTTTTCTTTTATAATTATTATTATTATTATTATTATTATACTTTAGGTTTTATGGTACATGTGTGCAATGTGCAGGTAAGTTACCACTGCTCAAGGAAATAAAAGAGGATACAAACAAATGGAAGAACATTCCATGCTCATGGGTAGGAAGAATCAATATCATGAAAATGGCCATCCTTCCCAAGGTAATTTACAGATTCAATGCCATCCCCATCAAGCTACCAATGACTTTCTTCACAGAATTGGAAAAAACTACTTTAAAGTTCATATGGAACCAAAAAAGAGCCCGCATCGCCAAGTCAATCCTAAGCCAAAAGAACAAAGCTGGAGGCATCACACTACCTGACTTCAAACTATACTACAAGGCTACAGTAACCAAAACAGCATGGTACTGGTACCAAAACAGAGATATGGATCAATGGAACAGAACAGAGCCGTCAGAAATAATGCCACATATCTACAAGTATCTGATCTTTGACAAACCTGACAAAAACAAGCAATGGGGAAAGGATTCCCTATTTAATAAATGGTGCTGGGAAAACTGGCTAGCCATATGTAGAAAGCTGAAACTGGATCCCTTCCTTACACCTTATACAAAAATCAATTCAAGATGGATTAAAGACTTAAACGTTAGACCTAAAACCATAAAAACCCTAGAAGAAAACCTAGGCATTACCATTCAGGACATAGGCATGGGCAAGGACTTCATGTCGAAAACACCAAAAGCAATGGCAACAAAAGCCAAAATTGACAAATGGGATCTAATTAAACTCAAGAGCTTCTGCACAGCAAAAGAAACTACCATCAGAGGGAACAGGCAACCTACAAAATGGGAGAGCTTCACTTTCTTACTGGCTGTTGGCTGACATCCACTCTTAGCTCCTTGCCACATGAGCCTCTGCATAGGGTAGCTCAAAACATGGCATTTTGTTTCATCACAGCAAGTGCATGAGGTGAGTCAGAAAGAATGCCAGAAGATAAAAGTCGCAGCCTTCTGTAGTCTAATTTTGGAATTGCTATTGCTATATTCTACTTGTTAGGAGAAAGTCACTAGGTCTAGTTAACACACAAGGGAGGAATAGCACAAAGGCATAAGGAAATGAAAATCTTTCTAAGTCATTTCAAAAGCTGTCTACCACAAAGTATCTTATGAGGATTGAATAAAATAATGGCTATGAAAATACTTAACATAGAAGGTGTTTTTTTGTAATGATTAGGGTTATCAGTCCACAAGGTATAGTTTTTTTTTAAATTTCTAATTTGAATTTCTGTTCTAGTAAATTAACTGGTTCTCTCATTACATTTTATAACTGGAAGTTGAGTTGGCACTAGTTAGTTACACTCTGGGAATTAGAAAGAACCATGCCAAATCCCTGAACACCAGGCATTAAGGTTGATGTAATTATTTCCAGTGTCAGGCATTGCGGGTTTTTACTGCCTGGTCATAGAAAATTGATTCCACATTATTTTCTCATTTATTTGTTTTGTCACTAGCTCAGTCTCAGAGCCAAACTTTTGCTGAACACCTTGTCTGTTAAGCCAATTCCTTTGGCCAGCCTTCTGAGAAAGCACTACAGTTGACACAGGGCTTACTTTTCTTTGTTTACAGTATGTGCATGTGTGAGGTGGGGGTGATGGTAGGGGCTAGGGGGAGGCTTATGCCATGCCATATTGCTACCCTATTCTTTTTTGTGTGTGATTTTAGAAAACTTTTATGGAACGTGTAACACACATGCAGAAAAATACACATATCTTAATACCACATTCTTAACTAGTGTTCTAAAACTATACCATCATGACTTGTGGAAAAGTGGATAACTATAGCATTTCCAATGTTTCAGAGAAATATAGGATGATACAGTGAAATTATATATAAATATATATATATACACACACATATATGCACACACACATATGTATAATACATATATACACACAGATATGCATTACATATGTGTGTATATATATTATATATGTAATACACACAAGCAGATATATACAAATATAATATGGAGACAAGAGTAAACATGGGCATTTAAGAAAAATAATCAGAAAGTCCTAGCCAGAGTAATCAGGCAAGATAAAGAAATAAAAGGCATCCAAATAGGAAAAGGAGAAGTCAAATTATTTATCTTGCTGACAATATGATTCCATACCTAGAAAACCCTAAATACTCTGCCAAAATGCTCCTAGACCTCATAAACAGCTACAGTAAAGTTTCAGGCTACAAAATCAATGTATAAAAATCAGTAATATTTCTATTCACCAATAACTTTCTAGCTGAGAGCCAAATCAAGAATACAATCCTGTTTACAATAGCCACAAAAAATACAATGCCTAGGAATATATCTAACCAAGGAGATGAAAAATATTTACAAGGAGCCCTACGGAACACTGCTGAAATAAATCAGAGATGACACAAACAAATGGAAAAACATTTCATGCTCATGGATTGGTACGATCAATATCATTAAAATTGTCATGTCGCCCAAAGCAATTTACAGATTCAACACAATTCCTGTTGAATTACCAGTGTCATTTTTCATAGAATTAGAAAAAACTAATCTAGAATTCATATAGAACAAAAAAAAGAACCAAATCACCAAAGCAATCCTAAGCAAAAAGAACAAAGTTGAGGAATCACATTACCCAACTTCAAACTGTAATGTAAGGCTACAGTAACCAAAACAATATGGCATTGGTACAAAAACAGACATATAGACAAATGGAATAAAATGGAGAATCCCAAAACAAATCCACACACCTACAACCATCTAATCTTTGACAAAGTTGACAAAAAAAGCAATGGGGAATAGACTCTCTATTCAATAAATTATGCTGGGATAACTGGCTAGCCATATACAGAAGAATGAAACTGGACCCCTACCTTTTACCAGATAGAAAAATCAACTCAAGATGGATTGAAGATTTAAATCTGAGATATCAAACTACAAAATTCCTAGAAGATAACCTAGGAAATACCATTCTGGACATTGGGCTTAGCAAATAATTTATGACTAACTCCTCAAAAGCAATGTCAACAAAAAATTGACAAGTGGGTGCTAATTAAACTAAATAACTTTTTGCACAGCAAAAGAAACTGTCAACAGAATAAACAGACGACCCAAACAATGGGAGAAAATATTTGCAAACTATGCATCCAACAAGGGTCTAATATCCAGAATCTATAAGGAACTTAATTCAATAAGAAAAACAAGTAACCTAATATAAAAAGAGGAAAAGGACATGAAAAACATTTCTCAAAAGAAGACATACAAGCAACCAAAACACCTATGAAAAAATGCTCAATAGTGATAATCACAAGAAAAGTACAAATCAAAACCATAATAAAATACTATCTCATACCAGTCAGAATGGCTACTACTAAAAAGAAAAAAAAATAACAGATGCTGGTGAGGCAGTGGAGAAAAAGGAACCCTTATACACTCTTGATGGGAATGTAAAGTAGTTGGGCCTCTGAGAAGAGCAGTCTGGAGGTTTCTCAAATAATTTAAAACATAACTACCATTTGACCCAGCAAACCCATTACTGGGTATATGTCCAGAGGAAAATAAATTGTTCCACAAAGACCCAAGCAATCGTATGTCCATTGCAGTGACTAGTACTGCAACGGACATATGAGTGTATCAACTTAGGTGCCCATTAATGAGGTACTGGATAAAGGAAATATGCTACATGTACATCATGGAATTATATGCAGCCACAACAAAGAATGAAATCATGTCCTTTGCAGCAACATAGATGGAGCCAGAGGTCATCATCCTAAGCAAATTCACACAGAAACAGAAAACCAAATACTGTATGTTCTCACTTACAAGTGGGAGCTAAGCATTGGGTACAAATGGACATAAAGATGGGAATAATAAACACTGGGGACGACTAGAGGAAGGAAAAAGGAAGAGAGGCAAGGCTGAAAAACTGCCTATTGGGCACTATGCTCACTACCTGGGTAAAGGGATCATTCATACCCTAAATCTCAGCATCATATAATATACCCATGTAACAAACCTGCACATGTACCCCCTGAATCTAAAATAAAAGTTGAAATTATTTTTTTAAAAGAAAAATAACCAGTGATTCTGAAACAAATTTTTATGTAAGTCTTAACTGGCAATCTCAACTATGGAACCTAAGAGTGGCTATGAAGTTGGAAAGATTATTTAGCAAAGGAAAATATTTAAAATGATTAGCAGTTTTTCTGTCAAGACTAAATTCAGCTTCTTGTGCTAGTGAAATTTTGTCATTTTTGAGGTCAATGTCGTTAACCTTGCTCTCTTTTGGTCATATTAGACAATTGTTCTCCACAGCAGGACAGGAATTTGTAATGTTGCAATAGTTTATGAAGAGTCAGTTATATAATTGGACCTTTACATGCATGTGGAGCTCCTTATTCCCACTAGCAGTTGTTAAAGCATAATCCCTCATGAGTTTAAGTTCTACCCAAATTGAGGAGCTTCTTTTTGTTTCTTGGAAGATTCTCGTTCTAATAAGTTTCCTACTGTCTCAGCTAAAATTTCATACCATTATTTCATATAAACTGAAACCAAGTTCCTGTTGTTTTAGTTACAAATGACAAGGATTCAAACTTTGGCAAGGCTTTAAAAAGGTTTGCAAGGAAGTTTTCCAATTATGCTACTCACTGCCTGATTTTGTCTTTCTGGATTTACTATTACAAGGGTCTTAGGAATGATGCTCCTGTTATTGAGGGATATATCTGATTGAGAAATGAAAAAATGAAACTTACAAGAACCTTTTCCACCTTTTAAGAATCCAAGGCATTTTTTTACCAGTAGACAAGGCGATAGTTACCAGTGAATAAAACAAGGAAGAAAACTCAGGATCTACCCTCATAGCAAATTTCAAGTACATACATAATGCAGTATTATTAACTATAGTCACACTGCTGTACATTAGACTTTCAGAGCTTATTCATCTTGCATAACTGAAACTTTGTACTCCTTGTCCAACATCTATTTCCACTTCCCTACAACCCTTAGAAACCACCATTCTACTCTCTGCTTGTATGAATTGGTCTATTCTAGATTCCACATATAAGTGAGATACTTGAAATGAACGTCAAAGTGTACACCATGTGTGTATTTGTTAACACAATAAAGCTGGAAAAAATTAGGAGAATGGTGAAAGTTTGAAAAAAATAGAAATGATTCATTCCTGTCTTGAACACCATCCAACATTTCCTTCACATGCCTAACATTGCACCCCTCACAACTGTTGTAGGAGACTTCTAGAATAACCCCTAACATTCCCACTCCTGCCCCAACATACACATACTGTACAATCTCTCTATGAGTGTGCATGGAGCTTGTGAATATGATTGATGTCACTTCTGTGATTAGGTTACATTGTATGGCAAAGGTGAAGAGATTTAAGCAGATCTTATTAAGGTCCCAAATCAGTTTAAGTTGATTAAATAGGAAATTATCACATGCAGGCCTGGCATAACCAGATGAGCCCTTTAAAAGAGTTTCTAGAGTCCAGAGATTTGAAGGAGCAGATTTTCTGTTTCTCTGGGTTGCTGATTTTGAAGCAAGCTGCCATAAATTCTAGAGCTGTAAGGAAATGAATTCTGCCAGTAACCACAGGAGTTTGGAAGAGTGCTCCAACCCTCAGATGGGATCAAAGCCTCAGGTGAACCTCAATCTCAGGTTGATGAGAATGAGCAGAAGACCAGTTAAGCCAAGCACAATTCCTGAGCTACAGAAACTATGAAGCAATACAACTATACTGTTTTCAGCTACTAAGTTTGTAGAAATTTGTTATGCGGCAATAGATAATGAATACAAATTTCGGTACCAGGAAGTAGAATGATGCTGTAAAAAAAAAATACTTAAAATGTAGATGTGGTTTTACTACTAAACAGTAGTTAAGGCTAGAATAATTTTGAAGAACCTGATGAAGAATGTGTCAATGGCCTTGAATATAGTGTTGGAATTATTGACCATAGGAATGCTGCTGGTGAGGGTTCAGAAAGAAGTGAGAAACATGTTATTAAAAACTGGAAGAAAAGACATCCTTGTAATGTACTGGTAGAGAACATAGTGAAGTTATATGGAAAACAGAATTTGTAAACAATGAAGTTGATTATGTGGCTAAAGAAATTTCCAAACAAAGACTCAAGGCTGCTACCTGGCTGCTTCCTTGTAATGAAATGTGACAAGGGAGAGAGAAATTGAGGGGAGAACTGTTAAACAAAAAGAACTAGTACCAGATAACTTTGAAAATCTCAGCCTCTCCAGGTGGCAAAAGATGGTAAAAGTCAGAAATGACAGCTGAACATGTAGCATAAAGAAATGGCTGAGTAGGTAACTGTTCAACCTTTTACCAAAACTTCTGAAAGATCAAAAGTTCACAATATTCAGTCACATAAAAGGTCATTTCACAGAAATTAACTGTGTGCCTTACAGACACCCTCAGTCAAACCAGAGGGCCTATAGGAAACCTAAGAGCACTGTCTCTCAGCCATCTCATTAGGAGCCAAAGGTAAAAGATTATCTGGAAAAAAACATGGTAGGTGTGGCTTTTGTCTAATGGGGTGAAACCCAATAAAATCCATGCAAGATTCTCACCATTTTTGAGAAAATTATTTCAGCAGAAATGCTGCCACGTTGAACTAAACGGGATAGCGAATATAAAATTAAAGAAGGCTGTCAGAATCCCAAGATTCTACTGGCAGGAAGTAGGCTAATAAAACTACTGTACTCAGCTGAAAGAACATCCTTTCCTATAAAAGGAATGACTCAGTGGGCAGAACCGAGGACATTGATTGAGGAAGGAATTGAAAGCCAAGGATAATTATTCTCAGGCTTTGAAACCCAATCAAGGAACTCTAGCTGGATTTCAGAACTGTTATGGACAAGTGGGTCCTTTTTACATTCCATTTTTCCCCTCTCTTGAACTGGAATGTTTATAACTACTGTCATATGCCTGTCCTACCTTTTTATGTTAATACATGGAGGGTAAATAACTTAGTGCTTTAGTTTCACAGGTGTACATATGGACAGAAATTAAGTTCCAGGTGCTGTACTTAACAGATTACATCTGGGAGCCTCTTGCTCACTTGTGTCTGATTTAAATGATGAGATTTTGGACCTTGAGCTGATGCTGAATGGCATAAAATTCTTAGGAATCTTTGGAAAATATGAATGTATTTTGCAACTGTGAAGGAAGAGATTTATTAAGAGCTATGGAGTGGACTGTTGTCAGCAAAGCTCTAAGATGGCTCCTAAGATTTCCATTCCCTGGCATAAAAACTATATATAATACTCTCCTTTGAATATGGGCAATATCTGTGAATATGATGGATATCACTCTCATTATCAGGTTACATTATATAGTGATCTCAAGGAATTTTTTCAGATATAAAGTTAACTAACTTAAAGAAATATTATTTTGGGTGGGCTTGACCCAATCAGGTGATTCCTTAAAAGAGGGTCTAGAGGTCAGAGATTTTCCTATTGATCTTAAAGGAGTAAGCTACCATGTTTCCAGGACCTGAGAGAGAGCCATGTGGCAGGGAACTAAGGGTGGCATCAAGCTACTGAGAGGAACCTCAGCTGATAGGTAGCAAAGAAATAGGGACCTCCATCTTACAAATTCAATAACTGAATTCTTCTAACAACCAGGTGATCTTAGAAGAGAACGCTGAGGTCCATAAGGGCATGCAGCCTAGCCAACACCTTGATTACAGCCTTGTGAGATCCTGAGCAGAGGACCCAATGAGACTGTGCCTGGGCTCCTGAACCGTGGAAACTGTGAGATAATAAATGGGTGTTGTTTAAAGTTACTGCATATGTGGTAATTTTTTACATAGCAATAGACAACTAATTCTGTATCATTCAAGGTTCACCTAGAGAAGCAGAATTAGTAGGATATGGTTTTGTAATTTGGGGGGCTGGTTGAAGAAGTCTGAAATCTGTAGAGCAGGCAGGAAGAAACAATCACAAGTCCTTCATTAGATATATGTATTGAAAATGTCTTCTACTCCGGCTTGTTTTTTCATCTTTTGGAATTTTTTTTTGTTTATGGTTAGTGATTGTTGTGTCCTATTTATGATATCTTTGCCTAGTCCAATGCAATGAAGCTAGTCATCTGTATTTACTTCGAAAAGCTTTATAATTTCACCTTTTATGTTTAGATATATACTGTATCTGGAGTTTAATTTCTTGTATTTTATGAGATAGTGGCAATATCGATTGTTTTCAAAATTACTATCTGGTGCCATTTACTAAAAAGAATGGGCTTTTTATATTATACTGCACTGATATGCTTGTCATAAATTATTCCTTTGCAATATATGTATGCCTATTTCTAGAATCTTTATAATGTTCCATGGATCTATTCATCTGTGCTGTCAGTATCACAATGCCTTAATATCTATGGCTTTGAAATATAAATCAGTAAGTATTAGTGTATGTCCCCAACTTTTAAAATTTATGATTGCCTTTGATATCATTGATCCTTTCATTTTCTTAAAATTTAGAATTTGCTGGTCATTTTCTACAAAATAATTCTGAGATTTTACTTGGTTTTGCATTTAATCTAAAGATCAGTTTGGGGCTACTTGACATCTTTAGAATATTGAGTCTTCCAATTCATGAAAGTGATATATCCTTCCATTTATTTAGGTATTCTTAAATTCTCTCAATGTTTTATAATTTGTAATCTTGTCTTGTACATATGTTTTAGATTTTTTCCTAGGTACTGTATATTTTTGATGCCAGTATAAATTCTATCATTTAAAAATTATTCTATTGTATTGTTGCTTGTATACAGTTAATAAGTCATGATGTTGACATATCCAGTGATCTTACTAAATTCACTTATTACTTTCAGTAGTTTAACTATATGTTCTTTTGGATTTTTTACAAATGCATTTATGAAGTATCTGTAGGAAGCCAGCTGCATTCTAAGATACTAGCTATTGGGGAGCAAATGAGCCTTTAGAGTTATTTTGATTTGGCTTTCTTTTTTGGGGGGAAGAGGCACATAGACACAGATAAAATTAATTATAAGAAAATTGTTCAACTCTGTGCTACTAATAAAGTAAAATCCTGAAAGAGAATTTTGTAGGAAATATATGTATTCTAAAATAGGCCCAAAGACTTTTTCTAACTTAACATATATGGGTTATCTCAGCAAAAGAATGGATTTAGAGACCACACTGGGCACTGGAGTCTCACCACGCATAGCAAGGCCACTTCCCTGACAAGGAAGTTTCCCTTGTTACAGAGTGGCATAGATTCTCTAGCTCTTACCCTGCCACCTTCCTACTGTGGTATATATGTTAACATTTAGGGGTGAGAGCTAAAACTAAAATCCTAAGCCGTCCAACTAACTGAACAGACAATTTCTTGGCCAAGTGTGCCCCAGAGAAATCTTAAAAGCTAAATTCCTGGGCATGACGAGATGGGAGGTCAGACGTCCTTCATTATCCTCCCCAATCCTTCTATGGTTTAGACACAACAGTGACCAGCATTCGTGTTCAAATAGAGACCAAAAGACTGACAGAATGGACTCTTTGTGGCAATAAGATACCAAATTATAAATAAGACTTAAGATTATGCCAGGCAAGGGTTAAGTCATACACCCCTACACTTAAAGGATAAACTATGTTCCAACTGGCCCGAGGTTTTTCTTTTTCTCCGGCAGCTAAACAAGCACTGTGATGACTCATTGTATGTGTATGTGTCTTCTCAAGTGGATGGTTGGCATCCCAAGGGCAGAGTCTTTGTCCTTGTACTGCCCCCACCCAGCTTGTGGGGGTCTGGCATATAGACTAGACTTTCATCGCAGGCTCAGTTGTTATAGCTTGAAGCTTAAGAAGGGTGGCTGGGGGCTGGGCGCGGTGGCTCACGCCTGTAATCCCATCACTTTGGGAGGCTGAGGTGGGCGGATCAAGAGGTCAGGAGATCGAGACCATTCTGACTAACATGGTGAAACCCCACCTCTACTAAGCACTGGCCTCGAGATAAGAATAGCAAAACAATTGCAGCTCATCCACTGCAAGACACTGACTCACCTCCTGTTCTATAAGCTATAACTACAGCTTTGTGGGTTTTTTTCCTTGTAATTTGTTTGGCTTTTGTTGTTGCTGATTTGGTTTGTAAGACTATTTGTTTCAGTTTAGGTTTGGAGGTACATATGCAGGTTGGTTATATGGATATATTGCAGAATGCTGAGATTTGGGATTCCAGTGAACCCATTACAGAAACAGTGAACATAGTACCTAGTGTGAAGTATTTCAACTGCTGCCCACATCCTCCATCCTCCCCCATTTTGGAGACCCCAATGTCTATTATTTCCATCTTTTTATCCATGTGTACCCATTTTTTAGCTCCCACTTATAAGGGAGAACATGCAGCATTTGATTTTCTGTTTCTGAGTTATTTTACTTAGGATAATGTCCTCCGGCTCCATCCACGTTGCTGCAAATGACATGATTTCATTCTTTTTTATGGCTGCATAGTATTCTATGGTGTATACATACCACATTTCTCTTTACCCAATTGAACATTGATCAACACTTAGGTTGATTCCATGACTTTGCTATTGTGCATAGTCCAGCAATAGATGTGTGAATGCAAGTGTCTTTTTGATAAAAGGATTTATTTTCCTAAGTAGTGGGATTGCTGGGTGAATCTTAGTTCTAATTTTAGTTCTTTGAGAAATCTTTATACTGATTTCCATAGGGATTGAACTAATTAATATTCTCACCAACAGCATATAAGCATTCCCTTTTCTCCATATCCTCACCAACATATGTTATTTCTTGACTTTTTAATAGCCATTCTAACTGGTATAAGATGGTATGTCACTGTGGTTTTACTTTGCATTTCTGATCATTAGTGACATTAAATATTTTTTCATGTTTGTTGGCTGGTTGTAAGTCTTCTTTTGAGAGGTGTCTGTTCATGCACTTTGCCCACTTTTTAATGGGATTATTTGTTTTTATCCTATTGACTTAAGTTCCTTATAGATGCTGGATATTAGTCCTTTGTCCAATGCATAGTTTTCAAATATTTTCTCCCATTCTGTAGGTTGTTCATTTATTCTGTTGATTCTTTTGCTGTGCAAAAGCTGTTTAGTTTAATTAGGTCCCATTTGTCTATTTTTGGTTTTGTTGCATTTGCTTTTCAGGTCTTAGTTAGAAATTATTTGCCCAGGCCAGTGCCAAGAAGGGTTCTTCCTAAGGTTTTTTTCCTAGGGTTTTTATAGTTTTAAATCTTTTTTTTTCCTTTTTTGAGACAGGGTCTCAAAAAAACCTGTGGCCCAGGTTGGAGTACAGTGGCTTGATCTCAGCTCACTGCAGCCCCATCTCACTGGTTTATATTAGAATAGATGATTTTCTAATCACCTCTTAAATAAGACTAGACTTTATACACTCTTTTAGTTATCTCTAAGTTGATACAAACCTATTAATAGTACTGTCCCTGTTCCTATCTTTTGCCTACAGCTATAGTCCCCTAAATAGCAGTAAATATTCAATTATTGCCTAGATATTGAGTTAAAAAGAGAAAATCTACAAGGTTAGTTCTCTTTGTATGTAAGTAAATTTATTTTTCTTTTTCCTTTTTGCATGGCTTGGTGTTATATATGACCACTGTTTTCAAAACTCTTTAATCTCACTTTATAATAATTGAAACTGAGCACAGAAGGACTTGTATTGTTTTGATAAGTGAACAGGTGAGGACAGGGGCTCTGCCTAAGGTTTCTTAGTAACTATCACATTTTAATTATTGTGTCTACCACAGCAGCCTGTCTCATGCCACTCCTGTATATAATGTCAGGAGCTAGTTCTTTGAGCAAGTTTGAATAACAGCAATAGAGAGCTATTTCTCACAAACAAATGATAAGAAACAAACATTCGGCATATTCATGGCTCAGCTTTTTTGTTGTTGTTAACTACCGCTGTACTTAACATTAAATCCTCTCCTGGGCTCACAGCTGGTACAGCAAACACTGTTAATTGGAGAGACTGAAGTGTGAAACTCAATATATATGTTATCATTTTACTCAACAGTTTCTGGAAAATGTATTGCAGGTAAATCAGCAGGTGTTAGCGAAGCATTCAAGAAAGTACACAAGAGCATGTTAAGCCTCATGATGGATATGCTTCCCTGCTGGAGTAAAGCAAGCATCTGACTTTTGTAGCCATTACTGAAGTAGCATAGATTTGTCACTCTGCAAACAAATGAGATTTTTCTTTTATGCAATTTTGAGTATTCTGATTTATTTTTGGACAATAGCCTTTCTAATTCCTTCCCACCTTTTTTCTTCTCCAACATTTTGTTCCCTTCTCTTTGACGTAAGAGAAATATTAAAACTTTGCTATTAAATAATTCCAAAATATAATTTTAAATGCCTTTATTGTGTCAGTTACACAGAAGAAATTTATTAAATGTATATCTAATGACTAAATAGATAACCATATTTTAACTCATTTTGTTTTGCATCATGGAGTCTCAATGAAATAGAGGCATTGGAAATCAGGCAATTTTATATTTGAAAGAAAAGAGAAACCTCATCAATATCACTTGGGACCCAGCGTGCTATCTAATTATGCGATAAGATTTTCCTGTTCCAAATGTTTATAATGATTTTTAACTTCCTATTAGAGACATCACTGATTAACTTCTAACGTAGAAGAGACCCAAATTAATAACAGTGCTGGTTTTCACCTTATCCAATCTTGATTTTATAGTCCATTCTTTTCTGCTCTTCTCTGCATCGTGTGAGAACAAATTCTATTAAAAGGCAATATACAGGCTCTCTTGACTTCTGGCTTCCTTTTGGTTTGGTCAGTAATATGCATTGGCAAAAGGTGGGAAAGTAGAGAGGTCGGGTATTTATCTTCCTTGCTCCCTCTATATCAGATCACACTTTTGTTGGTGGCTGTTTCATCTACCTAAGACTTAGTCTTTGTGAGAGTTTCCAGTCACACCACACTCTGAATCACTGTTTCTTCCCCTCGCCCATTAGGAAGAGTTTTACTAAAAGTCTTGAAGTTCCTAGACCCTGAGACCTTTATTGTTCCTCATCAGCTGCTTAGCCATGTCCACACATCTGAAAATTGTCCTTTTGTTATACAGGTTAAACATACCTAATCTAAAATTCCAAAATGCACCAAAATCCTAAACTTTTTGAGTGCTGAAGTGAAGGCACAAGTGGAAAATTCCACACCTGACCTTATGTGATAGGTTGTAGTCAAAACACAGTCAAAACTTTGTTTTATGCACAAAAATATTTTAAATATTGCATAAAATTAGTTTCAGGCTGCATGTGTAAGGTGTATATAAAACAAATAAGTTTTGTGTTTAGACTGGAGTCCTAGTCTCAAAATATCTCATTGTGTATATGCAAATACTCCAAAATTCAAAATTTGAAATCTGAAACTTGATTCCAAGTTTTTTGGATAAGGAATCTTCAACCTGTTGTCTCTTTAAATTTTTGAATATGAATTTATGATTATGAATGATAAAATAATTGGTATCAGGTTTGGACATAAGACCCAAACTCTCAAATGGATTTCTGGATTTTGTTGTATTTACTGGATGGGTACACAGATAATCCCCTGTGGTTGGTAATTCATGGTCATGTAGTGGCAACAAATGTTATAATCACCATTGGTGGTACTGGATGGAGAACAAGTCGTTGGTAGGACAATAGCAAACTGACATTTATGAATTTGTACTTCAAATGCTAGACTTTCTCTAAATAAAGGGATGAGAATGGAATCTGAATGATAAAAGGGGTAGACTGGCTGGCCACTCCCCATTTTTACTTTTAGATACATTACTTGACCTTCTCTCCACTGTTGTGTGCTTTAGAAGGTTGACTTCTACTGGCTGTGTCACCAGATGTCTTTGTTGTCTAGCTACTATTTGGGTTTCACCAATCGGAGTTATCAATAGGGTAAGAGGAGTGAGACATGGGATATTTATTCCTATTGCCTCTCTGTTGGGCTATAGTTTTAGCAGTGGCTGTATTTTTCTGCAGCCACAGCTGGTCTCTGAGCCCCTCTTCCATGCTTATAGCTCCCTCTAGGATTTCTCATACATTCCTTTCCTTTCACCTATAGAACAATGGATAGTAGCAGCCTCCCACTATTGCAAATTCCTGTATACTAGATGATCTCTTGTCATTTCCGTCAACTCTGATTCATCTCTGTAAATTGTCCTTTTACTGAACTCTCTTTAATTAAACTCTTTGATGTGTTGTTTCCTTCCAGGACCCTGGCTAAGACAAAATCTCTGAACTACAAAATAAAAGCATTGGCTCATTGTCTTTGCAGCTTGTAATCTATATTAAATTAGCAGACAGGGAATCTAAAGTACTGTTGCCACTTTTGAATGATCCGTCTGTGCATCTGTTTTGTTTTCTGTTAGTGATGAACCCTATTCTAATGCCATCTGTATAATCACATCTAAGACTGAAGGTATGGAAGATGGCCGACAGGGTCCTGTTGGCATCTGGATTTTCTTATCTTCCTGGGAGCACCTGTGAGAAGCTATTATACTCAAGGACAACAGCCTTGAAAGTCATAAACAAAGTAGCCACATCATTTTTAAAAATTAGTGATACACTCGTAGAAAGTAGGGAATACACTCAGAAGTAAGAGGTAGCCAAGATTCATATACTTTAGTTGAAGACACTGACTATTGGTGAGGAGAAAAATTCCTGATTCTGCCACAGATGGGAGTTTCTTAACTCTGCTCCAGTTCCTGTGAAACATTTTTCAAGTTGTAAGAAAGATAAACTAGGAAACAAAAAAGGAAGGCTTCTTTTTGTAATGTATGAGAATCATAATAACTTAGGGAGAAACCTGCTTTGAAACACCAGCATTGGCTGCAGTGAGAAGAGCCAATAGTACTACAGTGGCAGAAAGGAGCCTGTGTGTCATTCTTGATATCTGCATTACCAAAAGGAGCAGTTGACAAAGGCATAAAACAAAAATAAGCTTGCAAAGACCCATTACAAAAGGAAAGTTCTCAGTGAGTTGTGGTTCTAGTTTCTGAAATACTGATTGAGGAATCAGAATAAATACCATTACAATTGTTAACCCTTTTTGGTGTGGCCTGGGAATACTGTTATGTGTACTGATTGATCCTTTCAACTATTTATTGAGCAACTACTGTGTGTCCACAGTATGTCACTTATACTTTATTTCATTCATGCTAACAACTTTTCAAAGTACCTCTATATTCATTTTATATATGAAGGAACTAAATCTAAGCGAAGTTTATTAACTTATCTAAGTTATAGGTCTAGTAGGTCCTCAAGTCTAGATTCAGTTTTTATGATATGATCAACTCACAACATGCTTATTGACTAAATATCCAGATTCGGCCTACAATTATGTATTAGAGGTCATTCCTGTTTTTTCATTATTGATCTTTTTATGAGAATAAGTTTTTATAGTTTTCTTTTATGCTAATATCAACAACATGAATCTTCTATTTCAAAAGGAATGATACCAGTCCATAAAGAGAAATGGACTCAAGAGAATGAGAGAGTAAGAAGGACCTGGTGATAGATTAATAGCTTTTAGACCCTGGCTTCATGCAAATCCTAGTTGGTTTGGTTTGCTTTATTTTCTTCAGTTGATCTGTGTTTGCAACAAAATAAAGGCTGACTAGTACAATGAAACTATGGAAAAATAATGATCATTACCCTGGGGATCTGAATTGCTAGCCTAATCATGAGCTAGTTAAATTGGCATCTTTTTGCTGGTAGGATGGCTTTGAACTTGTACGCTGGTTTTATTTTTTAGGCATTTGTTAGGTCATGAGAACAAGTAAGCAAAACACATTTTTTTCTCTGATAATTATAGCCAAACACCTACCTTATGAATAGGATGCCTTAACATCTTTATTGAGAGTAAGAGTACTTTATGAGTTGTTCTCACTTAAAAACCTTTCCTTGGGGATGAAATTCTGTCCATGAAAATTCTCAAATCTATGCCTGAGGTCTCACTTCTGGATTTCAGACTTTACAATTGGTCACAAACTTCTGTCTTCCTGTATCTCTGAACATCATCTCCTGTTACTTTGGCCCTTCCCCCTCTGCTGGTCACAACACACTCACTCTGTGATAATTCTTGAATTTGAGCTCATCTTTTTTGACTCAACTGCTATTAACTACGACTGGCTTTATATCTTCTGTATTTGCCATGCCTGCTGAGCATGTATTACTTTTCTCTGCCCTTTCCCCTTTTACTCCTGCCTCTTATTCTGCCATTGACGCCTTCCAGTCTCTTATGTAATCAATTATAATGTATAATACATTTTTTCTTGTATCGTAATCTCTCCTGGTATTCTAATAGTGTGTCTGTCAAAGAAAAAAGCATCATGGTTAGTCTTCCCTGCCAAAGGAAGACATAGCATACCATCTAAAAAAATTTTAACAAAATGTAGGCTATCTTTCTGCTTCATCAATTTATGGACTTTATATGGGTATGCATATTTGTGTGAAAACACTGTTCTTCATAAATATATCAAGGGGTGTTGGATCTGACATCACAAGTCAAATATTCAATTTATAAACTTATTCAATGGACTGTTAAGTTTTAGCCAGGACAACAAGACAATAATTATTAGATCCCAAAGTTATTTGTCAGGCCACCCTAAAAGAATGCAGTTATTAAAAGAAAAAAACACATGCTATATGGATCTTAAATCCTCATCTATACCTGCTTTGTAAATATTTGGATTGTGGTAGATTAAGAGAGGATTTTAGACTGAATTTCTCTGTAGAGAGCTGAGCTTTGAGTGTTACTCCCTTAAAGCTAAGATTGAGGGGTGAAGTATGTTCATCTCTAACCCAAAACCTTATAAGACGTTTTTCAAGGATACTACTCAAAAAGGTTAATATGTATCTTCTGCAGTTTGTGGTTAGTGGCCTGTATAGAATGCCTACCAGGACATGTAAAACACAAGAGATAGGCTAGCTTTCTGCTACACAGTGTGCAGAAACAGAGGTAGCTGTGTTGGGATCAACCTTCACTCTGTATGGATCAAATATCACCAAATGAGAGAGTGAGCCAGACCAGAACCATTTAAAATCTTGCCCCCAGTGACTTCTGGAAGAGGAAAACATAATCAAGTAGAGAATAGGGTGCACTTAAAACATACAAATACACAGCAACAATAGTAACGAGCCGAGTTAGATTGGTCAGCAAAAGGGAGTAGTACATTACCCAGGTCATAGAAGTGCAGTCAGTTGTTTCTAGTAGTCATTTCAGGAACCTGGGAAGTATCAAAGAGAGAAAAAGCCATAAAAAAGTCATTCTTTATGATTTGTTCTGTCCAGAGGTACATCATCAACTTGAAAAAGTAAAGGAAAACAACAACCTCATGACCTCTGTGATAGTTAACTTTACATATCAACTTGGCCTCATTGCCCGGATATTTGAACAAACACCAGTCTGGATGTCATGCAAATTTTTTAGATGAGATTAACATTCAAATCAGTAGACTTTGAGTAAAGCAAAAAACCTCCCATAATGCATGTGGACCACAACCAATCAGTCGAAGGTTTTAGGAGAAAAACCCCCAGGTCCCCCAAGGAAGAGGGAATTCTGCCTCAAGACTGCCATTAAACTCTGACAGCAGCATCAACTCTTCTCTGGGTCTTTAGCCTGCCAGACCTCCCAGCCCCTACAATAATCTGAACCAATTTTTTAAAATAAATTTATTTCTATACCTATACATGCATTTCATTAATTATGTTTCTCTGGACAATCCTAACTAATGTAACCCTCTAACCTGTATGCTTTCTTCACCTGACCATGGAGTTGTCAGAAACTCTGGTTAGCAAGATGGAATGGAAGCATTAGAAATGGAAGAAGGACCACTTGCTTTTATCAGCTTCTCACAAATTAAAGGATCCAAATGATGAAGGAGAGAATTAAATACTTTTTGATTAATATATGGACCTGGACAGTTTTACAAAACTTTTATTGAAGTAAAACATACATACAGAAAAAAATGCTTATAGTATAAGTGTATAGCATACTCAATTTTCACAAATGGAATATACTGTGTAACCAGCACCCAGATTAAGTTACAGAATATTAGCAATACTCAGAAATAGATTTTGTCTATCAGAATCTGTTTGAGTTAAAAAAAAGTTCAGCTGTGCATGGTGGCTCATGCCTGTAATCTCAACACTTTGGGAGGCTGAGGCGGGAGGATCACCTGAGGTCAGGAGTTCGAGACCAGCCTGGCCAACGTGGAGAAAACCCGTCTCTACTAAAAAGACAAAAATTAGCTGGGCATGGTGGCACATACCCGTAATCCCAGTTACTTGGGAGGCTGAGGCAGGAGAATCACTTGAACCCTGGAGGCGGAGGTTGCGGTGAGCCGAGATCGTGCTATTGTACTCCAGCCTGGGCAACAACAGTGAAACTCCATCCAAAAAAAAAAAAAAAAAAAAAGAAGTGTAGAGTGTTCTCCTTGGCCGGGTGTGGTGGCTCATGCCTCTAATCCCAGCACTTTGGGAGGTGGAGGTGGGAGGATCACGAGATCAGGAGATTGAGACCACCCTGGCCAACATGGTGAAACCCCGTCTCCACTAAAAATACAAAAATTAGCTGGGTGTGGTGGCATGCGCCTGTAGTCCCAGCTATTTGGGAGGCTGAGGAAGGAGAATTGCTTGAACCCAGGAGGCGGAGGTTGCAGTGAGCCAAGATCGCGCCACTGCAGTCCAGCCTGAGTGACAGAGTGAGAATCCATCTCAAAAAAAAAAAAAAAAAAATTCAAGGACAGAAACAAAATAAATTTCTGATTCATAAAACTGTTGAATGAAAAGGTTATACAAAGAGGTAACACTTTCTTCCAATTTTTTGTAATGCAAATGCACCAAAAGGGTGTGTGTGTGTGTGTGTGTGTGTGTGTGTGTTCTACCATAAAAGATTACTCAATTTTATGCTTTAAGACTCTTTGGACAATATATGCCACATATTTAAATTAATAATGTTCAAAAGGAAATTAAATATCATTGTCGTAGTTTTTACAAAATGCACTTTCCTTTTACTAATAACTATTTTTATATCAACCAACCAGAAAAAAAAAAACTGTCAGTTCAGTGAAGCAACTAAAGTGAGTTCAATGTAGCAATTCAGTGAAACAATATTTGTCTGATATTTACTGACTGACTTAATTGTTGAAATGTCTTGCTGTCATGTAGAAACAGCCTCTAAATTTGTAGCTCAAGCCATTTTATTTCTATCTAGGTAGGATTTAATAATAGTTCCTATGTTGCTTTCTATGCATGAAATGTAATAATTAAAATAATTAAAGAAAAATCACTTTTTCAAAAGATAACACTTTATAATCCATCATAAATGAGTGGTAAGGGTCTATTATTTATTAATAAGTACCTATAATTCTTTAATCCATACATTGTGTAAAATCTCTAACAACAAATTTCGTGTCTACAAATATTTCATGCTGACTTAGGAAACATTTTCTTATAACTTTCTGCATATTTTTAAAAAACACCAACCAAGTTCTGGATTATAATTTTTCATTGAATTTAAGCCTTTAATAGGTGGTAAAAATTGATCTGTAAATTGCCTATTAGTTAGCATAGCTCCAGGCATATTGAGAGATTTATTAAATATTGTTTTAGTGATTCCATGCTGGAAATAAGAAAATGAATAATATAACTCAGTAATTGGTGGCTTTAATACTTCTATATAAAATAGAGGAATAAAATAGTATTTGTATATTATCATACAAATATTTATGAGACACTTTAATATTTTCCAGTCCATTTTCCATTGTTATTATTCCACATTTTACAGATGAAGGTCCAGTAAGGTATAATTTTAAGATTTGTGCTCTGTCTGTATTACAATAAATGGGCAAGTTTTAATTTAATTAGTCATATCCACTATTGTTTCCATAGCAGCAGAGCAAAGTGATAGATATCTCAAGTATGAAAGCTTCAGGTTTAGAGAAAGAGGAAAAACAATCCTTAGCTTAAGGCATTGCATTAGCTCTTCCACCTAAAATAATTATGCTGTTCACCAAATGGGAGTTGAGAATCAAATGCTAGTATTAAATTCTAGTTTATTCACAAATTTCATGAAAAGGAAAATGAAGAAAATGTATAAAATATCTCCATGTAAAATTGTTCTTGGTTGCATTACTGTGTAATTTTTTGTACCCAAAAGAAATAGTCTGGAGCTTTCATGGGACTAACCCAGAAATGTGAATTTGGACTATTAGAATTCTAATTTGCAGATATTGGTTTAATCTAACCTGCAAAACCACTTTCTCTCACTAGTTTTTATCTGTTCCTTGAAGAGTATGGATCATTCTGTTTCTAGTTACAGGCTAACAAAGAATTTCAGTGTCCGGTGGAATTCCTTACATTGGAAATTAATCATTGCACCCTTCCTAAGGGTATTAGATATTTTGCTAAATTGTGTGCTATATTGTCAAAAAGGAAAATGGTGTAACTAGAGAGAAATAATAAAGTTTTGCAAAAGTGAGAATTAAAAATGTACAAATGTTTCATGTATATACAATTAGGAGTTGTGAAATATGGAGGGACTTTGATCACCTTTTTAAATTAACAAGAGCCACACAAATCATAGAATATTAAAGCATAAAATGAGAGATTATTCCATAAATATTTCATAACAAGTAAAATCTCAGGCCTTAGCAAAGAGAGTTCTTAAATTATAAGAAGAAACATAAAATAAAGTTTGAATAATTATAAAATCACACCCACTTTTGGAGAGGAGACACGTTTTTATTTCTTACATTAGTATATATGTTTAACTCAAAACAAATGGCAATGATTCTAAAGTCAGCCAATTAAAATTGAGAATAATCTTAAGACTATTTTTAAAGTCAGCAGACAGTGGGTGATATAGGCATAAATTATTCAAGTTATTTCAAATTTTAATAACAGTAGATAACTCAAAACTAGATGTTGATCTACATGTGATTTTTGTGTCTGGTAAAGTAAGTATTTCATAGGAATGAGAGAAATGGCCGGGCATGGTGGCTCACGCCTGTAATCTCGGCACTTTGGGAGGCTGAGGCTGATGGATCAGCTGAGGTCAGGAGTTCAAGACCAGCCTGGCCAACATGGTGAAACCCCATCTCTACTAAAAAAATACAAAACTTAGCCAGGCGTGGTGGTACGTGCCTGTAATCTCAGCTACTCGGGAGGCTGAGGCAGGAGAGTCACTTGAACCCAGGAGGCGGAGGTTGCAGTGAGCTGAGATCTCGCCATTGTACTCCATGCTGGGCAACAAGAGAGAAACTCCATCTCAAAAAAAAAAAAAAAAGAACGAGAGAAAGAAGAATAAAATAATACTAGGAGCTCTGACAGATATTTGAGGGAAAAAATCTAATCAGAACCATATCTTATCAATAATTCCAGGTAAATTAGATAAATACATTAAAAAGGAACAAAGAATTCTTTTAGAAATATGAGTGAATATATAACTGACATTTGCAAGGTAGATTAAAGTATGAGACGAATGAAAAAGATTGGTATCTTTGTCTCCATAAAGTTTAGAATGCTGCCACTATCAAAACCCCCAGGTGCTTGGAAGATGGAGCTCAGCACATGCTATGGATTCTTACTTTTTCTCTTAATTCCTGCTATGTTGACTAAAGATAGACCATCAAAATAACCTGAAGAAATCTCCCAAATGCATCTGTCTTTTATATTTTTGAGGGAGATTTGGATTCCTACAGAAACTCTTCTGATGATCAAGCTGCAGACCTGGATTTGCACACAGAAGAATGAGTGGATAACATTACAAATAATATAAGCAATAGCAACAACAAACAACTTATTAAATGAGAGGAAGAAGATCATGCTTGTCATCCAGAACAGATATGTCCCATTGTAACAGATTTAAGGGAATAGAGAAGAGGTGCCATAGGATAAATAAACGAAGTGATATTTCTAAGGCATAAATTCTATGGAACCCAGGAAAAGGTGGAAAAGATAGCATAATAGGTCCCAGATCCATTATTTCCTTTGCCTTAACTTTTTAGTGTCACTTTTTAAAACACCACATTTCAGAGGTTAAAATTGTAATTTTAGGTAAATAAAAATCAAAGACCTTTCTTTATCTCAGAACAAGATGAACACAATAGTCATACACAGACTAAAGAGATAAGTATGACCTTAGCAACAAATATCATTATATTTTACATATAACATTCAACATTTTATTTAGAAATCCTCCAGAGTCCTGTGGATTTTAAGCAGAAAGGGGGTAGAAGACAGAAAAAAAAAAAGACTCATTTTAAATGATTCTGGAAACTTCTGTTTATTTTTCAATCTTTAGTTCTTTTCTAATCAGTGATGTAGCTCAATGGTTCTCAAATAGAACATGCCTCAGAATCACCTGGAGAGCTAAAGAAGATTGATGAGTACTGTCCCTAGAGTTTCTGATTTCAGGTGGTCTGCAGTTTGGCTAAAAAAATCCGCATTTCCAAAAAGATGCTGCTAGTCTAGGGACCACACGCTCTGTCAACCATTGAAAGAGAAGCTTCTCTGGGGGACAATGACAGGTTAAAAACCTAATTTTATCCCTTATCAGTGCAGAAAAACACTATTCAAACCTAATTTTCTCATTTGTGAGAGGGGGAATATAATGCCAAACAAAGGGTTGTTTTGAGATTTTTTTAAACTAACATAACATGTATAATAAAAACACAACAGCATTTGCAAAACAATAAGTTATACTATAAATATTATGTCCTTCTTTTCTTTGTAGACATGGAAATTTCAATATTTTGCATTGTATATCCTTTTTACAGTGAGTGTTAAATATACGGAATGAAAAAAATTGTGATTTCTTAGCATATATTTTTAACGTGAAATACTATATATACTATAACAAAATTGTAGGCAAATTTTTTTCAGGTATAATAAGTAAGATCGGCACAAATTTGAAGTCAAATTTTTTCATAGTTGTTAAGCCTGGAATATGTGAAGTATTACACAATTTACAAACTATTTCCTCCACTTTACCATCTATAAGACTTATAAATGGCTTTTTCCATCAATATTTTATTATTTCAAAATTGATTATTTCAAAACCATAAGAGATTTTTCAAATTATAAATGAATAGATTAATCATAGACATAGGAGATAATTTTACTTAAGGATTTACACAAAGCTATGTTTTCAAACTGGTATTTTTATTTAATAATTAATAATATTCTTTTACAAATAGAAAATATATTTAATAGGAGATACTTTTTTCCTCTGATAACACAGTTTATATCTTTATTGATGATTTTCTGTGTGTGTACGTGTGTGTGTTGAGATGACAGACGACAAAGAAACACTTTCTTGTAGGATCGAGGCAAGCTTTAAATAGGCAAATTTTTAAAAGTTAGTTTTATCAGATAATGACAAAAATATTTTATTTCAGATTAAGTTCAGACATACTTGTTCATCAATTTGGTCACATTTTGATGTAGAGCTAATGGATATTAATGAAATTTGAGTCAACCAGGCGAAATTTTATTCTGTTTTTCCATAATTCGCACTCATAGTACATCCTCTAGAACCTCAATTTTAGGTTTTAAGATGGAGAGAAAAGTTAAAGATATTTTATAAAGCAATATTAGTGGAGAATCCTACATTCTAGGTTTTTATTATTTCTTTGAATCTTTAAAAAAGGTCTACAATTGCTTATAATAGTTTTTAAATTTGATGTCTTGGGACTTTGTAAAACATTTGACCTAGAGCTTATAAGAACGGAAGATTTTCACATTAATATTTTATCAGATTACATAATAATTTATTACATTTTGTCATCAAAATAACAAGTGCAGCTGGCAAAATCAGTCTTGGGAGCAAACACAAATGATTGCTAATTGCCACTTATCTGGTGGGTGTAGAATGGCAGTCGTGAATAATTAGCAGGACATGAACACCAGAAGGCAGTTCTTTTACAAAATGCTTACTAAATAAGATATTAGTTTGATTACTAAATAAGATGATATGTGTGTATATTTGTAATGTGTGTATATATGTGCATATATATGATGTATGTATAAATATAATATATATTTACATACAAGTACATAAACATAGATAGTGTCCCTCAATATCCAAGGGGAACTGGTTCCAGGAACGCTTGTGGATACCCAAATCGGTGGATGCTCGCTTCTTACATAAGGTGGCATAGTGCCTATAACCTATATAATTCTCCAGTATACTTGGTTACTTTAATACCAAATACAATGTAATTGCTATGTAAATAGTTAGCTGTTTTTTTTTTTTTTTTTTTTTTTTTGAGACAGAGTTTTGCTGTTGTTGCCCAGGCTGGAGTGCAATGGCACGATCTCGGCTCACTGCCACCTTCACCTCCCAGGTTCAAGCAATTCTCCTGCCTCAGCCTCCCGAGTAGCTGGGATTACAGGCATGAGCTACCACGCCCAGCTAATTTTTTTGTATTTTCAGTAGAGACAGGGTTTCTCCATGCTGGTCAGGCTGGTCTCGAACTCCCAACCTCAGGTGATCCGCCCACCTTGGCTTCCCAAAGTGCTGGGATTACAGGTGTGAACCACCGTGCCGTCCTGCTATGTAAATAGTTTTACCGTATTGTTTTTATGTATATAATTTTTATTATTGTATTATTTTTATTTCATCTGTGTTTGAGTATTTTTAATCTTCAGTTGGTTGCATCTGTGGTTACTTGAATCTACAGATGCAGAACTAGCAATTACAGAGGGCTGACTGCACAAACACAGCTTTTTTTGCAACCTTATTGAACTATATCATTTAAAAAGCTGATCGCCAATGGAGAGGGGATAAGTAAACACATCAAAAATACTTTATGGCTACTGTCAATTATTGTACTACAATTCCTCAATTTAAAAATTATTTATTATGGCTACTGTCAATTATGTTACTACAATTTCTCAATTGAAAAATTCCTAATTTTGATGAATTTGCCTTCTTAGTGTTTATGTGTTGTTGTATAACTTCCTGAATGCTTATACATGGTATGCTATTCAATACCTTATATACCTGAGGATGTTTTCCTGGTGTTACGAATATGTAAAGAGTGATTTGGCACTGTTAAAGATTTATTTATAACAGTATCTGTTATTTTTCAGCTCCATAGAAAAGGATCCATTAACTTTTAGCTCTGGCTATTGCCATAGAGATGTTTCCAGATACCTATAGATATTTTTTTTATAGATATTCTGCCTTTTCTTTCCAGATTATCATAAACACTTGAAATACATTTGACACCCATACCACCCAGAATGCACTTGATCCAGGAAGCTAAGCAGGGTCGGACCTTGTTAGTGCATATGGGAGACTGCTTAGGAATCAATACTTGAAAAATATATATTTCTGCACACATATATTTATATGTACATATAATTTGCTTAAACCAAGTGTTATCAAATGTAGCTGTGTTTAAATTAATCTTGTCATGTTCTTAGTTATGGATGCTCATCTTTCTTGAGAGGTGATATACTAAATTGGCTAAACACACATAATGCAGAGTCTAAGTCTCAAACTGAATTCTGGCTCTGTCACATAGCAACTATAATTTGATACAGTCAACTTCAGGCAATTGCTCTGGCTTCCTATCTGTAAATCGGGATGGTAATCACAGCCTTGGGGTTGTTGTGAGAATTAACCAAACTAACAAACTAATATGTATAGAGCACTATGATCAAGACAAGCAGTGCAAAAACCAGAAGCAGGAAATAGCTGTAAGCTCTGTTTTCACTTCTTCACCTCATCAACACTTTAATACATTTTGACAATATTACTTAATTCCTCTTTATACTTTATTCTTCTTCATCTGCTCTTGATATCTCTTAATTATATTCTGAAGCTTGTAATTTTTCCTCTGATTTGAATTTTTGCAGTATCGACTTCTGTTCAACAATGTTTTTGAAGTTGTGAATTTGGCAATTCAGTTTCAGAATGAGTTTTTCATTCTCATGCTCTCTTTTTACATTTCAGATTTCCCCTCTCCCTTAGTGCTTGCTTTCATTTAAAAGTAGCAGTATTCTCTAAAGTCTTATTCATTACATGAGTTCTACATTTTCTTCAATTTAAAAAACGTTTGCAATAAATATTTCAAGACATAACAATAGAAATTAAAGAAGAATGACTCACAAATGCCAGAAATGTCAGTGATTTTCATCAGGCATGGTGGTTCATGCCTGTAATCCTAGCACTTTGGGAGGCCGAGGCTGGCAGATCTATTGAGGCCAGAAGTTCAAGACTAGCCTGGCCAACATGGCGAAACCTCATCTCTAGTAAAAATACGGGTTAGCCTGACGTGGTGGCACATGCCTGTAATTCCAGCTACTCGGGAGGCTGAGGCACAAGAATCGCTTGAACCTGGGAGGCAGAGGTTGCAGTGAGCCAAGATCGTGCCACTGTACTCCAGCCAGGGCAACAGAGTGAGACTCTGTGTGAAAGACAGAAAGAGAGACACACAGAGAGAGAGAGAGAGAGAGAGAGAGAGAGAGAGAGAGAGAGAGGAAGGGAGGGAAAGGAAAAGAAAGGAAAAGAAAAGAAAGGAAAATTTAAAAAAAGAAAGAAATGTCAATGGTTTTCAATCAAGATATATGCAAAGGGAACTTAAAAGATGAAGAGTCGGCCGGGCGCGGTGGCTCACGCCTGTAATCCCAGCACTTTGGGAGGCCGAGGCGGGTGGATCACGAGGACAGGAGATCGAGACTATCCTGGCTAACACGGTGAAACCCCGTCTCTACTAAAAATACAAAAAATTAGCCGGGTGTGGTGGCGGGCGCCTGTAGTCCCAGCTACTCGGGAGGCTGAGGCAGGAGAATGGCGTGAATCCGGGAGGTGGAGCTTATAGTGAGCCGAGATCGCGCCACTGCACTCCAGCCTGGGCGACAGAGCAAGACTCTGTCTCAAAAAAAAAAAAAAAAAAGATGAAGAGTCATAAAGTGTAAACAGGAAAACAATGAGAAGCTTGTTTGGAAAATAATTACAGGTAATCTCTACAGAGCTACACTAAAACTTTGGAAGAAATGCTGGTGGAACATGAAACAATTCGTGAAAACACTCCAAAAGTTCTCTATTTTGTGGTAAAATATGGAATGTCAGACCTCATTATAAAATATGGAATGTCAGACCTCATTTTCCTTTTTTTCTTTTTGCTTTTTTCTTCTTGAAAGTTACATTTATGGTAAAATATGGAATGTCAGACCTCATTTTCCTTTTTTTCTTTTTGCTTCTCTTTTTCTTCTTGAAAATTACATTTACTTGGCCTTTGACTGACTCATGGCACATTTTTTAGTACAACTCTTATCTTTACAAGTTAGGCAATGTTAGCAGGGTTTAAGCAGATTTTCTTGTACTAAATTCTTGATATAAATGGATTTTTAGAGTTGGTTCTTGATGACTGATTTCTATCTGATCCCACCTGCATTATATCTAAATACTGCTGGGAATTTCCAGAATGAGGTTGACATTGTTCCTAGTTTCTCTGTGACTTTGACATTTAATTGGTTAGCTTAATGAGAAATTAGTATAATAAGACATTGGATACTTCTATTCACATGTCATTTTCTTTGAAATTTTGTCCTATTTATTTTGTCTTCTACAATCAACTGTATTTGTATTTTAGTCTATTTTCTAAGCAATTTAATTTGCCATCTTGTTTTATAAAATCATGCATTCTTGAATTTTTTTAAGAATACAATCAAAAGTCTCCTAAAATGACCTTCTTACTCCTGAGGTAATTCCCCACTCGATAGTACAATGAAAGGTTGGAGTCTATTATAATATAATTTTTTTTTTTTTTTTTGAGATGGAGTCTCACTCTGTCACCCAGGCTGGTGTGCAATGGCACAATCTCTGTTCACTGCGACCTCCACCTTCTGGGTTCAAGTGATTCTCCTGCCTCAGCCTCCTGAATAGCTGGGATTACAGGCACATGCCACCATGTCCGGTTAATTTTTGTATTTTTAGTAGAGACGGGGTTTCACCATGTTGGTCAGGCTGGTCTAGAACTTCTGACCTTGTGATCTGCCCATCTCGGCCTCCTAAAGTGCTGGGATTATAGGCGTGAGCCACTGCACCCAGCCAGAAAATATTTTTATAGGCCCACGTTTTGTTACTGTTGTAAGGATTTCTGTATTTGTTCATAGACTGCATAATAATAGAATGTCGACAACTCATTTGTGTCCATTAGCAGAGTGAACAATGTTTTTCTAATCTCCCTCACTATATGTTTTTTTGCTACTAGAACTTTCCATTTTTAAGCAGTTTAGGATTGGAAGTGTGGTAAAATTAGACATCCACCACTACTAACTGTTTGGTATTCTTTAGACTTGTCTTATTGACAAAAGAAAAAAAAAAAACACTGATTCTACTGTCTATTTGTGCAGTTATATATGCAAAAATATAGTTCTGCATTGTTACAAGAGCTCTAGGGGAGGAAGTTTTTAAACTAGGGTTGTCAAATACAAATGGAATGCAAGCCACAAGTGTGAGCCACACATGTAACTGATTTTTTTTGTAGTGACCACATTAAAAATTAAAATAGTTAGATATTTTATTTAAACCAATATAATACCTAAAATATAAAATCAATATAAAACATATTTATAAAATATTTTACATTTTAATATGAACTCCTCACAATCTCGTGTGCATTTGACACTTAAAACACATATCAATTTAGTCACATTTTAAGGGCTGACTTTCAACATATGACTAGTATCTACCATACTGGACAATGAAAAATGAATAAAAGTATAGAAACCAAGGTACACACCTAACTTCTCTCATAGATGTTTCCATTGGTTACTTTTTATTTTGGAAATAATCTATCATTACTTGCTTTCATCTGCTTTAATTAAGTTGCATTATTGGGTGTCATGGTCTCCAAATCCATGTAGAATATTTTTTCCACTGGAATGAGGGTTGCAATGACATGAAATATTAATAAAGCTAAACAAATCCCTGACTGAATAAAACAAAAAAAAAATCACCTTTCAGTCAGTTAGGAATGCATGACTTTGTCCTTCTGATAAGTTTGTATCTGAGCAAGAGTGGTACAGCGAGTGTGAATGAAAATGTCTTACCATGCTTTTCCTGAAAGTGCTAGTTCTGCTTCAGAGCTTAGTCCCCGCTTTGATTAGTAAACAGTTCTCCTTGGTTCTGGCACATAATTAACCAATATGATCATGTCCTAATGCTATTGTATTTGTGTGTTTTAATCAATGTTTTTGTGAGTGATTTCAGTAGCGAAATGGGGGAAAACAAACAAATTGCTAAAGAACTACCATCATAACCTAAAAGGCTCTGCTAGAATTCTTAATAAACCAAAAAGAAATTACTTTACCAAATGGAATGGTGACTGGTTGCAATATTTATTTTATGTTCTATCAAGTTCAGTAACAATATGATAATCATCTTTGTAACCCCCTCTCCTTTACACTAAACAAATACTTAACCCCTTAACCAATTTGTAAATCATATGCCCAAACAGCATTATTTGGGTGGGCATCTAGTACTATCTTCTAATTTCTTTTTTAAATTTAAACATCTTGTTCATTTTATATTCATCTTGTTCCTCCACAGATAAGCAATCTTGAGGGATTTTCTTCCTCAATAAAATACGTGAATATGAAACAAAAGAAGTAATTAATTCAATGAATTAATCAAACCATTATGTTTGGTAGTCAGGCATGTTATATCATTTCTCTGATGTGAACTACCATTGGAAACAATCTATCTTATCTGTCATTTGAAATGAATTATATTAAAAATTAACAGTCTCCAACTTGTAATAAAGCTAAAGATCAAGGATATGTCTAATAATATCTTATTCACATTGCAGCTGTGCTTTTGCCTTTAAATATTTTACCTGCTTACTAGTGTGCCATTTTGAGATATCAAATCTTATTTTTAGTTCAAATCTCTATAAACAACTAAGAAATAATAGTTTATGCTTAAGGTCTTTGTTATCAAATATTTGAAAGCAAGATTTTTGTACCGACAATAATTGATATATTTAGCAAGATGATCAGAAATGGCACTCTATGAAAATACTGAGCTGCAATATTTGCTTTTAGTGGCCATAAAACAAAGTACAGAACTGTATTAGTTCTCTAATAAGAGCCTAGAAAAGTCTACTTGGGTGCGATATCATGAAACAACATAAGATTACTTTGAAACTCTGACTTGAGGAAAGAGTGTGCCCCAGAGAGCATTCTCTGAGTATCATGCGTGCCTTTTCATGAGGTGATCCCCAGAGAAAACTAAAAATGCATACAATGACTACTGGCTCTGTTTCAGGTGTCTTTTTCATATAAGTTAATTTCCTTTAAGTCACAATGTTTTAAGGTACAAGATTGTTCATTAATTCAACCAACACAATGCAATTTGCTGAGCTGTTCTCTAGAGATACATAAAAAAGCACCGTCTCTACTTCAAAGAACAGTCTAGTGGGGAAAGTAGTCAAATAACAGAACATTTTTGGTTTAATACAGTAACGCATGTAATCAAAATTTTGAATATTCACAATGAAATTTACCATTGAAACTTAGCCGTCATTTGTTTTCTTTGAGCCAGTTACTGTAAGTGGCATTCTTTATATCTCAATAAATGCTATGTGGTTGATATTGTTACCATTTTATAAATATGGAAGTACAGCTTCAAACAGCTTAAGTAACTTACCCAGGTAATTAAACTAGTAAAATGATAAGAGCTGGGATTTCAAATTTTCTAATTCAAGTGCCCATGAACTGGCTTTTTTCTACATCATCTCTCAGTGTTATACAGGGGTAACAAAACAGATTACAAAAGGAGCACCTGCCTGGCTAAGAGGTCAAAAAATTATTCCCAGAGAAGGAACAATATGAACTTAGTCTTAAAAGATGAACAGGAGTTACCTACTTGAAACAGTAAGAATGGATTTTACAGGCAGATAGGATTTCTAGTGTAAGGCTCAGATGCATAAACAGGAAAAGTGTAAGGTATGTGGACAGGAGTAGAAATAAGAAAATGAGTATAAAATTGTGGGGATGTGGAACAGGCCATCTTTGGAAAATGTTTATCATCTGAAGACAAAGGAAAACTTTCAGATCCGTTTTAAAGAAAGGGATTGATATAATATCTAATTTTCCATTTCGGGACTCTGTGATAGTTAGATTTATTTGTCAACTTGACTGGGTTAAAAGGTACCCAGATGGCTGGTAAAACATTATTTTGAGGTGTGTGTGAAGGTGTTTCTGGAAGAGACTAGCATTTCAATCAGTGGACTGTAAAAGAATATCCACCCTTGACAATGAGAATGGGTATTATCCAGCCCATTGAGGGCCCAAATAGAACAAAGGGGGTGAAGTAGGCCAGGTGTGTATCTTTTCTCTCTTCTTGAGCTGGAACAACTCCTGACTTCAGATATTGGAGCTCCTAGTTCTCACACCTTCAAAGTCAGACTGAATTACAGTCTGAATTACAGACTGAATTACTGAATTACACCTGCAAAGTCAGACTGACTTTCCTGGTTCTCTGTCTTACAGACAGCATATCAGGTGACTTATTGACCTCTCTAATTGCATGAGTGAATTCCCACAATAAAGCTCCATTTGTATATTTATATCCATATCTGTGTCAATAGGTAGATATAGTCACAGATATGGATTCTCTGGAGAATCTTGACTAACACATATTCAAATACAGACTGAGTTTATAGAAGCAAATTATAGGACAATTTTAAGAAAACAGATTAGAAATGATGAGCATTTGACTTAAGTTAGAATAACCGAGAAGCAAGAATTTGCTAATATTTTTTCAGGACAGAGGGAAAAAAATCAAACTGAATAGAAAAATAACAAAAATATGGAAGAGAGAGGTTTGCTTTGAGGTTGTTACCAGGAGGTTATATGGCAAAGTTAAATTCAAATAGGCCTAGGTTTGAATTCACCCTCTATTAGCTGATAACCTTTAGATAAATGCTCAGATTTTAAATATGCATGGTACATATGAGCAAGGAGGCAAAAGAGAAATATGGCATGAGAGTTAACATAAGTGAAGAATTCACAATAGAAAGGAGAAACACAATAGAAAGTGAAGTTTCCATAAAGCTAAGTTTATTTGGCTTAAAATTGCTTTTATTCTGAAAGACTATCCCTCCTATTTACTGTATCTCATGGTTCACATAGTTTTCATTTTATGAAATTGTGATCATAGCAGATAGTGGTTGAGACTACTTTTCCCTTTTTTAGAAAGACTTAATTTGCAAAATGAATGCTGCAGCCCTATTCTAGTTCCTCAATTTTTATTTATTTTAAAATTATATTGATCCATAAATTCTAAAGTCTGGGAATCTTGCTGTAACCTAAGTTACAGATAATTAAAAAAAAGAGTGAGAAAAACTTACTAATATTTCAGCCTATATTACACATCATAAGCCTGCCTCTCCATTTTTGCACCAAAGACTAGTTTAAAAAGATTATTTGATTGCAAACGAAACAAACAAATCCCCAAACCAAAGAAGGACATTTTCTCTAAAAGTAGCAATTTATAATAGTTGCCTGGTTACTCACCATTTCTCAGCAGGAATGGCTATGAATCTTAAGATGGTGTATGCCCCCCCCTCTTTTTTTAAGGGCTTCAAACAAACCTGACCCAAATAAGTATCAGATAACTAGACTGTTCGTGTGGAGGGGACTTCAATTAAAGGTTTATGAGCAGGAAAATAGCAGATGTTGTCTAATAACACCTGCTCAAGGAATAGTCTGGGGAAAACCTGCAGCCTTTTTGATGCACCTGCTGAAAGTAACATCTGGAGGAGCCACCTTTATATTCAGATAGATGTTGGCATGTATGACAGTTTACCATATATCTACATAATACATAAGGTCAGCAACAACTTTCCATTTTGTACAAATTCAGTGTTATGGAGGAATATATCACATCTCATATGCCATTTTCTTATTAAGTTTTCATATTAAAATTGTCACCATTTAGGAAGACATGGCTTCATGAATATAATAAGAGTAAGAATAAACATTTTAATATATTATGTTTATCAATATGGTCTGTATGCAAAAACCCACATAAGTCAGCACTCAGAATATAAGACTTTTGCCCCAACCTCGTAGTGATAACAGAGAGGTTCAAGTCTCATCTATTCCTGTTCATGGTTCTATATCTGCTCTTATTATAGTCTTAGGGAAACTTTAGTGCTAGGGATGCCTGGTGGGAATGAAGAACCTGGCTGTTTGTGTTCCAAGAGCACTAAAGACAGCAGAGGAAGAGTATCAGCAGAAAATAAACCATGAGGGAATCATGGAGATGATTCATTTCTTTCAAAATGGGTTTTTTGTTTGTGTATTAGTTCATTCTAACACTGCTATAAAGCACTGAGACTTGGTAATTTGTGAAGAAAAGAGGTTTAATTGACTCACAGTTCTGCAGGCATAACAGGAACCATGACTGGGAGGCCTCAGGAAACGTATAATCATGACAGAAGGGGAAGCAAGCCCCATCTTTACCAGGGCGGAGCAGGAGCGAGAGTGAAGAGGGAGGTGCCACACACTCTCAGGCAACCAGATCGCATGAGAACTCATTCACTACTATCACGAGAACAAAAGGGGGAAATCCACCGCCATGATTCAATCACCTCCCACCAGACCCCTCCCCTGACACGTGGGGATTACAACTGGAGATGAGATTTGGGTGGGGACACAGAGCTAAACCATATCAGTTTGTTTCTTTAAAGAGATTGCTTTCCTTAAGAGCAAAACAAAACACAACCGAAAATTAGCAGTGTGAGGTTCAGGTTTAGCTAGGAGCATAAAATTATTTTCTCTGCCTGAAACTCCATTGTCATGTTCCTTGTAATGTTGTCCCAAGATAGCAGCATCTGCCTCACTTGAAAACATGTGAGAAATGCAAAATCAGAATCTACATTTTTAACAAGCTCCTCAGGTGATTCACATAAATATTAACGTTTGAGAATCACTGCTCTGTCACATTTTTTCCACCTTCTGAATCCCAGGTGATGTTCGTTTCCTTAATCCTGCATACTCTCTCATCCTCTGACTCCGGAGTCTCTCCTTATCAGATGCGAGTGGGCAACATATATTTAGAAAGGTTTATCTCCTAATTTTTTCAATCTTTTCCAAGCATTTCTTAATTAGCCCATCACTGCAGCTCCTAGTGAAGTTTGACAAGTAATATCCATTTTCCCATAGGCAACACTTTGAGTAATTGTAAACTGAGTATACTGAGAATGTATTTTATAGTATGCTGAGAATGTAGTCCAGTCCCATGAGCATTTTGTATCAAGTGCTATCTAGCCTGTCTGCTAGGAGGCATCCTCAATTGTATCTGGAATCATGCTCCAATCATTTGGTCCTTGGCAGCAGAGTCACATTGCTAGAACTTTTTCCTGGGTCAGCTTCAGGCATGCTAAATTTGATGTCCCAGGAGATAATTTGTTGATTTTTTACAGCTATCTTGTTTGTGACCATCTGCCACCTCAGTAGCACATTAGTAGAATCAATTTCCTGTCAGAGCTGCATGTCTTCTCTGGGAGCTTTTCTAGGAGGGAGGCTCCTGTCTTTACTCCTCGGAAGTTTTAAACATAACATATTTGAATTATGTCATATAAGCATTCACTCCCATGGTCCAGTTCTGAGTTGGATCTGTCTTAAAGGGTTCTTCTGTCCTGGACTGTTCCTTAAAAGCAGCCAATGCTACCGCTTTCTCTTCCTTTCCCTACAAACAGGTAGAATTGAAGAAAAGAAGATTAGATGGATTGCTGCAGATCTCCTATGCCAAATGAGGTTTTGTAGCAGGTTTCCCTTCCCTTCCCTTCCCTCCCCTCCCCTTCCCTTCCCTTCCCTCCCCTCCCCTTCCCTTCCCTTCCCTTCCCTTCCCTTCCCTTCCCCCTCCGCTCCCCTCCCCTCCCCTCCCCTCCCTTCCCTTCCCTTCCCTTCCCTTCCCTTCGACAGAGTCTCACTTTGTCACCCAGGCTGGAATGCAGTGGCACAATCTCAGTTCACTGCAACCTCCGCCTCCCAAGCTCAAGTGATCCTCCCACCTCAGCCTCCCAAGTAGCTGGGACTACAGGCCTGCACCACCATGCCCAGCTAATTTTTGTATTTTTAGTAGAGACAGGATTTCGCCATGTTGGCCAGGCTGGTCTTGAACTCCTGACCTCAGGTGATCCACCTGCCTTGGCCTCTCAAAGTGCTGAGATTTCTAGCAGTGTTTTACTCTAAATAGTCTCATTGTTTGTTCTTGTCAAACCCACTTTTCGCCATGGCAGCTCTGTATACAGCTCTTTGCAAAAACCTCTCATATTTTTAATACCTATGACGATTTTTTTTTTTCTGTGAGTTAAAATTTGTGTACACACCAGCTGCTCTCCACGTTACTGCATGCTCATTTGGTTGCTGTTTAGCAGCTAGCCCCACACCCTGAAGCATTTGCTGTTTTAATACTACAAATAGCATCTAAGACCCGAGAGAGGCTCCTTGCCAGCCTTTTTTACTGTTCTACCTCATAGTCTGGTCAGTATCAGAACATCCCTGTGGTGTGGCATGGTTCAGCCATTATTGTCTGGCAACGCAGTTGCTAAGATTATCCTCAGTTTCAGATGGCATGTGGTCTCTCCCAATAGTCTCATGGTTGCTTCACTGGTTTAGCTGCAATTGAAGTCTATCCTCCTCCAGGGGTTCTTTCTCAGATAAATAAAAATATATATCTCTGAACAGGCCCAAAGTCCTGATCAAAGACTTTACATCCCCTTCCTGCAAACGCTTTGATTTTAAGAAAAAGTTTTTGTCAATGGATAATACTTTTATATCAGGTTTCACAGTTCTTTCTTCTTCTATTTTAGGAAATTTTTGGAATTAATTACAATTACTCTAAGCAACTATAAATACTAGCAGGCTTTCCATCTGGAACTTCCTATCAAGAATAGCAAAGAAAAAAGCTTTAACGAACTTCCGATCGAGAACAGCAAAGATAAGAGCTTTAAGGCCCAGCGAAGAAAGCAAAAACTTTCTTTTGATTTTGTGGTATTATTCAGTGGATCAGCACAATCCATATGGTGTAAATTTAGTCTTTCCTTCACCTATCATGCCATAATTTAACAGTCATTTATGAGGATAAAATATTGAACAAAATATTAGGTAGTAATTTAGACTGAGATGCAGACGGATTTAACATTGGGAGTTTAAAATAATCCTGGACAAGCCCAATTTGTAACTCACATATTAGACAGGTTTTTTCTGTTTTCCTAGGTTCCATTTAAACTGAAAAACTTATGCTTCTACTTATAATGTATGTATAGACAAAGCAGATTGTTGCCCCCACTCTACTGATGACACACACTAGGAAAACCTAAAAAATTACAATTTAAAAAATTTCTTTAGAGAACTAGCTTACAAAGAAACCTAATAAACTGAAATTCAGAGGTGTGGACACACTTTGGGAAAAATTAGATGCATACTGCTTTCATCATTGGTGAAAAGGCAGGGGGACAAGTGTGCTGCTTTTGTAAAGGCAAGAAGATGACAGAAGAACTTTTTGAAAGACTAGGTGTGTGCTGGCATGTCTGTGAACCATGCCAAAGAGCAAGGAGAATCTCTATATACCCATAACTCTTTCCAGTGCGCCTTAACCAAGTACACATATAAAATATTAAAGGCAGGAAAGTCTTATCATTGCTTCACTGGTATAGCTACAGTAGAAGTCTATCCTCCTCCAAGGGTTCTTTCTCAGATATACATATATATATAATATATATATATGATATGATATGTTATATGGGTTTATTCTGCCTTTCAAGGTTCCATTTAAACTGAAAGACTTATGCTTCTATTTATAATGTGTGTATAGACAAAGCAGATTATTGCCCCAACTCTACTGATGAGATACACTAGGAAAACCTAAAAAAATGACAATTTAAAAAATTTCATTAGAGAAATTTTTACATTTCTGATATTTAAATTTTTAAATTTCTGACTCTACAGCACATGTGTATCAGATGGGCTGAAGTTGGAGCTGAATTAACAGAACTCCACGAGCTCTCTGGGCCCTGAGAGAGAGTAAAACGGTGGTCACCTGTGGCTGATGATGTGACAGAGGAGCTGTCAGGAACTCCCCGCTGTGGCCCAGAAACACATTGCCTGTGATGTCTGAAACCTGCACAGGTAAATGGAGAAGAACCTTAGAAGCATTTCTGGATTTTATGCTGAATATGAAATAGTGGTTTTGTGCAGGTGAAGACTGGCAGGGAATTGAGTAAGAACCCTTTGAGGCACAGGTATGTGGGACTTACTGGAATCTAAAGTCAGGCATGATAATTGAGAAAACACATAGGCACCTTGATATTTACACTGAATATGTTGCAGCAGGACTTCTGTAACTTGGCGAAGAGCCAGAAAGCTGAGCGAGATCTTCCTGAAGTGTAGGCACAAAGGGCCTGTGGTTGGCAGAATAATGGTCCAAGTCCTAATCTTCAGAACCTATGAATATACTATCTTACATAGGAAAAGAGACTTTGCAGATGTAATTAGGTTGAGAATATTGAGACTGAGAAAGTGTCCTGTATTATGTTCACTCATGTCCAATGTCATCACAAGAGTCCTTATAAGTGAAAGATGGAGGCAGGAAATGTCAGAGTCTGAGGACATAAGACAAGCAGAGGTTTGTGTTAATGCAATTTTGGGGTTTGAAGATGGAAGGGGATTATGAGCTAAGGAATGCAGGTGGCCCCTAGAAGCTGAAAAAAGAAATAAGGTTTTCCCTTGGTGCCCCAAGAAGGAATGTAGTCCTGTTGACACCTTAATTTTAGCCCAGTAAGACCTATGTCAGAGATTCACTTGTTTATGACCTTTGGAACTGTAAAATATTAAATTTGTATTATTTTAAGCCACTTAAGATTGTGGCAGTTTTTGTTGTTGTTGTTTTTCTTTAGGAGCACTAGTAAACTAATAGAGGCCTGAATAAGTCAGAGGGCAGAGTAAGAGAGTTCAGAGAAATTCTCCAAGCATTCCATATCTTGCATAATATGAGGCAATGGCTGGCTATTTCTGTTGTGGTGGGGTGGGGGCGAGGGCGGAAGTTTGGGGTGGAGCAGTCAAGATAACAGATAGAGATATTTCCAAGGAGTAAGCATACAGTTCTGGTGAAGACTGAGAGAAAAGTAGGAGAAATAAAAAAAAATCCCTCAAGGCACCCAGAACCCAATCCCTGTCACGGGAAAGGTTCTGATTCTGTCATCAAATAGTTTGAAGTTTGTTGTAAATTGAACTTAACTAAAGCTATCACAAAGCTCACTACTAGCTCTATGCAAACCAGAATAAATTATCTACCCCAACTCCTTGCTCCCTGCCAGACACAGATACCATTTACAGCCTAGAAAAAGAGGCACATCTGTCTCTGGGCATAAATGTTATTTACTTTAGTATCTAATGTTATATCATATTTTTATACTCAAAAGAAATATGAGAAATCTGAAAGAGGAAGAATATATGATGCTTAGTGTAGTTTATACTACACAAAGGTAAGCTATAAACAAAATAGTACAAGATTTCAAAATATAAAATATGTGACAAGATTTCAAACGGTGGGAGGATGGCATTTGGATGTGTAGTGTTATAAGTTTCTTACATTGCTTTGAATAGGTATAACACTTTTAAAGACAGATAGTAATAATTTAAAGATATGTTTTGTAGTCTGTTGAGCAATCACTACCAAATCCCACAAAGTGATATAATTACAAAGTTAATAGGAGATAAGAGTAGAATTACAAAAAAAAAAAAAAAATTACTGAAAACGGTGAGGAAAGGAGAAAAGGGACAAAGACAGTGATTAACATAAATTAAATTCCAAGAGGGTAGACTTAAATTTAAACATATGAATAGCTATATTAAATGCAAATGGACTAAGCACCTTAAGTAAAAAGCAAAGATGATCAAACTTGATAGAAGATGAGCCCAATATCTGTTATTTACAAGAAATGCACTTTACAGACACGACAATTTCAAAGTTAAAAATAAAAAAGATATCAAGTTAAATTGACAAACATCACAATCATATGCATAGAGTTTCTCCAAATCTATCAAATAAAATCTTGAAGAATATGTCTTCCCTTATTCTCTCTCACTTCAAGTTCCTGCATCTTTGGGATTAATTAAGTTAATGTGAATCACTTTATCATCTGCAGCATGCTGCCACCTTCCCCATGATGCTGTAATGTGTTGGAAAAAATCTTGTTTTCTTTACTCTTCAAAAGTAGTAGCATAAAAGGCAATAGAAAGGAGTTTTTCCAAGGAAGAGTGGTTAGCACTGTTGAATGCTGTTGACAGGCAATCAATGAAGTATGCACATGAAATAGAGTAACAAGATAATTGCTAACTTTGGAGATGTTAGCGGCAGAAACCAAATGTCCTAAAGTTTCCAATTTCATTTGAAATCTTATCATCTGAAATGTTATCATCTTTAAGTCATCTTTTATTTCTCAGGCTACTGAAGTAACATTTGCCTTGGCAATACTCATAATGTAAGCTTATTTTTCACAGTAAGTCAGTGTTCTTTCCTATACAGAAGATTAAAACAGTGGCTGTCAAGTCATTAAAAAGAATGAGGGGAGGAGTACACAGAGATGATGGCATCCTAATGTCTGAGAAAGCAGTGATAGGGTGGGGTGAAGGGAGGCTATGGGGGAGGTGACAACATGTCCTAAAAACAAGAAAATAGCAGCAGAGGTGGCTGCATGTCTGATGGCAGTGGAGGTGGGGGTAGGGTCAAGAAAGGCTGCAGAGTACTTAACAAGAAAGTAGGTGTCAGTGGGGTGGCAGGAGTTAAACAAGTAAATATATTGAGAATCATGGATGTCAGGAGTAGATTTACAAGTACAGAAATAACACTGAAGTAGCGAATTGGAACCGGAGGCAAAGGTGTGAACAGATATTTTTTAGTACATATTAATGGATGCAATTGAATTCATCTCTCATATATACATATATATATAATCATGTATTATATATATATGTATAATTTTTTCCTTACTTCTCTCTACTGATATGGCCTAGTAGTAATGGTGCTGTAGTAGGAATGAGCACGCTGAGTTTTAAGATCATTGTTTCTAAATACCATCCTCCACTGAAAAAAACCAGAGCTCCTTAGAAAAGTGGTTGACTCCAGAGCCGGGTTAAGAAAAGTACAGGATGAGCCTGGAGCATTTTGTGGCAAAAATAAGGAAATGTTCAAAGAAGATGAGAACATGCCAGAAGAACATAGGAGCTGTATTGATGAGAATCCACTAATCAAATCTGGGGAAATTTGACCATCAAAATGTGCTTTACCATTTGCCAACCATGATTGTGATGATATGCGGGAGTTGCTAGCAGATGCTAGGACTGGAGGATGGATATAATTAAGAACAGAATATTGACATAGTTTTACAGTATTACCTCACAAAATAATTAAAAAGGGAAACAGCCACTTTAGAAAAACCTGGCAAAGAATAACTTGACCAGATGATCAAGGTTAACATAACCAGCAAGGGGATGGTTCAATATAATTTGCTTCCTGATGTGATGTCCTGAGACAACTTCGATGATGTTCCGGTCCAAGACACTGCCTGAGCCTGGTCATAAAGCAGTATTGGATAGACCATGATTGATGATCGTCTTACATAATTAAATGTCTGTACTCTTCACAACCGTCTACATTATGAAAGACAGGAAAAGGCTGAAGATCTAGACTAGACTGAAGAGACATGACAACCTGATAGAATGCATGACAGTTGGTGACTTTAATTGGCTTTTGTGATCTGGATGGCAGTGTGACTATTGAAGTTGATGTCCCGATTGGTATCACTGAAGAGATATAATGAATAAGAGTGTCCTTGTTTATGGGAGATACATTTCAGTGTGCTTGTGAATAAACGGACAATATATTTACAGCTCAATAATGGGAATGAGGGGAAAGAGAGGGTAACATATTAACAATTAGGGAACTTAGAAACATATGGGAAAATGTGTACAGTTCTTAACATTATTCTGAATCTTTGAAATTATTTCAAAATAAATTATAAAAACAAGTTAATACAATAACCTACTGCTTTATTAAAAATAACTTCCGTGGTATTTCATTACTTTTGTATTTTTTGGGATAAAGTATTCATAAGATAGATTGGATAAACCAGGCAATTTTTTATAACAAAATGATAAAATAAATCAGCAAATATTGCTTTCCATGGGGCAGATTTCTAGGCAGTAAAATAAAGATAAATGTGTATATGTATGAACTATCTTGTTTTAGCTTCTGGGCTTTGTGATTAAAAACTACATTTTGAAATAGTTGTTACTAGAATCAAAGAGTTAACATTTAAAATGTAGAAGTCATAGCTTGAAGTTTACCCTAGACAACTGGAAATGAAAACATGTTTCAATGATTTAGCACTGGAATAAGGTTTTGCCTTCTTATGCACTATTTTACTTGCAAATGGATTGGCCAATTCAATCCAACTAAAGAAACAGTTGTATTCTCAATGTCAGCAAAAAAAAAAAAAGGTTAAAATGAACGGACTCTGCCAAAAAAATGTGTTTGCTACTTGAAACTAATTAATAATGTGATAGGCATTTCTCTCTACCAAAGATCAAATTTGGGGGAACATGAAATACTGGTACCACCTTTATTTCTATTTTGTTGCTAAACTTAACAAGAATTGGGTAAAGGAGTTCCAATATGCACAGTGTTAGATAAGAGTGAGAAGGTTTGGAGAAAATATAAGAAAAATAAAATATTATAGGTCAACTGAAAAAGGATAAATAGGACCTGACAGCAGTCTAGAATATAGAATAAATAAGATTAAACTGAACTCTGGGCTTGTGTGTTGGGGAAACAAGGAAACAGAGACATGGTAAAACCTGCTATTAAATAATGACAAAAACAACCACCTAGTTTTCAAGATAATTATATGAACTTATTAAATACTTGCTAAGAATATAAGTGAGATTTATGATTGTGAATAATTTATAAGGGACACTGTGAATAATACTTTTAGATTATTTTAATTAAAATGGAGAAAGCAGCAGTGATACAGAAAATACAGAAATGCCAAAATGTCAAAGACATTTTCCTTAATATGGAGAAAGAAAATATTTCTTGTTCCAAGATTAGGGAAAAATAATTGAAAAATAAGCATTAATAGTTCAGCCAACAATTGGGCATTAGTGCCCCATGGGGTTCATTCACTATAATGTGCAACCTTTTCTATGTGAAGATGATACAATTGATTCATAATTATAGAGCATGTGCTCTGAGTCCTTTTTAAAATAATGGTTATTGACTGATAATTGTCTGCCACACTCTCTAGCTCAACCTTATAACCAATGACCCTCATCTGTTAAATAAAGAACAAGATTTAGTATTCCTGCTCCCCTGATGATTTTTAGAACCCTATGATTGAGTTTCATCAGACTGCTGCTTTAATTGATTGAGCTGCTTGTCACAGAACAGCCTGCAGGGCAGTGATGCAAAACATATAATCCAGTGACTAGCATCATCATTGCTATTACCTGGAAACTTGTTAACATGTAAATTCTCAGGCTCTACCCCAGACTTCCTGAATCAGAAACTCCAGGAGTGGCCCCAGCAATCGTGATGTAATAATCCTTTTTTTTCTTTTTTTGAGACAGAGTCTTGCTCTGTTGCCCAGGCTAGAGCACAGTGGTACGATCTTGGCTCACTGAACCCTCCACCTCCCTGGTTCAAGCGATTCTCCTGCCTCAGCTTTCCTAGTAGCTGGGATTACAGGTGCACACCACTATGTCCGGCTAATTTTTGTATTTTTAGTAGAGACGGGGTTTTGCCATGTTGGCCAGGCTGGTCTTGAACTCCTGACCTCAAGTGATCCGCCCGCCTCGGCCTCCCAAAGTGCTGGGATTACAAGAATAAGTCGTTAATAAGTTGAAAAGCACTACTGTAAGGCGACTTGTTTCTTTTGTACTACAGGATGGTAGAGGAACTAACAGTGGCTGAGTGACCATTTCTTGAAAATTTTTTTTGTACATGGGAATTCACAGGTAATTATGAACATTTCTGTTGATGAAAGGTCTCTATTGCTTAGAAAAATGTGCTTTTTTTGGGGGGGGGCAGAGCATGTCTAGCACTCCTAGGAATTTGTATTATTTTGTTGGATAAAGTTGAAGCAAGAAGAATAATTCAATACAGCTGATACTGAGCAAACATTAAAGCTCATAGATCATGCACCCAGGCTAAAAGTCTTCAAAACCTCATTAACATTGTCTGAATCACTGTTCTCAAAATGGAGAGAAAGGAGGCAGGCTTTATTCCAGGAAGCCAGAGTCCTTTTGTTATGCTCTGCTATTCCTAATACGTGGCTCTATTTTTGACAACTACAAATTGGCCCATAAAACAGATTCTCCCCAACAATGCTTCCTTGTTGCTTCCTGGCACTGTCATTCTGCACCCCAGTTGTGCTCTCACTGTTTGCTCATTTTGCTTCTTCCCTTCGGGCTCCTTAGCTACACCTGCCTATAATGTGTCAATTATCAACATGCACAAAACATATGTAGCTCTCTCTAGTTGCAATTTAGAGAACCGATCCAGCAGTCACCCTTGTTACCCAGTGTTTTCCTTTTCAGGCAAAAACAATTATGAAACAATAACTAATATCCTTTAGGAGCTTATTTTGTGCCAGGAAATGTCCTTGGAATTTGACTTCCAATTATGGAATTAAATACAAGGCAGGAGGCCTTGATGAAGAAACAAGACCAGAAAGTGAAAAATAAGAAATTTATTTTTTTTTGAAAAAAGATACGGAACAGATTAACCAGATCTGTTCTGGTTATAATTGCTTACATGAATTGTAAATATTTTTACCTTTTGACATACTAACAGACCAAAATGTAAGATAGATTTTGGGATTCTATCAATAGAAAAAAAAAGTAAAGAAGCATCTAAAGAATTTTTTTCCATATCTTATAATAATACATCAATGCAATAAAGGATTATAAATATATACAACACAAAGCGGAAAATGATTAGAAATACTTTACTAAGTTTAAAATCATGTCTGTATCTAAAAAATTTGCTCCCAAACACTCGTATTTTCTTTTCTCTATGTGCTTGCTGCATGGATACTTTATCGAGAAATATAAACCTTATTCCATTTGCCTATTTATTCTCCTTTTTCCTTTTCATAATAGCATTACAGGCCATAGCATACCTTGGTTTTAGATTAAATAAACCAATTACTATATCTGTAGTGAATATTTAAAATAAGTTTTTTTTTGTTTTTGATTTTGTTTTTTTTTAATAAAAACAGGTTGTTACGATAATACTCTGGAATTATTTTGGGGGGTTGGATATCCTGGCCCTGTCACTTGCTGTGTAATCTTGGGTAAGTTACTTGGCCACTTCGTGTATCGGATCTTTCATCTATAAAATGGAGGAAAATTGTAGTTTCTAATTTGTAGCTTTGTTATACAGAATAATAGAGTTAATGCATGTTAAATGCTTAGAATGTCTAAGTGTCTGTGGCATTGAAAGTCGTCAATAAATGTTACTTGATATAAGGATCATGATTATTATCAGAAAAGGAGGCTAGAAAGTATATAGCCTCAACTAGTAACTGCTTTCACTTATACAAAATGAGGGTTATAAGCTATATTGTAGTTACTTTAAGAAACTTTATGTACTTGATTTTTTTGATTATTATTATACTTTAAGTTTTAGGGTACATGTGCACGATGTGCAAGTTAGTTTCACATGTATACATGTGCCATGCTGGTGTGCTGCACCCACTAACTCGTCATCTAGCATTAGGTATATCTCCCAATGCTATCCCTCCCCCCTCCCCCCACCCCACAACAGTCCCCAGGGTGTGATGTTCCCCTTCCTGTGTCCATGTGTTCTCATTGTTCAATTCCCACCTATGAGTGAGAATATGCGGTGTTTGGTTTTTTGTTCTTGCGATAGTTTACTGAGAATGATGATTTCCAGTTTCATCCATGTCCCTACAAAGGACAGGAACTCATCATTTTTTATGGCTGCATAGTATTCCATGGTACATATGTGCCACATTTTCTTAATCCAGTCTATCATTGTTGGACATTTGGGTTGGTTCCAAGTCTTTGCTATTGTGAATAGTGCCGCAATAAACATACGTGTGCATGTGTCTTTATAGCAGCATGATTTCGCAACCTACTCATCTGACAAAGGGCTAACATCCAGAATCTACAATGAACTCAAACAAATCTACAAGAAAAAAACAAATAACCCAATCAAAAAGTGGGTGAAGGACATGAATAGACACTTCTCAAAAGAAGACATTTATGCAGCCAAAAAACACATGAAAAAATGCTCACCATCACTGGCCGTCAGAGAAATGCAAATCAAAACCACAATGAGATACCATCTCACACCAGTTAGAATGGCAATCATTAAAAAGTCAGGAAACAACAGGTGCTGGAGAGGATGTGGAGAAATAGGAACACTTTTACACTGTTGGTGGGACTGTAAACTCGCTCAACCATTGTGGAAGTCAGTGTGGCAATTCCTCAGGGATCTAGAACTAGAAATACCATTTGACCCAGCCATCCCATTACTGGGTATATACCCAAAGGACTATGTACTTGATTTTTTAAGTTTTGGAATTAGAGTTGAAAACATCCTTATATGCATTTAGAGAATGCCATATACATGTTTATGTGTGTATATATATATATATATATGTATGACATGTATGTATGCATACTCTGTGTGTGTGTGTGTGTGTGTGTGTGTGTGTGTGTGCGTGCGCGTGCATGCGCACATCTTGGTGTGCCACATCTTGGTGATGTGTAGAGTCAGAAATTTATTAATTTATAATTTACTTTAAAAGCAGCTAAATAAGTAAACACTAAATAGCCAAACCTCACTGCTTTGACCCTGGTCCTGGTTCCCCAGCACTGCGTAACTAGGATTAATTCACATTCTACACATAGGCTACTATGCCAGCCAGTAATGAAGGCCATTGATCCTAATGCCAGCCAGCTGAGACTTGAAGTTATTTCCTCTGATCTGAGGGATGGGGTGGACCAGCTTCTGTAAGCTTTCTGTGTTGCCTTCTCCATACTACAAAATCTGCTTTATGCCAACCAAACCCAGAACCTCACACCAACCAAACTGCCACTCATATTGAAATATGAATAACCAGGAAGCTCCAAATATGAAGCCCACCCTTATTTTCAATAATCCCCAAAAATGTGTTTCTCCCTAGATTTTTTGTCCTTAATTCTGGTACAGTTACTCTATAACACAAAAACGTTGAAAAATTGAAGCTTTAATCTAAATATCCGCTTCTATGATGTTATACAAAAACATGGTGACATAGAATGTCCTCTTGGACAATGAGAAGATAAGTGATACTATTCTTGTTGCACAAACCAGGCTATCCTAACTTTTATAAAATCATTTAAATGCAGATATTTCAAAACAATGTAAGAGAATACTAAGATTCTAAAAATCTTCACTTGCTGATGGAAAACCTGAAATATAATCATGTTAAGAAAACTGCCTCTGGTTACTAGAGATTTAGCAGCAACAAGCTGAGCTTTTACCCAGCAGGGACTCAACAAAAGCTTTCTCAGTGAGAGAATGAACATTAGTCTTAGTTTAAGATCTGGTTCTCTATGCAGAACATTACCCATTGTGTCTTCTGGGCATGCTCTTAGCAAACACAGTAGCAATCCCTACATGTAATTATAGTTCAAAGGATGTGGGGAAGAAAAATTTTCACTTTTAGTTTAAGAGTGTGAGTCCCTGTTAAGCATCAGCAGGATTTCTGTCACTCACTCTCAGGAATTTAAGTCATCGCTTATTTTAATTTAGAGGACCAACTAAAATCTCAAAGAGAGAACTGGTAACTGTATCAGGAAAATGTATCAGCAAAGGTCAGTTAAAAGTATACACAGATCAAACCAAGGTTCATATGTATTCTTAGGCATTTGGGAAATGGGTAAGTATGTGCCTGTTCAGGAAGTCAAAATTACTAGAGTTGAATGCATGCAAAATACTGGAATAGAATAATTTCTATTATTAGACTGCCATTAATAGTAAAGTACTATGTGAAAAATACTTAAATAATCAAATGAATTATCTTATAATTATTAAATTAGTAAACTCAAAAAGTCTCTGGTCCAATCTGGCATGAGCATGACTAAAAATAAGGAATTTTATATATATATATATATATATGTATATACATGTATATATATTATATATCGACACATACATACATATTCATATGAGGAAGAAGTATTATTTTTGAAAATAATTATAGTAAGATGAACCATAATATATATATTTCATTTAGCAATTCTCTTAATTCAAAAAAGAAAAATATATATGCACCCAGTTTTAGTATTTTGAGCATTTTCCATCTTTGCGAAACAGAGACAATATTAATGATTAATATTAGAAAATGACATAATGAAGGCATTGTAGAAGTATTCAAATATTATGCAATGTTTATATTATAATTGATTGAGGCTATGTATGAACATGTAAATATGCTTATAATATAATGTTAAGTTTAAAAAATATAAACTACATCTACTATAATCATAAGAATACAAATTATATATGTGTATAAACAAAGCCCGAAGGAGATTATGTAAAAAATTAAGTTAGTTACTTTTGGTACGTGAATAGAAAATGATGTCCTTCTCTCTTAGGTATCTTTTATAATATTGCTAATACAAAATTGCTATAGTAAAAATTATGTGTATAAATAGATAAATTGGTACCCTATTTGAGAGATTTTTCATGAAATTTTCAAACAGTCCTCAACTGCACTGAGTCTCTATGTGAAATTTTCCCAAGAAGCCAAAGAGGAAGTTGTCTTTAAATCTCAAATCCGGGGTTAAGTTGTGATCTGATCTTAACATATACATGTATGTGTGTGTGTGTGTGTGTGTGTATACATATACACACACGTATATTATTATTTTGCCAAAAGTATAAGTTGGCGACCTACTATTTCTCTTTTTTATCTTCTTCATGGCAATAAGGTTTAGAAGCATTTTAGTTTACATGGGTTTCAAATATTGCTGTATTGTCAGTCTCATATTTGTCATTCTTGCTATAATTACAGTGTGTGTTATATCAAGAGTTGCTCTCTGTACCATCCTCAGAGCCTCAATTCCTGTGTGCCTTGCCTGTAGTCTGGGCAAGTGTAAGAGTAACATCTGATATAACAGGGATATATTTTCCTTGAACAGTTTTCAGATATTATTTGATATAAACATCAGAGTGAATTAAATCTGAAACCATAAACGTTTGAAAGAAAACAATTCACTTATAAAAATATGTTAATACGAGAAAATATTCTTTTACACTAGAGATGTGAAAACTCTTCTTCATAAGTTTGTAATATTTTAGGAAAAAATTATGAAATCTCAATCCTCTCTTCCATCTGTTATATTCAAATATATTGCATAAAATGTATTGAATCTCAAGAGGATATGGGCCCTTGATATTCCTGGAAGAGCACAATTGTAGTAAACGTTGTTATTGTTCGACTTTTCTTTATTGTCCTAATTAATTTCAAATGTATTTGAGACATTACTTAGAGTAATGAAGAATTAAATGAGAAGAATGAAAAAAGTTATCAAAATTTTTTTTGCTAAACAATGTTAGGCTGAGTAATTGTTAAACTTAATTCTATTTTCAGTGACCAGGCTTAGAAGGAAACACGATGGAGTACAGATCTCTAATTTTTGAAACAAATTCATGTGAGCAAACATTTTACTAGCCCTAATCTTATGAAAAAATTTATACGAACTTTTATGTCATCTGATCCTTGCTTGTCTTAGTAACTTGCTCAGGATGAAAACGTGATGTCATACTAGATATCTCTCTATCACATGACAAATTAAATCAGCAAATCCTAGGTCTACTTTCAAAATATATCCACAATCTGACTATCCTAACTACTTACACACAGTTAAACCCCTGGTCCAAGACACCACTATGTTACTGGATCATTTACATAACCTTTTAAAGGAGCTCTCTGCCCTCACTCCCCTGTAATTTATTTTCATCACAGCTACTAGAGTGATTTGACTAAGCATAGAACAGATCATCACACTCTTTGTCTCACAACCCTTCCATGCTTTTAGGAGTAAAGGCTTATAAAGCCCTAAATAATTAGGCTTCTGCAACTTCTCTCCTTCTGTCATCCCCTGTCTATTTGATGGTTCTGTTTAAATCTCACTGGGTTTTGCGCAGTTCCTCAAATATACCAGGCATTTTCATATCACAGGAGTTTTGATCCTTCTGTTCCCCCACTTTTTAAAGATTTTTTTAAAGTAAATTTGATCAATAACATTGTATGTGTTATCCTGTACAACACGATGCTTTCAAGTATGTATACATATGGACTAGCTAAATGGTGTTACCTTATATAGTTATCACTTTTGCAGTGAGAGGGCCTAACTTCCACTGTCTTTATATTTTTCAAGACTATAATAAATTGTCATTATAGTTACCATGCCATATAATACATTTCTTGAATTTATTACTCCTATATAACTGTATTTACATTTACCTTGGCCAGTGTTTCCTCATCCCCTCCATCCCCACTAACCTCCCCAGCCTCTGGTAATCACTATTGCACTCTCTATGCCTGTAAGATCAATTTTTTAGATTTCACATGTAAGTGAGAGCACGAGGTTATATACTCTTCTGTGCCTGGCTTATTTTGCTTAATTTAATTTCCTCCAGATTCATTCATGTTGTCCCAATGACAGTTTTTCATTCTTTTTTATGGCTGTAGAGTATTCTATTGTGTATATATACACAACATTTTCTTTATCTAATCATCCATTTATTGGCACTTAGATTGATTCCACATCTTAGCTATTGTGAATAGTGCTGCAATGAACATGGAAGTACAAATATCTCTTTAACATACTGATTTCATGTCTTTTGAATATATAAACAATAGTGGGATTGTGGAATCATATGCTAGCTCTATTTTTAATTTTTTGAGGAACCACCATACTGTTTTCCATTATGACTGTATTAATTTATATTCCCACTGACAGTGTGTAAGAATTCCTTTTTCTCCTAATCCTCACCAACACTTATTTTTTGCCTTTAGTATAATAGCACTTCTAACAGGAGTGAGGTGATATCTCATTGAGGTTTTGATTTGCATTTTCCTGATGATTAGTGATATTGAACACTTTTTCATATATCTGTTGGCTTTCAAACAGCTGTCAACCAACCAATTACTGCCTAGTGCAAAAGTTTTATATCTATATATTTAAATAAATGATATATTTGATTATATACAATACATAATTATATACATGTGTATATATATTTATGTAATAATAATATGTAGATCTATGTGTATCATAAATCAAATATATATCATAATATATAAATATGTATTATCATAATATATAAATATATGTTTGATTTATGGTAACCTTATTATTACATATAATTTATGTATGCACACTTTTATTTTCTATAGCCCAATTTATTTTTATTTGGTAGTGAAGTTCTAAATATAAAATGAATTATTTCTTCCATACCTGCATTTATTAATGCAATGTGAAGGACACTTTCATCAATGCCCTGGCACTGTTCTAAGTGACGGAAACATGGAAATGATCAAAACAAAAACAAATTAAATTTTGCAGTCCAGTATGGAAGACAAAGGGGAGCTTTTCAAAACTACAGTTCATTTCAGTTTTACTCATTGTTTATTTGAAATACACCAAACCTAACTTTTTAAAAAGAAGACATCTGATATATTTCAAAGAAAAATATTTAGTTTACTCATTCTCATTCATTCAGAGTCAAATTTTAAGAATATAATGATTTATGCTTCATATATCTTGGCCACTTCTCTCGTATTTATTGCATGGATATACACTGCATTTCTATTCCAAAGTCACTATCGAGGTGGCATTTAATGGCTCTTGTTTTCAACAACATACTGTAGCAAAAATTATAAATATAGTGTTAAAATAGAATGCTACATTTTACCCCAAGGCTAAAGGTTCAGTAGGAAAATCTCAAACTAGATGATACTTCAAAATTAACTTGAAGTAAACAGCTTTCCACAAATCATATACTACATACACAGTCTACCATTTTCTTTTCATTTAATTCACCTATGTGTAACAGTGCACTTTTTGGCAGTGGGAGCAATAGAAAGAAATTAATAGAAGAATTGAATAATGCAGCATTTCATCTGTGACCATTATAAATACAATCCATCTGTTCTTTTTTGGGTTATATATACCCTTACTTTAAATGCAGGCAGGCAGAAGAAAATAAATTGTATCTTCCTAGCAGCATTTTACTTTTGGGCTTTTCTGTCCTGTTTCAAAAGGGTTTCAGATAGGTGACTCCTGACTCCATTTCTTCTATAATAAAATGCTAAATATAGTTTAGTGTAATATTATGAATCTGGAGATACAACCACATTTTCTCAAGAACCTATTAAATTCAGGCAACAGCAACTTATCATTAAATGCTTCAAAATAAAAATGTATTCAGCCTCAAAATGCATAAGCATCTTGTGTGTATAGCAAGCCTTAAATATAATAAATAGTGATAAGAGAGTAATATAAACCAAACGGTTTATACTCAGGCAACCTTTAATAAATATCCCATTTCCCATCTCTCAAACCACTATTTTTGAATATCTGCAAGCAGAGTATTCCTTCAGTATTTCCAATTTAATTAATTCAGTTTACATAGGGGTATTTAGTTACATATATACATGTATCTTCCATACATTATATTTTTCTTAAATTGAATTTAAAAGTCCAATCAATATTATTAAATTCAAAATAGTGGAAAAGAGTGTCTTTGAACACATACAAATATTTAACTAAGAAATGAATATAGAAATATGTAATTAGATCCAAATTGTGACAAATTATGTTGTCTTATATATTGAATTTCTAATTTGAAATATTGAGCATTATTCATAAAAATCAATCACAATTTTCTCAGAAAACAGAACAATTCTAAATTTGTGAATATCATAAATATTATTAGAAAACTTTCTTGTTTTTAATTTTTTATCAATAAAATACTTAAAAATTATTTTAGAAACATAAATGTTAATATATAAATTAGAAAATAGGAATAATTCATAAAGGGGCCTGATGTTATTTATTATATATTATATTACACTGTCATTGCATGAATACCTTTGTAAAACAAGCATTAACCTATTGTAATTTGCGTATAACCTTTCATGTTTGGAATTGCTTGTTCAACAGGGAGGTCTCATTTTAAAAATTAATTTTATATTTTCTGAAGAATGTATGCTGGGTATAAAACCCAGACATTGTGGACAAATTACAAACAAAGGAAAAGCCACCATGTGTTTTTCAAGTGTTCACCTCTGATCTTATTCTTGATTTGAGATTGCAAAGTTTCCAGCTTCCTACCCCTTCAGCTCTGGCATGTGGGACATCTCTCTATCCACCCTCAGTGCATTTTCTCAGATGATCTGTTTGGAGCATGCCAGTCTACTCAACAGTCTGATCTGTCTCAGTGGGAAAAGTTCTTCCTGGCTGCATTTAGTGGGCCATCAGTCTCCCTCCTGGAGTCACTAAATTGGTGATTCTTGTGTGCACAAAGTATTATGTGACCCACAGGTATCAAAACTTGGAGAAAATATTTCTGAACTACCTAAGCTTTCAGGGTACAACCCCTATTTTTAAACATTAGGTTATTTCTCAACAGATTTGACAGTGTTGGAGTATGTTAAGTGATTTGTCTGCAGGAACTGAAATGATTATGTAGATTTTACCTTTTATTTTATAAATATTGTACATTATATTAATTTATTTTCAAATGCTAACTATACCTTGAATTCCTGGGATAAGTTCCACTTGGTTATTGTGTACAATTCTTATTTTCTGTTGCTTAATTTGATTTGTTAGCATTTTCTTGAGGATTTTTGCCTCTATACTCATATTGAATATTGGTTTTTAGCTTTCTTTTTTTGTGATGTGCCTGATTTTTATATCAGTGATAATGTTTTATGTGACTCTGATATGATGGCTTGGGAAGTATTCTCTTCTCTTTTCTTCTTGGAAGAGTCAGTGAATAATTACAGTTAATTTTTCCTTAAGTGTTTTTCTGTTCTTAAGTGATTTGCTATTTCTTCTTGAGTTAGTTTCAGTAGTTTTGTCTTTCTAGAAATTTATTTATCTCATCTAAGTTATTTAATTTGTTGACATACCATTGTTCATAGAATTCTTTTATATGGTATTTTCCCCTTATCCACAGTTTCATTTTCCATGGTTTAAGTTACCTGTGGTCAACTGTGATTCAAAAATATTAAATCAAAAATTTCAGAAATAAGCAGTTTGCATGTTTTTAATTACATGCTGTTCTGAGTAGCATGATAAAATTGCCTGGTTTCACACTTCTTCCTATCCTGGAAATGAATCATCCCTTTGTCCAGAATATCCACACTTTACAAGCTACCTTCCCATTAATCACTTAGTAGCCCTCTTGGTTATCAGATCAGCTGTTGGTTTTCACAGTGCTTGTGTTCAAGTGACATTTAGTTTACCTAATAATAACACCAAAGCATAAGAGTGTTGATACTGGCAATTTGGATATACCAAAGATAAGCTATACTGTGCTTTCTTTAAGTGAAAAGGTAAAGGTTCTCATATTATCAAGGAAATGAAGACAATTATTTGCTGAGGTTGCTAAGACCTATGGTAAAAACAATCTTCTATTCATAGTTAAAATTGTAAAATCTTCAGGTATGAAAAGGAAAAAGGTATTTGAGCTAGTTTTACTATTACACTTCAAACTGCAACACTTGCAGTCACAGCACATAGTGCTTAGTTAGATGGAAAAGCCAATAAGTTTGTGAGTGAAAGACCTAAACACAAATATGTTTTGATTAATGGCAACATGTTTTACCAGAAAGCATTGAGGCTACAATAACTAATTATAAAATAGAACAATTATAATATACCAGAAGAACTACTCTTTTCCTTTGGAGCCATTGTTAAGTAAAATAAGGGTTACATGAACACAAGCAACTGTTGATACCATGACATTGTTTATCTGATAATGAAAACAGTTGCTAAGTGACTAATGGGTGGATAGTGTATACAGCATGGATATGCTGGACAAAAGGAAGATTTATGTCCTGGGCAGGATGAAGCAGTATGGCTAGAGATGAGATATCATCATTCTACTCAGAAGAGTGTGAAATTTAAAACATAAAATGATTATTTCTGGAATTTTCAAGTAGCAATACTTAATCCCTTCTTTTTAACATGTATTTATTCAGTGTTTATTGATTCATTGATTCATTCATTCATTTATTTATACAATTTTCTAGTATTTTCCTGTGACATTATTTTGTGAATGACTGGTAGAATGGCAAAATGAATGAGATACAATTATTTTTTGGACATTGATTGTTATGATAAATATGATTAGTGTGACTATGTCCTAAAATGTAATATTGCTACCTGGCTAATATTTTATATGGGCAAAATTTAATACCAAGAATGTTTTAAATTTCAGAAAGACAGAATTTTATACCATTTATCTCAAATGTTAACAGAATGATGTTCACATAAATTTAGCAATAGAAAAACAATCCAGACACATACAGGATGATTTGGAAATGTTTTCCCAGAAAAATCCTTGGTCAGAGTTTAAGGCTCTGAGGTTGGTTAAAAGCTACATAAGAATAGTTATTCTTAGGCAAGTTGATTAAGAATAATTAGATTCACTGCATTTACTATAGATAGGTCAGTTGTGGATGTGAGCACAATACTTTTAGTGAAAAGAATACATGGTGAAGGTGCTCATTAGTATGCCTGCTAATATGGGAAGAAGGATTATGATTTAGGTGCATTTCTTTTTTTTACAAGGCTACATCAGTTATGGGAAGAATCAAATGACTAAACTCTGGTCAGAGAGATAAGTATTTACAAAGAACCAGATTACTGCTCTCCTCCTTTATTCTAAGAAATCTAGGACACAGCAAGAGTTTTCATGTCTCCAATGTCATTAACTACATTCAACTCTACTTATGTCTCTGACAGTTAAACCATGTTCTGAATGCCCCTAATCATGGCTCTTAGTGTCTGTGGTATCAGGAGGCTGTCCTCCTATGTCTAAACTCTCTTTAATTAAAATTTTGGTTGCATGTTTCTTAAGCTTTTAGTGTCCTTAGGGTTCTTTGAAAATTAGCTTTTCTTTTTAGCTTCATAAAACATTTTTAAAGGTCTAATTTTCCAGAGGTTGAACATAAACTTGCAATGTTGTTCTTCTCTTTATTACACACTGCTTAAGCAGACTGACACAGTGCTTTAAAATTATGATGTGATTTTTATTTCTCTCTTACATGAACAATTGAACATTTGTTAGACATAGTGATGCTCCTCAGTATTTCCCATTCACTTTTTTGGGAGACACAAGAAAGGACTGCACTTCAGCATTTCTTTGAAGTTAAGTATAGCCATGTGACATGCTTCAGCCAATAAAATATAAGCAGCAGTATAATATGTGCTTATACTATGTAAGCTGTATAATATGTGTCACTTGTAGCTATAATGGGTATTAAGGCTGTTACACATGGAGGAGTCTGAGTCCTAGTTCAGAGATGGTTGCATGAAATAAGAACTAGACCTCTGTTATTTATTAAGCCACTGATATTTTGGAATTGTTTTGACTGCAGAAAAGTCTAGTGTAATCTGATTATAGACATGGACTCTCAAATTTTCCTTACTTCTTTATTGATTTAAATTTATAAAGACCAAGAGTATCTACAATATATGATATTGACTATAAAGTAATAAAACAGTAATGATGTAAGGTTTTCTTGTCATAAGAATATTTAATGATAACACAGGAAGTTTCATAGTGCTGTGGGACAATTCATTTTCATCATAGGCTCCATCAATTTTTTAAAATATCCTGCCTATTTCATCAGAAGCAGACTTCAAAATGCTGGCTGCAGCACAGAAAACACAGCTGCCAGGATGAAAGTCACAGGCTGTATAAACTAGAGACACAGTGTAGACACATCATGCACATATTAAGCATTTTGAGAGAAATCAAAACCTCCCTGAAGATGATAAAAAAAAAAGGTACTTTGTGACTTGACAAAGAATAAGACCTCAATAATAAGGACCCTGCAGCAAATAAATTGCCTTTCTAGTGATGCTAACACAGGACAAGATAAATGCAGGTTACAAACTAGAAATCGCTCAAATTAAAAGAAGAATCAAATTACACCAGAATTTCCTCTTCATGTGGTTTGTTAAAGGTTTCACAAATTATTTAATAAAGAAGCTGGTTTAAGATGAGATCAGTACTTGTATTAGCCTGTTCTTACACTGCTATAAAGACATAGCTGAGACTGAGTAATTTCTGGAGAAAAGAGGTTTCACTGACTCATAGTTCTGCAGGCTGTACAGAAAAGTATGGCTGGGAGGCCTCAGGAAACTTTAAATCATGGCAGAAGGTAAAGGGGAAGCAAGCACGTCTTCACATGTCAGAGCAGCAGAGAGAGAGAAAGAGAAGAGGGGAGTGCTACACACTTTCAAACACCATATCCTGAGAACCCTATCACAAGAACAGCATGGGAGATGTTCACCCCCATTATTAAATTACCTCCCACCAGCCTTCTTCAACACAAGGGGATTGCAATTCGAGATGAGATTTTGATGGGAGCATAGAGCCACATCACATTATTCTGTACCTGTCTCCTTTCAAATTTCATGTCATTCTCACATTTCAAAAAACAATCATGCCTTACCAAAAGTCCCACAAAGTCTTAACTCATTTCAGGATTTATTCAAATATCTAAGTCCAAAGTCTTTTCTGAGACAAGGTAAATCCCTTTTACCTATTAGCCTCTAATACAAAAACAAGTTAGTTACTTCCAAGATATAATAGGGGTAATGGGATTGGGTAAATATTCCCATTCCAAAAGGGATAAATTAGCCAAAACAAAGAGGCTACAGGCCCCATGCAAATCTGAAAAATTCAGCAGTGCATTCATTAAATCTTGAAGCTCCAGAATAATCTCCTTTGACTCCATGTCTCACATCCAGGGCACGATGATAGAAGGGGTGGGCTCCCAAGTCCTTGGGCAGCTCTTCCCCTCTGGATTTATAGAGTACAGGCCCTGTGGCCACTTTCTCAGGCTGGTGTTGAGTGTCTGCTGCTTCTCCAGGTGCATGGTGCAAGCTGTCAGGAGATCTTCCATTCTGGGGTCTGGAGGAAGGTGGTCTTCTTCTCAGGACTCCACTAAGCAGTGCCCCAGTGGGGGCCCTGTGCAGGCACTCCAACCCCACATTTGCCCTCCACAATGCCCTAGTAGAGGTTCTCCCTGAGTGCTCTGCCCCTGCAGCAGACTTCTGCCTGGGCCTTCAGGCATTTCTATACATCCTCTGAAATCTAGGTGAAGGTTCCCAAACCTTAACTCTTGCCTGCTGTGCACCCGCAGGCCTAACACCATGTGGAAACCACCAAGACTTGGGGCTTGCACCCTCTGAAGCAATGGCCCAAGCTGTACCTTGACTCCTTTTAGCCAGGACTGGAACTGGAGTGGCTGGGATGCAGGGTTCCATGTCCCGAGGCTGCACTGAGCAGTAGGACCCTAGGCCTCGCCCATGAAACCATTTTTTCCTCCTAGGCCTCCAGGCCTGTGATGGGAGAAGCTGCTGTGAAGGTCTCTGAAATGCCCTGGAGGCATTTTCCCTATTGTCTTGGCTATTAACATTCAGCACCTCATTACTTATGCAAGTTTCTGCAGCCTGCTTGAATTTCTCCCTAGAAAAGGATTTTTTTTTCTACCATATGTTCAAGCTGTAAATTTTCCAAACTTCTATGCATTGCTTTCTTTTTAAATATAACTTCCAGTTTCAGATAATCTCTAAGTTTATGCAAATGATCAGATCATAGGCTCTTAGAAGCAGCCAGGCCACCTCAAGAATGCTTTGCTGCTCAGAAATTTCTTCTGCCAGATACCCTAAATCATCTTTTTCCAGTTCAAAGTTCTATAGATCTCCAGAGAAGGGACAAAATACTTCGATTCTCTTTGCTAAAGTATAGCAAAAGTGACCTTTACTCTGGTTCCCAATAAGTTTCTCATCTCCATTTGGGACCACCTCAGCCTGGACTTCCTTGTCCATATTACTATCAGCATTTTGGTCACAACAATTTAACGAATCTGTAGGAAGTTCCAAAATTTCCATCATCTTCCTATCTTTTTCTGAGCCCTCCAAACTGTTCCAACCTTTGCCTGTTACCCAGTTCCAAATTTGCTTCCACATTTTCAGGTATCTTCATAGCAGTGTCCCACTCCCAGTACCAATTTTCCATATTAGTCCATTCTCACAGTACTATAAAGAATGACCAAGACTGGGTAATTTATGAAGAAATAAGGTTTAATTGACTCACAGTTCTGCAGGAAGCATGGTTGGGTGGCCTCAGGAAACATACAATCATGGGAGAAGGCAAGGGGGAAACAAGCATGTCTTACCATGGTGGAGAAGGAGAAAGAGAGACAGAGTGTGAAGGGGAAAGTACCACACACTTTTAAACAAGCTAATCTCCTGAGAATTTTATCACCAGAACAGCAAGGGGGAAGTCCACACCCCATGATTCAGTCACCTCTCAACAGGCCCCTCTTTCAATACATGGAGATTACAATTCAACATGAGATTTGGGTGGGGACACAGAACCAAATTACATCAGTACTAAACATGTATATTTGGAGAATGTAAGCATTTTTTTTTAGAAATTATGACTGTTGTATGATAAAATTTCAGATAAATTTTAAGTGTACAATACAGTAATACAATAATACTAACTATAGAAAATGTACAGTAGATCTCTAGAATGTATCCATTTTGCATAACTGAAACTTTTCACCCATTGAACAATACAATGGACTAAATGCTTTTTATTAGTTCATTTTCACACTGCTATAAAGAACTACCTGAGACTGGGTAATTTATAAAGAAAAGAGGTTTAAATGACTCACAGTTTCATATGGCTGAGGAGGCCTCAGAAAACTTAAGATCATGGCAGAAGGTGAAGGGGATGTGAGGCACGTCTTACATGAAGAGAGAGCAAAGGAGGAAGTGTCACATTTTTAAACCATCAGATCTGGTGAGAACTCACTTTCATGAGAACAGCGTGGGGGATATCCACCCCCATGATCCAATCACCTCCTATAAGGTCCCTCCCCTGACATGTGAGGATTACAATTCAACATTAGATTTGGTTGGGGACACAGAGCCAAACTATATCATGCTTGTTTTCTCCTCATATTCATATATTGAAATCCTAACTCCAAGATAATAATGTTAAGTAGTAGAGCCTCTGGGAGGTGATTAGATAATTAAGGCAGAGCCTTCATAAATGGGATTAGTGCCATCATAAAATTAGCTTGAGAGAGACCCCTCATCTTTTCCACCAAATGAGGACACAGCAAGAAGGCACCATTTATGACCCCAAAAACAGGCCCTTAGCAGACACTGGATCTGCTGGTGCCTTGAACTTATAATCTCCAGCCTTCAGAACTCTGAGATAAATTTCTGTTGTTTCTAATTCACCCAGTTTATGATATTATAACAGCCCAAACAAATTAAGACAAATAGCAGCTTCCCATTTTCCCATCCTACCAGTAACTGGCAACCACCATTCTACTCTCTGTTTCTGTGCTTGGTTAGTTTATATACCTCATATAAGCATTATCAAACAGTGTTTGTCCTTTCATGATTGGCTTATTTCACTGATAATTATCTCTTTCACATTCGTATATGTTGTCAAAAATGGCAGAATTTTCTTCTTGTTTATGGCTCAATAATATTCCATTGTGTGTGCGTGTGTGTGCCACATTTTTTTTTATCCATTCATCTGTAATACATTTAGGTTATTCTTTTCCTGTAGTGTTTTTGTCTGGCTTTGGTATCAGGGTAATATTCAACTCATAAAATTAATTTGCATGTCTTTCATCATCTTCAGTTGTTTAAAAATATAGATTAGGATTGGTTGTTGGCATTAATTATTCTTTGAGTATTTGGTAGAATTTCTTCTGGGTTACTCAATTTGTTGGCATGTTGTTCTTATAGTATGTTACAATCACTTTTTATAGTCTGTGGCATCAGTTGTAATGTCTTTTATTTCTGATTTTATTTTAGTTATTCTATTTATGCTTTCTTAGTTATTTTAACTAATGGCTTGTTAATTTTGTTAATCTTTTCAGAAAGCTAACTCTTAGTTTCATTTATGTTTTCTTATTGCTTTTCTATTCTCTGTTTCATTTATTCCTGCTCCAATTTTTATCACTTATTTTCTTCTACTAACTTTGGGGGTTAGTTGTTTACTTTTGTTTTGCTCATTCTTTGAGTTTTAAAGTTAGGGTTTTGAGATCTTTTTAAATGAAGGTGTCATTCCAACAGACTTCTCTCTTGGTATTGTTTTTACTGCATTCCATACATTTTGGTATGTTGTATTTTAATTTTCCTTCATCTAAAGATATTTTTTACTTTTTCTCTCATTTTTTTTTCTTTAACCCATTGGTTGTTCAAGAGTGTGTTGTTTAATTTACACATATTTCTGAATTTTCTACTCTTTCTTCTTTTATTGATTTCCATTTTTATTCCATTGTGGTTGAAAAAGATACTATGATTTCATTCTTTTTAAATGTGTGTTTTTTTTTTGGGAATTAACACATTATTTATCATGGAGAGTGTTCTGTAGACACTTGAGCAGAACGTGTACTCTGCTGCTTTGGGGTAGAATGTTCTGTATATGTCTGTTAGATCCTTCACATTTTAATTTAAAAGGATCATTATATAATTGTCATTAAATATTTTGTTCTCATTAATTTTCAATGTTACATTGACAACTTAAAATATTTCAAAGTTAAAGAACACAAGTGTAATTTAAAAATTGATACTGAAGAAAGACCTGATGTGATTATTACTATCTAGGATAGGAAAAGCCACAAATCTGCCTCTCACTATCTTTAACCTTAATAAGACGTATTCCTGTTATATGCGTACACAACATATGTTATGTTTTTATTTGACACCTAGTGAATTTATCAGGTCCTGGCTTTCTCATTGGGGTTTCTATGGAAATGCTGCTCATAGGTTCATCACTGAGGTAAAATACACAGTTTAAAGATGTAGTGCCAGAAGAGACTGGCTGAATTATTATCAGGAAGTGCAAAACTTAGATCTAAAAATAAATTATGTATATATGTAAACATAAAAAATTATGTATGTTTAATCTAAGTGATGAACACAGTAGATATAATCAGTGTGAGTTGAAAGAAACAAAATACAGTGAAAGTTATGAATTTATCATGTATTTTAAGACACAGACCAAAAATTTATTGTGAGGATGCTCCTTTCATAAAATAACAATAACAGTGATAACAGCTAGCATTTACTATGAGCTTACTATGTGCCAGGCCGTGTTCTGAGTGCTATCTGACTATCTAAATCATTTCTCACAACAGTATTATGAGGTAGATACTGAGATTTTAACCATTTCAGATGTGAGGAAACTGAGTTACAGAGAGATACATTACTTGTCCAAGTTTTCATAATTAGGAATAGACAGAGTTTGAATCTGAGACTTGCTCTAGAGTCTGTGGTCTTTTCAAATACCTATGTTGTCTGAGTAGCTCAGTAATGCTTAGGGATCTTAACCAAATTAGACAAAAGTTTCTGCATGCAATAGTTGAATAAAACTGCCAACAGATGTTTAATGTCACTAAATCACAAAACCCATTTAGTGCCTAATAGTTCTGTCCCATTCCAATCCAGCCCTTTTTCTTATTTACAGAAACATATGTTTGCTACATTTACAATTTCATAAAATCCAGTAAAGGAAAAAATCTGAGAATATAAGTAACCATGGCAAGACCTATATTTAGTAACTGTATAATTTTCGATTTCAGATATCACTACCACATTATGTTGCCCATAGGAATTTAAATGATGCATAATGTTAATTGTGTATATTACGACTAAACATAGTACATAGCCTCTGCTTTTCTTTGCTTGTCTATGGATTTTAAAGACAAGAAACTGTTGAAAACAAAAAAAAATTCAAGAAAACATCTTCATTTTTAATCCATATTATATTAATTATTGAACTATTGCCTCTCTAAATGACAGACTGGTTGGATTAATTAAACAGTTATTTTGGAGTCATATAAAAGATATGCAATATTTAGAAAATCATTTGACTTTTTATTTGGGCAGAGTTTTCACTGTATTCAATTCACACATACAAAAGTGAAACTGCATACTTACAGCTCAACTGTTTTAAAATACAGCAATTCTCAAACACACAGAATTATTGTCTTTAATCTTTATAGAGTATAGCCCCTTTTAAATATTTAAAAAAGTAAAGAGGGGCCGGGCATGGTGACTCACACCTGTAATCCCAGGACTTTGGGAGGCCGAGGTGGCCGGGTCACTTGAGGTCAGGAGTTCAAGAGCAGCCTGCCCAACATGGTGAAACCCTGTCTCTACCAAAAACACAAAAATTCACTGGGCATGTTGGCACATGCCTGTAATTCCAGCTACTCCAGAGGCTGAGGCATGAGAATTGCTTGAACCCAGGAGGCAGAGGTTGCAGTGAACCAAGATCATACCACTGCACTCCAGCCTGGGGGATAGAGCAAGACTCTGTCTCAAAAAAAAAAAAAAAAAAATGTAAATAGTAATTTTGCAGTATATTCCCATGAAAATTATATGGTCATTTCTTACCAATAAATTATGTTAAAGTGAACTTTATTATAAATAAAACTACTAATTTGCTTAAATATAATTCATCTTGTACCTATTTTCTGAAGTGAGCAATGTTTGAGTGAAGCAGCAATTAATAAATAGAGAATGCAAATGACTCATTGAATTATTAGACATGTTATATATATGGATTGGATATTTCTAACAGCATACTTGGGATTTTTTAATATGTATGAAGCTCAGAGGAATCCTTGTTATTCATTAGATTTTTTTTTAACTTATAAATCTAAGAATGGTATGTTATTACTAAATTTTCAACACAAATGCCATATTACATAGTCCATTTGAAATCACACACTATTTAGTATTATCAGTCTTAATCAAAGACTTATTTTGTAAAAGCTGGGGAAATAATTTCAAAATGCCTCATTGATCTGACTTTAGTGATTTCTTGGCACCAGACGCTAAGTATTTCTTTTTGCATTTTTCCAGGCTGTTCATTTTTTTCAACTACCAAGGTATGTTAAATATGCTTATACTGTACAGTGATGATTTTGTGTTCTATAAGAGTGTGTCGGCCTACTTTCAATGTTATTGATGAACTCTTCTCCTATGGACCCTTCTCCGTAGGGTTGATGAAAACAAGATGACAAGATTTAGAGTCTGCTAAATTGCAAAGCTTGGTAGGATTTTCTCAATCTTATTCTTGGAAGGTAGTTACTTAAATAAGTATATTGAATCATCTAATTCAAGAAACTAATGCAAATTGCCTTTCCTTACAATTTTAAAGGTGTAATTCTATAATTAAGTCTCAAAAGATCATTTAATGAACAGCCTTCTTCAAACAATTTACTCATATCCCACAACACAATTATAATTTAAACTGTATATCTTTAAAAGGTATAAATAAATCATTCTATGCAAATACTTTATTTCTATTTTATGCACTGTGTTCCACAGAACATTTAATTAAAGTAAAAAATCTTACCTATGTATAAATTAGTAGTAAATTGAAGCATATTTGAAAGGCCCACATTTGCTACTAGATTTAAGACAATTTTATATTTCATTTTATCTGCCAAGAATAATAGTCTTCAACTCTCAAACTAATTTGAACAAATGTTAAAAACTTAATTTAATAGCTCTAAGGGTCTATTTCATATGCTTCTTTTCAAATGCTGTAATATATGGGAAGTAAGCATTTTGGTGTTAAAGACTTTCTAATTGAATGCTGAGATTGGATTGGAAATTGGGTTTGTGTTAGCTATGATTCTCCTTCTACCCTATCATTCCTGAAATATTTTCTGCTTTCACACATACCCTTTACTTCTTAAGCTTCCAATTCTCTTTTTCTGGCTGCTCTAGAATGTATACTTTTCACATTATCTTGTTTATTACTTTCTTTTGTACTGTCACCTTTCTTTTAAACTAGAAATATGTCCAGGTATGGCTTACGTTAAAATCTCTTTTCAAGTTTCTTCCTGTCTGTCCCACCTCTCCAATCTAATATTTTGAAAGTTCAGTCTATAAAGACTGTCTGTAATTTCCTCACCTCTAATTTAGTAATTTATTTCATTGCCTCACCTATCACAAAGTAATGGAAAAAATCTAAATTTCATATTCAATTATCTAATTGGAAAATCAAAATTTCTTTATTTTATATTTTACCTAACTCATTCTGAGTCATCTGAGCTCCTTAATCATTCCTTCTTTTTAATTTTTTTTAAATTATACTTGAAGTTTTAGGGTACATGTGCACAATGTGCAGGTTTGTTACATATATATACATGTGCCATGTTGGTGTGCTGCACCCATTAACTCGTTATTTAACATTAGGTATATCTCCTAATGCTATCCCTCCCCCCTCCTCGCACCCCACAACAGGCCCCTGTGTGTGATGTTCCCCTTCCTGTGTCCATGTGTTCTCATTGTTCAATTCCCATCTATGAGTGAGAACAGGCGATGTTTGGTTTTTTGTCCTTGCGATAGTTTGCTGAGAATGATGGTTTCCAGCTTCATCCATGTCCCTACAAAGGACATGAACTCATCATTTTTTATGGCTGCATAGTATTCCATGGTGTATATGTGCCACATTTTCTTAATCCAGTCTATTATTGTTGGGCATTTGAGTTGTTTCCAAGTCTTTGCTATTGTGAATAGTGCCGCAATAAACATACGTGTGTATGTGTCTTTATAGCAGCATGTTTTATAATCCTTTGGGTATATACCCAGTAATGGGATGGCTGGGTCAAATGGTATTTCTAGTTCTAGATCCCTGAGGAATCACCACACTGACTTCCACAATAGTTGAACTAGTTTACAGTCCCACCAACAGTGTAAAAGTGTTCTTATTTCTCCACATCCTCTCCAGCACCTGTCGTTTCCTGACTTTTTAATGATCACCATTCTAACTGGTGTGCGATGGTATCTCATTGTGGTTTTGATTTGCATTTCTCTGAAGGCCAGTGATGATGAGCATTTCTTCATGTGTCTTTTGGCTGCATAAATGTCTTCTTTTGAGAAGTGTCTGTTCATATCCTTTGCCCACTTTTTGATGGGGTTATTTGTTTTTTTCTTGTAAATTTGTTTGAGTTCATTGTAGATTCTGGATATTAGCCCTTTGTCGGATGAGTAGATTGCAAAAATTTTCTCCCATTCTGTAGGTTGCCTGTTCACTCTGATGGCAGTTTCTTTTGCTGTGCAGAAGCTCTTTAGTTTAATTAGATCCCATTTGTCAATTTTGGCTTTTGTTTCCATTGCTTTTGGTGTTTTAGACATTAAGTCCTTGCCCATGCCTATGTCCTGAATGGCATTGCCTAGAATCTCCTTAAGCTGATAGGCAACTTCAGCAAAGTCTCAGGATACAAAATCAATGTACAAAAATCACAAGCATTCTTATACACCAATAACAGACAAACAGAGAGCCAAATCATGAATGAACTCCCATTCACAATTGCTTCAAAGAGAATAAAATACCTAGGAATCCAACTTACAAGGGACGTGAAGGACCTCTTCAAGGAGAACTACAAACCACTGCTGAATGAAATAAAAGAGGATACAAATAAGTGGAAGAACATTCCATGCTCATGGGTAGGAAGAATCAATATTGTGAAAATGGCCATACTGCCCAAAGTAATTTACAGATTCAATGCCATCCCCATCAATCATTCCTTCTTGAAACTTTGCACCTTTGACTTCAAATTCTCAGTTCCCTTATCTTTCCTAAAATACTGTCTCTCTGCTTGATTGCTTCTTTTTCCTCAACTGTACCCTAAATTGAGAGATAATGAGGAGTGTCCTCAGCTCCTTTGTGTTTCCTTATCCATGTTTTTCCTCTCCGTGACCACCTATTCCACAGCTATGGCCTCAATGCCTTCTCCTTAGGGTTGATGTAAACAAGATGACAAAACAGAGATAAATCATCTACATGTATGGCATACTTGGCCCTCAAATATTTCCTGAGTTAATAAATGTTTGTTTTGAATAAACTAAAAATATGCATTGCCAGTATACATTTCCTTCCCAGTTGTCAGGCCTATATTTTAAGCTGGCTCTTTGATATTTTTCACTTGTCTGTCCCTAAAACGTTTTTTTTTTTTGGAAGTAAGTTCAAAGCTTAACTAATTATCACATGCCCTTTCCGTGTACATCCTCAAGCCACTGCCCTTTCAGTATCTTCTAAGTTTATGTTCATGGAAGCATTGGTCAAATTAAAAACATCTTGTTGAGGCCAGAAACCTGAAGTCATATACTTGCTTTCTTGTCTCTTGCCCCATAGTCAATGAGTTATCAGGTAACATAAAACCTCAATTAAAAAAATTAAATCCATTCTCCTTGCCCTCAATTTTCCTGCTGCATTTCTATCATGTAACTTCTCCTTTGGCTATGGCAAATGTCTGTCCTTGGCTCCCTGCCTTCAGCTCTTCTAACTCACTCATCCTTGGTATGTACTCCCTGACCCCACATGCACACGATGCTTCATGACTACTTGCTGAAAAACCTGTGGCAGTTTCCCATTGTGTTCTATGCAAAAAAGGCTTTTAGTGGTTTGGCACCAAACTGCTTATCATGCCTCTCACCTGCCATTCCCACAGAGGCACCTTATGCTCCATTCATAATATATTCCTGATGTTTTGTGATTTACATATTGCTATATTATGAGGAGTTTAGTGTCCTCCTCACAAATGCTTTCTTCCTCATCTGATTGAAAATATTTTTTATTCTCTCTGAAATCTTTTGTTTTGCTCAAACCACTGCCTAAGAGTCTTCAGCTTAAGATAAGCAATGAAGGCTTATCAAATAACTGCAGAAACAGAGATGAACTAAACAGAATGGGTTCAAAACTCAACTGGATATGTGTGCAGGATATTTCTAGACTTTCATTTTGCTTTAATTTATCTATTCACCAATACCAATACCACACTCTCTTCCTAAATTATAGTGTGTAGTTCATCTTGAATCAAGTAGTATAATTACCCCAACTGTAGTTTCTCAGATTTGTTTTGGCTATTCTAGTTCCCATGCCTTGTTTATGTAAATTTGAGAACCAGCTTGTCAATGTCTACAAAAAAATCCTTTCAGTATTTTTATTGTGATTGTTTTGTACCTTTGGATCAATTTGGGAAGAATTTACATCTTAACAACACTAAGTCTGCCCATTCCTGAATGTGACATTAAAGCTCCATTTATTTAGGTCTTCAGTTATTTCTATAGTGTTTTTTAGTTTTCAGTATAAAAGTGTTACACATATTTTGTCATATGTATACATAAATATTTGTCCTTATATTCTAATACTGTCATGTAATTAACAGGCTAATTTATAACAATAAGCTGAGTTCATAGAATACATAGCATTTCTGGATTTCTAGTTTTAATATGAAAAATATTTAATATTACTTAAAATTATTAATCATAATTTTAAATTACGATTCAAATTGCAAAATGATACTTAAGCTTTTTTATCTGTATTTCTACAATTTCAGATGCTTTATTTTGCAAATAACAGAATATGTAGCCCAAACTAGCATAAGCAATACAGGGAATTTAGTAACATATGTTACTTCTGGGTCTGGGAATATGCTTAATTTTACATGAAGCTGGAGCCATTGTTCAACAAAGCCATTATGGACCAGATTTCTATTTTCTTCTGTTTTCTTTTCTTTCCTTTCTTCCTTCCCTTCTTTCCTTTTTATAAGATTTCACTTTTAATTGCTATTTAAACTATTTACAGTGAATTACACAAAGCTTCAATATATAACTAAAATAATTATTACATATGTATACACCCATGTAACAACCTAAATCAAGACCTAGAGCATTTCTGGCATCCTCAGAAGTTTTCTGTATATTTCATCCCTCAAGAATAATACAATCTTTACCATGATAGATTTTCTTGTTCTTGACCTTTATATAAATTAAATCATAGAGTATACATTCTTCAGCGTCTACCTTTGTTGGTTTTACTGCATTTCAAAAATTCACCTTAGAAATGACTTCTTAATCTAAAGTTAAATGACTTATTTCTGGTTCTTATTTTCTTTGACTTTTATAGAATGGGTCATTGTTAATCATACTTCCTTCATTTCCTCATGCCACCAATTTTATACTCTTTCTATGATGCACTGTTTCTTGTCTCCTTAGTTGCCTTGTTTTTCTCCCTCTATCCCCTAGAATAAAATACTTTAAAAACATAATCTCAACCACATTCTACCTAACATTAACCCTAACCTTCTTTAACTCTTTAAATGTAGATATTCCCAAGTCATTCCATTCTCCCCTTCCATACTCAGTCCCAAGTAACATTCAATTTAACATCAGTAAATCAATGCAAATAATTTTGTCTTTTAATATGTTTAGCTTTAATTGCTCACTCATTGCTGTGACACTAACTTTCATATGGCCTGCTCTACCTCATCATTGGTATATTCTGATTACCTCTCAGATGATAAACATTAGACTTATTACCTTCTCTTTTAAACCATCTTTTGATAATTTTTTGGTTTTGCAGATAATGGCACAATTCTTTGTCCAATATTAAAGGATTAGCTATTAATACTTAAGACTTTATATTTTTTGATTCCCACACATTTAGTCAGTTGTAAAGACTCATAAACTTTTTAATGTATTTCACCCAATTGTTTATGTTTTCATTCCTATAGCCATTGGCTTAATTTGTGACATATACCTGAACCACTTGCAGCAGTCTTCTAATTTCATTGCTGTTTATTCATTTCTAATGCATCATACACAGGCATATACTAATTTTTATACACCACAGTGACTACCTTATCACTCAGAACTTTTCAAAGCATTAACTTAAAATGGAATTATAAACAACAACCCAAGCTGAATTCAAGACTCCTTATTACTGAATTATTCTACTTTGTCAACCTATTTCATATGACTCATTTGATTATTTGCATTCTTGTAGGTCTATGATCTTGCATCACAAGGAAACAAACTTCAAAGAAGAATATTGTCTATTTTGTCCATTATTATATTCCCAGTCTCTAAAAGAATGCCTAACACATAGTAAGCACGCATTAAATCTTGGTAAAATACTGAATGACATGCTCTGTAGTCAAATGGTACTATTTATTCCCCCAAACATAATTAATGCTTTTAATTTTTATATCATTGCTCAAGCTATGCCCCTAGTGCAATGACCTTTCTCTCAATCTACCTTCACATCATGAAGACACATTATTAAAGATAAAACTCATTGGCAGACATTACGTAAAGCACTTCTTAATCACCTCAACTCAATGTTAGTTCTCACTCCTTTAAATTTTCATAGCACTTTGCATCATTTTTATAGAACCTGTAATATTAGGCCCTTAGTACTCACTTAAAAAATTACTTATTTTCTGTAATAGACACTGTGTTTTTTGAGGTCAGAAGCTGTGTTTTTGATATTTTTGGAAACAACATTTATTAGAATAACATGTTAATGGTAAACATTTAATGCATATTTGTTGAATTGGATTGAGTACTATTCTCTGTTCAGTATAAATTTGGCAGAATAATGTAGTGTTTATCATGCATGAAAATGTCAAAGGATATTGTGCTTATTTTTTCTCCCAACAGATTAATTTGTTTGTGTCTGCTAATAAACAATTTAGCTACTATCCCTGGGAATTAAGGAAATACTAATTTTATGAACAGTTACCAGTGTAAACAATCTCTGTGGCTTCATGTTTAACATTACATTCATTATTTTAATATAGAACACATTAAGGAAGAATTGTCCTATTACAATAAAAAAAATAATTTATGCCCTGGAAATATAAATGAAGTGGTGTTCATACTGCTAGCTAGTCTGAATTTTAGTTTACATACTTAGCATGTTAATTTATACAAATGTATTCCAAATTAATGTGTCACATATCCAGCAGGTTTTGAGGAAGTTATGAGAATGTGTTCTTTGTTCAATTTATAAAGTGAATATGTATATGTGTAAATACACAACCAGAACAAACAAAAAGTTGATCATATGACTCCATAAAATGGGAGCAGCGTTCATAGGTTCTGGAAAACTGCTGCAAACCTCCAGTCTTGGTCGGGCGTGGTGGCTCACATCTGTAATCCCAGCACTTTGGGAGGCCGAGGGAGGTGGATCACGAGGTCAGGAGTTCAAAAGCAGCCTGGCCAACATGGTGAAACCCCATCTCTACCAAAAATACAAAAAATTAGCCGGGCATAGTGGCGGGTGCCTGTAATCCCAGCTACACCTCAGGAGGCTGAGGCAGAAGAATTGCTTGAACCCGGGAGGTGGAGGTTGCAGTGAGCAGAGATCGCACCATGGCACTCCAGCCCAGGTGTCAGAGCAAGACTCTGTCTCAGAAAAAAAAAAAAAGAAGAAAGAAGAAAAGAAAACCTACAGTCTTTGAGGATACATGTAGATAAGACAAAGGTTAAACTGGTTCAGAAACTGTGCAGTGTAGGTCAATTGGAGAAACAAAAGCTTTAAAATCAAACAGGTCTGTGTTCATACCCATGGCCTTGGGATAACTAGTACCTACCTCACAAGGTGATTCAATAATTCATGAGTAAAGTGCTTACCTAAAGTTAAGCATATAATTAACGTTAATTTCTTCAGTTTGAGGTGCAAGCAAGGCCCTTGTAAGGAATAAACGAGATAATGCAATAGTTATTAATATTTAAAGTGTAAAGGCTTCATATCAAAAGCAATAGTTGATCCTCGTTCCTTATACTATTTTAGTGCTTGATTTAAAAATTTGATGGAAAGCTACTATGACTTTTTAAAAATTTCTTTTAATTTAACTATAATAGTACTTACATGAATTCAAAACACAATAATAGCTATTGTTAATAAGGAGTTATTTTTCCATCCAGTGACTATTTGCCCTAATAACAAGACATTTCTAACATATCAAGTGTTTCAATAAGGCCAAGTATTCTTTGTAACCTACAACATTTACTAAAGTCTTTCCTATAAGTTCTCCCACTCATGAGTTAAAACCTTCTCTTTTCAGAGAGATCTAGAAGACATAATAATCTATTATAAGTCTTTTCTTTTTTTTTTTGAGACAGAGTCTGGCTCTGCCACCCAGGCTGGAGTGCAGTGGCGCCATCTTAGCTCACTGTAAACTCCGCCTCCCGGGTTCACGCCATTCTCCTGCCTCAGCCTCCTGAGTAGCTGGTACTAGAGGCGCCCGCCACCACGCCCGGCTAATTTTTTGTATTATTTAGTAGAGACGGGGTTTCACCGTGTTAGGCAGGATGGTCTTGATCTCCTGACCTGGTGATCCACCCGCCTCGGCCCCCCAAAGTGCTGGGATTACAGGCGTGAGCCACCGTGCCTGGTCTATTATAAGTCTTAGGTGGCCAATAGTAAGAGCTCGAGCATGGACGGCTATTATTGGCAATGTTGGTGATATTACTCCTTTTAATGAACACCAAAAAAATTCACTTCACACCTACAAGAAAATTAAAACAACAATGTAATTTCTCATTAAAAGGAAATATTTACATTTCACAAGCAATGGGATGCCACTGTGGTATCTCAAATACATTAAATGCCACTGATAATTTAAGCGTTTGGTTTTTTTATTTCCACATGTCCTTCTTTAAGTCAGCTACAGATGAATTTGGCTAGATGCTCATAAGTGAGGGAAAAGAAAATCACAGTTTAAAATTTTTTCTTTGTAATGACATTTTGTTGCTTGATTAATCTTTTCTGTTACAGAGCTAAATAACACCATATGTTAGCCATGAGTTTACTGCTATAAGCTACAAGAGAGATCTACCTCAAGATAAATGATTTGGATATTTTCTAGCTGAAAGTGGAAGAGACAGAAAAAAATGCTGTTGGAATCGTGTTTCCAAAATCATTTAGTTAGTTTGATTATATGAAATACATCATAAAAATGAGCATGTCTTCAGAGATCAGAGGAACACTTTATAAGTTAGACCTTCTGAGTTAAGCCCACATGCAAAAACACAACTTTTCTTTAAATCTATATGGATTATGTTTTGGCAAAGCAATTCATTCCTTCCCACATTAGCTACTTGAAATTTAATTAAATGCTGGTGATGTTTAAACAACAGAAAAATTCAAAATACATTTTGTTTGATTGTGCATTAAAGCCAAATGAAGCTTGATAGTTAATTCCACTAATTTATTCTAGATACAGTTTGGATTTTAAATACAAAGAGCAAACAGTAGCAATAACAACAATGTTCGAACAAAAGAAAAATGACAATAAATTTTAAATTATTGTTTTAGTATGTTATTTTATTTGATTCAGTGAAGTCATTCAAAGTTATTTTTTGAGTGCCTGCTAAGCGCCAACTATTTGATAGGCTCTCAGGACACGACAGTGTTTAAAACAAATAGGTCCAGCTCTCAAAGAAGTAATATTCTTATTAGTGAAGGTATACAATAAATGAATGAATGCATAAACAAATCAGTCTATCAAAATAATGTAACGTGATATAATATCATCAAATTTTTTCTGATGACTTTACAATGGATTAATACCACAAACAATTTTAAGTTATTAGAATTGAATATATAAACACACACACACACACACAATCAAGGTGAAGTGAAATAAAATGAGTTAAATAGTTCAGGAAATTCTTGCCTGTATTCCACCAAATAGGCATATGTGACACAAGAACTTGATGTTTTCTCAGATTCTTAGTTTAAGCAGCATGCTGTGATGAGTAGATTTTTGTTAATTACATAGGTGCATTTCATATTGCTTGTAATGGGAAAAGCTGAACCAACATTAATGCATTCGTTTATTTTTTTCTACTTCACTTATAAATTTGGTGAACATGTATTTGACTTGGCTTTCTACTAGCTGGTGTCCTAGGCTTCATTAACTTCATAATGATAGCACATGCCTTATAGAGTTGTGAGGATTTAATGAGACAACACATGGTATGGCAGGAAAATTCTCAGACAGCCCCCAGTGCATCATGCCCTTATGAAATCCCCTCCCCATGAGTATAGGTGGAACTTCTCCTACATTGCTAACCAATAGGATATGGCAAAGATGATGGGAAATGACTATATTCCCTTATATGATTTTTCCCTTAGCACACTAGAGACAAAAACTGGTTGACTTTGAAGAAACAAACAACGATGTTACAAACTGCCTATGGAAAGAGTCACATGGTAGGAAACTGTGAGTAACTTCTAGTAATTTACAGGAGCTTCCAACTAATAGCAGTAGGAAGCCAGGGCCCTAAGTCATATAGCTACAGTGAAATGAATACTGCCAACATGTCAATGAGCTTGGAAGCACATTGTTCCCCAGTCAAGTCTTCAGCTAAAAATGCATCTCTGCAGACACCTTGACTGCAGCCTTGTGAAACCCTCAACAGAAAACCTAGTTAAACTCTGCCTGGATTTCTGACCTTCAGAAACTATGAGATAATAAATGTGTGTTGTATAAGCCACTAAGTTTGTGGTAATTTGTTATGCAACGATAGAAAACTGATGTACGTGGTTTTGGAAGAGTATTTTGAATTTATTAAGCACTTAATAAATTGCAGCTATTTTATCATATATGTCATGACCAATGAATTGGAATAGTCATTTTGAAAAAAAAATTGGGAAAATATGATCCTTGCCTTCTTGGAGTCTACTGGGCAGATACAAACATAAAGAAATGTTGACAATAATATGGAATTGCTGCTTTAATGGAAGGAGGTACAGGGTCCTCAGGGAGTATCTAGAAATGGAACAGAAGACAGACCAGGATCATGAAGGAAGTCATTCCAGAGAAGCCGGTGCCTAGACTAAATCGTAAGTGGCGATTCTTTCTATCACACATTAAATGTGTATATGTTTACCTATTTATTTACTTATTTATTTTTATGTCTTTCCTTCAACAAAATGTAAACTTCCTGAAGGCAGGGTACTTGGTCTGAATTTCCAGTGCCTAGATAAATGCCTGTTACATAGAAAGTGCTTAGTAAGTATTTGATGACTGAATGTATGAGTGAATTTCAAGTTAACCAAATGAGCAGATTTGGAGAAGAGTGAGTAGGATCTGTAAAATTTTGGAAGTCAGAGAGGCCCTATGCCATGATAATCTTCAGGTCGTTCTTAAAAATTGTCTCTCTGGAAGGAAAAAGTGTTCCACCATCGTCAGTGCCTGGATGCTCATTCATTTCTGGAATCAAACACATCACAATGTTTCAATGTATTTTCACCATCACTTGTGGCATGACACATATTACCAGATGCTAGGAAATGCCCAGGATGCTTGTTATGATCTTTGAGAGAGCAATAAAAATTATGTTTACATGCTATATAAAGATTAAAAGACCCTGCAAGTTGGGACATCCTCATGGGTTTGGGGGCAGTGACAGGGCTTCTCAAAAATAAGCTGTATATATTTTATCATCTTAAGCATACATAAAATAAACATTGAAAGCTCTGGATAATTTTTATCTTGGTTATCATTTATTATCTCCTATTTGTCATGTGTCAAGTTAACAGGCCAATACAGGTATTGAATATAACCTACTGATATTGTTTGGAGGTTTGTCTCTTCTAAATCTCATGTTGATATGTAATCCTCAGCGTTGGACATGGGCCCTACTGGGAGGTATTAGATCATGAGGGCTGATCTCTCTTGAATAGCTTAGAGCCATCCCCTTGGGGTTGAGTGAGTGAGTTCACATGAGATCTGGTTGTTAAAAGAGTATGGCACGTCTTCCCTCTCTCTCTCTTGCTCCCATGCTCACCATGTGACATTTTGCTTTCCGCCATAATTATAAGCTTCCTGAGGCCTCACAAGAAGCAGATGCCAGCACCATGATTCCTGTAAAGTCTACAGAACCATGAGCCAATTAAATCTCTTTTCTTTATAAATTACCCAGCCTTAGATATTTCTCTGTAGTAACACAAGAATGGACTAACACACCTACATTATCAATAAAGGCAAAAGTTAAAAGTTTAGAAGTTGTCATTTTCCAGATATGTTTACTAGGTAAAGAAATAATAAAGTATATCATCTCGGTGTTGAATGTGTTATAGCATGAGGTTAAAAGACTGCAAAATTTAAACCCAGAATATTTATCCAGTTCAATTAAGAAATCAACTCTGAAATTCTGGATATCTTTAGGACTGTATCCTGCACGAGAATATTGAAAACTTTCTGCAGTAAAGATATATGCTATGTTTTATAAACAGTTTTTTGTCAATAATTTATGCTAGTGGAAAGAAAAGTTACTTTGATTCCCTTACTTTAAACCTTTCCAAATAACAAGAGGATTAAAAAATGAGTGTACACCTACTGCCTAAGTAAAACAATCACAAATCTAAAATTTCTCAGTGAACAGCCATCATATACATATAGAACTTATGTTTTTCACATTAGGAAGTTGAAAATTCTTATATGAACCATAATGAATATAAGTATTAAAGTCTAAACAAGGAAAGAATTGCCAGTCATGCTACAATCGTACTCACTACAGGCTTAACCACAAAAGATAAAGTATAAGTATCATTTTGAATGCTATATTGTATAAATATTATAGTGTGAGGTACAAATCAAAAATCAATTATCTTATTTAGAAATATTTAATAAGAGCTACACTGTAGTTAAACTTAATTAAATTCTGATGCAACAGCAAAATAATTTACATACAAATATATAATCTCCAAACAAAAGAGTTTTTGTTGTTTTATTGCTATTATAGCTGTTATATTTATTCATAGTATAAGTTTTTAAATTTGCATTTATATTTTTATGCCTTTTTCCATCACAGGACCTTGACCAAGGATTTCTTTATACACTAAGTAAAATTGGTCTTGCAGCTTTTTCTCTGGCTCCCATTTTTATCTCTGCTCTTCAGACCTCCTAATGGAAGGACATGGAAACACTAACATCATTTAGGGTATTATTACCTGAAGTACATGAGCAATTTTCAGGGCTGGTCAACTGCCTATTTGAGAAGGAAGAAAACCTAATTGATAACATTTGTTAATTTCCATAGTACATATTTCCACCATGGCTAACTTCAAGCTGCCAAATTATTTTATAAGGATTGATAAAATTTCTGAATATTTAACAGTTCTTATGTGCCAATAGGAGCCTGTAGGAGCCAACCACAGTACACCACAAATGTAATCGAATAACATGTGGAGGAAGTTTGGAATTTTTGAATGATCAAATGTGGGAAGATAATAACAGGTCAGAAGAAACAAGGAGTTGAGGTAAGTTCATTGAGGGGGCTATTTGTCATATGAAGAAGCCGGCATTTTGTTGTTCCAAAAGTTAAGAGCCATCAAAGGATTTAAAAAGACAAGTGACTAGGTCAGATTTGCCAATTAGGAAGATCATGTTGATGGTTATAAGGAATATGAATTGGAAAAGATGAGTCTAGACGTAGAAAGCCTCTAAGCCTTTAAATGTCTTCATGACATGAGAAGAAAGACTAATTTAGAAATATAATATGATTTGTGAAATGCAATGGAGAAAACTGTCAAGACTTATAATTTTGAAACTCAAGGCTTCATAAATGTGCTGCCTCTTGTCTCTGCTAATTCCTCTTCCTGATACCCTCCTTTTTAGCTATCTACTATTTCTGCTTATAAAATGTTTTGATAATGGAGAACAACTCAACAGAAATAGATTGATTTAGACACAGTAACAAGAAATTTTAATAATCAGCAAAGACAGAATTGATGGGGCAGGAAATATGATCTGAAAAGATCTCACTAAAGGGCTAGGAGGAGGAGTTAGTGAAGTCTAGAAATAATATAATCCACAGATACACTTTCAGTGTTACTTCCAGATATACATGGCCACCTGGTTCTTGACTGAGGTGTGAGATTGAAGTCTACATCCCAGAATTTTTACTAAGAGCAAACTATCAGTGTATTCCAAAGGGAATGGGGTCATCATTCAATTAGAGGAGCCATTTACTAAGGTGCCATTCAGAGTGGCAGTGGCGGTAAAAAGAAACAAAGCAATTAGGAAAACCAGAGTTGAAGATCACAGTAGGACCAGCAACACAACTCACTTGATGAATACATGTTCAGTACTTGAACTCAAGGTTAAGCAAAGTCTTGCTGACAAGGAAATGTCTGTACAGTATCAGTGTCTGAGTTGAGTCTGATGCTACAAGACTGTCCAAGTAATATCAGATTCAGATATGTGTGGGCCGAAGGACAGACAGCTAGGCTGATTGGTACAACACCATCCCTGATAAAAGGGAGATTTTTTAGTTTAACAATATTATTTCCTCACAAAATTTACTCTATGATAGAAAAAATTAATTGAAAGGGCATCAAAGATGGAGAGCTGTAGAACTGTACTAAGTGAAAACAAAATTTTTGTGACTTTTTGTGTTTTGAAAAGAATTACTTCACTAGACGTTATTTCACATAGAGATGTATCATTTGTTAGAAATATTAGAATATGTATATTTTTATACTTCCAAAGAGGATTTTTAAAAGAAATATGTTTTACAATGATATATAGAGTTTTTAATTATTAGGAAAAATCTTATATTCATAAGCACCAATGAATATATCAACACTATATAGTGTATGCGGAAATTTTTAAATGATTTCAGATCCCAGATGCATAGTAAAACTGTTAGTCGACAGTTATGATGATTTAAATTTGAATGACTTCTAGATAGGTTTAGGGCAGTACTAAAATTAAAATCTACCCATCACAGATGATTTTTTTGATTAATGTAAATGAGAAATTTTAAAATGAAATTTATATATATTGTATAGAATGTAGCAGAGTATCTGAAACACAGTGGTTGAGTCTTTGTGATTTTCAATTTAATATTTCTTACTTTGATAACTTATAACAATATAATTGCAATTAAAATGCTGAAAAATAAACTTGTGGAAGATCTTCCATTCTGGGTCAGTGATTGTCATTTTGAGCGGATGAATGTCAGATAATTCCATATGGCGATCACTTTGTAGCTGACAACTGTAATTTTGTATTAAGAAAAAGTATTTTGTAAGTATAATGATGAATAGTGTAGTTAGTGTAGTGTGTGGTTAAAATAAACAGCTAAGTGATATTCAATGCCACATTAACTAGATATTTATTAAGAATTTACTATGTATCATGTATCATCTATGAGGTTCTAACAAAGAAAAGCAAATGAGTAAGAAAAAAATCTGATTTTTATGTGACGAACATCACCTTAGTAGAAACAAATATGAAAAAATACTGTAATACAAAAGGACTGTCTACAGTAGATGAGGCTTCAGACTCGAGAGGGAAGAGTGGTTTGGTGTGACTTTGCACAGGGTAGGGAAAGGAGGAATTGAGAAAGGCATCCCACTCACTTCTCCCAGAGTTGGAGAAAATTAGATCTTAATACTAATGCCTGATTTATGGATTCTCCCTGTTATACTGTTTGGTTTACTTTTCTATAAGCAAAATGCAAGCATAGCTTCATTTCAAGCTTAAACATTATTTTTTAGAGAACCCAAGATTTATTTAAATCTCCTTGTTACAGAACTTTCCAATACCCTGTGCTTTTTCCTTTCTTTCTAGCACATACAACAATTTAATTAATTATAGCTGCAAAAATATTTAGTTGTTAATTGATGTAGTGGGATTAAATATTAATTTCCTAATTCAAAAATGAAACCAAGAGCAGATTCTTGCCCTCTGGGTTGGCCCTTCCCTAGTGAACAGACCCACAATATGTCTGATGACAAGAAAACAGACTTTTAATGCAGCCTTCTTCATTTGCTGCCCCACAGTGAAACCGCATTGGGGAAAAAAGGATCTTGTGCCTAAGGAAGAGAAAAGGGCTATTAGCAGTCCTCACCACTCCAGGCTCTATGTAGCTCAGACTGATGGTGAAGAGAGAGGTGGCTGTGATTTAACCAGCTTGGACCCAGAGGAGTACTTGGGATTTCTCATCTGGGTGGGACAGGAAGAACAGCTGTGTTAGTAGCTGCAATAGGATCTCTATATTGAGACAGGAGAGCTCCCTTGACCCCTTCACAGGACTTGTGAGGGGGTGACTCACTTACTCAGCCCACAGCTCTCAAACCCCTTGAGGGGGAGGAAGCATGTAGGTGAGCAGGTGCAGGAGTGGGGACGAAATGAATCCATATTGGCACCCCAGCAGCAGCATCTAGGTGTTGCCGGTGACCCCTAGAGCCCCAGAGGGCCTGTGTTACAGTGTGCTCTTTCACCTTTGCCATCCGCGGATGGCTAAGTGGTAACCAGCTCAGTGGAGGGTCAGGGTAACAGCCTTTTGCACCCACCTTCTTGGTGTCTGAGTTCATGTCCAGCATCCAGGAAAAATCAAGTCGCACGAACCAGTTGAAGGGTGGTGAATGTGGAGGATTTTATTGAGCAATGGAAGTGGCTCCCAGTAGGATGGGGAGCTGGAAAAGGGATGGAGCAGTAAGATGGTCTTCCCCTGGAGTTTGGCCATCCCTGAACCAAACAGGCTGAACTTCTCTCCAACCATCCCCAGCCAAACTCCTTTCTGACTAACCACAGACTGCAATCTTCAGCCTCTTCTTCTCCTCTTGACTCCTCTCCTTCTCTGCTACACCACTCCACTTTGCCAGTGGAACCTGGGGTTTTTATGGGTACAGGATGCGGGTTGTGATGTGGCAGGGTGGTTTTGGAAAAGGTAATATTTGTGCAGGAAAACAGGAATGCATGTTCTCCCTTAGGGCCATGGGTCCAGGCTGGAGGGTGGAGCCCTCACCAGGGACCCTACTCTTTTCTACTTGGTATTTCCCTGCCTCCTGTTCTTATCAGTATAATAGTAATTCTTTAACATTGTATGGTTTAAAGCAAATACTCTGTCTTAATTCCAACAGCACTTATGCAAAAAAAGTGAAGCAATCACATTAAATAATGTCATAAAATTATCTGTGATTTAAGGTCTACAATCTTCAATTAATTACAGGAACAGTTGTGTGTCCATATTAATAAAAGATACTGTAAAAAGGTACTTGCTTGGAGGGCTCAAGTACCACCACTCTACCCCCATGGAATATTCCCTAAGAGGTCTAACAAGATGTAAGTATATTTTGTCTCTTTTCGTATGCACGTTAATTGCAATACTCTGCTCCTCCCAAGTGCCTCCCTGTTCTATTTAAGTAGACAGTGGCTTTGTCATCAATGCATGTGGGACAAGGTAAATGTGAGTAGCTAGCAATTTCTTAATTCCTTAATACTATTAATTTCTAGAAGTCCAAATTATAGAAAACAAAAACTAAACAAGAACCAAAAACAAACAATAAACAGAAAATGGGAAGTTAAAGCTTTGCAGTGGAGGAATAAAGATTAATCAAGGACATAGAAATAACTTTGGTAAAAACACAGAGAAGAATTTCTCCAGATTAGGAAGAGTTGCACATATCTTCCTGTTTTCCCATCCTAGAATAGAGTTGTTATATTTATCATAGGTGTAAATTTTTTCCGCTGAGATATATGCATGTTACATAATAATATGCATCCTTTTAATTAAATATATTGGCTGTAATGTGCAATTTTAAATGTAGACTGTATATCCTATAAAAAGATATTTTTACATCCCCAGAGCCTATCATATTGTTTGTCCCACAGTATGTATTTTCAACAATGTGAGCTGAATTAATGCTCTATGCTTTCATCAGGAATAAATAAAATCTTAAAGGATAAAGATATTGGTCTGGAGCTTGTCCAGCAACATGATGAAAGTATGGATTCATCAGGTATTGACACTCCTTTCCTGGGTTTGTTGCTCCTACTTCTAAAGTGTAGCCAGCTCCCCAAGGACTGGAAAGATTTAAACCTTGGATATCTAAAACTAATTTAACAACTGTTTTAGTAAGTTAAATTTTTGTAGTTTCTGTGATAAACAGATTTTAGTAACCACTAGGGGATGGAATTCTGAATTACCTAAAAGATAAAAAAAAGGTCAAATTTTTATACATTAGGGAAGTTTTAGATTATTTTAAATGAGATTAAAATTAAGGATAGAAGATAAAGATTGTGTGAATCATGAAAAAAATAATAACTTGAGGTGAGGACACATTCTTTTTCTTTTAGGGAATCCTCTCCATTGTCTATATAAAACATTTTTACCTTATGTTATATTTTATTCAAAATCATGTATGTAAAGTAGATGTAACTTATGTGTTACAACATATGCAAACATGTTAGAATCCATCATCTAAGAATGAGGAATTATTAACACTCTTTGAACTACCTGTTTGTGTCTCCTGGATAGCATGCATGCCTCACTAAAGAGGTAACCACTATCTTGAACTTTGTGTTTATCACTTCCTTGTTTTTCTAAAGTCGTTTTGACACATACAAGGGCATTTCTCAATACCATATTGGTTGTTTTTGCTTGTTCTAAGGTTATTTAGAAAAACAAAAAGCCTGCTCTATCTATATTCCTGTGACTGGCTTTTCTTCATTTACAATTGTATTTTAAGAGTCACTCTTATTGAAGGTAGCTGAATTTCATTCATTTCACTACTGTATGCCATCTGTTGTGTGTGTGTGTGTGTGTGTGCGCGCGCACGCACGTGTGTGTAGGGAGGGTCATTTGCTATATGTTCTGCTGCCAAAATAATTTTAAATTGCTTTCAGTGTTTTCTATTAAATCTAATAGTTCTATGAATATTTGTATACATGTCTCCTGGTGCACAAAAGCATGAATACATACTTAGGCTATATATCTGGAAGTAGAATTGTGAAGTTCAGCTTCATAAGATAATGCCAAATTGTTGTCTATTGTAGGAAAACTACTTTTGGCTCTCATTTGGATTTACCTTTGCCAAAATTGACATTTTAGACTACTTTTGAAAACTTACTGGATGTAAAACACATTTCATGTAGGATTTATTTTCCATTTCTCATTTCTCTGTCATTTTTGCTATTCTTTTATTAATTTATTTATGCATTCGATAAATATTTATTACTGATCTTTTACTATGTGTCATTCACTATTCTATCCATATGTTTATGACTCATATTTTCTTAGCTTATGTGAAATACCTATTCTTATTTCAATTATGTTTTATGTTCTTTCTTTCTGATTTACAGAAGTTTTAAAAATATATAATATGGATAATAGTACTCTGTCAATTATGTATATTATAAATATATTTTCACCTATTGTGGTTAAATTTCCAATTGGTTTTCTTTGCAAGCTTTGTTGAGGCTTGATTGAAAAATAAAAATTGCATATATTTAATGTGTATAATGTGATATTTTGATACACATATACATTGTTCAGTGATTACCATACAACCCTGAATGTCCCTGATCTCATCTGATCTTTCTTATTGTTTTTATTGTGTTTTTAAAAAGACTTATTCTTAATTTTAGGGTGCGTAATTTATAACACATTTTATAATTTACATTTTTGTGTTTTATGTCATATCGTTCATAAACATATGTTTCTTGATATTGTAATGTTTACTTCTATTATTTTAGAAACTTATTTCTACTAGACTTGACATTTATTTATTTATTTATTTATTTTTATTTTTAATTTTTTTGAGAAGGAGTCTTGCTCTGTCGCCCAGGCTGGAGTGCAGGGGCGTGATCTCTGCTTACTGCAACCTCCGCCTCCTGGGTTCAAGCGATTTCTCCCATCTCAGCCTCCCTGAGTAGCTGGGATTACAGGCGCCTGCCACCATGCCTGGCTAATTTTTGTATTTTTAGTAGAGATGTGGTTTCACCATCTTGGCCAGGCTGGTTTCAAACTCCTGACCTCAGGTGATCTTCCTGCCTCAGCCTCCCAAAGTGCTAGGATTACAGGCATGAGCCACTGTGCCCAGCCTAGATATTTTATAATCTGTGAGGTGAAGATTAAATCATATCTTCATATATACACAAACACACACATATATGTGTATATGAATATGTTTATATATATTTCCTTGAAAACTTAAGACTGGCAGCTTAAAAAAATCATCCAGGCCAGCTCAGCCCAGCTAGCCCAGCTTTAAAAAGTCATCTTGCTGTAATACCTCAGGATATGATACGAGTTCTATGGTTCAAGGTAAAAGGCAGAATGTCTTTCATCTGCTATTCAAATAATAAATTGGAAAAAAAATTCCATCACAGAAAGTCCCAAACATTGCCTCTATTTGCCTTTTGGTGGCCAGACCCTAGGCTCATGAGCTACATGTTTAAGGAAATGTAAAATTATTATTTTTTAAAATTACATTAACAAGTCATCCCATGTTCCATACTTCTACTATATGATAGACCATATGCTATGTTCTGGGTATAGAAATATAAGTAAGATAATCCCTGTTCTAAGAGTACAAGGGTATGCTCTTAGCATAAGGGTATCCTTTTATGCTCTTATGTTCTAAGAGCATATGAAAAGTTGCATTATATTATGTAATGTCAATAATTTTTCCATAAAGTAAGTGATATGAACTGGTCTCTGTACAACATTAGGCAGAAGAAACAGCAGGATCAGAGCCATAGATTTGGAAGTCAAAGAGCAAGATAATGGATCCTGAGGCAGTCAGTGAGTGTATGGTAGAAATAAGATAATCAGACAGGATTGGGTTGAAAAGATCAGCAGTGGTCAGATGTTAATATCCTTAAATTAATTGTTCAAAAAATGGTCTCTTTTTTTTCTAAGCAATGGTGAAAGGGCAAAGGCTTTTAGAATAAATTTAGGAACAACCAAATCTGTATTTCAGGAAGATAACTCAGATTGGCGTGTAAATGTGCAATGGCAGAGGGTGGAGCTTTAAGACAGACTATCAGGAGATACTGCAGTAGGCATATTAAAAGGAAATAATAGCCAGGACTAAAAGAAATCTAAGGAAGTTAAATGGCTACAGAAATTAAGAAATGGTAAAGGCAAAGATGCAGAAACAATTTCAGAAATGGAATTGGCAAGACTTTGTGACTGACTAGTGTTATATGAGGTAAAAGATGTTAATAAAAATTTCTACATTATATCGTTCTGTGGGAGAATAATATGGTAAATACTTGACATGTGAATAGATTCTACAGGAACCATTCATAGGAAACTAAAATTGTTTCCTTTATTCAGAAAAATTTTGAATATTGAACTTTTATTTAGTGTCCTGATTAAAACACAGCATTATTCTGGTGTTTAAAGTGGTTATTTCAGAAAGACAATGTTTCCGAAAATATATTATTTTCTAAATGTCAATGGCATATGTGTGTGTGTGTGTCTCTGTGTGTGTATTTCTTCTGAAATATATATATATATATATATTTTTTTTTTTTTTTTTTTGAGATGGAGTCTCCCTCTGTAGCCTAGGCTGGAGTTCAATGGAGTTCACTGCAACCTCTGCCTCCCGGGTCCTGGTTCAAGCAATTCTCCTCTTTAGCCTCCTGAGTAGCTGGGATTACAGGCACACGCCACTATGCCCAGCTAATTTTTGTATTTTTAGTAGAGACGGGGTTTCACCATGTTGGCCAGGCTGGTCTTGAACTCCTGACGTAGTCATCGGCCCAACTTGTCCTCCCAAAGTGCTGGGATTACAGGCGTGAGCCACTGTGCCTGGCCTCTGAAGTATATATTTTCAAATGTTTATGTGGCATGTAAGAAAATGATGAATGTTTTTCAGTATTTTTCCCATCATTATGATGTAATATTAGACTTTAAGAAACATTGGTCAGAAGTGAGAACCTGAGGAAGTTGTAGAAGAGATGACCTGATGTGTGAATGCACAAGGCTGCGCTTGGGCTTCGATGCACAGGCATCATTTACCAACTGAGAACCAGGGTATATATTATGTACAGAATTGTGATGTTCTATGTATTTCATATTATTTGATGTTTAAAATAAATTAAATGTGTATGTACCAAGGATCATTCCCAATGAATCTGCCTGACAGAAGAAATTGATCTATGAGGTTATTATTACTATTTCCACTTTAATATAAACATGTGCTTTGCTGCTTCATCAACATATTCCAAGTATGTTAGTGTTAAATAAATTTTGCCAATCTCATGATATCAGGTAGCATATTTAAGATGATTTGTAGCTCCTGTAAAAGTTCCTTGCTGACATTGATTTATGGGTCAATTTTAGCCAGCAGAATTTTACTTGCAATTATTTATTTATTTATTTCTTCATTCACTACTTTGAAAACATACTGTGTATCAGGTAATTGTTTAGAAATGAAAAGATGAATAAAGTCTAACTCCTGATATCCAGGAATTACTTTACATAAGTAAAGGAAAATAAATACTCCAATAGTTATAGGAAAATGGCAAGAGCTAAAACAGAAATAAGTAAATTTCAATAACACAACAGAGGAGGAATTATTTAATTTTGTTTTGAGAAATGCCTGTAGCTTTCAAGGCCCAGATGTTTGTTTTTATCCAGCTAGTAAAGCAGGCAAAAGTCAATTTGATATTCAGCTAAACAAACCTATAAAGTAACTGTTTTTCATAATTTTTAGGTTTTATAACTGTTCCAAGACACTTTCCTTAACTTTTCTTCCTTAATTATTTCAAATATTCAATGTTTACTAGATTCCTGATTCTTAAGGTATCCAGAACTAAACAGAGAGGCAGCATGAAGAACTGGAAAGAACAGCTACATAGGAGGCAAGTTGTAATGAACATTAAGTAAGATAATGTGTTTAAAAGTTCCACCTGGCATTTGTAGGCACCCCATAGAAGACGCTATTTTCATCATCTGCATCATAATCATACTCTTCTCAAATTAATTCCCATATACAAATTTCCTTATCATCCTCATGTTTGTCTTCAATGCATAACATGAAAATTGTTTTAGTATCTTTACTATTCTCCTTTCTGATAATCTTTTCCTAATGTTTTCTTACTCATTTCCTTCAAATACTATTCATCAAACCAGAGCTTTTGTATCTAAGTCTGATGAAAAGAACAAAGAGAACAAATGATCTTATCATATTCCCTTAGCAAATTGTTAGTAAAATGTCTGGGTCACAAATTCAGTGTAATTATGAAATGGGATCCAGACAGAAAACAACATTCTATTCACATGGGTCAAATGAAGAGACTTCAGTGAAGAGCTTGAGTAAGTTTCACAGAACAAAGATGGGATTTTGTAGCTAAGGCCAGCCTCACTGGGAAACTGGGTACTGATTTTATGGCTGATGAGTCAAGAGGACAATATAGTGTTATTTCACCCCAGTAAGAGCTGAAACCTTAAAGGGAGTGGCCATATGATAGAAATTATAGTCAATTGGTAGACATATGGCACCAGGATTCAGACAGGGAAGAAACAGCACAAAGTCTCCCTCCTCTCACTTTCTCATCTCTTGTCAGCGTCTCCCACTGGCTGACCAAATGGGAAGCAACTAGCAAGGGGCCCAACTAGTGAAGTTTGCTGGGGTCATGCTTTACAGGAACAGAGCAGAACAGAGAAAATGGACATGGATCAGGATAGGAGAGAGGGTAAAATTACCACCAAAGTGATATAATGAAAATTTGTGTTATTCTCCAAACATTCCTCTGGGTACTTAACATTAAGTAACTAGTTAAACCTCTCACCAACCCTGTAAGTTGCTACTATTTTTATCTATAGTTGAGGAAATTGAGAGACAGAGTACGGTATTTGTCAAAGTTTATGCAGCCTGTTTTAGCTAGTGAGTTCCTGCAAATTCTTCCCCTCTCTAGGGCCCCATTTTACTGAAGTAATTGATAGAGAAACTCTAGAAAAGAGAATGTTGAGGACAAGAGTGACTTCAAATCTTAATGTAGACTTCTTATTTTACAGATATGACAGCTAAACTTCAATTAAGAAAAGTTCCTTTCTGAGGTCATTTTGTTAAAGACAAACCCAGGGCCAGATTGCACTTTTCTCACTTCCAGATAGGTTATATTTGTAAAACAAGAGGCTGCTTCTCATTTACTATGGAGATACCTGATTTAATATTACAAAGAATCATGACACTAAATTTTTAAAATTACTAGTGATTTTTATTTCAGGAAACTGCTATTTTTTCACCTCAATACCTTCTAAACTATTTTATCCATAAATATAGCACATAAATATCTCAGGTGCGTGGTGGTACTTAGCTCAGATTTATTCATTTAGCATGACAGCAGATGGTAGTGAATTTTAGGTGCTGAAGTATATTATTACTGCCAGGGAGAAAATATGGTTTATTAATCAAATTACAGACCTTCCCACTCAATCCTTTCCCTTCTTTTACTACTTCTTTTGAAAATTTTTCTAATATTTTTCAGTTCTTGATGTCACAAATTACTTAAAATTTTTTTTATAGTTCAACTTAAAAAAACTCGGTCTATAATGGAAAACTTATGCATTTATTCTTATTTTAAATATTTTCTTCATTTTCAGATCTTGAAGTATAAATTCACTGGATTAAATTGATAAAATATAAAAATATAAAAATGATGACTTTATAGAGAATCTTTACCCAGAGAAGGTAACTTATTGGGGGTAGATTGATTGCATGGATACTTATAATTGGTGGCCTCCCTTTTGTCCAGTAACACTTTAGGTCCCTTTCACTCTTCCTTTATTTTTTCTTTTGGAGGGCCCTGTGACTCTTTGGCCAATAGAATGCCCAGTTCTGAGTCTGTATGTCAAGGGGCCTCCTGCACTTGTTTAATTTCTCTTGAATCCCTTCCTGTGACATGACAAGCTCAGACTAGTCTACTGCAGGATGAGATACCATGTGAATCACAACTGTATTACCCCAGTTATCACGGCTTAAGCTCCAGACATAGGAGAGAGGCCAATAAAGCCAACCAGAGATGACCCACCAGCTGGGCACTGAGACATAAGTAAGCCCAACTAAGAACAATCAACCAGTTAACCCTCTAACTCCCAAGTCTAATAAATACTTATTATTTAAGACACTAGTTTTTGTCACTGTTTATGTATTAATATTTTTGTAATAGATAATGAATATACACATCCATTATATCAACATCAACATCTACATATGCATTTGCTATATCCACTTCCTCTATGTATATTTATATCTTTAATAATGATTATAATAATTACAACTTTTTAACTGGGTGCCTTCTCCTGTTTCACATTCTTTTAATTGCTTACATATGGTATGGTTTTTAATCATAATAAACTGATGAAGAACTTATTATCTTCACTTCACAGATCAGAATTAGAGGTTCTGGGAAGCAAAGGAACTTCCTAGGTTACTTCCAGTTATTATTAATAATTTATGCCTCCACCTTTGCTGGAAATCCCCAGATAGTCCTACCCTGACCTGCCGCTAGCAATGCCCATTGTCCTGAATCTCTGCTGACACTGCCATTTTCACTGGCTACTCCATTGAGTCAAGGTTCTCTCACTGGGTTGGTAGCTGAGCTAGATATATTTTTCCATTTCTACTGTCACTGTTAACCAAGCTGTAGACACCCTTGACCTTATAGCTCTAATGATGGTCTTTTCTACTAAATGCAACAATGCCTTGGCTCCACCAGATCTGAGCTGGAAAAAAGGTGGCTTTCCTAGAATCAGACCTCTGCCACAAACAAACATAGCATTTACATTATTAACCCAGATTCTCTGAGCCAGAGACCCTTGAAACATCCTTCAATCTTCTACCTGTTAATTGTGATAAAGTGAGGAGATAATCCCTTCTGACCGAGTCACCCTCAGCCTGAGGTATGTATCTATTGCAGAATATCTTGGATCTAAGAAATTTTTAGAGCTAACTGAGACACTGCCTTTTGGGCACAAGTCAGGAGGTATTTTTGCTCTCTGATTTCACTGTTTACTATCAACCTGAGTTGGAATCATGTTCCAAGAAATTGGCATGCAATATATGCAAGCAATATGTGGTTGACTAACCTTTTGTAAACTCAAAGATTAGGTTAAAAATTTATAGGCATATTTGACTGCCCCAAAGCATGAAACATGTGTAGATATGCAAAAAAAAATTAATTTTGTTTTCTCATGAGCCTCCTCGGTTCTTTTGTGCATCTGTGGATGAAAATTACTTTGCAGAAAAAATGTCATCTCACTTCAAGAATGAGGCTTGATATAGGAATATAAGGTAGAAAATGAAAATCACCTATGAATCTATATCAAATGGAAACATTGTTAAAATCTTTATCTCTCTCTTCTAAACCTCCTTTTAAACATACAAATTCTAACAATATTAGTGTTTCAAAAATTTAATTATCTACTGGAAGTCAGACACCATTCTAGCCAATGGAAATATGGCAGCAAATGAGACAGATTATTTTGCTTCAAGGAACTCCCAAGGTAGTAAGTAAAGACAGCAATATACTTGTTAACAAATTAGCTAATGAGATATTATTAGGTAGTGAAATGTGCTGTGCCTGAAGTAATATCATACAGTGTGACCAGAAGATCATCCTGCTTTAGCTCATTCAAGAAGGTCTTGCAGAGAAGATGGTATTTGAGTGATTATTAGTATCACAATTGCGATAAACTGAATATTTGTGCCCCTACTCCCAATATTTATGTGTGGAAAACGAATTACATAAACTCATATGATATTTGGAAATGGGGCATTTGGGAGGTGACTAGGCCATAAAGGAAGAGTCCCCCTGAATGGGATTAATTCCCTTATAAAAAAGGTGCCCAGGAGTTACCTTACCCCATTTGCCGAGTGAAGATGCAGCTAAAAGACGGCATCCATAAACCAGTAAGTGGGCTGTCAACAGACAATCTAGGCCCCTTGATCTTAAACTTTCAGCCTCCAGAACTGTGAGAAGTAAATGTATCTTGTTTTTATGTCACCCAGTCTATGGTATTTTTGTTATAGTAGCCCAAATAGACTAAGACAACATTTTCATTAATTATGTTAAAGTGCAAGTTTGTATGTAAAACGGGTAAAACTTCAAGTAAAACTTGATTAATAAATCCTGTGCATACAACATATTGAGAAACAAACTATTAAAAATGAACCCCTAAGAACTCATCGCTTTAAGAAAAAAATATAAATCTTTACTTTTAGTTTCTGTTTCAGGACAATACTATTTTATCACCTCAACAAATAGTTTCAAATCTGTACTATCTACGGATCAAGCACATACGATTTGCAGAGGGGTGAAAGTGCTTTGCCAAGACGGATTTAGCTCAAGCATTTCTTGCTTCTTTCCTTACCTGCTTACATCACTTACCCAATTATTCTAATCATTCCTTGGCATACAGTCTCAGTTCCCTTCTTCCATTTTATAAGCCATTGACAGAACTTCAGTCTTGGTTGAATCCAATTCTCTGTCATTAACAGCTGTACCTGTGGCTAGAACAAAAAAAATAACCATGTACAGTGGTGCCTCTAGACCGTTTCCATTCTTACTCATTCTTTCTCAACAAGTTCATAGCTTCCTCAAAATTCCACCATGTCCTCTCAGATATTCACACTCTGTTGATGACTTTACTTCCTATTTCATTGATGTAAAAGAAGGTATCACCAAATATATTCCACAAAAGGCCTCACACTACATCAACTTACCTAGGAGCATCAGTGAACATATACTTTGCCTTCCCTCTTTTTATTGTGAGTGAATTGTGCTTTATGCCAAGTTCAGCCCTTCCACCTATACAATAGACCTTATTTTCTCTCATTTTATGAAAACATCACTCTTTTTTCAGTTCATGAATTTTCCTTTTTTACTTTCTTTTTCTACTTGCCCCCTCAGAATCCAGCAATGACATGAAAACTACATTTTTGTAGGATCCAAATGAAAAGACTTCTCTGCTATCAAACCCCAGTGTGTCCATTTCATGATTCTTCTAGAAGAACAACACTAGGGTGAGCCTTTTCAATATTCTTTAAAAATTTCCAGAAATGTGGTTTGTACAAGCTATCTACTATTTCACAAGATGTTTTACAAGATTAACCATAATAATGTGCTTAACTGTTGACACAGTTATTTCACCACTAGGAAATATGGGATGTTTATGAGTAAAATAATTTAAACATTTAACAATGGGAATGACTAATTGATCATAAATATATCTATATAAAACTATGATATGTAGATACATATCTATTTTACAATTTTTCACTTTTTTTTTTTTTTTTGAGACGGAGTTTCACTCTTGTTGCCCAGGCTGGAGTGCAATGGCGTGATCTTGGCTTACTGCAAACTCTACCTCCCAGGTTCAAGTGATTCTTATGCCTCAGCCTCCCAAGTAGCTGGGATTACAGGCATGTGCCACCATGCCCAGCTAATTTTGTATTTTTAGTAGAGACGGGATTTCTCCATGTTGGTCAGGCTGGTCTCGAACTCCTGACCTCAAGTGATCCACCTGCGTCAGCCTCCCAAAGTGCTAGGGTTACAGTCATGAGCCACCGTGCCAGGCCAATTTTTTACTTTTATATACAGAATTGTCACAGCCACAAGCTTATAGGTAAACATCTCATATTTCCTAGTGGTGAAATAACCAGGTCTACAGTTGTGTACATGTTTATGGTTTTGATATATTTTGTCAAATAGCTTACATTCAAGTTGAAAAAGTCGTAAAAGGGCCCATCTCCAAATGCCATATGAGTGTTAAATATCGTTTGCAGTGTAAAATTATTTCTGATCTTTACTTTTGAGGATATAATTTTTTTAATTTTTTTTTTTTTTTTGCTGATGAAAAGTCAATCATGTATTTGCTAGAGCAACCATTCTTTTTATTCAATTTTTGTGTGAATTGCCTTTATCCTCATAAAAGTGATATTTTCAGTTTTTTCTTAATTGTATGTGCATATACAAAAGATGTTAACTCAGCTTCATATAAATTTTTGCTTTCTTATTATACAATTTACCTTCTATTTTTTGTAGTGTTTTAAAACATGGCCATTTATACTAAAATCTAAAATATTTTTATATTTTTAAGCAACCTGGTCCCTCCAATCAAATAAACACAGTTCGAATTCCAGCTCTACCATTTACCATTACAATGGCAATTATCCTAGTTTTTGTCTCACAAAGCTGTTGTTGGAATTAAATATAATAATTTGTGCTGTCTGCTTAGCAAATGAGAATAATAAATAACAGTTAATAGGCACTTATAGGTATTGTACTAGGTGCTATTCCTTATTTGTTTTAACAAATTCATTAATTTTAAATTGACAAAAATTGTACATATTTGTGGGATACATCATGATGTTTTTATACATGTATATACATTGTGGAATGGTGACATCAAGCTAATTCACATATCATTGACCTCACTTTTTTTTGTAGTGAGAACATTTAAAATTTATTCTCTTAGAAATTATCAAGTATACAATATGCATACTTGATAATTTATATGTAACCATAGGCACCATGTTGTACAATAGATCCCTGGAAATTATTCCTTCTAACTGAAATTTTATATCCTTCAACTAATATCTCTCTAACTCCTACCTCCCTGCTGCCCCAGCCCATGGAAAGTATCATTTTACTCTCATTGAGTTTGATTTTTTAGATTCCACATATAAGTGAGATCATATGGTGTTTGTGCTTCTGTGCCAGGCTTACTTCACTTAGTATAGTGTCATCCAGGTTTATTCATGTTGTTGCAAATGACAGGATTTTTAAATCAACTCCCAATAGCATTCCACTGAGTACACATACCACGTTTTAAAAATCCAATCCACTGATGGATACAACATCTTGGCTATTGTAAATAAAGCTGTAATGAACACTAGAGTGTAGATATCCTTTTGACATATGGATTTAATTTCCTTAGAATATATAGTTAACTCTTGAACAATGTGGGGGTGAGAAGCACTGACTCCTCATTCAATTGAAAATCCATGTATAACTTTTGACTCTCCAAAACCTTTACTACTAGTAGTGTGCTATTGACTGGAAGCCTTACTGAAAACATAAACAATTGATTAACACATATTTCATACATTATATTATATACCATATTCTTACAATAAAGTAAGCTGGAGAAAAGAAAATATTAGTAAGAAAATCATAAGGCAGAGAACATGTATGTATTATTCTTTAAGTGGAAGTGGATCATTATAAAGGTCTTCATACTCATCATCTTCATGTTAAGTTGGCTGAGGGGGAGAAGAAAGATGAGGGGCTGGTCTTGCAGTCTCAAAGGTGGCAGAGGTGGAAGAATACTTACGTATAAGTGGATCTTTGCAGTTGAAACCTATGTTGTCAAAGAGTCAACTATATACCCAGAGGTGGAACTGCTGCATTAAATGGTAGTTCTATTTTTATTTATGTGAGGAGACTCCACACTATTTTCTATAGTGACTGCACTAATTTATATTCCCAACAAAAGTGTGCAAAGATTCCCTTAACTCCATGATATGGTTTGGCTGTGTCCCCACCCAAATATTATCTTGAATTGAAGCTCCCATAATCCCCACGTGTCGTGGGAGAGACCAGGTGGAGAAAATTGGATCATGAGAGTTTTCCCCATCCTGTTATTGTGATAGTGAGTTAGTTTTCACAAGATCTGATGGTTTTATGAGGGGCTTTTCCCCCTTTCGCTCTGCACTTCCCCTTCCTGCTGCCCTGTGAATAATGACATGCTTACTTCCCCTTCTGCCATGATTGTAAGTTTCCTGAGGCCCCCTCAGCCATGCAGAACTGTGAGTAAATTAAACCTCTTTCCTTTGTAAATTACCCAGTCTCAGGTATGTCTTTATTAGCAGCATGAGAATGGACTAATATACTCCATGTCCTCACTAACACTTGTTATTGCTTATCTTTTTAAAAAACACTTTTTATTTTTATTTTATTTATATATTTTTATTTTTAATTTTTGTGAGTACACAGTAGGTGCATATATTTATGGAGTATATGAGATGTTTTGATACAGGCATGCAACATGAAATAAGCACATCATGGAAAATGGGGTATCTATCTCCTCAAGCATTTATCCTTTGACTTACAAACAATTCAATTACACTCTTTAAGGCATATTAAAATATACATTTAAGTTATTATTGACTATAGTCACCCTGTTGTGCTATCAAATAGCAGGTCTTATTCATTCTTTCTATTTTTTTTGTTCCCACTAATCATTCCACCTAACCCCAAACCTCCCATTACCCTTCCCAGTCTCTGGTAACCATCCTTCTACTCTCTATGTCCATGATTTCAATTCTTTTGAGTTTTAGATCCCACAAACAAACGAGAATATATGATGTTTGTCTTTCTGTGCCTGCCTTATTTTCCTTAACATATTCATCATCTCCAGTTCCATCCATATTGTTGCAAATGATTGGATCTCATTCGTTTATGGCTAAATAGTACTTTATTGTGTATGTGTACCATATTTTCTTTATCTATTCATCTGTTGATGAACCCTTAGGTTACTTCCCAATGTCAGCTACTATAAATAGTGCTGCAACAAACATAGGAATGCAGATATTTCTTTGATATACTTATTTCTTTTCCTTTGGGTAGATACCAACCAATAGGATTGTTGAATCATATGTTAGCTCAACATTTAGTTTTTTAAGGAACTTCCAAACTGTTCTTTACAGTAGTTTCACTAATTTACATTCCCACCAACAGTTCACAAGGAATCCCTTTTCTCCACATCCTCACCAGCATTTGTTATTCTCTGTCTTTTGAATATATGCCATTTTAACTGGGGTTATAGTTTTGATTTGCATTTCTCTGATGATCAATAATGTTGAGCACCTTTTCCTATGCCTGTTTTCCATTTGTATGTCTTCTTTTGAGAAATATCTATTTAAATCTTTTGCCCATTTTTTGACTGGATCATTAGATTTATTCTTAGAGAGTTGTTTGTGCTCTTTATACATTTTGGTTATCCTTGTAAGATGGGTATTTTGTAAGTATTTTCTCCCATTCTGTGGGTTGTCTCTTCAGTTTGTTGAATGTATCCTTTGCTGTGCTGAAACTGTTTAACTTTATGTGATCCCATTTGTCCATTTTAGCTTTGGTTGTCTGTAAGACAGAGTCTCGCTCTGTTTCCCAGGCTGGAGTTTAGTGGCACAATCACAGCTCACTGCAACCTCCACCTCCTGGGTTCATGTGATTCTCGTGCCTCAGCCTCTCAAGTAGCTGGATTACAGGACCATACCACCAAATCCAAATCCAGTTAGAGTTTCTATTTTTAGTAGAGACAGGGTTTCACCATGTTGGCCAAGTTAGTTTGGAACTCCCGGCCTCAAGTGATCCACCTGCCTTGTTCTCTCAAAGTGCTGGGCTTGCAGGCATGAGCCACTGCACATGGCCCCAACTTAACACTTTTCATTTAAAATTCTACATTGTCAAACTCTAATAGTGTGAAAGCTGCTTTTTCGTATTTTATTTAAATAAAATTATTTTCTGAGACTTTAGTACAAATTGTTATTGGTATGCTTTTTAAAAATGTTTTTAGAAAATATATCCTTAAAAGCAAATGTTCCAAAATTTGCATATATTATTTCAGTTTACATACCGAGCTTGGTCCAAAGCTTTGTCAGATAGCCATGTTTATCAGCGAGAGAAAACTGGGCAATGACATGTATAACTAGGTGCTCAAATGCCCAGCTAAAACCTTGACAGGAAAGGATACCAGTGAGGATGGATAGTGGTGGACAATTATTGCAACTGACAATCGTGTTAATTACATAATTAACAAATAATTACTATGTCACAAGTAATACTGAGTCTTTTCTAGATGATCTTGACTTTCATTTTTTCTGTCACTTTTTTAACACATTCATGAACCAAGGAGAAATATATATATATATATATATATATATATATATATATATATATATATTTGCCTACAGAGAAGTAGTAGGATTTGTTCTTAGCTTAGGACTCAGTTCTTCTATGTGACTACAATCAGAAACTCCAATTTGCAGCTGGAAATAATACTTCAAATTTAAACCTTGGGTTTTAACATACACCTGGAGCATCTCTTCTCTAATGAGTCTGCATATTGTTTGGATACCAAGAAAATTTTTATTTGGCTCAATTCAGTTCATAAAATCAATAATTCATAGTGTCTACTGCTAAACTCTTCTGGTGGTAGAAACTACCAACTCTAAAATTTATTTGTGATAACTATATTTTCTAGGATGCAACGTCTCTTAAGATTTTGGAGAAGTGATGATAAGAGGAATTGTTTTCTACTTGTCTTAAATATCAGTTTCCCAGTTTTCCACCTCTTATTCTTTGCAGCAGGAGGAAAGCAGTGAAGGAAAAATGAAACAAAAGACATGCTATATATACATAATTTTCATTTCTAATATATGCTCTTGGGCAAGTTATCTCTTTCAGTTTCAAGTTCTTCATATGGACCATATAAGCCATTACTGAAGTAGAAAACTTTGGTATTATTGCGTCTATTTGATGAGATGTTTCAATGGATCAGAAACACTAAGAAAACTGAGTCACAAAGGACAGTTCTTAGTGGGTATGGATGCTAATGACGGATATACATTATCACTAACAAGACAAGTGATTCTATATAATGAAATTCATAGGAAGACAATGAGAACTCACTTGGTGTCAGGTGCTGTGATTGGTACTTCAAAATATATGTGTGGGTAAAACAATCTTTGCTTTCAAAGTGTTGATAAGGGGAAGAACGTATACTAAATAAAATATGATGAAGGAATTCTGTAATATGTTTTGTGAGGCTATTTGTGATATGTTTCTGAATTACCACTCAACTCTGAAATATCACATCAGATGCTATGATCCAGCAAAATGAATGACTTACAGTTTCCTGAGCATCCCAGGCTCTTTAGAACGTTTTGCTGGATAACTCTTCTCTATCCCTCCATTATACCATACATTTCCCTCAGAAATACTCTTAAGAATAATAATTAGAATGTCTTATAGTTGTCTGTTCACTTGTCTGAATTTTCCTAACACTATCAGCTCTAGGAGAGCCAGGCATGGGTCTACCTCGTTCACCGTTCTATCTCAGTTATTTACTTGGTACAGTGCATGACACATAGTAGGTGCTCAATGAAGTGTTTATATTGACTTCAAAGAAAACAAGACACAAATTTTAGCACAAGATATTCATTGACTTCTTTTTCTTCCTTCCTGCCAGAGGCAGTGTTGGTTTTGTCCATCAGAATTCCAAGACCTAGAGGAAAGAAAGGTCAAATCACTGGTATAATTAAAATAAAGAAGATAAGGGAAGGAAGATAATGAGAGAAACAGCCATATGATATAGGATGATGGATTGAGGATGGAAGGAGACACATTTCAGGACTGAGAAGTTGAATGCAAACAGAGAAGTTTCAGAGAATATGGGAATAGGAGATGAAAGGAAATATATATAGTGGTTGTTGTAAAATATGTATTTATATCCCCTTCATATACTTTGATAAAAATACATAAGGCATTAAAAATTAAATGCCCTTCATGAAATGAGCTTTTAGAATATTGTTAATATTTCAAAATTGATTCCAATATATTTTTAACAGCACAAGATATGACCATGAACGACTTGATTACATAAAGCAGTGATTATTTCCAGCTCTGGAATTCAGCAGAAGGTTTGTGAAAAGTTGTTTGAACAGGATGGATAGGATCTGCATATATAGAAAAATGTAGAGAAAAAAGCTATTCCAGGTATAGAAACTGTTTAAAATAGCATTAATTTTTAAGACATAGTAACCAATCATTTTCATTACAAATGTAAATGTATTTACACAAAAGTTGTCTTACTTTGACTACTTTGGTTAAGTTTGATTAAGGGCTTTTTTTGCCCTTTTCTTTCGAACTTCTAATTACATTTGTTATAATTGGACAAGCAATCTATATTGCTAGAGGCAATCTGTATTTCAAAGGGGCTAAAGGCTAAAGCCAAGCTACCAGACTAGAGTTAGTTAGCACAAAGTTGTTGAGTTTATTTGCATAGTAGTACAATAACCAACATGAAGCTGGTAAGTTCATTTACAGCTTAAGGGAACAAATTCATTGCCCGACAGAGATATATTTTATGGTAATTTTACTGAACAAAAACGCTTGTTAAAAACAACCATGTTATATACAACTTTTGTAGTTACCATAAACCTCCAAGTTGAGGTTGCATTCCTGGGAGATTAAATCAAGCATTGCAGCACTATTGAATATCTCACTCATTGTAAATGTAAAGGGAAGAATGGTAATTATGATGGATACAAACAGACCATATGTAATTAAAATTTCAAAAATGCATTACTTCAATGGGCTAGCCTCCTGAAGTCATCTTTGTCCATTATATTCCTACATTTACACAGAATTATAAATGCTTTGCAAACTGTTCCTATTTATCTGAGCGAGAAACTTAATGAGTAGCCAAGGATTTGAAGTCACAAAATAGCTTTATTTCCCAACATTACTAACTAAAATAATTTGTTGAATAAATAATTAGAAAGCAAAGATGGAGGGAAGGAAGGAAGAAAGCAAAGAAAGAAGGGAGGGAGAAAGGAAAATGTCACACTACTTGGTTCAAGTAATGCTCCATATACAATATTTACGCTTATAGTTATTTTATTTTTAACTAAGACTAAATAAAAAATTTTAGCCTTCAGCTTTTGCTCTATGTGTGCTCTATGTTCCACCCATTGTGAACAAAACTATATTTGTTTGACATTTTCAGAACAAAGCAGAGACTTAATGAGGCCTTTATCAAATTCCATTACACTCTATAACTGTGCCCTTTGTATATCATCACAATTGAAAGCCAATTATTTTTAGCAGCAAACAAACAGGACCTCTTGAGTATTATATGTTATATGATCACTAAATTTACTGAGAACAATATAAGACATGGAATATATGCTACATTTATATGTTGCCCTTATTTATAATAAACATATAAATAAGTTTCTGTTTTGCATCAGCCTATAACAAGTACCCCAGACTCAAAACAAGCAAACTATAAATTGGCTGAAAATATAGCACTGACCTTTGCTGAAGTAACCAATAACTAGGTCTTAAGTATGTTTCAGGGACACTAAAATATGTGGTATCTTTCTTGTAAAATGTGCTCATTATAGGTATAAAATAGTTTTGCCTCTCTATAGAGCATCTGGATCTGTTACCAAATTCAGTCATTTAGGGGAATTTACAAATAATGAAATTCATGATACCAATGGATACATAAATAACTGTGTGGCTTTGCAATAGCTTCAGGATATCAGACTTTATAGAAAAAATGATTTTAACTATGTAACAATGAGAAGAAGTAAAAACTTTCTGTTGTAGAGAATGATAAAAAATTATATTGTTATATAATCTGTGTTCAAGAATATTTGGGAAAATATTTGGGAATATTTGGGAATACTTGGGATTGGCATGATTTACTGATAAACAACAGATATTTTCTCTAGTGATCAAGCTGCCAAGTAACTTGGAATATATTGTTGCTATAAGCTTACTAATCCTCAATTAGAAATAGGTTGATAGTTATAGCATTTTGGGGTTTTGGTTTAAGAAAAGAGTTTGTGCTTTGTCATTGTTCATCCCTATTCAGTAGAAGACAAGTAGTCATCAAACAAAGACCACACTGTAGAATATGTGGCAGCCATGAGAATGCCGTTTAGATTTCTCCTTGCAGACGGAATAATTGACCCATGGCCCAGCTGCTGTCTGAAATTTATCTCCACATTCATGCCAAGGTAAATGCTTTCCATTTGCTGCTCCCAGTCAATGTTTGAGAACAGCAGGGATACTAAAAGTAGGTCTGCTCCTGGGAGACACAGAACTATGATGGGAAACTTGGATTCTAGGACTCCCGGAGGATATTGTTGAATCTTCTTTATAACTATACTGCAGTCTCAGATGTGTTCCCCCTTCCCTTCCTTCCTTTTCTCCTTCATACAGACTCATATCTGCAGTGTATTCTGATGGCTCTCTCAGCTTCCAAGGCCGCCCCTCCTCCTTCTCTCACAGATATTTCCTCTAATAAATTGTTTTCATGTTTACTCTTGCCTTAGAGTCTTCTCCCTAGACAATCTGACTAAAGCAAGGTAAATATAACATTATACATAATCCAGGTTATGTAGGAGATGTTATTGTACATACCTCCTTGTATAATAGAGGCTTTTCTAGGCCACACCAACTTGGGTCTGTCACTGCTAACAGAAATGAGCAAACCCTTTACTCTTGAAATTACTCTATCCTTATATTCTTTTCTAATTCACTCTACCTTTAGTCAAGGAAAGCCAAGGGACAGGGTATTTGTTCAAAAACAGAAGTTGTTTTCTAATGTGACTTCCCAGTGACAGCCATGAGTATTACTTGACACTGATGCTGTAGCCTGGAATTAGAGTCCCTTATGTCTGATTCTGAATCCATCCCCAAATATAGTGAGCACTAATATTTATTATTGAAAAGTGAGAAAGGCTAAAAGAACAAAGGTTTCACTGCAGCATGTCTAAAGAAATTATGGAGGAAGAACTGTATAGCAACCCCATTTCAAATAATTTATTAACTGGGCCATAAAGTAATCTGCCTCTGTTATAATCTTATGACTTTTTATCTTTTTATCTTATTGATATATGTGATCTATATATTTCTTGGTATCCAATAAATATATTAATTTTGGATAGGAATTCTGAGCCACATTCTTGGAGTTGAGATATTTAGTAATATCAGGATTCCTATGTGCTTAACTTTGGATGCTGAAAGATTCCCCAGAAGTCAACATCTCAAGAGAAGACAATGAATTATGGGGAAGACACTACTTCTTTAGTAATTTTTAAAAATTTTCTTGTTAAGTGGATAAGGTAGGTGTGATTATGTCCTCCTTAGTGACCCAGGGTCTAGGCCTGCTTCAGCAGACCCAGAGGCCAGCCCCACCCCAGTAAACCCTAATGCCATGGCTAACCCTTTGGATTAAGGTACCAAGATGACCCCTATAGACCCAGACTCCAGGCCAGCCACTGGAAAACCAAGATTCACACCTGTTCCCATGGACCCAGGATCTAGATCTACTGCAACAGCAGGTCAGCCCCTGTGGACTTAGGATTCAGGCCCACTACAGTGGATCCAAGCACTAGGCCCATCTTAGCACCTGCCCAGTCCTGGAAGACTCATGCTCAAGGCTCACCCCAGAGCCAGGCCAGCCTCTGTGAACCAGGTTCCAAGCCAGCCACCAGAGATACAGGCTCTGGGTCTGTTCACCTGCTGACCCAGGGCCTACTCAAGGATATCAGCAGTAAGCATTCCCTTGGGTGGTGCCAGATGGCCTGCCCAGCATCTTTGGACAGTCTGATCGGTGAAGGGTGTTCCAGAAAAAGCCAGTTTGTGAAGACTGGAATAAGTCTCTACTTCTTTCAAAGGCACAGACATAAGTGGAATGTAACAAGAAAAACCAGGAGGACATAAAACCACCAAAAAAAATGAAACAGTCTTCTAGTAGTTGAACTCAAAGACATGGATATATACTAAATGCTTGGTGAATAATTCAAAATAATTATTCTGAGAAAGATCAGTGAACTTCAAGCAAACATGGAGAAACAATTTAATAAAATCAGGAAAAAAATAAGCAACCAAAATGAGAAATGTAACAAAGAGGTTGAAATTTAAACATCAAAATGAAATTCTAAAGATGAAAAATGCAATGAAAAAAATGAAATGCTATAGATAGCATCAATAGCAGAATAAAGCACAAGAAAGTATCTGTAAACTTGAAGAGAGGTTATTTGAAAATATACAATCAAAGGAGAAAAAAAGAATGGAAAAGTAGTAAGAAAGTTTGCAGGATTTACAGCATTGAAAGAGCAAATGCTCAGTTCATAGATGTTTATAAAAGAGAAGAAAAAGACAAAAAGGTAGACAGTTTATTTAAAGAAGTAATAGCAGAAAACTTTCTAAATTTGGCAAAAGATATATGGGTATGGGATTGCCAATGTCTCCATTCAGATGAAATCCAAACAAGACTAGCCTAATCCATGTTATAAGCAAACTGTCAAAAATAAAAGACAACAAGAGTATCCTAAAAGCAAGCATAAAACCGGAAACCCATAACATATGAAAGTACCAATAAGGCTAACAGTGGATTTCTAATCAGAGACTGGGATGATACATTTAAAGTGCTGAAGGAAAAACAAAATACATGCCAACCAACAATACTGCAACTGGAGAAGCGGTCCTTCAGAAATGAGGGAGAGGTAAAGACTTTTCCAAACAAACAAAAGTTGAGGGAGTTCATCATCAGCAGACATGTCTCATAAGAAATGCTAAAGGTTCTTCTTCAAACTGGAAGAAACATGTGCTAGTTAGTAACACATATCAAAACACATATGTTAGTAACATATCAAAATTCCAATTACATTTTTCATAGAAATAGAAAAAAACTCCTGTAATTTGTATGAAGCCATAAAAGACTCCAAATAGCTAAAGAACTCTTATGCAAAAAGAGGAAGGCTGGAGGCATTATAATACCTGACTTCGAAGTATATTACAAATCTATAGTAATTAAAACATCATGGTACTGGCATAAAAACAGAGACAGGGATTAATAGAATAGAAAGCCCAGAAATAAATCTACATATTTGCAGTCAATTGATTTTTTTATAATGGTGCCAAGAACACACAATGAGGAAAGGGCAATCTCTTCAATAAATGGTGTTGGAACAACTTGATATTCACATGCAAAAGAATGAAATCAGACCCTTGTCTTACACCAGGTATTAAAATCAACGCAAAAGGGACTAAAGACTTAAACCTATGATCTAAAACTGTAAAACTACTGGAATACAAGATAGGATGAAAACTCCATGACACTATTCTGGGCATAGATATTTTGGATATGAAACAAAAAGCATGGGCAAGCAAAACAAAAATAAACAAGTGGGATTATAACAAACCAAAAAGCATTTGCACACTCAAGAAAAAGAGTAAAGAGGCAATCTACGGAATGGGAAAAATATTTGCAAGCCATACATCTGATAAAGAGTTAATATCCAAAATATATAAGAACTTCAAATACCTCATCTCAATTTCTGTTAGTAAGAAAAAACCTGATTTAAAAAATGGGCAAATGATCTAAATAGATATTTCTCAAAAGAAGACATTCAAATGGCCAACAGGTATAAGAAAAAATGCTCAACATTACTAATCATTAGGAAAATTCAAATTAAAACCACAATGAGATATCATCTCATAACTGCAAGGATGGCTATTATAAAAAACAGAAGAAATTACAGGTTTTGGAGAGGATGTGGAAAATACACAGCACTTGCACACTGCTGCTGGTAATGTAAACTAGTATAGCCAGTATGGAAAATAATACAGTGGTTCCCCAAAAAATTACAAATGGAACTACCATATGTTCCACCAATCCTGCTACTGAGTGTAAATCAGTATGTCAAAGGGGTATCTGCATTCCCATGTTAATTGCAGCAGTAATTCATAATAGCCAACATATGGAATCAACCTAAGTGTCAATCGGTAGAATAAATTTTTTAAATGTAGTATGAATACTCAATGGAATACTATTCAACCTTTAAAAAGAATGAAATTCGTTATTTGCGACAAAATGGATGAACCCGGATGATATGTAAATGAAATAAGCCAGTCACAGAAAGGCAAATACCACATGATCTCACTTTTAGGTGAAATCTAAAAAAGTTGGACTCATTAATTGAAAGGAAAATGGTAGTTACTAAGGGCTGGAGAAACTGAAGGGATGGGGAGATATTAGTGAAATAATAAATTTTAGTTAGGAGGAATAAGTTCAAAAGATTTATTGTACACATGGATGTATTATATTCTTGAAAATTGCTAAGAAAGTAGATTTTCAGTGTTCCCATCACACAAAAAATGAAAAGAATGTGAAGTAATGCATGTTAATGAGCTCGATTTAGCCATTCTTTAATGTGTGTATATTTCAAAATAACATGTTGTGTGTGAAGATACACAATTTTTATCTTTCAATTGAAAAAAAATTAAAAAAGAAAATGTTCTTAGAAAAAATACACCCGTGATATTAACTTTAAATGTTTCCATGCCAGCCATTTGTGGAACTATATATAAAAATTCTGATTTTTTGGCAACCAGACTGATATTTACGTCCATCCATACATTTATTAATCAATTCATGCTTAAATCAATCAAAATATTTATTGATAAATATGTAGTATTTATAAGGCATTGTGATATGCCACAGGTTGTTATTGGTGAACAAAAGTATTCTAGTCATTCTAGAGACCAGAACTCCTGAAGAGGGGTCCTAAAATTGTAACAAAATTAACAAAATGTGAAATTACAGTGATTAATGAAATTATCAATTTCCTAGCCATTTTAGCAATCAACAAATACAGAATCAATAACTGATTAAGTGGTATTTTCAATATAAAGTCATGCAATATTGCAATATTTAACCATGGAGGTATGTTCTGACAAATGTGTTATTAGGTGATTTTGTCATTGTGTGATCATCACAGAGTGTACTTACCAAACCTAGATCTTGTAGCCAACTACAAACCTGGGCTGCAAACCTGTATAGCATGTTACTATACTGAATACTGTAGGCAGTTGTAACACAGTGGTAAGTATTTGTGTATTTAAACATAGAAAAAAGTACAGTAAAAATATTTTGTGTCAAAGATAAAAAATGATACACCTGTATAGGATGCTTACCATGAATGAAGCTTGCAGGAATGGAAGTTACACTGAGTGAGCCAAAGAGTGAATGGTGAGTGAATGTGAATGGATGCCTGGCATTACTGGACACTATTCTAGACTTTATACACTACACTTAGCCTACCGTAGCCTACACTTAGGCTACAGTAAATTTAAACATTTTTCTCTTTAATAATAAATTAACCTTAAATTGCTATAACTTTTTTTCACTTTGTAACTTAAATTTGTGACTCTCTTGTCACTTAAAACACAAACACATTGTACAGCTGTATGAAAACATTTTTTATAGCATCAGTTTATAAGCTTTTTTTTCTATTTTTTCCCTTTTTGTTAAAATTAAGACACAAATATATTCTTTAGCCTAAACCTACACAGGATGAGAATCAACAGTATCTCTATTTTCCACCTCTGCATCTTCTCCCATTGGAAGGTCCTCAGGAGCCAATAACACACATAGAGCTGTTATCTCCTGTGATAACAATGCCTTCTTCCGGATACCTCCTGGAGGACCAGCCTGAGGCTGTTTTACAGTTAAATATATATATATATATATATATATGGAGTATACTCTAAGTATAACAATAAAAAGTTAGAACAGTAGGATGTTTACAGTAGTTTCACCACAAACACCTTATTAATGTATTGCACTGTGGCCTTGCAATGGCTACAATCTCACTAGGAGATAGGACATTTTTCAGCCCATTATAATCTTAGGAGACGAAAGCTGTATATGCAGACTATTGTATATGTAGTCTGTCATTGACCAAAATGTCATGTGATACATGACTGTATTTAAAAAGTAAAGATCGTTTGTCAATAGTATTATTCAGTTATGACAAAGATCCAGGCTTTTTGATATACCCATGATGAGTTTTTCTGCAAAACAAATGAAAAGCAATGCATCAAAAGTTAAAATGACCGAACATATTTCACTTCGACTTCCTACTCCTATGTCTAGGAATTAATAGTAAGAGAATAATATTAAATGTAGCATAGAACTTCATATTTTACAGTGCAGCATTTATTATTTTACAAGCCCCATTAGATACATTTTAAATGAGTATTGATGCAATAATTGTTAGGGAGTATATTAGGGAACTTAGGCAAATGTGTTATTGAAAATTATGTTTATGGAGAATTTGTAATATCATGTAAAATGTTTAGTTTAAGTTAAAAAATGCAAAATTTGTAATGGGATGAGCTTTAGTGTTTATAGAAAGATGCTTAAAACAAGAAAAAGTGATTCAGAGCCCTATGGTAATGATATTATTTTAGGGTGATGATTGTTTGCCTTTATGATTGTTTTGCCTTTAACATATTGTGTATTTTCCAATGTTACATATGTACATGATTTTGATATCTAAACAAGATAATTTAAATAGAGAAAAAAAGATCTCCAGAAGACCATGGAAAGAAAATTATAGAATGCCACCTTTGTTAAGAGCTACAGATTAAACTGATCTGAAAATTATGCCAGAAATTGTATATAGATGATTAAATTTATGTATCCATGTACTTATGTCTCAAAAATATGTACCTTTTTTTAGTTGGGTAAATCACAAAGGAACATTTTGTTAAATTAGTTTCCTAATTTAAGCAATATATGATAAATTTCCTAAAATAATAAAATCTTTTAAACATCGAATTGGTTTACAACATGTAACACTTCAGGTTCATGGGATCACTAGTGATGCACATGAAGGATTTTATATGTCTTTTCCAATCTGTGATGCTATCCATCACTTTCATAGACCTAGGACCTCCAGCAATCTGGGCTGACTGCGTTTTGGTTCTGTCATTTTTTTTTCCAGTTAACTTTATTAGTGTTGATCATGCCTGACTTTACTACGATTATTTTGGCTCCTTTAACCTTGGCTTTATTGACCTGGAATAGTCAGCAGCAATCTGACACTGTGGCTAACTATATATTTAGACAATATCCAAAGTCATTAAGAACAACAATTATTAAAGCAATAAAGTCATAATTTAGAGGAATCTACCCCAAGAAGAAAAATAAGATAGTATAAGTAATGTTAGTCAAATAATTCCATTTTAGTTCAACACAAGGTAGTTTGGAGAAAGTTCTTTGAGTATGTGATTATATTGGTCACTAACTTAAGTAGAACAGAAGAAAGTAGAGATATGGGGGCTGGATATATTTTTGAGAGTTGGTAAAATTGATGAAACAAGGTCATGGGACAGAAGAGAGGATATGGTGACATCCAGTGCACTTGTGGAGTGACTGTCTTTGGACTAGAGGAGAGAAAGAACTTCTGAGACATAAGCAAAGAAATTAACAATATATTTAGATGCAGGCACATTTCTAAATGTGGTTGATCAGCTGACTGAGTTCATAATTAGTTGCCTTTATTTTCCTTATGAAGAAAGAGGCCATTTAAGTAAAGAGTAAACAAAGTAGCTCAAAAGCTTGAAGATACTAATGACATTCTTTTTATCTTTTATCTTGGTTCAGGGGTACATGTGCTAGTTTGCTATATAGATGAATTACCTGTTATAAGGGTTTGGTGTGTACAAATTATTTCATCACTGAGGTAATAAGCATAATACCTGATAGGTAGTTTTTCAATTCTCACCCTCCTTTCACCCCCTACCCTCAAGAAGTCCCCTGCATCTGTTATTTCTTTCTTTGTGCCCATATGTACCCAATTCTTATGGGGAAAAATGGGTTAAGTAATGGATCTGACTAGGGAGAAAATAAATGATTTCTGCATATATCATTGATGTTGTGAAAGGAATAAAAATCTTTCTCTTTGATATAGTTTGGGACCTGTTACATTGATGAGGAATGATCCTATTAACTTAAGCAAATATTTGAGTGGCCCACTACGTGACAGATACTTTGCTAAACATTGAGAGAAAGAAAAAAGCAACAAATAAGATTTGGTTTCACATCTTAAGGGTCTGCCTAAACAGAACAAAGGTTAGGCATATAGATAATTAAAATGAAAAGCAGAAGTGTTGGGCACACACTGCAGCTATTAAAAACAAGAGTTTCGTCATTAAAGTATCTGGAATTGAATTAGAGCCTCACTACTTCATAGCTGAGCATACATACTTAAGCAATCCCCTTAACTCATATGCCCTTTGGTTTTTTATCTCTAAAACCCGACTAATAGACTGCATAGTTAGGGCATATATATGAATCAGTTTATAAATTCAAAAACTCTATGAAAATGTAGTTTATTATTATGTGTTATATAAATAAAGTTTTAAAAGTCTTTGAATGTGAGGAGGGTAGGGAGAGAGGAGAGTGTGTGTGAGGGGGCGAGAGAGAGAGATGCTCTGGCTAGAATATGTAGGGGTGCTTCACAGAGTGAGTAAAATTTGCTCCAGGCTTTGAAGAATGGTGTAGCTGTTGGTAGGCAGAATTAAGGTAACAAAGTTATAAGAAGAGGAAAGGTGTGTCAGCAAAAATTTAGGGAAGAAAAAGCAAAAGTCTTACTGAGTAACAGAAAGCCGACCAGATTGCCTAGAAAGTGTTACCAAAACACCAGGGGTTCAGTCTATGTCCTGCTGCTGGCTGCACAGATAGTCAATCACTGAGACAAGTATTGCCAAGGAGACAAGTATTGCCAAGGAAGAAGGCTTTAATCGGGTGCTGCAGCCAAGGAGATGGGAACTCAGTCTCAAATCCATCTCACTGACTGAATAAAAGCAGAGGTTTATATATCAGGGAAGAAGTGTAACGATGTGTAAGAAAACAAGAATTAGGGAGGGGCAAGACAGCAATCATAAAGAGGAGTCCAAAGTCTCATTGTCTGGATGTGGTGTTCTGGTGAGTTTCAGTTCTTTGGTACTTTTTTTTTTTTTTTTTGAGAGTTTGAAGGTCCTTTCCTGAGGAAGGAATTCAGATAAAACAAATACAAATTTCAAGCTTTAAGACTAGAAAGACCAATTTCTGTCTTTATCCTAAAGAACAGTTTATGAGGCTATTGGCTGAGTTTCAAAAGCAAGGGAGTAAAAAGGCATAAAGTGGGATTGTGGCAATATTTTAAATGTTTTATGTTTTAAATTCTACAATAAGCAGTTGTCATGTTAATTATGGCTAGAATATAATCTAAAATTTAGTATATGTTCTACAAAGGCCTGTATTTTCTAACCCTCTCTGTATATGCAATCTTATTTCATTTCACTTTCCCTTTATAGATGACCTGCTGACATTGTTTTCCTTTTGGTTTCCAAGATCTTTTCCAACCACTTTCATTTGTAGATTCTCAGCTCATTTCTTCCTATTCAGATCTCAGTTTAAAGATCTTCTTTTTTGCATAGAACAGATTTGAAAATAGCCTATGTGAAGTAGAATAGCTTCTATTATTCTGCATTTTAACATCTTTTTCCTTCATGATACTAGTTATAATTTTTAATTTTTCTGTTTGCTTCTTTTTCCATCCCCTAAACTCCCCTCTATATCTCACTCAGAATATATAATACACAAATGGAGAAACTGTGCTTATTTTGCTGACTGTTCATTGTTTAACATATTATCTAGTGCACTGATATGTTCAATAAGTATTTTTGAATAAGTACATTAATGAATATTTTTAAAGGAGACATTGTAAAATTTTAAGCATAAAAATATTTGGGGGGAAAAGACTATGCTTAAAAAGTGACCTAGCACTAGACTATATAAAGGACTAAAATATGAGGTTGAACATAAATCATTTAGTTGTTATTGCAGTAGTCACACATTTGTTAATGAAGATCTGTTTTACTGAACATTGCAGAAGGAAGGGAAGAAGGGTGGGCTTCTTCAGAGGTTGAGAAGGAAGAAGAATTAGGACTGATAATTGAGTAGAAATGAGGTAGAAGAAGACTGAATTTGAAGATGAATATATCAGGGGGAGATGATTTTTTCTGTGTTATTTCATCTAGTATGAAGTATTCCACCTCTGTTTAACCTTCACCTAGCTGGAAGAAGGTGATACTAAGCCATTTCAAGAGTCCGTGATAGTTAACTTGATTTAATCCAGTGTATTATGAGGAGCTCTATAGAGCTGGAACACTGAAGTACATTGTTAAGGAAATATTTAAGAGAAATTTATTACAAAGTTTCCCATTTTTATCATTTGAGGGTAAGGTCATTCTGAATTTCTGTTGTAAATTTAATATGTCAGTACTTTATAGCTGAACCATTTCAAATGACAGGCAAATCATTCTTTACTACTTGTCAACACAAAGTATTTCATGTTTTAACTTTTAACAAAATGCTAAAAGAGACTTTTCAGTTAAAAACACTGAAGTATATTTCTAAAAGTTTTTGGGATATTTCCAAAACATTACCATAGGGTTTGATAAAAAGATAAACACATGGGAGTCATAATTGCAACCAAGGACATTATTAGAGTTCAGATTATTTAATTAAGCTGAAACTATTTCCTCCAGCATTCAAATATGAATACACAGAAGGTGAAGTGGGATAGTACCCTTGACCCCTTCACGGGACTCACACAGGGTTTGGCTCTGGCTCCTTTACTCAGCTCATAGCTCTCAACTCCTCATGGGAGGGGTAGCATGCAGGTGAATGGGTTCAGGGGCCAGGACAAGTGCTTCTGGGCAACCAGCAGAAGCAGAACTCCATGCGGCCTGCAGCAGCATCTAGAGGTTGCCTATCACCCTCAGAGCCCCAGAGGGCATGTGTTACAGCGTGCTCCTTTAGCTTTGCCTTTCACAGACAGCTTAAATGTTAAACAGCTCAGTGGAGGAACAGTGTGACAGCCTTTTGGACCCACCCTCTTGGTACCCAAGTTCTTGTTTGGCATCCAGGAAGAATCAGGTCATGTGAACAAATTGAAGGGTGGTGAATGTGGAGAATTTTATCGAGTGATGGAAGTGGCCCTCAGTGAAATGGAGAGCTGGAAAGGGGATGAGGGGGAAGGTGGTTTTCTCCTGGAATTCAGCAGTCCCCGGCTGAACTCTTCTCCAAGGTCCCACTGTCAAGCCATCCCTTTGAAGTCATGCTGCTACTTCAGATGTCTGACTGCTTCTTTTCTCTCCTTCTCTACCACTCTGCTGCTCTGCCACTCCACTGGTGGAGCATAGGGTTTTTATGGGTATAGGAATAGTGGGGGCAAGACGGGCCAGGGTGGTTTTGGAAAAGGCAACATTCAGGCAGATAGACAGGAATGCATGTTCTCACTTTGGGCTCTGGGTTCAGGCTTGAGGGTGGGACTTTGCAGGGACCCCATCCTTTTCTGCCTAGGATTTACCTGCCTCCTGTCCATATCAAAGGGACAATGATTACAGTCTCAAATAAATTAATCAACATCAATATTGAAATTTAATAGCTCCTAGAATACATAATTCCTCTCCACCTAGCAAGAAATTAACCAGCTGATGGTAGCTGACCAGTAGTTATAATGTTTTGATAGTACTAGTAATTTCTTAATTTGTGGTTCTTGAGACTTCATGGGAAGCAATTCTGGTATTTATTACATAGTGTTTTATTATGTAACATTTGTAATTATTATGTTTTGAAATATGCATTTAAAATACAGTGTCTATTTGCTGTCATATAAACAAGATTAGGTTGATTAGGATGTTTGTATTAGTAATTTTTCATCTTTCAAAAATTTTCATATGCCTCAATCTTCTCTTCATAGAAACTTTGTGCAGTATATGATACCAATTGATCATTTCAAAGATGAAGCAATGGAGTTGCCTATAATTATAAAGCTTAAACCAAAGCAAGGATTAAAATGTAGCTGTGTAATCAATGCAACCTTGTACAAGTCATTTAATTTTTTTAGCCTAATTTTTTTAATTGGCAAATGTACGTAAAATTATCTGTCCCCACTCTCTGTGAAAATACTACAATTGTAAAGTGCTGAGCAAGTATTATACTTTAGTCTCAGGCATTCTTGATATAACCCTTTACCTTGGTTCTTATGAGAATAATAAATATGAGGAAGTAAGTTGTCACTGTGCTGGTCTTTGAAATTATTGTAGTCCTCACTTAAATTCAGGTGAAAGAAATAAAGGGTGGGGGAGAAGAAAGCTATGTATCTCTTCACTAATATTAATATTATTTGAATTTTATAGATTGGAGTATAAAGTCAAGTAATTTTAAATAATTTTCACACTGAATGGGAGTTTGTAGACTTATTATTAAAATCCATGTCTGTTCAACTCTATCATACTGAAACCATAATATAGCAGAGGTAAGTGTGTGCTCTGGGGTTCTAGGCTGTGTGACTTTGTATCTTGCCTCCACTATAGGACCATGGGCAAATTACCTAAACCACTATCACCTCAATTTCTCATCTATAAAAAGGTTATACTGACAGTACCACTGCATAAGTTTATACTCAAGATTAAACACAGAGTGTTTAAAACAGAACCTAGCATACAGCAAGAAAATTATAAATACTGGTAGCAGTGACTTCTTGCTTCTCCCCTTCTTCTTCTTTTCCTACTTAATTTAGCATCCCTCACCTTCCTTTTGTGATTTTGAGATTAAAATATATATACTTGTTACTTTCCCAGATATTTTAAAATAATAGACATTTATAAGTATAATGTATTTTACAATGTCTTTTTAATTTTTCAAATAATTTTTAAAGGAGTATTGGCTGGATTTTAGAAATTAAAATATATCCGTAATATTCAGTTTGTAATAACAGTAGCTTATTTTTAACATTTTTATTTTTCTAAAGTAATTTCTGATGTCATGGAAATTTAACATGAGGATGTTTCTGTTATTCATTTGTGCTATTTCCTTTGAAGTATCATCATCTTAAAATGAATGAATGATGATAACTTGAAAATAGGTATTAATAAGAAGTGATGGCAAGACAAACCCATCCATCAGTTAACAGACCCAGAAAAGGATTATAATTCAATTACTATAAACTGATTGAAATAATAATTTCTTGATTGATTAATTCTTGATAAAATCCAACTTCACAGTAGAAAATCAACACAACTCATTTCAAGATTTTTTTTGAGATGTAAGTACAAGTATTGGTACTTTCTGCAATGTCTTATAATTTAAGATAATCCAAAAAGTAGTAAATATTTTATTTTCTAGTTTATCAAAACTACAGCACTTTTATGGCTTGTGGTAGATAAATGCTTCATGTTTGCAATTACTATTATATTATTTCATAATAGATTAACATTTTACTAGATACTTTTCTTAGAATATATTGATATGTCCTCTTAAATACTTTTTTTCCATCTGAAAGTTATTTATGTTTATTCCTGAGGTCTGTGGATCAGAGCCCTGTGTTTTGTATTGATTAAAACTTATTAAGTGTACTGTATTGAGTACAAATACTTGTTAAGTGTTCTATACTGAGTAAGACTTAGTGTATATATGAAAAGACTCTTATGACCAAATCTAATTGCAGTGAATTCTATATGTATGGAATAGTTCTGTAATACTGTTTACAGTCATTACCTTCTTTAAGAAAAGTATTAACATAAAATTGTAATTTAAAAAAATTTTTAAAAGAAATGTACACAACAATTATGTTGATTCTTCTGCATCCCAGGAAGTTTGGATTCAGTAAGTTTCAAATGAGGCCAGAAATTTGTATCTATAACAAGTATTCCATGTGTTTCATATTACTGAGCTTTACATGGGAAACAATTACTTTAGTTTAAGAACATCTTTTTAATTAGTCATTCATCATTGTTGTCTAATAATGGTATACCTACTTGCTTTCTCATTATTAAAAAAATACAATGATTCTCAGCATAGGGATATTACATTATTTTGCAATTATTTTCCTAGAATAAAATATATGTAAATTTAATTATTGGGTTTAAGGTTTATAGCCATTTTAAGAAGCCTAATATCTATTGCAAATTTATTTTTCATGAACTTCTAGTTTAAACTGCTTTTAAATTACATTTAATTATTCAGTTTCCCTGAAGCCTTACGCATATATTAAATATCACATCATTTTTTAAAAAGCCAAAGTGAGATTTTGCCCCTATGATATTATTTCTTTGATTGCTTGCAGTGGTTGGAAATGTATTATTATGCATCTTTCTGCCATTTTATTATTTTCGTTTTTTGTTTGTGGTATTTACATTTTTATGTACCTAATGGGTACATTTTGGTTTTCATATAATTTTAAAAATATTTATAAAATAATTAGAATAGGACACTTTCTGTTTCAGATAATAGATACAGATGAAACTGGCTTAACTAATAAAAATATCATGTATTTCTCTTGAGTGCAGAAACCCCAGAGCTCCAGAAATGAGGTAGGTACTAGATGTGCAAGGTCAGACCTCTGGCTCTGCTTCTCTGTGATAATCCTGACTCCTCCCTTCCTAACGTGTTGGTTCAAGCTGGTGGTGGTTCTGGGTGTTACATTCAGAGGCAGTAACTTTCAGAAGAGAAGAGCTGATTCATTTAGTATGTATCTTTTCCGAGAGAACACACCTTTTTCGTAAAATCACCAATATACTCTTCTATGTCATTTGCCAGAATTAGGTCACATTGATTTTCTTAAATCATGCACTTCTGAAACAAATAGGATGATCATGAATGGATGAATTCAGATAGCATCTTCCGCTGGTATGGAGTTATATAATTAATAGTATTTAGAAAGTAAGAAATAACAAAGTAGGGTATAAATAATGTCTAATAACTATTCATTTACAATAAGCTAAATTACCTAGTCTTTATTTTTTTTAGCTAGTACAAAGATTGTATTTTATATGTTTGTTGTTGCTATGAAAGTGTGTCACTCAGATCTCCAAGTGCATAGCCGATTATCAGCCCCAGTGCTACCCATTACATCCACCGTTGCTTTTCCTGTCTGCTCTGGGTCCATTACCAAGCCAGCAGGCTGGAGGCACTAGTTCTGTAACATGTCTTCCTGAGGCTGAAATTTTCCACTGGGTAAACCTTGCTCAGGACATCCATGGCCTGCCTGAAACTTTTTAAGGGCCTCACTAGAATATAAGACTCTTCCTACCCACTTTCTTCTTCCTTCTTTCCTTTTGCAGGTATCTGACCTGCATTGGGATTTGAAGATTTTCCTGCCTAGGCTTGTCCACTTCCTATTCACCCTACATGGGACTTTTCCCAATACATTTCTTACACTTCTAGCTCTGCTTCTTGGAGGACCCAAGTTGAGATCGTATTTAATCATTTGATCCATCATACCATATGATATATTGTGTGAGTCATTTCCATCTATACTGATATTTATGTATTTGTTTGTTTATTTAATTGTGTTTTCTATGAGCCAAGCTCTGTGCTAGGCAACATGGATATAACAATTCATTGAAAAGTTTACTTCTCTAAAGTACTCCTAGGTTTAAAAGTGATTGAGGCAGATAAATACATGGAAAGCACTCTAAAAGAGGCATAAACAGAATTTGAAAGCTCAGTGGAGGAAGAGAGAAAATCCTCCTGATTTTGGAAGACAACATAGACTCCCAAAAAGATCCTGATAAAGTTGAATTCCTTAGGTAGAACATGGAAGGGTGAGATTTTCTTTTGCATTAGTTAGGGCAATATTAGCTATAACAAGACAGATCAAACAGTGTATAATGACTCAATCCAAATAAACATTTATTTTTCATTTATGTAACTATTGCAGGTTGGTAAGGGACTTTCTCCTCCTTGCAGATATTTTGGAATCCACCTTTGAAGATGGGAATATAGTCGTGTGACTTATAAGATTTAGTAAGTAGGGAATAAAGAGGGCAAATGGAAATTCAGTAGGCAACAAATGGTGTCCAATGCTATAATCATTCATGTGAAGTTTGGTAAATATCCCACTCCATTTTTTTATAGTCTGAACACTTGATTTTACATATTTGTGGTGGCTGTTAAAGTGTAATACTCAGATATCCTTCAAGATAGAATGTGAATGGAAAATAACAAAGACTTATGTGTGTAATGATTTTATGGGTGAGGCTTAGAAATGGCATGTCTCTACGTCCCAAGGAACTCTTCAAGGAAAACTACAAACCACTGCTCAATGAAATAAAAGAGAATACAAACAAATGGAAGAACATTCCATGCTCACGGATAGGAAGAATCAATATCATGAAAATGGCCATACTGCCCAAGGTAATTTATAGATTCAATGCCATCCCCATCAAGCTACCAATGACTTTCTTCACAGAACTGGAAAAAACTAAAGTTCATATGGAACCAAAAAAGAGCCCGCATTGCCAAGTCAATCCTAAGCCAAAAGAACAAAGCTGGAGGCATCACACTACCTGACTTCAAACTATACTACAAGGCTACAGTAACCAAAACAGCATGGTACTGGTACCAAAACAGAGATATAGATCAATGGAACAGAACAGAGCCGTCAGAAATAATGCCGCACATCTACAACCATCTGATCTTTGACAAACCTGAGAAAAACAAGCAATGGGGAAAGGATTCCCTATTTAAGAAATGGTGCTGGGAAAACTGGCTAGCCATATGTAGAAAGCTGAAACTGGATCCCTTCCTTACACCTTATACAAAAATTAATTCAAGATGGATTAAAGACTTAAACGTTAGACCTAAAACCATAAAAACCCTAGAAGAAAACCTAGGCAATACCGTTCAGGACATAGGCATGGGCATGGACTTCATGTCTAAAACACCAAAAGCAATGGCAACAAAAGCCAAAATTGACAAATGGGATCAAATTAAACTAAACAGCTTCTGCACAGCAAAAGAAACTACCATCAGAGTGAGCAGGCAACCTACAAAATGGGAGAAAATTTTCGCAACCTACTCATCTGACAAAGGGCTAATATCCAGAATCTACAATGAACTCAAACAAATTTACAAGAAAAAAACAAACAACCCCATCAAAAAGTAGGCAAAGGACATGAACAGACACTTCTCAAAAGAAGACATTTATGCAGCCAACAGACACATGAAAAAATGCTCATCATCACTGGCCACCAGAGAAACACAAATCAAAACCACAATGAGATACCATCTCACACCAGTTAGAATGGCAATCATTAAAAAGCCAGGAAACAACAGGTGCTGGAGAGGATGTGGAGAAATAGGAACACTTTTACGCTATTGGTGGGACTGTAAACTAGTTCAACCATTGTGGAAGTCAGTGTGGAGATTCCTCAGGGATCTAGAACTAGAAATACCATTTGACCCAGCCATCCCTTTACTGGGCATATACCCAAAGGATTATAAAACATGCTGCTATAAAGACACATGCACACGTATGTTTATTGCGGCACTATTCACAATAGCAAAGACTTGGAACCAACCCAAATGTCCATCAATGATAGACTGGATTAAGAAAATGTGGCACATATACACCATGGAATACTATGCAGCCATAAAAAATGATGAGTTCATATCCTTTGTAGGGACATGGATGAAGCTGGAAACCATCATTCTCAGCAAACTATCACAACGACAAAAAACCAAACACCGCATGTTCTCACTCATAGGTGGGAATTGAACAATGAGAACACATGGACACAGGAAGGGGAACATCACACACTGGGGCCTGTTGTGGGGTGGGGGAAGGGTGGAGGGATAGCATTAGGAGATATGCCTAATGTTAAATGAAGAGTTAATGGGTGCAGCACACCAACATGGCACATGTATACATATGTAACAAACCTGCACATTGTGCACATGTACCCTAAAACTTAAAGTATAATAAAAATAACTAAGTAACTAACTAACTAAATAAATAAATAAAAGAAATGGCATGTCTCCTTAGCTCACATTGTATTTTTTGGAATCTAGTGATACAACGTATTCAGTGATGTGGGAATTTGGGAAATCAGTTCTATGTGTCAAGGAGAAGGTGAAACTCAGAAGTCTCTGCCACACAGGTAAGAACAATATGCACAATAGTACCGAATTGTTAAAGTTCTTGAGAAGCTTGCAGAAGTAAGAATTCAATACAGTTGGAGTGTAGGGCACATAAGTAAAATAAAAAGATAATGAGAGTAAAGAAGCTAGCAGCTCTTTTATGCTATTAATTAAACTTTTAAATTTATGTAAAGCTTTTAATGCTTATTTTATTCTATTAAAATTTTATATATAATTTAATTCACTTTTGACTTTTTTTCTCTTCTTCAATTCTGCTACTTTTGTGACATTTTTACACTGTTCTAATTATTTTTGGAGCATTACAATGCACAGAGAGCATGTTTGAATGGATCTATCCACTATCATTATTTCCTAATTATAAACAACAAATTTGTAAAATTTAAACACTTACCAAAGCCTATAGTTAATCTGGCCTTCCATTTGTTCGGGGTTACTTCAAGTAGAAAATTTGCATTCCAGTGTTTTATTTATTCAGCAATATGAATAAATTACATTCTTTCCCACAAACAAAATAGCAGTATAACAAATTCCTAAAATAGCAGTATAATAGATTTCTCTGGCCAAAAAATAAAATAAAATAGTTTCTATCCTCCCTAGGATATATTTTTGCTTTGGTCCTCACTAATACCTTCAAATTATTTCATTAATGGAGGAGATTCAGGATAATATTTTATGTTTTAATGTTTACTTTAGTTGCTTAAAATTGTTAAGATAAAAATGGACTTTCGGAGATACCCTTAAACACTCATCAGATTGGCAGTAATAGCAATAACAAAATTTGACAGTTGGGACAGTAGGGAATGGGCATTCTCATACCCTGCTGGAGAGACTGTAAATTGGTAAAAATGTTTTACATTACAATTTGGCAGGACTCAGCGAAACCATAAATATAATTCAATATTTATTTTCTAAGTAATTCCCTAAAGAACATTTTTATAAGTGCAGAGACAAATTTCTCTTTAGCAGATTTCAGAATGAAAATTAAAAAATTGAATCAGTTTAAATGCCTCTTATAAGAGGAATGAGTAAATAAAATAATATATTCAAGAGGTGGAATTCAACGCTATGGATAAAAGATTGAACTAAAACCATATATGGAATATGGAGAGATTAAAAAATCAGTGAGGGGGAAAAAACTCAACAATATACAGCATGATAGTTTGCATCACATATGTTATGCAAATTAAACAAAATATACCTCTAGTAGAGGGAGATGAGTAATGGTTCTAGGGATAGGAACAAAAGATAACTCAACTTTATCCGTAACACTAAACAATTATTGAAAATATAAAGCAAATAAAAATGTGATAAGTGTATTTTATTATTCTTTCTGATTTTCTATCTCTTAAGTATCTTAGAAAAATATTTAAAATGTTGTATTTATAATTCCTAAAGAGTTAGTGGACAATAATAAGGTATTAAGCAAAAATACTGTTAGTTCTTAGGAGCTAAGATTTAGAAGGGTAAACTGGAGGATGATAAATGCTATTGTTTGGTCTGATGTCTGTTCAGTGTTCTCTTTAAAGGGCATCTAGGAAAGTCTGAATTAAAACTAATCTACAGGTGTGCAATATTAACTTGTACATAGAGTGTCCATCAGTATCAGGAGGAAGGTGACATATTCAAAACAGGCTCTCCAGAATGTCACCCGATGAGTATTTCAGGAAACAAAGCTCTCCAGATAAATGAGTTAATTTCTTTCAAAAATTATAACACAGGGATTCTCACAGGGAAGGACAACTTGTTTCCATAACACATGACTTGAAATTTAGTTCATAAACTTTTAATGTCTATTTTCGCAGCTCAGGGATCTGTTTTGTTTGATATCCTTCTGTATTTGCAACTATTGTTTCCAAAATAGTTAGAAACAATATTTGGGTAGATGGATTGATAGAAAAGAGATGGATGAGGCTGTTGTGTTTATTAAAAGAAAGATATATGCACAGGTCTCCAAACATAAACTGGAAAATATCAAAAGTAGATATTACTGTTATTAGAGAATAATTATATCCATATATGATTTTAATTGGCACATAGTAATTGTACACATTTATGGGGCTACAGTGAATGTTTTGATACCTGTAATGATTGTAATGATGGAATCAGAGTATTTATCATTCCCATCATCTCAACCATTCATCATTTATTTGTGGTGAGAACATTCTAAAACCTCTTTTCTAGCTCTTTGGAAGTAAATCATACAATATTATTAATTGTATTCATCCTCCTGCACAACAACACACCAGAACTTAGTATTCCTATTAACGATGACCCATACCCATTGACCAATCTGTCTGAATTCCTCCTTGCCTCTTCCTTCCCTAGCCTCTGGTAACCGCTATTCTACTCTCTAATTCTGTGAGATCAGCTTTTATAGATTCTGTACATGAATGACATCATTCAGTATTTGTGTTTCTATGCCTGGCTCATTTAACGTAATGTTCTCCAGGTTTATCCATGTTGCCACAAATGACAGGATTTTATTTTTTATGGCTAAATAATATTTCATTGTGTATACATTTATACTCTGTCTTCTTTATCCATTCATCTGTTAATAGACACTTGGATTGATTCCATTTCTTAGCTGTTGTGAACAATGCTGCAATTAATATGGGAGTGCAGATATCTCTTAGATATACTGATTTTATTTCTTTTTGATATATACCCAGTAGTGGCATTGCTGGATCAAATGGTAGCTCTATTTTTAGTTTTTTGAAGAACCTCTATACTGTTTTACATAGTTGCTGGACTTTTTTATAATCCCACAAACAGTGCATAAGAGCTCCCTTTTCTCCACACCCTCGCCAGCATAAATTATCTTTTGTTGTTTTGATAATAGCCATTTTAACTGGCGTGAGGTAGATATCTCATTGCGGTTTTGATTTGCATCTCCCTAATGTTTAGTGATATTGAGCATTTGTCATATACCTGTTTGTATGTCTTGTTTTGAGAGGGGTCTATTCAAATCTTTTGCTCATCTTTTAATCAGATTATTGTTATTTTTTCTATTAAGTGTTTGGGTTTCTTATATATTTTTTATATTAGACCCTTGTCAGATATATGGTGTTAAACTATTTTATCCCATTCTGTAGGTTTTCTCTTCACTTTGTTGTTTTCTTTGCTATGCAGAAGTTTTTCAGTTTGATACAATCCCGTTTGTCTATTTTTGCTTTCGTTGCCTGTGATTTTGAGTTATTTTCTAAAAGATCTTTGCCCAGACCAATGTCATGGGCAAAGATTCTCCAATATCATGGAGCATTTCCCCTATGTTTTCTTCTAGTAGTTTTATAGTTTCAGGTTTTGTGGTTAAGTGTTTAATCCATTTTGAGTTGACTTTTGTATGCTATGAGAGAGAGGGTCTAGTCTCATACTTCTATTCATACTTAAGTTAATTTTTAACTTAAGCCAAATTGTCATGCAATTATTTTTCATGTTTTCCTTTCTGAAAGAAGTTAAAAAATAAAGAAGTAGAATTACAATTGGAATATAAAAGGAGAATGATTAATCTGCAGACAGATGAAAAGAGAGTTTTGTTAAAATTATTGACTATAATGATATTTCCCCTATAATAGCTTCCGATAGTCATAATAACTTTAGGATATTAACAAGCTGGTTTAATAATCTACACACAGATTGCTTTTGCTTCTAATTCTTTTGATACAATTTCACGCTTGGGCCCTAATTGGGAACTTGAATATCTAAGTGTCTGTAAAAGAAGCTAGTACTCTGTGAAAATCAAACAGGCCAAATGTCAAAGTTTTCTATTGATTTACTATAATTCATCTAAGCATTTGAAAGGCTATGCAAGGAAACACCCTGAAGGCTTCACTTTCGGGCCCTCATTTAGTCAGTATCAGATTGGATCTGCAGTGGTTTATTCCTCACTTGGGTGGCAAAAACACTTCCGTGCCCTCCCCACCTAAACACATCTGAAAAAGAAAACATAAAGAGCACAGAATAAACAGTCTCCACCTCAGGAACAGATGTTTTCTCTAGAAAGTGCTGCCATGCCCGGTAATTGTCTTCTCTGAGCCTCCACAATGAAGAATTCTCCCCACCTGAGCACTTACAGTGCAGCCCTATAATTGGCCACTTTCCTATTTGTTTCCTCCAGTCCCTACAAATATCAAGGCAAAACTGGTGCCAGGTTTATTTCTATCTCCTGGACCAAATACAAGAATCAAATACAAAAAAAGGCACTTGTCATTTTTCTCCTGAATGAATAGGATGACAGTAAATTGTTGGAGATCCTACTCACTTTTCCCCCAATGCAAATGTGCCCTCTGATTTATCATTGTTTAAGTTCTTTGTTTTTACTGATTCTTGAGTCAGTCTGGACTGAGATTGGGAAAAAGGGGACATGAATAAATTTGTCTTTGCCTGAGATTGTGTCTATATTGTGTGGGCTAAAGTTTGAAACCTCTTCGTCCCTAGAGGCAGAATTCTCCATGTCCCTTGCACATGTGGCTTCAAGACTCCTTTGCTATCTGACAAGGATCCATTTTCCTTGCCCACAGTAATTTTGTTTCAGCTACCCAGATCTTGCTTTGACAATGCTTTCCCTCAAGCAT